>NC_083276.1:108604137-109348321 GCF_963506605.1 Zootoca vivipara
TGCCATTTTGAGGCATTAGCACTTACAGGTAGATGAGGCACTAGTTTTGGTACAAACTAATTGCTTCTCATGCCACCAAGAACAGGAAGATTCCTTTCTTCTTTGGTGCATCAGAAATACCAGTTACCCAGGAAGGCCAGGCATGCCATCATTAGAGAGGATGCAAAAATCACCTGAAAACCATTTTAACAGCTGCCTGAGAGGGAGGTGGAAATAAAATTAGGGAATTTTACAAGGGCTGGACCAACTTGATTCACTCTAAGCAATGGAAATGCTCAATGAACACCTAAAGGTTCAGCATTTAACAATGCTTACTTTCCACTGTAATAGAAGTGGCCCTCTTTTAAGAGTGTGATTTCAGTAGAATACATGGCCAAACATATTCCTGCCCCCCCCCCCCAACCCAGTACCTTCCATGGTGTTTGTGAGTATACTGGCTATACTCATGGCTCTTTGTCTTGCTGCAGATTCTTCCATCAACTCCATTGAAATCTGGTAAGAGCTCAATCTTCTTTTTCTTATTTCTGTTTCGGTGGTGGTACCCTGAAAATACAATTGTGGTCAATATAATTCCAGGAACTCAAGCCATACGCTATATGCAGTAAATGTGACCCCCAACATATATGATCACACAAAGATCTGAGGTTTTTTGGTGGTGTCTGATCAATACGCATAACTTCGCATGTGCTTTAGTGGTGGTGGTAGCAATCTGGGAAAACCAGAGGCAGTGTACACAAACATCAAAGTGTAAGGCAGGGATGGGGAAACCTGGTTCACATTCCATTGTGGGCTACCACCTGACGGCACATGCAATGAATGCAATTTTTGCCTTTGCCCCAGTAGGCTACTTTCTAAATACACCCCTCTCTATCTCCAAACAAGCATGATTAAGAGTTCATGGGCACATTCAAGGCAGGAAAGAAACTCGGGGGGGGGGAATGAATCAGTGGTAGGTGTGGCCTGGAGAGAGTTCTGAGGGCCAGACAGAGTTGTTCATTCAGCCCCTGAGCTCAAGGTCTCCCACCGGGGGTCTAAGACATAAGAAACATGCCAGATGCGACAGAGTGGAATAGGAAGCTTCTCACCTCTAGCAGAAGCTGCCCAGTAGGTGAAATGAGCCCAGGAGGTCCTCCCACCAAGGAAACAACGCCATTGCAATCCACGGTGCTGTGCATCTTCCCGTTCGCCGGAATCGTTGGCACCATCTTTGATGACAGGCTCGTCTGGCTGGTATTGCTGTTGCGGCGTTCGCTGTTGTGTCTGTTTGGGACGAAGAGAGAGTCCCTTCTGCTCTCGTTGTCCTCAAGGGTGCTGTGCTCATCATCGGCAAAGTCGTTTTCCGATCCTATGTCCTTTGCTCGGCCTCTGAAGCTGAAAATGCTTGTTCTGCTGTTGCGCCTCGGAGAAAACAAGGAGCCGCGAAGGCTCAACAAAGACTGTAAGAGGGATTGGGGGAGGGGAAGAGGGGAACCAAGAACACAGTTTGTATTCGGAACCACTCGTGGGTTGTTGTTGTTTTAATTGCTGTTGACTAATAATAATAATAATAATAATAATAATATTTATTATCCTTATCACCTTATGTACTCAAGTAAATAGTGCTTTGGTCCAACCATGCAAGTTTAATCAATTAAAACTATGAGATGTGATACCAGAATTGTGGCTACAAGTCTCAGGATACTCAACTTGACTTATTTTTCCATAGACCCATATCTCCCCTGGTCTTGGGGAGGATGCTAGCTCA
Source organism: Zootoca vivipara (assembly GCF_963506605.1). Lineage (NCBI taxonomy): Eukaryota > Metazoa > Chordata > Lepidosauria > Squamata > Lacertidae > Zootoca > Zootoca vivipara. The sequence goes on from NC_083276.1 coordinate 108,605,882, forward strand.
GGCAGGTAGGAGAGCTTTGCCTGCAGAAGTTTTAATCCCTGGAACCTTAATAGTGGGGTAGGAGAGCTGGGGGGGGGAATCACACCTGGCAACCAATGTACCCTCTTTGGTTTCAGAAATTTCATGGGTAAAGGTAAAGATAAAGGGACCCCTGACCATTAGGTCCAGTCGTGACCGACTGGGGTTGCGGCGCTCATCTTGCTTTATTGGCTGAGGGAGCCGGAGTACAGCTTCCAGGTCATGTGGCCAGCATGACAAAGCCGCTTCTGGCGAACCAGAGCAGCACACAGAAAAGCTGTTTACCCTCCCGCTGTAGCGGTACCTATTTATCTACTTGCACTTTGAGGTGCTTTCGAACTGCTAGGTGGGCAGGAGCTGGGACCGAGCAACGGGAGCTCACCCCATCGTGGGGATTCGAACCGCCGACCTTCTGATCGGCAAGCCCTAGGCTCTGTGGTTTAACCCACACTGCCACCCGTGTCCAAAATGAGTCCAAAAAGCCTGGCACACGAATTTTCACTGCCCTCTGGCAGCTATGACGAGGCTTAGTTTGTTCAGAATTGAGTATACACTTTCAGAGTTCACACTAAATATATTAGTGTTCATAGATGGGCCATAGATGGACCAATGACTCAGTATAAGGGGACTTCTGTGTTCCTATTTAAGTTTTAGCACCCATTTACACAGCCCAGGCTTACTTGTTCTTCTCTAACCCATTATGCAAGGCAACATTGTTAGGCAAAATCCCCTCAACCATTTAATTAAACATAGCCATGACCCACCCTGCATTTTCCTCAAGGGGGATCTTTCACACACTAGTAGATGCTTCCGAAGGCAAAAGGAAGCATATTAAGTAGGCGGCTGTTGCTTACTGCTTTGGGGGAAGCCCAATGGCTAAATCCATTTAACTAGAGATCTATTAATCCACCATTTATTAATCATACTGTCTCATCAATTAATGCTTTCAAGCAACATCCAGGAGCCACAAGAGACCTGAAGATGGTAACTTTGCCACTGAGAGAAGGGGGGGGGATCCATTTTTGCTGGCCACGCTTTTATTTAATTGCACAACAAGAAACTCCTTAATGGAATCTTTTACTCCCTCTCTGCATATTTCATTAGCAGTACTCATGAATAAATAAAGTCATCACTAGTACTGGGATGGGGGGGGGAGAGACAATCCTTCTGTTAATATTTATTACTCCTGCTTCTGAATATGCTTTCTGATCTGTTGTTGTTGTTGTTGTTGTTTAGTCGTTTAGTCGTGTCCGACTCTTCGTGACCCCATGGACCATAGCACGCCAGGCACTCCTGTCTTGCACTGCCTCCCGCAGTTTCGTCAAACTCATGTTTGTAGCTTCGAGAACACTGTCCAACCATCTTGTCCTCTGTCGTCCCCTTCTCCTAGTGCCCTCAATCTTTCCCAACATCAGGGTCTTTTCCAAGGATTCTTCTCTTCTCATGAGGTGGCCAAAGTATTGGAGCCTCAGCTTCACGATCTGTCCTTCCAGGGAGCACTCAGGGCTGATTTCCTTAAGAATGGATAGGTTTGATCTTCTTGCAGTCCATGGGACTCTCAAGAGTCTCCTCCAGCACCATAATTCAAAAGCATCAATTCTTCGGCGATCAGCCTTCTTTATGGTCCAGCTCTCACTTCCATACATCACTACTGGGAAAACCATAGCTTGAACTATACGGACCTTTGTCGGAAAGGTGATGTCTCTGCTTTTTAAGATGCTGTCTAGGTTTGTCATTGCTTTTCTCCCAAGAAGCAGGCGTCTTTTAATTTCGTGACTGCTGTCACCATCTGCAGTGATCAAGGAGCCCAAGAAAGTAAAATCTCTCACTGCCTCCATTTCTTCCCCTTCTATTTGCCAGGAGGTGATGGGACCAGTGGCCATGATCTTGGTTTTTTTGATGTTGAGCTTCAGACCATATTTTGCGCTCTCCTCTTTCACCCTCATTAAAAGGTTCTTTAATTCCTCCTCGCTTTCTGCCATCAAGGTTGTGTCATCTGCATATCTGAGGTTGTTGATATTTCTTCCGGCAATCTTAATTCCGGCTTGGGATTCATCTAGTCCAGCCTTTCGCATGATGAATTCTGCATATAAGTTAAATAAGCAGGGAGACAATATACAACCTTGTCGTACTCCTTTCCCAATTTTGAACCAATCAGTTGTTCCATATCCAGTTCTAACTGTAGCTTCTTGTCCCACATAGAGATTTCTCAGGAGACAGATGAGGTGATCAGGCACTCCCATTTCTTTAAGAACTTGCCATAGTTTGCTGTGGTCGACACAGTCAAAGGCTTTTGCATAGTCAATGAAGCAGAAGTAGACGTTTTTCTGGAACTCTCTAGCTTTCTCCATAATCCAGCGCATGTTTGCTATTTGGTCTCTGGTTCCTCTGCCCTTTCGAAATCCAGCTTGCACTTCTGGGAGTTCTCGATCCACATACTGCCTAAGCCTGCCTTGTAGAATTTTAAGCATAACCTTGCTAGCGTGTGAAATGAGCGCAATTGTGCGGTAGTTGGAGCATTCTTTGGCACTGCCCTTCTTTGGAATTGGGATGTAGACTGATCTTCTCCAATCCTCTGGCCATTGCTGAGTTTTCCAAACTTGCTGGCATATTGGGTGTAGCACCTTAACAGCATCATCTTTTAAAATTTTAAATAGTTCAGCTGGAATATCATCACTTCCACTGGCCTTGTTATTAGCAGTGCTTTCTAAGGCCCATTTGACTTCACTCTCCAAGATGTCTGGCTCAAGGTCAGCAACCACACTACCTGGGGTGTACGAGACCTCCATATCTTTCTGGTATAATTCCTCTGTGTATTCTTGCCACCTCTTCTTGATGTCTTCTGCTTCTGTTAGGTCCTTACCACTTTTGTCCTTGATTATGGTAATCTTTGTACGAAATGTTCCTTTCATATCTCCAATTTTCTTGAACAGATCTCTGGTTTTCCCCATTCTATTGTTTTCCTCTATTTCTTTGCATTGCTCATTTAAGAAGACCCTCGTCTCTCCTTGCTGTTTTTTGGAAATCTGCATTCAGTTTCCTGTATCTTTCCCTATCTCCCTTGCATTTTGCTTGCCTCCTCTCCTCCGCTATTTGTAAGGCCTCGTTGGACAGCCATTTTGCTTTCTTGCATTTCCTTTTCCTTGGGATGGTTTTCGTTGCTGCCTCCTGTATAATGTTACGAGCCTCCATCCATAGTTCTTCAGGCACTCTGTCCACCAAATCTAAATCCTTAAACCTGTTCCTCACTTCCAATGTGTATTCATAAGGGATTTGATTCAGATTGTATCTTACTGGCCCTGTGGTTTTTCCTACTTTCTTCAGTTTAAGCTGGAATTTTGCTATAAGAAGCTGATGATCTGAGTTACAGTCAGCTCCAGGTCTTGTTTTTGCTGACTGTATAGAGCTTCTCCATCTTTGGCTGCAGAGAATATAATCAATCTGATTTCGATGCTGCCCATTTGGTGATATCCATGTGTAGAGTCGTCTCTTGTGTTGTTGAAAGAGAGTGTTTGTGATGACCAGCTTGTTCTCTTGACAGAACTCTATTAGCCTTTGCCCTGCTTCATTTTGAACTCCAAGGCCAAACTTGCCAGTTGTTCCTTTTATCTCTTGATTCCCTACTTTAGCATTCCAATCCCCTGTAATGAGAAGAACATCCTTCTTTGGTGTCATTTCTAGAAGTTGTTGTAGGTCTTCATAGAATTGGTCAATTTCACTTTCTTCAGCACCGGTAGTTGGTGCATAAACTTGGATTACTGTGATGTTAAAAGGTCTGCCTTGGATTTGTATCGAGATCATTCTGTCATTTTTGAGATTGCATCCCATTACAGCTTTTGCCACTCTTTTGTTGACTATGAGGGCCACTCCATTTCTTCTACAGGATTCTTGCCCACAGTAGTAGATATGATAGTCACCCGAACTGAATTCGCCCATTCCCTTCCATTTTAGTTCACTGATGCCCAGGATGTCGATATTTATTCTTGTCATCTCATTTTTGACCACATCCAGCTTACCTCCACTCATGGTTCTTACATTCCAGGTTCCTATGCAATATTTTTCTTTGCAGCATCGGACTTTCCTTTCGCTTCCAGGCATATCCGCAACTGAGCGTCCTTTCGGCTTTGGCCCAGCCGCTTCATCAGCTCTGAATCTACTTGTACTTGTCCTCCGCTCTTCCTCAGTAGCATGTTGGACGCCTTCCGACCTGAGGGGCTCATCTTCCAGCGTCATAACTTTTATATGCCTGTTGTCTTTGTCCATGGAGTTTTCTTGGCAGGGATACTGGAGTGGCTTGCCAGTTCCTTCTCCAGGTGGATCACGTTTAGTCAAAACTCTCCACTATGACCTGTCCATCTTGGGTGGCCCTGCATGGCATAGCTCATAGCTTCTCTGAGTTATTCAAGCCCCTTCGCCACGACAAGGCATTGATCCATGAAGGGGCTTTCTGATCTAGTTACTTTAAACTTCCAGTAATCCCTGGACTAGTCTGATTGATTTTCCTATTGGTTCTAAAGATACTCTGAAATACATGGTTTGAAATTCCTGGCTTAGCAACTTTTATTTTAAACCACCATTATCTGCGTTACAACATTTCACATGTAAATTTCACATGGTGGTTAAGATGGAGATAAACCCTTTTATGGTATTTTGTTCTGCATATGTTTTTAACATGTTTTATTTTATTTTTGCTATTTGATCTTTTTTTTTTTACTGTAAATTGCTTCAGGACTTCGGTAGTGGCAAGTTTTAGAAATAAATGTATAACACCTACACCTAAGTCTTAGGATCATGTAGCCCCCCACTCCCTGTTCCCCCAACAATACATTCAGTACTGGAATGAAAGGTAGGACTCCCACAATGGGGTCACTTTGGTGGGGAGGGGGCAGCCTTTTGCCTCCACCTGCTATTTGTCCTCAAATGTAAATATTCACTTATATGGGAGAAAGTAAAAGGATGCACTCAGGGACACTGTCGAGGTGAGGATGAAATATCCTCCTCTGCCCTTGTTGATCCCCAGTACCTGCAGGCTTTGCCCTCTTCTCAACTATGACCCAGATTGCATGCTTTTCAGCTTGTTCCATAGAATTCAGTGGGAGACATCACAAAACAAAGCCAGTCTTTATTTGCATGCCTTGACTTGGACACAAAAAAATAAAGAAATAGTCCTAATGGATTTTCTATAAGACCCTAATTATGGAGCATAGCAGGCTTCTTGTGGAAGAGAGTTGCGCAGTTGTGGGGCCACCATGAAAAGGGCTCTGTCCTATTCCTTATGACATGGGATATAAATGAAAGAATTTGCTTCAGAATTACATAGCCTGCATACTTTACCTGGTGAGTTGAAGTCCTTTTTTCATAGGACAGGCGACCTCCCCTTCGGATACTGTCTTCCGATTCAGATTTAGGAAACTGTTCGGCTTCTGCCCTATCTTCTTCTTCCGAAAGTTCCTTCTGCCTTTTTTTCCTGCGCCTGTTCCTTCTTTCTTTAGCACTCTTGGAGCTTAATTTAGATGCCTCTGAAGAACTTTCCAAGAGCTCCCCCAATCCACCCACGCCACTGAAATCTCTTGATGCCATTGATGCTGCTGCCACAGCTGCTGTTGTCTGTTGTGTTACAGTGTCAGGTAATTAGCATTAGTTGGATTACCACATTAAATCATAACCTTAGAGAGATTCATTATTGCTTCCAAGGGTACACAGTCACAAAGCAATTACGTGCAAATGTCAATAATTAGTGCCTCTCTATTTGGAATAAAATAATGCTTGCTTTCTTCTTTTAAGGTAATGAAGTTCTCTGAAAATACAGCACAGTTGTCCCTGTAGTTTTTTAATAAGTTAGCCACCAATGGTATGTTGCCTCTGCTTAGAACCTGTCCCAATCTTCTCTCCTTCACAGCTACTTCCATCAACCCATGTTTCTGTAACACACCAGCCAATTCCATCCTACTATTTAAGAGTTGGTAGTGAAATATCTTAAAGGCCAGTGGATCATTAGTTATTTGCTTCTCTGGAGTTTTTCACTTCTAGGCGTCCTATCCCATTGACGAGTCACATTCATTGGTAAGGAGAGTTTCCACCCCCATCGTTCAGCCTGGGCACGGAGGTCCAGCTCCGAGGGCCTTCTGGCGGTTCCCTCCCTATGAGATGTGGGGTTACAGGGAACCAGGCAGAGGCGCCTGCCCTGTGGAACGCTCTCCCATCAGGTGTCAAGGAAATAAACGACTATCTGAATTTTAGAAGACATCTGTTTAACGAAGTTTTTAATAAAAAAATTTCCTTCAGTAGCACCTTAAAGACCAACTAAGTTTTTATTTTGGTATGAGCTTTCGTGTGCATGCACACTTCTTCAGATACACTTGAAACAGAAGAGCCAGACCCTTATGTATATACAGAGGGTGGTGGGGGTGGGTGGGAATGGGTGATGGGCTGATAGGAGTGGTAAACCTGTTGATGGCTGTTAACGACTGCTGATGACTGCAATTGGTCTTGCGGGGGAAAAGCAAGGGCTGAGGCGCTAAAGGAAGCTTGATCATGCATAATGAGATAAGAATCCTATGTCTTTGTTCATCCCAGGTGGCTCCATGGTTTTAAGCGCCCCTGCCTGTCCTCTCCAGCTGCCCTGCTTCTAGGGGGCAGCTGCCCCCCCTGCCCCATGCTGGGTACGCCCATGATTCCCACCCACCCCCGAAAGCTCATACCAAAATAAAAACTTAGTTGGTCTTTAAGGTGCTACTGAAGGAATTTTTTTATTTTGCTTCGACTCAGACCAACACAGCTACCTACCTGTAACTGGAAGTTTTTAATGTTTGATATTTTATTGTGTTTTTAATATTCAATTGCGAGCCACCCAGAGTGGCTGGAGAGGCCCGGCCAGATGGGCAGGGTATAAGTAATAATTAATTAATTAATATGTGAAGTGGTTTCAGGAGTTACACTGCAGGCTACCAAGACCCTCCTGTGCACTGTTCACACTAGCTCATGCCTGCAGGCCCTGTCTTCAGCTGCTGCACGTACAGCAGTCCCATACTGCCCTTCACAAAAGTGCAGGAACATGAGAAAAGTCCCTGAATGGCTGACTGGGAACTGAGACCACACCAGGGTTCCCTATCACACATAAAGCTGTGCCCACATAAAGCCCCATTCATGGCTTCGGTCAACCACACAGAGGTTAGGGGCGGGACTAGCATATGTGCAGAAGTCAGGGGTGGGCCTACTTAAGTACTGTCCCACTCTCCTTCCTTGTGCTTAGCGACCACATGGATATGCAATAAAAATACACCTCAGCTGAAAATGGAGGGAAGGCAAGGGGTGGATAAGCTCCAGCCACACTATGCAGGCTTCCTCATTCTAGGGCAATCATCCCCTGGAATGATGGAATACCTTTGTTTAACGCAACACAAGTTGAGTCTAAATCTAAGTACATAAACACCCGCTAAACATTTATTTATTTATTTATTTAGCATCAAGTGTTTAACGGTAGCAGATTCGCTGTTTTGTGATACAGTGGTACCTCGGGTTACAGACGCTTCAGGTTACAGACTCCACTAACCCAGAAATAGTACCTCAGGTTAAGAACTTTGCTTCAGGATGAGAACAGAAATCGTGCAGCGGTGGCGGGGCGGCAGTGGGAGGCCCCATTAGCTAAAGTGGTACCTTTAAGAACAGTTTCAGGTTAAGAAGAGACCTCCAGAACGAATTAAGTTCTTAACCCGAGGTACCACTGTATTTAGGTAAAGGTAAAGGGACCCCTGACCATCAGGTCCAGTCGTGTCCGACTCTGGGGTTGTGGCGCTCATCTCGCTCTATAGGCCGAGGGAGCCGGCGTTTGTCCGCAGACAGCTTCCGGGTCATGTGGCCAGCATGACAAAGCTGCTTCTGGGAAACCAGAGAAGCACACGGAAACGCCGTTTACCTTCCCGCCGGAGCAGTCCCTATTTATCTACTTGCACTTTGATGTGCTTTCAAACTGCTAGGTGGGCAGGAGCTGGGACTGAGCGACGGGAGCTCACCCCGTTGCAGGGATTCGAACCACCGACCTTCTGGCCAGCAAGCCCTAGACTCTGTGGTTTAACCCACAGCGCCACCTGGGTCAAATGCCAGCTGCAGATTTGGAGGAACATTGCCCCAATTCCCCAACCCCAACCATTCTGCCTGGCTTCTGCAGTCACCCACTTCTTCTCTGTTGGCTATCCAGAGGGAAATGGCTGGGAAGTCAACTAGCTTCTCTGGCTCCTCAGTCCTATCACTCACACTTGGCGAAGAGAGAGAGAGAGAGAGAGAGAGAGAGAGAGAGAGAGAGAGAGAGAGAGAGAGAGAGAGAGAGACCAAGCATACAGGCTAGTAAGTGGCAACAAGAAGGAGGACATCAGAAGGTCCAGAGAGCTCTGGGTGTCAGTGAGGGCCTTGGCAGGTGCTGCCCAAGAAAAATCCGATAAGATACAAGTTTATGTCAGTGCATTATAGCAAGTGCATTATAAGCAGTGCATTTTCCAGAAGAAAGCTACCTGGGCTTCTTCCTGTTGCTTTTTCAGCTGCTCCAGCATCTGCTGGAACTCGGCCTCCTTCTGCTCGGCTTCTTCCATGGTAGCTTGGTTCTGCTCTTCGTAGGCCATGGCAACAACAGCCAGGATCAGGTTGATCAGGTAGAAAGAGCCGAGGAAAATCACCAGGACAAAAAAGATCATGTATGTTTTGCCAGCAGCTCTTAAGGTCTAGTGTGGGGAGAAACAACAAGGTCTCACCGGTTAGGTTTTCTGCCGATGATACTGCCTTGCCTATTCATCAACCGCAAATTGTAATGACACCCCGAATATGCATAAATTATAACTAATTGCTTCAGGTTTTGTGTCAGGTTTTTTGAAAAGTCACACACAGTCAGCAAGAAAGAAAGCCTCCGCTTTATTATCATACATACTAAGCTTGCCTCGTGATGGTTCTCACCAGTTGGTAAAGGTTTTCCCAGTAGTCCTGAGTCATCAGCCGAAAGAGCGACAAGAAGGCCCAGCTGAAGGTATCAAAACTTGTGTAGCCATAGTTGGGGTTTCGACCAGCTTTTACACACATATATCCTTCTGGACATTGGCTATGAAAAAAAGAAAACATAGTGAAACACAACACAATATTTCTTTTGCTTCCATTGTGTGGTATTTTTGAGGCCACATTTCCCCCCCTAAATTGAATGGTTTCTTTTCCTAGTTGTTCTTCAGAATTAAGAGGTTGGATCCAGACCAAGTTAGGTGCACTTATAGATACAATAAAAATGAATGAAACAAACCTAGTCTTTGCTAACTTAAGTCCATAGATTTCATTTAGGAGCAATGTGTGCCTGGGATTGCAATCCTATTCCTACTTACCTCAGAGTAAGCCCCACCAAACTCACTGGCACTTACTTCTGAGTAGACATGTACAGGGCTGCACTGTAGATCTGCTTATTTCTGAAATGAGGCTTTGCATCTACATATGCCTTGAAAGTATGTTTTATAAGGCAATTTTGGTTGCAAGCCTTAGTTTGCTGTGAATTGCCCCAGGAGTAGCTGAACCACTGACCAAAGTGTCTAATCTTTCAGTTCCAAAGTTATATTGTAGAGTCTACAAGATTCCATTGGGAGCATAGCTGCCAAGTCCGGATCGTAAAGATCCGGTATCGGCAGCGCGCGCATGGCCAGAAGTTGCGTGACGCAACTTCCGGTGGCGCTTCACCCTTCTATGGGCACCAGAAAATGGCGGCGCCAGCGCCGGAAGTCGCTTCCGCGCATGACCGGAAACACATAAAAGCGACTTCCGGCGCCGCCATTTTCTGATGCCCATAGAAGGGCAAACCGCAACCGGAAGTCGCGTCACGCAACTTCCGGTCATGCGCGGAAGCGACTTCCGGCGCCGGCGCCGCCATTTTCTGGTGCCCATAGAAGGGCAAAGTGGCACCAGAAAAATGGCCGCCGGGAAGAAGCAAATTAAAGGGACAATGCCGGGATTTTCCGCCAAACGGGAGACCGCCGGGAAACGGTAAGAAAAAAGGGGTTTTCCTGGCGGATACGGGATACTTGGCAGCTATGATTGGGAGTCTACAAGATTTCATTCAGAAAAAATACATATACAATTGTATTTTTAAAGATAAATCTAACATTAACCTTCAGCCAGACTGGCTCACACATGAGACGAAGGAGTGTACGTCTCAGACTCATCATGCCATTCAATCTGTTAGACTTTTAAGTTGCCACAGGGCACTTGGTCAATTTTTATGCAACAGAAAAAAACACAGATAAGCTTCTGGACTAATAATGAAACATTTATGATTAATTCCAAAGCCAAATGCCCATGGAATAATTTAAATGCAACTCAAATATTTTATCACCTCATTTTATTATTTCTAATTGGCTCAGGCAAACATTTTGCTACAGCAATGACTCAGCACAAAGCTAAAAGGGCTAATTTTTTAGGATTGAAGTTTGGTAGAGGCATGCTTTGCTCCAGAGTCGCTTTTAAGCCTTTCATTTATCTTTACTATCCATATCCTTAATTCTGATTTATAGTCTTAATTCCATGTTACTTATTCATTTGTTACATAAGCGTCTTCACTATGACCATGAGGTATGAACAAATAGCAGTTTTGTTGGGTCATCCAACGACCACTAGACACGGACAAAATTTTGGGAGAGCTTTTTCAAATGGCGAGAGTCTGTAACAGCCGCACATCTGATCTTCTTTAGTGGTTTCAGGGGCGGGGAACAAACAAGGCCTCTCTGTCGAGACTCTCATCTGGGGTCTCTTAAGGCCACACAGCCTCCCTAGAACTCCCTGAATGCTTTTGCCAGGCCCTGAAATCCAATCATGCACCTTGTTTGCCTGAATGGAGGGTAGAGCGAAGAAACTAGCCTTCCGAACAAAGGCAAAATTCACAATCAGTGTTGTGCCCTCTTTTGCCTCTGGCCTCACCCACTACTGGCTCCATAAAGGTTCTGCATAAAGGAAGGTGGCCTCAAAGAGCTTCCCTACCCCCAAGTGAATTAATCAAGGGAGTTAGGTACAAAACCAACCATCTTATGACATTAAAAAGGCAGATCCACGTGCCACGTTGCTTGCTGTACCCAGCGGTTCCCCAAACCAGCTTTTTAGAAGGCAAAGAGGTTGCAAAAGAGAGAAGGCTTAGGCTTAGGCTGGGAAATCCCTATGTCATGCGTAGGGTTGTCAGCTCTAACCCACTGGCTAAATATAGGATCATAAATAGCGACACAGACACACACACTGCCCCAGCCAATGCAGTTTTGCAGAAGGTGACCTCTGGAATCAGAAAGCTGCTCTAGCAATTAAGCCCAGATCGTTTCAAATGAGATAATTGCTGGCATATGCATACTCTTCTCTCTCCCCTAGGAGAAACCAGTGCACCTAATTGCCAAACTGCTTTATTATCTCACTTAAATATTTTTTTTATGGAGATTAAGCCAGTAAATGTATTTCCAATAACCTACCTTGATCCTATATCCTAAACTAGACGCCTTATTTACATTAGGTTATATTCTAGCCTGGTATGGGCACATTCTGGATTCCTAGGACTGCTTGCAAAAGGGTATGTGTGTGAGAGAGATTGCTCACTCATACCAAAGTTCCTAATAGATGCCGGAGTGTTCAGGGACCTCTCAGTCAAGAGGGTTGGTGCTCCCTAGTTTTACTGTAGAGAACTCAACAGATTATTAAAAATTCTTACCCAGCATCAGAGCTGTTGCCACAAAGCAGGGCATCTCTTTGTCCTTCCAAAACATAAAAATGACCTGATTTGGGGAGGAAAGAATAAAGAACTTTATTTTTCAGCCGTTGCTGTTATGAAATACAGATTCATGTAGAATTATAACCAAGTGATTTGGTCCCCATCCTGTCCTTCCATTCGCAGAACAGCTCAAGATCCAGTAGAGGCTCCCGCTGGAGGAAAGGGAGTGGGAGAGGCAATTTTTAGCAACTCCCCTTCCTCCTGGCAGCTCTCAGTGCCACCTCCCCTGCTTTTCTGATGGGTCCCATTGGTGGTCCCCTACAGCAGCCTTTTGGGGAGAGGCAGAGTGGGCTGCAAGGCGAAGGGTTATCGGGGGGGGGAATACCTCTCCCATTCCTACCCATGGGTAGTCTGGATCCCATCAAAGGAAAGAATACACTTCTTAAAAAAAATAATTACACAAAGTTATGCAAATATTTGTTTTGGTGTTTTTTTTTATTAAAAAAAATACCTAAGACTCTCTCTCCAAATCAATAGGGGGCTAAAGGCACCCTATTGATTGAGAGTAAGGATAAGAATTAAATTAAAGAAATATTAGTTGATTACTCACTCCAGAGTTCACTGATTTGAACTGCATAAATTTGTGCATGAATAACAAGAAAAGTTCTGAAGAATAATACTTTTTTAAAATCTTTAGGTGATGGCACATCTTAAAAGATGCATTCCCTCCTGTGCAAGAGAGAATGAGAAATGCCTCCAGTGGTGACATTTGTTGCTTGTGCTTTTTGTAAGTGCATATTAAAACATGACTTGCTGATTTTTTTTAAAAAAAGAAATTTGCTTCCTGTTTAATCGGAGGAGACCATTTTGTCAGCAGATCAAAAGGCTTTTAGCCAGGTGAAATAGCCAGCTGCTTGGACCAAATGTTGCATCCCTAATTTTAATCTTTCAGCTTTTTTTTTAATAACTTGCATAACACACGTCCTATGTAGGTGTATATATTCGTATCAATCATGCTTACTTTCTTCCTCAATGTACTCCTCCCAGTCAAAGGTGCTCTCTGTAGTGTTAACAAATGTACCGTTTTCTCCCACTGTGCTATTATTGAAGTTGATTTCAAAAGTAAAATTTTCCGGTGGCCAAATCAGGCATTTATGCCTCAAGTTCCCCATGAAAAGCTGCAGCCCTATTAAAGCAAATACACTCAGACAAAACACGGTCAGGATCATCACATCCGAGAGCTTCTTCACGGACTGAATTAGGGCCCCCACAATGGTCTTCAGGCCTGCAAATGGGATCGAAAGACGTATTAATATGTATCAAGCATTCTTCTGTCCTATTTAAAATGCCATGCAGAAACAGCGAACAACATCTTGTTTGCGACATGGTAAAGCTTAATGAACAGCACCAGAACTTGTGAAAATGCATGAAGAGCAAAAACTGTTCATGAATGCACTGTGCACATTGCATTAAATGTACACTTATTTTTCCCTTTGCAAAACAAGAAGCTTTCTCATTCATGGAATGCCAACATATAATAATAGCATTCAGTAAAAAACAAAAAAGCAGCAGCAACAACAGCAACAAAGTAAAACCCTATTTTTCCTTCTCTTTAAAAGCATTTTCACCAATCACAATCCATTCTTCGCCCCACCCACTCCCCAAAGGAAAAAAAAGGAGAAGAAAAATAGGTAGGTAATAAGATCCCAGGCTATGTTTACATTGACATTCATTAATATGTTCCCAAGCAAAGTTTATTGAAACAGATAAGTTTTAAAATAAAATAAAATAAAATACCGTAATAAAAGCTTTCAGAGCTTAGTTCAAATTTTGGCCATGCAGCACAATCTTATGCATGTTTACTTGGAAATAAGTTCCACTGATTCGGTGGGGCTGATTCTCTAAGAAGTGTGTTTAAACAGAGTCATAGCTAAGGGATGGAGTCTAGTTAGGTTTTTTGCCCAGGGTGAATTCCCTAGAGGGGTGCCATTGATGCTCTCGGCCTCTGTGTGTGTGTGTACGCAAATGCACATTGGGGGTGTGACCCAGGTGAAATAAAGCCTATTTTTGCTCCTGGTTTAAGACTGCAGTCTTCAGACAATATGTGCTAAGATATATGGCAATACAAGTGCCAGTGTGTTAAAGCTGTTTAGTGTGTAAGAAAAAAAAATTGTCACCTTGCAGCAACAATGGTAAAAAGCAAACCCCAAAACAAAATGTAACGGATAGGCTGTGCATTCTGTAGATGCCTCATGCAATTGTTCGCTAAACTCGAAGGCTGATTTTGCAAATTAAAATAAATGGTAGATCTGAAAAGACAAGGGATCTTCCGATTCCTCACTTTTAGCAACATGGGCAGTGATTGATGAGACTAGTGCTACAAAATAGTGAAAAATCAGCCTCCGTGTTTAACCTAGGTCTCACCTGGTATGACTGATATTGTTTTCAATGCCCGGAGAACTCTGAATGTTCTCAACGCTGAGACATTGCCCAGGTCCACAAACTCTGTCAAATATCTGCAATAGGGGAGTTCACACACAAACACAATGACAGCACACAAAAAACAGTTGGAGATACAAGGGGCCTGATACTTCATCATTCCACTCACTTCTTACCTGGGATTACAGAAATAGTTTTCAAAGCTCTCAATACTCTGAAAGTTCGAAGAGCTGAAACATTGCCTAGGTTTACAAATTCTGTTACATACCTGTAGAATTAAATCACAGTTACTCAGAATTGCAGAGCTCAAGCTAATGACTTGGGGTCTTTCATCAAGACCAACCTGGTGATTTCACCTTTTGCAATATTATACTAAGCATAAGGTTCACATTTACAAACTGACATCTGCAGTTAAGTTTTGACAAAGTAAAACACCTATTTTGGACCTGAAAGGTTGAACCAAAAACTAATTTAATATACTAGCATGTTGTCAAATGATGGTTCCTGGAATGCAGGACATGAAATTAGCATTCCTAAAATTTAAATAAACAAGTAAATAAATATCACTTTTGCTGTTTTGTATACAGTATTGTGAATTGAAAACTTTACTGATAGCAGAATTTGTGCTTACTTCAATACATGCTTCTTGGTATGGTATACATCGGGATGGGCAAATCTGCTGCCCATTGGATGTTCTTGGACTACAACTCCCATTACCCATTGCACATTGGCTACATTGGAGTTGGAGTCCAGCATCAGGAGGCTAACAATTTCCCCAACGCTGGTACAGATTGACACTAATTTCATGCCCTTATAAGCTTTTAACAAATGGCTAAAGCACTTACGCCATCAAAATTACGCTGAAGTCGAGCCAATTCCATGGATCTCGAAGAAAAGTGAAACCTTCTAGACAAAAGCCCCTTGCGAGAATTTTTATAAGTGATTCAAAGGTATAAATTCCAGTGAATGTGTACCTAAAGGCATACAAATAAAGAATTATTGTTGACTTCGTTTTATCCTATGTAATGAGCATCTGATAAAAGCAATAGTTTTAGACACCTTGGATGTACCTGAATAAAAAAGGAAGGGGGCAACCCTAACTGATCTGGTTCAGCAGCTATGGTGCTATATTTGCATCATATTTAAGAAATACAGAAGTCCTTTCAACCACTGAAACAATCAGGGCAACAGCCAAAATTGTGCTACATAGTGTATTCTACCAAACAACTGCTTAATTGTACCCACTAAATAAGGATAATGTCAAATCACCCATTCTAACATGTATGCTGGTAGAGAAATAGATATATGAGTTCTTCCGTTTCCCCTTCCACTCCTAGATTCCTCTGATAAATTTATCTCTGTGTGGGAATAACGATACACTGAAACAACTATGAGTTAATCAAAACAAAATATTTTTCACGCATTGCGAAATCAGTATTCCTGGATGTCCATCCCTATATACTAATAGTGACCTCGTTCTCCAAAGCTCGGATGCTGATGAAGCCAAAACAACACCATCTACCCCAGATACCCCCAACCTGTTGCTCAGGAGTCAGATATAGTTGGTTAGATCCAATGCCTGAGCCAATACCGCTTATCACCTGTAACCAATAAAGTTGTGGCCTGTTTTTTTAGCCCATTAACCTTAATTAATTGTGTCATGTGTCATTATTTCTGCCTGGGGGGGGGGGGGGTCGGGAACTAGCCAGGCAACATGGAATGTTTACTGGGTGCTTTCTTTTTCTTTTTTCTTTTTTTTGAGGGTGGAAGATGAGAAATTAAGGGGAAGTGAAATTGAATGAAGCATCCCACGGGGGAAGCCTGGCTTGCTGGCACTTAAAGAGAAGCCCTCCACTCTGCAGCTTGTTCTTACTTTTTCCACTCGTCAGGTTTCTTATTTAATCCCACTGCTTCTTGGGGAAAGGTTGTTGCTTGGTGGTAAAGTACATGCTTTGCATGCCAAGAGTCCCAAGTTCAATCAAGGTACGGCTGGAATGGACTCCTGCCTGAAACCCTGGAGACTTGCTGTCTGTCACTGTGAACAAATACTGAATTATGCAGATCAATTGGTCCGGCTGAGTATAAGCACCTTCCTACATCCCCATGCGCTGTCATGTTTTCTGCCATCTAGCCTTTGCTCTTCAAGCGGCTTCCATATTCTGCACTGCATTTCCTTCAGCCCCGTTGGAACAATAAGTCTTACATGAGTCAGACTTCCATCTCCATCACCTGACTCCTCCTTACCTATTTCCACTGTTTACTTATCAAACCTCCGTCTTATTCAACTGATGTGGAAAATAAGGCTTCTCTGGGAACCTAGTAAATTGCATTTCTGTACAGGATCAGAGTTCAGCTTGCTAAGAAATAACTGATGGCACGTATGTTCTGCCTTCCTTACATATACAATACTAAGTGGTTTTCATGGTATTCCAGTCAATCTGCTACCCAAAGCA
This sequence comes from Zootoca vivipara, assembly GCF_963506605.1. Taxonomy (NCBI): domain Eukaryota; kingdom Metazoa; phylum Chordata; class Lepidosauria; order Squamata; family Lacertidae; genus Zootoca; species Zootoca vivipara. Next base: position 108,622,496 of record NC_083276.1, read on the forward strand.
TTGACTGATGAGACCCAGAGTTGCTTAGGTTCCGTAAGATGGCTGCCATCGGGTGCCTTCCTGCTGCATCTAACACTTAGTACTGTGTTTTTTAAAATATGATTGGCTAGAAAGATGCAGATAAGCTAATGGATTATAGCTCTGCTAACAGGAAGACTGTGTCATCTCTGAGACAGAGGGCCAATTCAGGTGATACCTTAAAGACCTCTCTGTCCTGCCACATGGAAGGCCGAGTTGAGTGTGCTTCTACTTCCACCATCCCTGCATTGTCATAGGGGGATGGAACTCCGTTATGTCATACACAGGTAAAACCCTATTCAGCCATACCTTAGAAGTCGAACAGAATCTGTTCTGGAAGTCCAATCGACTTCCAAAGCATTCGACTTCCAAAGCGCAGCTTCTGATTGGCTGCAGGAAGCTCCTGCAGCCAATCGGAAGCCGCGGAAGCCCCGTCGGATGTTCGGCTTCCAAAAGAACGTTCGAAAACCAGAACAGTCACTTCTGGGTTTCAATTGTTCGGGAGCCAAAACGTCCGAGTTCCAGGGCATTTACAATTGTAGATGCCGACCACAATCTTGCTGTCATCCCCCACCCCACCCCCCCGCAAAAAAAAAGAGAGAATTTACTGTAGGGTTCTGGCCTGTGCACATAGGTTTTAACAAGCGTACAGCATGATGTTTGTGTCCCATCTCCATGTGAATATGCCAGGGACAAAAGGGATAGCCAGCATGCATACAGCATGCACACAATGTGGCCCAGAGTAGCCCTTAGGGTAAGTGTGGTGACAATTTAAACACACTCCATTTATAGTGCAAGACAATCCCAGGACATGGTTTGAAGGCAAGTGACATAGCATGTGAAGGCATGAGGGTGCGCGGGAAGCAAGTTAGATGCTGTTCAGACCATTAGCAATTGCATGAGCAGCTTTTTAAAGTAAATGGCAGGCATGGTAAGACCTTGGCATGGAGTTGGGGGTTAACCCTGGGGCTTCATCCTGTAGTCCTGACCCAGATCAGGGCCCCTATACTTGCTATTTGCATTTCAGGGGGGGGGAGTTCTCATTCATTCCAAAGTTCTCATTCATTCCCTGTCCACTGCAAGCAGCAGGTGCAGGAGGCCCAGTTAGAAGCACAGCATGGGAAGGGAAGGATTACAGTCCCCTGGGCTCCATGGACGTACCCAGGATCTAAACTAGGGGGCAGGGGCAGGCAAGCCACGGGGCCCGGCCACGCCCCCAGTCACCCAATTAGCTGGCTGGCGATGATGTGGCCGGGATCCCCCCAGGAGGCGTGGTCAACATGCTGGGCTCTCTGCACACATTCCAATGGGCCCCGGACACTCCTGCAGTTTATGTTTAAGAAGCCATTCACAAGATTGCTAATTGTGTGAATCATGCCTTGTCTATTCATCACCTAGATAGAAGACTACTGGGAACACCCTATGTATGCTGTCTTGAGTTCCATGGAAGAAAAACAGGAAATTAATTACAAACAAAAATCACAAAATATGTTTTCATTTAGGATCCTCTTTAAAGCTCTGAAGAAAAAAGGAAATGCACAAACCATCATAGGAATATTATTGGAGACAGCTGGTCAAAATTCACATCTGAATTGACAAAGAATCAAAACATATTAAACATTTATTTATTTTTAAAAGGTATTTACTTACTCTACATTCTTGGTCCATTCTGGAGGGTTGCTCATAGTCATAAATACACAGTTGGTCAAAATAGTGCACATAATTAGCATGCTGAATAATGTAAGATGTGGTCAAGGAATGATGGCCATTAAATCAGAGATCAGGTTATAAAACCACGTTAATGACAGTACCCACTCTAAATAACCTCTTTTTAATAAAAGCAGTGGACACACACAACTTTTCAAGAGTTCCAACGTTTTGCCTGCAGCAGCAAAACAAAGAAAAAGAAAAGGCAGAGATTCGTGTCACTCTTTTAATAAAATAGATTCATGGTAGCATGAGTTTTTTAAGGGAAGAACCTACTTTACCAGATTAATCTTCAGAAATTGCAGAAGTTGCTGCCGGGTCACTGTGGGTGTGTCACTATCAAGAGGTTATGCTCTCCATTTGCTAGCAGGGTATAGGGATGTGTTTGACCCAAGACAGCACAGTATCTATCTGTGACTATATGAACCAGCCATACAACTGTCGCATAAATTACTAAAAACCAGTTAGGTATTTATTTTCTCTTTCTATTTTCCAAATTTGGACATTTTTGTGGACTTTCTACAAGTTTCTGAAGACAGTCAATAACTTTGAAATAACTCTTCCTTCCCTGTTAATGCTTCACTTAGTGGTTTAGCTATCCAGATAAAAGATTTATCACAGATAAAAGATTACTCAAAAAGATATTCAAAGGAAAATGTTGACATTAACACGGGCAAGGATAATGATTTTTCTCTGCTCTGTTCGCTCCAATTGCTTTCTTCGCCTCAAACCTCCAAGTCGCTTCTCATGTGCCACAAAGTGCACGAAGGGGATCCAGTTACTTCTGATATGCTTCTTTTAAAACAGGGGTTGCTAACATCTGGCCCTCCACGTGTCAAGTCCTGGTGGTACAAGCAGTGCTTGTGCCATTTTGGTAACCTGCACATGTAAATCTGGCGAGCGGCATGTTCCCCACCCCTGGTTTAGAACATCAACATTAAGAAGCACTCCCTGAATAAACTGTGAGCAAAGATCTTGGTTCTTGCCGAATCTCCAATATTGTCAAATGGTCATTCTTGACAGGTACTGCTATACAGTGGTGCCTCACTTAACGAATGCCCTGCTTAACGAAATTTCCGCTTAACGAAAGGATTTTTCAAGCGGAGGTTGCCTCGCTAGACGAATTCGTTTTATGAAAAATTCATCTAGCGAATCGCGGTTTCCCATAGGAATGCACTGAAATGCATTCAATTGAAATGCATTCAAATGAAATTCAATTAATGCGTTCCTATGGGCAAATTTTTTTATAAAAAAAATTCAATGCATTCCTATGGGATTCGCTAGACAAATTTTTCGTTATAAGAAAAGACCCGTGGAACGAATTAAATTCGTCTAGCGAGGCACCACTGTAGTTCTAGATACATGCTGAAGTCCATTAACTACAAATGGTATTTTCTGGTCAATAAAGTTTTGAACCTGATCATTCATACTTTTAAAGCTAGTCTGGCAAAACTGTGCCCCTCCAGATATTGATGGACTCCAAATCCCACAATCCCTCCCCTTTGGCAATGTTATGTGGGACTGATAGGAGTCTCAGACCAATGACCTCAGGAGCATAACAGGTACCCCACCCTTGTTCTCAACATGCATGTGCTTTCAACTACCGACAAGGGGCACTGGTTTACAATGTATCTGTAAACAGGACAGCCGTTGTTGTTGTTTTCAAAATAACATTGAAAATACTTCAAATTTAATTCCAAACATTGAAAAGGATATGAATGTACCAGAATTTTAATAGCAATTTTTCTGAGAGGATTGAAAGGGGTTAAAATGTACAAGGCAGATGTGGCACTGAATCGGAAAATTGCCTTCCCTCTATTCAATACTATGAAGGTCTGGAAAACAAACAAAAAAAGAACGTAGGATTAAAAATATATATCATGTATTGTTCACAGATTATTTACTTCCTACAATTTGTTGCTTCGCTGATTTCAATGGAAGATGGAGCTACTTGCTGACTCACCCCTCTGTGCTTTTACAACTGGATTCAAGCCAATGGCCCCTCAAGTTAATAGAATTATTATTATCAACAGCAAGACCGCTTAGAGTCACTATTATTTTTTTGTCAAGGTGACCTAAGTAATCATCCTAAAGGCAGCATCAAATACCAATGATACATATTGTAAGGGGGAGGGCTTATAGAGAACCCCCCCTGTCATCTGAAGCAGTCCGTCTCCCAGCAGTCATGAGAGCGAAGGGTCTGATGGAGGGAGTCAGGGAACGGAGAGGGAGGGCCAGGGCTCTGGCAGCATCCAATAGCCCTGACTCCATAGGCAGGAAGAGAGGGAGGCGGACAGAGAGGACAGGAATGAGTCAGACAGAAGACCCCCCCCCCGACGCCGGAATTGAGGAGGAGGAAAGGGAGGTGCTTCTCAGTTCCGAGGCTTTTATGTTGGTCCAGAACGCGGAGGGGGGCAGTGCAGGAATCTGACTCGAGCGGGTAGATATGGAATCAGTAGTTCGTTACACTGTAAATAATGTGCACCAATAAAAACGTCTGAAAGACAAGCATGTGGAAGGTTGTTACTCAAGAGTAGTCACCTCATCCCTGACACATATGCACACAAAACTACTCTCCTATGAATTGATCATCTTCCTCCCAACCATTTCCCTAAAGTGGACTGAGCAAAGACACAAGAACACATATTCTGGAGTGCGGTGAGGCAATCAACAAACACAAAAATTCAGTATTGACTTGGTGAACTGACTCATAGTTGATCTCTACAAGTGACACAGGCCACAATAATTCAACAGCATCCGTTCAAAACCTTTGCAGGAGGAGGATGAATCACTGGGGCCTTGCACAGTCCCTGCAATCTCAGCTGAGAAAGATTCCATGGCAGGTCCCAGTACCTGCAGACACCAGATGGAGTTGACACCCTGTGCTGTGAAATCTTGGGTGCCAACCCGGAAGTACACCTGTCAGAGGCTGGCTGCTGTTGGGGCTTCAAGGGCTTGAAGCAGTGGAACCTTGTCTCCACAGCTGTAAGAGAGGCACTTTTCCTCCTTGGCATACTACAAAGAGGGAGAGGAACTGGCGAGGAACAACATATATTTGAAAGGGAGATTTACTTACAACACATACTGCCTTGGCATTGGAGATGCAGCAGGAAGCAACGGAGAACTCTTTATGGGAGAAAATTCAGTGGCGAGCCAGGAGAGTACATTCCTTCTAAGAACAGGCAGAGCCGGCCCACTCATGGCATGCGATCAAGCAGCTGCCTCAGGTGGTGGAAATGGAAGAGGCAGCACTCCCGCAAGCGCCCTGCCATACCACCACTGCAGAAGCAATCCAGGTAAGAGAAAAGGAGGCAGCAGTGGAGCGCCACAGCATTCCGCCACCAGCTTTGCTGCTCATATACCCTGCCCCTAGGGGCAGAGAGGGCCCAGCAGCAAAGCACTCTAGAAGGTGCTCTTTCTCGCCGAGTTGGCAAGATGGGATTCCACTGCCCTGCCTTGTTGCTGGGTGGGAAGGGAGCATCGGAAAGTGCTTCTCCTTGAAAAGAAGCAGTTTCTGAAGCTACACACACACACACAATGGGCTGGTGGGGCTTGGTGAGGGCTTCTCCTTTAAGAGGAGCCCTCGCCACCAGGCAGGAAGGGAGTTTTGGAAAGGGCACCTCCTTAGGCTTTCCCCTTCCACAGCTCTGGAACGTCCCTGGGAACAGGTACTGAAGGAAGATGGAAGGGTGACCCAAGGACCCCAGGAAGAACTCAAAGGTGGAAAGAGGGCCAGGGAACTCTTGGTGGTGGGCAGAGGAGCTTGGGCTTCCATATGAACAGGCAACAGAAAGAGCATGCATGTTGTCATTAAATAAAAAAATGATTATGCAAACAGAGCAACATTTTGTGCAAGGCCAAATGTTTTCCAGCTGAAATCAAGTACTGTAGAAAGAGAGGGATTTCTAGTGAAATAAGTACACAGTGAAAAGGCATTAATGCAGTGGCCAAAATCCAGCGAGTCTTAACAAAATAACTCACTTTTTTATTGCTATAATAAGGGTCAAGGTCCTCCAAAGGTTCGGACACCATTCCTGGAGGAATGTCTCCATATATAAATGGAAGTGTTTTCCCTGCTTCCAAGTCACTATTTGGTTTTGGTCCATTTTCGTCATCAGCATCTGAATGATCTTGTTTGGGCTTTTTAGCTTTTTCCTCTGCACAGCGTTTTTCAATAGCTGCAAGAGATTCTCTAGTAAAATAGCGGAAGCTGTCAGGTCCTGGTGGTACCAGCAGTGCCTGTGCCATTTTTTCATCCTGCACATTTAAATTACTTTTAGCCTATTGCATAAGAATGACCTGAAAAAGAAAGAAGAATGCAAAGAGAAAGAGAGAGAAGGAGTGTTAGGGAAACATTCAGCATTAATGCACCCACTGCCAATTTCTACAAGCCTAAAATAGAACCTGTTTGAAATATATGCAAAACTTAGGCAGTCTTTGATATGTAGGTTGTGCTTTGTTATGTTTAAGATGATTGGCTATTCCCAGACTTCTATTCCTACAAAGGAAAATTATACATATGAAGCAGGGGAAATGGATGCCTATGGTACACTGTCTCAATGGCCAAGGTCAATTCCCCATTTCAGAGGTTCAGCAGGTCATGTGCAGAGCAGCGTCAGACATCCATGCGAATAAGCTCCACAGAGAGCCCTGGAAACCAAGCGGATTCCTAAGTCTCTGAGGGTGTGCCTGATTAAGAGCAGTTGCCCAGCACTGGAAAAAAGGACCTCAGGAGTCATCTAGTCTAACCCCCTGCATGCAGGAATCTCATTTAAAGCACCCCTGACAAATGGCCATCTAACCGCTGTTTAAAAACCTCCAAGGAAGGAGAGCTCACCACCACCTCATGGAAGTCTGTTCCACTGTCAAATAGCTCTTACTGTCAGCAAGTTCTTCCTTTTCAGTTGGATTATCCTTTCTTGTACAGTAACTTGAAGCCACTGGTCCGAGTCCTAGCCTTCAGAGCAAGAGAAAACAAGCTTGCTCCATCCTCCATCTGATATCCCGTTAGATATTTGAAGATGGCTATCCCATCTTCTCTCAGGCTCCTCTTTTTCAGGCTAAACATACCCAACTCCCTCAACCATTCCTCATAAGGCTTGGTTTCCAGACCCTTGATCATCTTGGTTGCCCTCATCTGCACACATTCCAGCTTGTCAATATCCTTCTTAAATTGTGGTGCCCAGGACTGGACACAGTACTTCCGGTGTGATCTGACCAAAGCACAACAATACGATTACTTCTATCGATCCGGACACCATATTTCTGTTGTTGCGGCCTTGAATAGCATTTGCTTTTTTATTGCTGCATTGCACTGTTGACTCATGTTAAGCACACCAGGTGTCCCCCATTTCTGCAGCTGGCTCTTCCTGCCTAAGTGCGGAAACTTACATTTGTCTCTGTTGAAATTCATTTTGTTAGTTTTGGCCCTGTTGTGCCATCCTTCCCGAGGCAATCCTCTCTAACCATGTAGTCAAAATTCAGGCATGGGCAGCCCTGACTATATCACTAGATGCCCGGCCCTTAATACAGAAGGGGATAGAGGGTCTTCCTTTCTCAAACCACCTTGGTGCAAGTGCTTTCATTGCTCAGGAGACACACAGGAAGAAGGAAAGGCAGAATCTGTACCGAGGGTAGAAAAGACAAAGGGCCAGAGACTGTAAGAGAGAAAAGATATCTAAAAGGAAGCAGGAGAGGTATGTGAAGAGTTTAGGCCAGGCTTGAGATTAAATAGGCTCAAGATACAGGACCTTTAAGTGTGCAGGGAAGGGCAAGGAATCCACATGGTGAGTGGATGTGAGTGGGAGTAAGCTCCCTATGAAATGTAATTGAATACCTGAGTGTGAAAATGTGTCCTACCTTTTTATCTCTGGGCAGTGTCAGTTCTTGAAATGGAGCCCCTGGAACTGCGTGTGTATCCCTTTGGGTGGGCTATGCAATGAATGACTGACTGTGTGCTACGAAATCTTCTTTTCCTCAAGAGACAAAACGAAGTCAAGACAGCCCATCCTTAAAAGTGGTAGAAATCAAATGCTTCTCCTGTCAGCAGATCCTTGCCACTTTGGGGTATGCAAGCTAGAAAAGGTTTCTAGCTTCCAGTCACATCACCACCCGAATGACCTTGGGGAAACTAGGATTAAAAAAAGGGAAGTTAACTTCACATATGGTGCCAGATGCCCTTAACACAGATTTCTGGAAGTTCTCATTAACGTCTGTGTTAATTGGTTTATAAAAAGCCTTTATTGCAGGGTCAGGGAAGCTTTTCCAGTCAGAGGGCCGCATTTCGCTATGGCAAACTTTCTGGGGGCCGCATGACGCTGGCAGGTGGAGTAAGAGGCAAAAGTGGCCAGAGCAAAGGGTGTGACTTATCCATGTAGAGTAGGCTACATTCGAACCATGTTAAAGTCAGAGCTCCACACTAAAACACACACAATTCTCTGAATTCTTCATCTGGGCAAGCAAGAATTGAAGGGCAAGCAAAAGTATGTGAGGAAAGTATGGAGCAATCTGGTGAGAAGTGCTGCCTGTTAGAGTCAATGCATAATGGCCAGAGCACGTACAAAACGTAGTTAAGATGGTGCCTGTTGAAGATTGCATATATCGACCAGGAAAAGTGCACAATTATCTTTTCATGGTTAGATTATGTGTACAGTCTCCAAGGGACGTGGTGAATGTGCACACTGAGCAGTTATTATACACATTAACCACAAAACTTTCCTTACCCTCAACATGCAGTAAACATCTCATACAGGAGGTATTCTTTTCAGTAATTGGGGACAATGGTCAGTAAACCATTCTCACCCACTGCACACCAGCAAATGGAAAATGTTTCATTCTTCCTGGTTGTTTTAATTAGAATTGGGGGGCACACGAAAAACCTTAATGTGTATAGGCACTGGTTTGCCAAGAGAGTTCAATAACACCTAAATGATGTCGTGCAGAGGCTACAGCAGGCTTCCTAAAACAGATGTCCTCTAGCTGTTATCTGACTACCATTCCAAACAGCCCTAGCCAGCACAGGCATGCCATTTTTTCTCACTTCATACAGAACGCAACAAAATAGAGTGGTAGAGAATCTATTGTGCTTTTGAATAGCCTGTGCAACAGCTTCTCACCCTCACATCTAAGAAAGACAAAAATAAGTTCCTGCTTTGGATTTATTTTGTCCAGCTCTAATCTTTAGCTGTCTGCTTCTGTTACGTCTTCCTTGCCAAGTTGCAGTGCCTTTCGATGTAGTGGTTTTATTTAATATACTGTCACCAGCGAATTGGTACTGACAATGTCCATTTCTTCCAATGAGCTTTTACTTTGCCAGTGAGATGTCCACATGTAACCCTATGCCAAGATGTGCTTCGCCCATGGTTTGCTGAACCATCAGTCTCACAATGAACCAAACCACAGCCAGTTTTGCCCAGCAACTCTCCTGTATCAGCACAACCGCACCACAGCACCAGCTTGCTAAATTGGCAGACTGGAACAGGGAGTGCGACTTTCCTCAGAGATTTTCTGGTACTCTCTGCATGTCAGTGGAGCTAAACCATTTCCCCTCCTCTCACACACTCCAAATGCTGTCTTGTAACAAGAAGTTCCTAACCCTTCCTTGGAATCCAAGTGGAACAAAATATTATCAGTTCTCTGCAGATTCCTGCCAGGTTTTTCCTCCGAAGTCCTTTGCCACTGAAAATTATGACTATGGGACTAAAAGGACATGATGACAGTCAAATACTCTGCTCAATGCCTCTGATGGAAATTTACCCCAAAATAATTAGTGGCTAATACTTCCAAATCTCTAGTAAATCATAATAGGGATAGGGAAGAGTAGCATACACATTTTCTAAATAAATTATTTGGGGCGTATGGATTAGGAATCTCACTTAGAAGTATGCCATGGGTCAAATTTTAAAGCCATTGTTCCCAACAGAACCTGACTGGAAAATTGGCTTTCTCTGCAGCGTTTGCTATCTAGTGCAACAAACCTTCACTACTATGCAGGTTTAAGGAGGACTGTCATCTTACCAACTCTTTAGCCATGAAACAGGTTTGCATTCAGCTTTCAAAGCAGAATGAGACAAAACCAAAAATATGGGAGACATAACTCCCACAGGTCTAAACATTGTAAGATAGGAATTCAGAAGCCTGCCAACAAATAATAATATTTAGCATTTCCACAACACTTTTAGCATTTGAACAGAATGTAAACATAACCCAAGTTATTGCAAATGCCAGTGAACACACAAAAGAAGCAGAAGGCTCTCCCTTGAACTCTAAAAGGGGTCGTGGTATGTTAATGTTCTAATTCGGGACGGAAATCTGGTTATCTATTGTTAAGTAAAAATTGCCTTCAGATGACCAGGCAAGTCTCCACTGCTGTGAGGGTAAAGCCTTGCGGTCGGCGCTACCAGGTGGCGCACTATGGTGACCACATTTGCTGCTCTCTTGCCATGTCTTTTGGCCTTGAAGAGCTACTGGACTGTGAGGCAGACAGGTCCTTGATGTAGATATGCACTGAGAATGTGGAAGGGGAGCACGAGAAAGCTGCAGGTACAGTTTTTTCTTCGGTAAATAAGGCTACACTATGGAGGTTGCATATGATGCTCCCACATGCCAGCACATCCTATGCGCAGCACAGTAGGACTCTGCAGCAATGCTCTTGGATGGAGTAGCAGGTGGTCCACCATCCCCATAATTCTTTATTTCCAAGTCTGCTTTTGAATTACTTACAACTCCCAACGTACTTTTAAGGCGCCCTTCCACCAAAGAAATCTGTGTTGTTCCGAGACCTCGCTATCCTGCCCTCAACTTTCCCCATATGTGGGGAAAGGATCCCCATCCCTTGTACCCTAGCTGACCATGAGGCAGATGTGACTGTTATTTAGCTGCTAGGGAAGTTCTTCTGAAGAAAGTGAATGAAATGTATACTACTGTATTAGAAAACTCTTAGTCACATCCAACAATATGCCCCCCAACTCATAAAAATGTCATAGAATCATAGAATCATAGAGTTGGAAGAGACCACAAGGGCCATCCAGTCCAACCCCCTGCCAAGCAGGAAACACCATCAAAGCATTCTTGACATATGCCTGTCAAGCCTCTGCTTAAAGACCTCCAAAGAAGGAGACTCCACCACACTCCTTGGTAGCAAATTCCACTGCCGAACAGCTCTTACTGTCAGGAAGTTCTTCCTAATGTTTAGGTGGAATCTTCTTTCTTGAAGTTTGAATCCATTGCTCCGTGTCCGCTTCTCTGGAGCAGCAGAAAACAACCTTTCACCCTCCTCTATATGACATCCTTTTATATATTTGAACATGGCTATCATATCACCCCTTAACCTTCTCTTCTCCAGGCTAAACATACCCAGCTCCCTAAGCCGTTCCTCGTAAGGCATCGTTTCCAGGCCTTTGACCATTTTGGTTGCCCTCTTCTGGATACGTTCCAGCTTGTCAGTATCTTTCTTGAACTGTGGTGCCCAGAACTGGACACAGTACTCCAGGTGAGGTCTGACCAATGTCAAATATTTTACCTATTTCCAACTTAGACTTAACTCTCTTTATATTGAAAACTATACACTACTCAATTCCTCTTTTAAAAAAAGAAAAGAAAAAGAACACCATACTCTATGCTAGTATAATAATGTGATAGTGCAAGGTTGGGAAGGAAGGCTGTTGGTTTATGGATTGCCCTTTTGAAAACCCCTAAACTAGGGTTGCCATATTCCCAAAAGTGAAAATTTGGACAAAGTTGTTGAGTTCCCCTCCCCGCCCCAATTATGTTTTTGAGCTTTTTTGGATTATTTAAGCATTTTAAAAGAAAATTCACCCTGCTTGCCATACGTCCAGGTTTTCATGGACATTTTGCCGATTCAGCAATAAATAAATAAATGCCTGGGCGCCATTTTGACAGCCCGATTCCTGGATGTGTCAGGGAAAACCCGGACATATGACAGCCCTACCTAAACACAACAGTGTACAGTATACAAATGAACAATGGCAATTAATGTGTCACTGCTGTTTCAGTCCAAAATTCTCTACAAAGTTCTTCATAGGAACATTTCAACAACAGGCATAGTGTGATCTTCTTTAACGCCTTAAAAAAAATACCCCATAAAATTAACTAGAATTGTAGCCTTATCAGCTACTAAGGGTCCTTAAGTTGCGCCCAGGCAGGACAGAGATAGTCAAAACGACACCGGGGTTGAGTTCCAGAGAAATAATTTAATTCTTAAATTTAAGAGACTCCTGGTGGTCAAGCTCACGACAGGAGTAAAGAAACATAAATTTGCAAACATTCTTATACACTTCTTGGGCTGCTTTCCCTCTCCTCTGTAATGTGCGCGCGCAAGGTTGCAAATCCATATAAGGATCTTCCTGTGTCCGGTTGTTCTCATAAACAACTGACTCAGCAATGCTATCCCGGTGCCTGCCTCAAGCAGCCTTGAGTGTGCCTGATATTTGCGTCATCTCCTGGCGTAGACCTTGAGCATCTCCTGATGCTCCTTGTGCTTTCTGGCAAGGCCATCCTGTCTAGCTGTTGAATGTTTTCATTACACTTTGACACAGTGGCACTGAAATGCACAGAGGCAAAGGAAAGCACCCAGGAATATGGGGCTAAGCCACACAGTCAGAATTATACAATGCAGGCAATGCAAACTTATAGGATCCGATTTGGCTCAATAATACAATTAGCAAATCACTCTCTACAGAATTTACCTCAGAGTTTGCTAAAACTGGGATTCAGATTACACCTCTTAGTTGTCATCCATCTAAATCAGGGCTTCTTTTCAGCCGGAACTCACCAGAACTCAGTTCTGGCACCTCTCAGCTGGATGCCATTGCTGTTATAAGAGAACAAGGGAGGTGTTCATGGTGAGTTCTGGCACCTCTTTTTCCATAAAAATAGCACTGATCTAAATAATCCTCAGATTCACTAAGGTTTTTGTGTATTCAACACACACCCTGCCTGAATGAATCGGGTGAAGTTTTTTGTTACCTCACTTCAACAACTTGTGATATCTGTTGTTTATGATTTTTTAATCTTTTTGTGCCAAACAATCTCTATTCTTACAGTTTTACTCTCTCACACGGAATTGTCTCCTGTAATCTCAACAAATCCCATGATAATTTGTGTGTTTGTGTGCCAAGGTCAAACAAGTATGCACAAAAATGACTCATTATTTGTGTGAATTTATGTGTGTAAATCTAACATACTTCTTTCAATACTTCTTTCAAAGTTTCATCAAACTCAATGAGACTTACTTTTGAGTAAACATTTTTAGCATCAGGATGCCTGAGTACCAATCCCAAGATGCCATGTGGCATTATATTAAATATGCTTGTGTGAAAACGACTAAGGTTTTATGCAGTTTTAATGCTACATTCCATTAAAATAGGTTACCTCGAAGAAATAGACAAACTACAGAAACCCATATAGAATTGGTCAACTTTTGATTCTACAATGGGATTTCAATGCAAATTTGTTACTCAAAGCTTAGGGGTGGGTAGTGACAGAATTTCTGCTATCAGGTTTCACATCTGATATCTGGAAGCCAATGTTTCATCAGCTGGGTCATTTTGAGGCACACACACACACAACTGGCAACATCACCAATTATAAGAATGAAAATAATCACATCAATTCTAACTCCCACAATCACCTCAGATGTTAAGCAATGTGCAATTCCCTTTTCCTGTCTTAACTGAAAAAAAGCAGCAATAATTAGTGCATGTGATTAGTGCGGTGCAGAAGATGAAATCACTTTATTTACATTTAAGACAGTCATCTTGAGAATTAGGAGGTGGTGAGAAGAGAAAAAATCACGAAGACGTGTTGAACAGGCCCGTGGAAAATACTTGCTTAAATGTGGAGCCACCATTTGGTACGAGTAATTATGAATAGCCGATTTTTTTTTTAAAAAAACCATTGCTTTATACTCATAACACACTCCGTTCTATTGGCATGCTATGAGCCAGTTTGGATGTTACAACATATGACAGTGATATCCAAACATTGCAGTAGACACAGGCAGTAGAAGTGTGAGTTGCTCATATTTCTTTAAGTGCCCCCTTCTCTCAGGCTCTGAGATTTAAGGAGGAACAAAAGAAAGCTCTCGTTTCTCAGTTCCCATCTTGTACTACTTCATTTCCAGACATAGTCCTCAAGAATAACATGGTTGGCAAGGGATGCATATTTAGAGAAATGAAATGTCTTCTGCAGAGAATACAGAGCTCAGGCAAAGTTTAACCAAGACTAGGGATCAAATTTATCAGGATGCTTTGTGCAAATGGTCCATGAGTAAACCTAGGAGAGCAGTTCCAGAGACGGGCATCATATGAGACTGGAAATCCTATACAGTGGTACCTCGGTTTGTGAATGCAATCCGTTCTGCGGAGGCATTCGCTCACGGAGGCATTCGCTTGCCGAAGGCACGCTTCTGCGCGTGTGCGAAGCGCCGATAGAGCACTTCTGCGCACACATGCACTGCGCAGATCGCATCTGCGCATCCGACGTCGCGGAACCCGGATGTAAATGGAGGTTTTTGTAAACGTAGGTAGGCGTAAACCGAGGTTCCACTGTACTTGAACTCAAGCCAGACTTATTTCCACTAGGGTTTATTCACGTACAACCAAGCACAAGATTTCAGTCCTTTGCAGCCTCACACCCTCCCTGAGAAAGGGAAAGTCAGATGTCTTTGTGACCTGCCTCTCTCTCCCCCTATGATCTACTTTGAGGGCAGCTGCCCCCAGAAGAAATTATAAACTGACTTTTCGTTGTTGTTGCAAAGATAGCCACAACTACTAAGGGATGGGTGGGTGGGAAGGCGGAGCGGAAAAGAGCAGGGTCCAGTGGCCTCAAGGGTAGGGATGGTACCAGTTCTACAGAGCTAAATGAAAATAGGCCTCATTGATCAGAATGGGATGTGAATTAAAGGATCAAGCTTTAGATTACTACGGTATTTCACCACACAAGCAAGAGACGGAGGCAGGAAGATTTGTCAGTCAAAGCACTGACTGAGGGCCTCTCATCTTTTCCTAGCAACAATATATCATATCCCGAGACTCTGTCCATTTGCCGATTTGTGTAAGTATCTTTATTAATAATAATTTAATTTTTATATCGCCCTTCATCAGCAGATCTCAGGGCGGTTCACAACGTAAAGATACAATATAAAAAGCACAAAATTTAGATAGCAATGAGCAATAAATATTCTCTGGGTAGCTTATAAACAAGAATATTTTTTTAAAAAAAATAACAGAGTATGTAGCATTTAAAATAAATGACAAGCATTTTTAAAAATTGCCAATTTCCCCCTCTTTACTAGCATAAATGGTTAAAAGATTAAACTATGCTAGGCCGTAGACACCCAAGGTTAACTTAAAGTGCAATTAAAAAGCCCGGGTGAATACAAGGGTGATCTCCACCCTTGTAATCTCTTCACTGGAAATTGTTTCTTGTTTTGCTACCACTCCTATGAAGTTTTGCTGATTGGTGTTTTACTTTTGTACAGTGCCGTCTATGTAAGTCCATCCACAAACCACACTGGAAACACAGGCTAAGCTAAATAAATAAATAAAAGTATTGCCTCAATTTATGTGAAAACTGTTAGGCTGACCCAGTGCCCTTGAGCCTCATGTTATGATGCTACCCTACAACAAGCTGTGATGGGAACGCCAGCACTCTCCTGCACTCCCAATCAGGTTTCTGATTGGATGAGGATGCGTGGCAAAATTGTCCTTGCCACGTTGCAGGATATGATAAACTACTAGTTTATCACATAGTTGTTGCGTGCATGCTATCACAACTCGGTGTATGGTTGTCTGTACTCACTCACTCTCTGGGCCTTGGGACCATGCAATTTTATGTGCGAATACTGTCTTTCCAGGCTGGTTGGTCGCCCTTCTTATAGTCTGCAGCCCACAGCAAGGCTTGCCTCCCCACCATCGATTAATATATGTGTCAAATGTCACGCCACTACCTTTGAACGAAGACATAAAGAGCTATCCTGAAAATATGGTAGGCCCATGCCCTGAGCTGATCATCTGGATATCTTAAGTATCCTAGCAGTAATAATTCACACTCAGGATAAGAATGTGACAGAGAGCAGACATAACTAATTAGCAATGGGCTCCCATCACTGATCCATGCTGCATATGACATATTATGTTACTCTTGCCCTTGGCTAAAAAATAAACCAAGTCATTTTGTAGATGAAAGGCTGCTCGTAGACACAGACGTCAATACAGACATGTAGGACACAGTTTCCAAGCCTGTACTCCAGAGTAGGGACACCTCAAAAAGCCAACTACAGAGATGTCTGGAATTAAGCAGCTTGACAAAATGAAACCGTAAACTTTGGTACAAAAGGATAAAGAACCACAAAGCGCAATCAACTTCATAATACAGGCAGGCTAAAAAGGCAAAAAGCTCAAGAGAAACTGACATTCCCTGGGCTTCTTTTTTTCCATGCTTCACAAGATATGAAGATCCATGAAAAGCAAACTGTGTAAGGTGTCAGTACAAGCAAAACCAGAAATATTTAAATCCATACAGTATTGGCAACAACATCAAGTATAAAACTGTCTGTTGCCTCCCACTATTTAGTGCAATCAGAAAATATCTGTAGGTGATCCCTACTCGAAGCTGCCAGATGCTGTACAAAAATGAAGTCAATTAATCTTCACCGCCTTACGTTATTTAATAATTAACCATAAAGGCTACTCTTCAAGTAATCTCAGTCTAGGCCATCATTTGGGAAACTCCTGTTGCTTGGCCAGGACGGCTCCCTTTTCCGGCAACACCCTGTAATACACCTTTTATTCCAAAGCTAATGTGAAGAAAACAATCATTTCTATATCACAGCCTTCCAGGAGAACTAAACAAACAAACAAACAAAAAAATAAGACACAATTCTATTTAATTTACAAGCCCACAATTTCAACACCCACAGGTAAAATTGATCTGATTTTGTCAGCTACGTGGCCCACTGGCCCAGCCTATGCTTTTGGATTCAAAGATGTGTTACTTAGTTACAACAAATAATTATTAATATTGTCAAAGGAAGTACATCAATGGATATCAACTTAAGAGGGCATAACTGTTAAAATATTTGTGATGGCTTGCTTTTTAATGGGACTTGCCAGGCAATTGGGGTGGGGGAAGAGTTCATATTATGGCCTGAAATGGGGCCTTGTCTCTTCATCTGAATACCCTATTCCTCCCCTCAAAAAAAGATATATCTAACCATGTTAAATATATAGATACGATGCATATTATTGCAACATCCAGAAATATTAGGACATGGGATTCGTCTTCTGAAAGCTACATGTCTGAAAATAGTATACAAGAGATAAATTATACACACACACACACACACACACACACACACACACACACACACTTCCTCCCTGTGACACATGGATGTAAGAGCTCCATAGCCATACTAAAACTGATCAGAATGAAATGAAATAAAATACAGTACTAACTCCCAGTAGTTCATTTTCTTCCCCCTTAGGAGCAACATGACCTCTACCATAGATCTAATGCACTCCCTGGGTTTATTTATTGAATTAAATCCACATTTTACCAGTTGATCCCATTCACAGGGATGGGGGGGGGATGTAATATTTACAGTACAGGCCACTGTAAGGTTTCACAGCACAGTTGTATGCATGTCTACTCAGGCGTAAGCCCTTGGGAAGTCAATTGGGCTTACTCTCAAGTAAGCATGTATCACATTGCAGCCTTAAGAAGGTAGAAGGGGGAAAGGGGACACACACAAGCACACGATCACAACCACCACGTAACAGCTCAGCACCACAACTGGGCAATTCAAAATGGCTTTAAATTCTCCCCGGTTCCCCTTTTGATTTATCTGTAAAACAACCGGAGGCTAAAATCGGATCCAGTGTTTTCTGTGAAGATGTCAGGTTGCTAGGAGCCCAGCGCCTAGCCTGAGCAAACGGCTTGCCAGCTTACCTGATGAAAAGGGAGTGACACAAATCACAGCCAGCGGGACCGTGCAAAAGGCTTCTTTATTGTAATGATCCAGGTCTCTGACCATAACGCTTTGGACGTATGGATGCATAGATGTGTTCACTGTGATTTCTGCATGCTCAGTGGAGAAAGGAGAAAAAAAAAGGAAAACACAGAGACCTTTCCAGAATCCTCTTTGCTTCTGCCTCCGCTTCCTGTTCTCAGCCTCACTCTATGGTACCCAACATATATCAGAAAACAGCTCATTAGGAGGTGGGGAGGAGGAAAGGGGGGGGAGAGGAGGAGAGAGAGAGAAAAGAGAAGGGGGGGGAGGCAGCACCTAACGTGGCAGCTCCACCTACTGGCACAGAGAATGAATAAATGAGAAGTACCAGTTTTTAAAAGCTAGCCTTGAATCAACAGCTTTGTAGCCGTGTTCCTCCCGGCAATGCACACACACACACACACACACACACACACACAGCCTGATTGACTGAAAAGACAAGACGGCAACAGATACTGCCGGATATATTTCATTTGAAATACTCTGGCTGCCAAAGCTCTCAGCACAATCCTTTTTTCTTTCTTTTTTGCCATGCACACATGACATGGCCTTTGCTATAGGAACATGCAGGAAAGTAGGCCAAATATTTCAGAGCTTCCTCACCAGGTGTGGTACAGTACTCCCGTTTGAGGTTGCCTTTCCATCACCCACGTATTATGGACTACTCTACTGCCTATTTATTTTCTTTAAAAATAATATTAATGCCACAAAGAGGTGACTTGTTCGTTATTTGCTTATTCTGATAACATGCTCCTTTCCCACTTGCTCTGTTGGTATTACCCCCTTCTCTCTCTCTCTCATCCTCCCCCGTCCATTATTTACTTTCCCCTGTATTGCACAGTATGTTATCATTCCCTTCCTGTCCTGGGCAATTCTTCTCTTAGTGTGTGTTTAAGTTCTTCATCCTGACATCTTGCTTCCCTCACTCAAGTCTCCCTCTTGTCATATTTGTGGAAGTGCCATAGCAGTACAGATCATGCCTTGATGCAGAAAGTCCCAGATTTGGTCCCTGGTCAACTTCGTGTAGCTGTTTCAAGACTTTTGGAGAGTAGCTACTGGTCCTTGCCAATAACACCGGTCCAGATGGACCAAATACCTTGACTTAATATAAGGCAGCTTTCCATGCTCTGACCACCTCTTCCTCACTTTGCCATTTTCAACTGCTCAGCACTTTTGTGTGTGAGAGATTTTACATATCCTTCTTCAATCCAAGCCACCTGCTTGGCCTCTCTTCCCCTCTCTTTTCTAATCAGTATTTCCTTTCCAGGTTTCCTCCCTCTGCTTTTTGGTCTTCCCTTTCCCTCTCATTTCTCCAATGGCCCAAGCCAGAACCAGGACTAATTCTAAGCCTGCCTTTCAAAGGCACAGCTAAATGAACTTATTTCAGCGCCAGCGCTTAGCTCTGGGAGGAATAGATGTGAGCATACAGAGTTCATTTCTCTCACCACTGGGTATTCACAACCAGAGGAAACCATTGAGAGGCTTCCTAGGGAGGGGTAATTGGCTCCGTTGTCAATATTGTTGTATAATGTAAGATGATTGTGACTGTGAAAGCACTGTGCTCATTGTTGTTTTATTTTTATTTTATTTTTTAAATCTATGGCTGGTTACTGTTTGTATAGATTAAAAAAAACAATTTAAAGAGAAGGAAAGGAGCCAAGTCAGAGGCTGTGATCTCCAGTTAGCTTTGAGCCCCGACAAGTTTTAATTAAGATGAAGGGAAGGAAGATGACAGGTGAGACACAGTGTACCAGTGGAGAATAGGATCTTCTCCCCACTTCTCCATCTTTCCTCTAGGTATAGCAATCAAAACAAATGAAAGGCTGTGCATACATGGTGCCCTTCTGGTGACTTTCCCTTTCCCCAAGACTCATGCATTTCACGAATGCATCCCAAGGCATTCTAGGACCATTAAGATCCTTCAACTACTGAAGAACGGAACATGGCACCAAGGACACCTAGTCTTTAGAGTCAAAGAGCTAAAGTGATCTCAAAGGTAATAAAGTCCAACTCCCTAAAAATGCAGACAATCCAATGCTATAGCACCCCTGGTAGACGTCCCTCCTGCCTCTGGCTCCGCTTAAAAACCATTGGCAAAAGAGAATTCATCCCTTTCCCAGGCAGCCTGCTCCACACTCAAACATCTCTAGGCACCCCCAAACTTCGGCCCTCCAGATGTTTTGGACTACAATTCCCATCTTCCCCGACCACTGGTCCTGTTAGCTAGGGATAATGGGAGTTGTAGGCCAAAACATCTGGAGGGCCACAGTTTGGGGATGCCTGGCTTACACCATCAGGTAGTTTATTCCTAACGTTCCGTCAAAATTCAGCATCTTGAATTACTTGAGAAACCCTGAAGCAAAAGTAGATGCTAACTAACATATTGGCAAATGTTGGTTGCTTACCTATCGCACAGAGAGCATGCTAACTGACCATCTGATCTGGGCACAACTAGAATGCCGTATGACGGTGACATGCGGCAACAATTGCTGTACGTGCTGCTGTTGCTGCTACCACCACTGAGTGAAACTCCCACAAAGTGCCCACAAATCCTAACAGTTTGGGTCTGCAGCAGGAGTGGAGACACATGACTGGGACAACACTGCAGAGCTGGAATCCCAGTAGTTATGTTGCTGCCATTAGCAATATAGACCAGGGCAGAGTGGTGGAGAGACTGAGGCAGTGCAGGGCAATCCAGAATTTCTGCTGGTGCACTCATTCCATCCTAACCTTGCGACTCACCATTATTATTATTAGTAGTAGTAGTAGTAGTAGTAGTAGTAGTATTTATACTGCCCTATACCCACAGGTCTTTGGGTGGTTCACAATATAAAAACACAAAATACATAATAAAAACAACAACCCAAAATCCCCACCCCTCCCCAACACATTTTAAAAGGGCATTGGATGTCAATCAGCCAAAGGCCTGGTTAAAGAGGAATGTTTTCGCCTGGCACCTAGAGGTGTATAATGAAAGTGCCAGCTGAACCTCCCCGGGGAGAGCATTGCACAAACGCGAAGTCACTGTGGAAAAGGCCCATTCTCATGTTGCCACCCTCCGGACATCCCTTGCTGGAAGCCCAGATCCATGGTGCTGTCTTGCCCAGGCAGCCACTTGGGTATTCTGCAGTTGCGTCAGAAGAAGGTATGAAGATCACTGGTGGGCCTAACGTGTAAGTCAGTCCAGCTGGTTTGTTGGAGATGTCACAAATGGCCTGACTGAAGACTCCACTTAATTGATCTAACTCCAGCAGATTTATTTCTACATATTAATTACTGTTGTCTCTGGGCAACTCCTTATCTCTACCATATCAGCATGGTTTCAGGAGCAAGCATTCACTAATAAGGAGTAGCTATCCAACATGTACTTGCTGTGTACAAATGGCTTGTTAGAGTCATATCAGATTGTAACCGAATTGCAGCAGAATTTGGAAGCAGCTTAGGTGACCACTTTGGGCATCTGGTGAAGTGGGTTTTGGCTCACCAAAAAATGATGATGCAATAAAAGCAAGGAGGTGAGAAACTTTTTGTTGTTGTTGTTGTTGTTGGATGAGGGCCAAATTCTACCTCAGGTAGAAAGCTGAGGTAAAACTCAGTAATCCCAGCAGAAGAATGCAAAGAAGGTTAATGCATAGCTAATCCAAAAGCCTTGATTTACAAGTAGTCAAATACTCAAACTTCATAATGCAATAATGTCCCCATCTTCTTGCAAAGGAAGGTGCTACAATGACACACTTTGTACAACATCAAACACTCTTTCCCACTCAGATGAACAGGGAACAGACCCAGGGATCTGGCTGCATGTGTGCTTGGGTACCCACTTCTGCTTCAAAGACTCTTCTTTGTTTTCGTTAAAACAGACCAACATAACTATCCTGAAATTAAGTGTGCCTTCTATGTGAGTAAATAAATTATTAAGCCACAACTGTAGTGTGCAAATAAACACATTGAACGCAGATGCCTGCATTTACAATAATTTCAGTCTTCCATCTATGACTCATGGGAATAATGATAAAATACATCAAATTCTTTTTCTCCATATTTCTTGACTTTCATTATTGTTTGAAAGCTTTCACGCAATGATTCGTTCCTTCATTAAAAATATGGCATTGTTCACTAGTAAAACTCTTTCTAATTTTCCCTACTAGAGCAAAGAACAGAATTCGACTGAGGAAGAGGAAAGCCAAATATGAGCACCCTCAAGACCTTGAGCAGTTCTGAGTAATGGGGCTCTATATTTATCCAATGCTGCATAGAGGCTACTTATAAAACATATTGGTCACAAGAGGTAATCCCTCTCAAACATGAGGTAATGCTTGTTCCATATAATGAAATTAATTAACCTATTTGGCTTATTGCTAGCTGTAAATTAATTCATGGGCTTAGTAAATCTTTGATTATAGTATTAGTAACGCACATGAGTACTAGAATAGACAGTTGTAGTTCAGGGTTAGGGCTGAGACTCAGTAAACCTTGTTCCATTTCCAAGCATCTTTCTGGGGTCCCAGTTCTGTAAATCCAGGACTGTCCCTGGAAAATAGGGGCACTTGGAGGGTCTGGACGTTTACAATGGTTGGTGTCTGAGATATGGTAGCCCCATCCTTGCTGTGGAAGGAGAAATCCCAAAATGATTGAATAGTTCTGACTGCAAAGCTTCTTCTCTTCAGTAGCTGCCCACAGGCCACCCCGAGGATAACAGAGAATCAGCGCTGCGATTTCAAATTCTGCCATGGGCTGAGAGTGGTGCATAATTGCAATGTTTATGGTTTTTAGAATATTAAGTTATCTCAGCATTGTGGCCAATGAAAGGGCAATTGTAGGCAAAAATTCCCCTGACTGCAGAAATTTGCACTACCAGCTTCATGTATTATATTGACAGTAAAAGCAAAGCCTGGCCTTCTGCTCCAGCTCTTGGATAAATGTCTGCATGTGATTTAATAGAAAGGTTTATTTGCTATGCAGATGACTCTCAGCCATGCTCTGAGATGAGATGCAAAGAGAGATTTATAGCAGAAACTAGCATGCTTGAATAAGCTAAGGAATTATTCCAGCTATCTCAGACTTAAGACACTTAGGCTGCAATCCTAGGTGGCATATCTACTCAGAAATAAGCTCTACCGAGTGGAGTGTGTGTGGAGAATCACAGCCATAAGCAATAAGAAAACTGAAAAAGTATATTTCTCTGACCTTTATATTCATCCCAATAGTGATAATTAATAAAATCAGAAATGAAACCCAGTTGCTGTCGGTGTTGCAGGAAACCTTTATTAGTCTAGATTATTAGATCGATTAGGTTATGTGTCTTGCAGGAGACTGGCTATACTTTTTAAGCTCCCCAATCATTTCCACATATACAGCAAGTTGAGAGTATTGGAAATTGACACTTTGACCCCTTTCAACCTGGCTGCCAAATTCTGCACTAGCTGAACTTTGCAAACCATCTTCAGAGGCAGCCCCACATATAACACATTGCAATGATCTAACCTAGAGGTTATCAGAGCATAGACAACATAAGTTAGGCTATCCCTGTCCCAATAGGTGTGCAGCTAGGCCAGGCATCCCCAAACTGCGACCCTCCAGATGTTTTGGCCTACAACTTCCATGATCCCTAGCTAACAGGACCAGAGGTTAGGGATGATGGGGATTGTAGTCCAAAACATCTGGAGGGCTGAAGTCTGGGGATGCCTGAGCTAGGCCACCCGTCAAAGCTGATGGAAGGCACTCCGGGCCACGAAGGCCAGAACAGCAATGGCTCCAGAAGTACCGCCAACTGCATACCTGCTCCTTCAAAGGGAGTGTATTCGACAGTGCATGCAATGCCTATAAAGAAAAAACCTTGGAGTATTGTGGGTTACCTTGGTTCCAAATTTTGTGTAACGTTGTGCTGATTATCTCTGTGCTGAGGTCCTGAACCATGCTGCATTTGTTTTGATTCCTGATCAGGATTCTCCTCATATCAGACATAGGGTTGGGTCCAGATGTACTCTTCCACAAGCAATGGAGACTCTAATCCAGCAGAGTCCCATTGGAGGAGGTTTCACCAGTCTTCCCCACCCCCACCCCCGTAGATCCTTGAGCAAACTCTCATGTTGTTCTGCTCCTCCAGAGCAGATTTTCAGGGGAACACAGGGGACAACCAAAGGGAGAAATAATAACCAAAACTTGCTTCTCTCCTTTCCTCCAGCAGCAGTGTGCAGGTGTAGCCAACACAGTGGCCTTCAGGCCCTCTGGACTACAATTCCCATCACCCCTGACTATTGGCCATGCTGACTGGGGTTTATGGGATTTGGAGTCCACAACATCTGGAGCAAGCCTATAATTAATTCCTATCACATTACATGGCAGTGGTTTATAGCACAGTTTATTACACTATAAATAGTGCTGTGGATTTCTTTTAGCCATGCTTCGCTCCATTCCTATCCCTGACAAAAAACAACACGTAATAGCTTTCACACATAAGGTTATTTTTGTAACACAAAGGCATTGCCCCCCCCCAAAAAAATGTGGTGTGCAGATCACCTGCACCACTTGCAAAAAAAAGATGTATGAAATAAAAAAGAAGGGTGAAGCATATCAAAGCATGCAGCTTGAGATTCTTGTCTGTAAATTGCCGTTTTAGCAGCGCTGTCCTTGGTGCTGATTTCTGGTCTCTTTATACCGTAACACAGCTTTCCAAACTGTGTGTCGGCTACAGTGTGTAGGTATGTTGCGGGAATGGTCCCCATGCTCCACCTGGGGCTGAAATGGGGTCAATTTAACCTCCGATTTGCAAATAAAACTAATTTACTGTGTCACAAAATGATGCGTGTCTAAAAATGTGTCACCAACATGAAAAGTTTGGAAAGCTCTGCTTTATAAGGATAGCACAATGTTCGAATCGAAAACTAGCTTCAATGCATTAGCCTCAAAAACAAAAAACTCAGTAAAGTTTAAATGATGATCCCTAAAACAGGTTTAGTCTCACTGTTGGCTAAGAGTTTTCCTTTGTAACTGGTCTATGAATCATTGCATTAGCCTCTTTTCTGTATTAGCTAGAACCTAACTTTCTTGATGAGGTGGAGCAAACTTTCAGGAGAATCATTCCAAGTGACCTGCGCTTTTAACTACACTTTTACTAAGGTAGTGGCAGCGAAATTAGATTACAAAATATTAAGAGCCCAGAACTAACCCTAAAAGAACACACTTCTTGCAAGGGCAGTATGCTTAACAGCAAAATCACTGCAGGCAATTAATGCACAAGCTTGCACCATTTAACTGCACACCAATTCATCTAGAATAACCATGACAAGAATATCTTGTTATGAATATACGTTCACAAATACAGATTTGAATCTCCACTTTATCTGCATTCATTTATTGAAAGAGTGAATATTTCCATCTGTTTCTTTTTCAACAACAACATTTTTTTCATTTATACCCCACTCATCTGGCTGGGTTGCCCCAGTCCCATTCTGGGCGGCTTACAGCACATATAAAAACATAATAAAACATCAAATATTAAACATTTCCCGATACGGGGCTGCCTTCAGATGTCTTCTAAAAGTTGTGTCGTTCTTGATCTCCTTGACATCTGATGGGAGGGCGTCACCGCCGAGAAGGCCCTTGCCTGGCTCACTGTAACTTCACTTCTTGCAGTGAGGGAACTGCCAAAAAGCCCTTGGAGCTGGACTTCAGTGTCCCCAGATGAATAAGGTAAACAAAGGGAATCAGAGTATATAGAACAAAGGGAATGAGGAGTATATAGAAGACAGCATATAATGTTCACCCCATTGCTTTTAATGTATGAAGCCTGAATAATAGTTTCACAGTGAGGGATGTTCTCAGCTTCTCTTTTGCAATTGTAGAACCCACCTATCTGGCAACTCCTCAATAGCCAAAATGATTTTTGAAGTGATGTAGACTCTTCCAAGTTCTGATGGTTTATTATAGCAAGGAACATCCCAATAGCACTGACCATGCAAACCTAGACATGGCTACTCAGAAGTGAGTTGTATTTAGTAACCCTGAGTTTCTATTCTCGATATTCTGCAATGACTTATACTATCCTCCCATGCTTGGCTTGATTTGGCTTCCTTGCAAAAGATTGTGTAGAAAGGGCACACAGAGTGACATTCACACTAGTTGCCGTTGGGCTGTGGAACTCCCCTGCACTGGAGACTCCCCAGTCTGACTGAACACCATCCTGAAAGTTATGTAAATATATTCTGATCTGGAGAGGATTGTAGCAAGTTTTCTCTCTATACAGTGGTACCTCAGGTTAAGAACCTAATTCGTTCTGGAGGTCCGTTCTTAACCTGAAACTGTTCTTAACCTGAGGTACCACTTTAGCTAATAGGGCCTCCCGCTGCCACCGCCGCCGCACGATTTCTGTTCTCACCCTGAAGCAAAGTTCTTAACCCGAGGTACTATTTCAGGGTTAGCGGAGTCTGTAACCTGAAGCGTCTGTAACCCGAGGTACCACTGTACAGTGAATATCAGGAAAGAGTTTTTGGTAAAAGGAGGCAAGGCAAACTCCTTTCTTTGTCTTCCAGACCTGACTGTTCCACACAGCAGGTTAAAAACTTTAAAATACCATCAATCCTACATGTGGCTGTATGTGGCATCATCCCAGCTTCTCCAAATGGGGTCAAATCACTTTTATAGCTCATCTCCCATTTGAAATGCTGTAATCAGATGAAATGTTTGCCGTTTCCTTCTTTTAAGGCCAGCATATTTTTAGCCCATAGAATGATTATATGTGACTAAACAATGCAGCTCCTGCCATAGGGGTGTAAAAACAAGGCGGCAGAAAAGCATCCGTTCTTTTTTTGCCAGTAGATGGGGCTATCCCTTAATTTGCTGCCTCATTTTATTTCATTATTTATATATAAATCTCTCTCCCTCTCTCCCCCCACTTGCCTCTTTCTTTTTTTTCTTTTTTTATCCCTCACCAGCATTTTTTTCCCCCTTACGGATGTTGGGGAACACAGAGTGATTCTCAAAGGAAGACGCCAGGGCAGAAGATTACTGCAAAAAAGGGTTTCCTTTTTTGTTTTAGGGTTGGATTGGTTCGTCAATGAGACAAGTGTAAAAATGGGAGACTTTGGAAAGCTACTATCTTGAGGAACCTGAACAGCTGAGGCAGGAAAACCCATATATGAAGATCTATGGATAATGGCATTGCTCGTCCTGTAATTCATCATTCTTCTTCTTCTTTCCAGGTAAGACGATGGACTTAAAAGAGAATATTTCCTCTGCTGGCTTTGTAGCAGTCGCACCGTCAGGCCAGCTTATTGATTGTTCCTCTCTCCTGCTGGCACACCTAGCTGGCAATTAATTTTAGATGCATGCAGAACACAAACGGCATCATTTTGGCAGGGTTTTTTTTTTTTTTTGAACAGAAAGCCATTTAACATCTTGCCCATCGTGTTTCTGCTTTCCTCATTAAAATCTGCATTTTCTGGAAAGCACGGGAGAGATTTCCCCCTTGCAAACCTGTGGTCATAAGCTGTGGTTGCTGGTCCTCCTGTCAGCTACAAGTGTTAACGTTGCTTTTGTCCGTCTCCCCCACTGATGCTTTGGTGGATTTATTTGATGCACACAGACAAAAAAGAAAAAAATGGTGAGAAAACAATGGGGCAGATCAAGAAAACGAGGGGAGAGGGGGGCTCATCAGAGTGTGGCAGGGACGTGCTGTTCTTCTGGAACATCTTCAGCGCGGCAGAATGCTGCTTTTGTAATATTAATTTGTTCTCTTGCCTCGGCGTGGCATATTGTATTGGCTGTACCGTTCCATCCCAGGGAAACAGTCGTCTTCACATAGGAGACATTGTGAAAAAGAAGAGCAGCAGGAGGAGGGAGGACACACATCAAGTATCTGAACAGTGTAGCAGGTTCTGCAAGACACACCTAATGGCTAAACCTTTCAACATGCTTGCAATTCACCTTCCTTGAAACAGGCTGAACTCCATCTTTTGACAGGTACTGATATCTCACCTGCCCCACCCTGCATTATGTGTATTATTCAGATTGTTTGGACCTGTGGGCTTCTCAGAAGGCAAATGCCACTCCCTGACTTGTCTATTCTCCCCCATTTTCCCCCATTTTGATTTGAAAGCAATACATCGGGGGCTTTGTGGGTGGGGAATCACAGGTAAAGCTTGATTTTGCCCAGTAATGATTCACAGAGAGAGAGAGACCAGCAATGTTATGTGCAATCTGCCCACGGAGAAAAAACCCTCGCTCTGTATCCTTCAGCAGTAAGCAACCGAGTCAGTATTCCGGTGTCTGTGTCAGAGGCTGTCACAGCAACCGTGGTTTGCCAGTTTAATTACATGGGAAGCAGGATCAGCCTTGGCCTCCGAGAGATCCTTTGGCGCATATGCATTTTAATGAGATTTCCACCGTAGCTTCTTTTTCTTCTTCTTCTTCTTCTTCTTTTCCCTTGGGCGGGGGCAGGAAGAGAGGTGGGCTCTTTGCATGTTGATGCGCTTGGTTGATTCCAGAGCCGAGCACTGATTTGGAGGGTGCTGTGTGCAGCACTGTCATGGCTAGAGGGGAAATGCAGCTGTCTTCATGAGATGGTAAAGGATCCGCCCTTGTTGGGCAGGAAGTAGGGAGGAGGAACAAGTGTTGTTCCTGGCTGATGTGCCTGGGATGGGTTTTGTATACGAGAGGTGTTGAATGCCAAGCTGAACATGATGCGTCACCATCACCTTTGACCTTTTGTGCTTTCAGCCATGCATTTATTTATTAAGTGCAGGTACGAATCTAAGACTCCAATTTCCAGTCAATGGAGTCGTTCATAAATAGGGTATGCGTGCATCTAAAGCTGCACAGCAGAATCTGAGGGAACACAAGATGGGGACATAGATAGAGGAAGATCAATGTGTTAGTGGGAAAAGCAGGGGCTGTGTTTTTTTCGGCTGGACAGAGATCTAACTAGCAATTAATTCCATGACAGGCAGCCATGTCTGTCTTTGGCGTTAAAACGGCAACAGCAATCTTGAGGCACCTCAGAAATGAACAGATTTATTGGGGCTTTTGCGGGAAAGAAACCATTTCAAATCACACAACAAACACCTGTGATTCTACTTCTTCAGATGTTTCAGTCACAGGGCCCAACTAACTACACTTGCTACACCTCTTCTGGCATCACTCTTCATTAGAGTTGCCAACTGACAGCAAAGCAGACCTTGCTTGCGCCTGTGTCTTTAACAAACAAGACTTGCATAAATCATGAGGTAAATATCTTACTTTTCCATGTATAAGACTAGGTTTTTTCCTTTAAAAAATATGCTTAAAAGTGTGGGTCGCCTTATACATGGAGCCATCTCTTTGCTGCAGATCAAAGGGAGGTTAGATGCATAGGAGAAGGGGCCACCACAAAAGCAGGTAAAATGAGGGGGTTTTTTGAGCCAGAACTCACTGGAACTCCATTCTGGCACCTCTCAGGTGGGTGCCATTGCCATTCTAAGAGGTGTTCATGGTGAGTTCCAGCACCTCTCTTTTTCTAGAAAATAGCACTGGGTAAAACTACCCTTTATTTAGATTTGCTATGTCCCAAATGAATATGTTTGGCAGAGTATTTTCTCTAGTTACTTGGTAGTACCGCCATGGTTCTCTGCAGCTGAAGTACTAGGCCTCATTTTACCCACTGGAATTAATATAATTTAGATGCAACTGACTTTCTTATAATCAAGGATTGTGAATACAAGTAGGAGCTGTTGGCACCATCTATCGTGGGCACGTTGTCCCTCTTTGTGGAGCCCATTTGGCTCTCTGGTATAGCCCTGTGCTTAGGGCAAGGAAACAAGCTGGAGAGACAATTCAAATGTGGGTGAAGGAAAACTCCAGCCAAATGCAACTGAACACTGGTGAGGCTTATCAGAGAGCCTACCCAGTTGGCAGTAAAGGCAGCAAAGGGGACATACTTTGCTGCCTCCCCTGCCTCTGCATTGTGCTGACCAGAAGAGTTTCCCCAGGTACTGCAAGTCCTTTTACAGCCTGGCTCAAAGGAGGTGACAGAATTGATGGTAGCTTACTGTGACTTGCTTAGGATAAGTGAGGATAAAATCACTTATAGAATCATAGAATCATAGAGTTGGAAGAGACCACAAGGGCCATCCAGTCCAACCCCCCTGCCAAGCAGGAAACACCATCAAAGCATTCTTGACATATGGCTGTCAAGCCTCTGCTTAAAGACCTCCAAAGAAGGAGACTCCACCACACTCCTTGGTAGCAAATTCCACTGCCGAACAGCTCTTACTGTCAGGAAGTTCTTCCTAATGTTTAGGTGGAATCTTCTTTCTTGTAGTTTGAATCCATTGCTCCGTGTCCGCTTCTCTGGAGCAGTAGAAAACAACCTTTCACCCTCCTCTATATGACATCCTTTTATATATTTGAACATGGCTATCATATCACCCCTTAACCTTCTCTTCTCCAGGCTAAACATACCCAGCTCCCTAAGCTGTTCTTCATAAGGCATCATTTCCAGGCCTTTGACCATTTTGGTTGCCCTTCTCTGGACACGTTCCAGCTTGTCAGTATCCTTCTTGCATCCGCTGAGACCTTGACTCCACTGTTACAGCTGATGAAGCTCAAGGCTGTGGACTGGAACCTCCACCCATTTTTGTGCTTCCTTCACAGCCCTCAGTTTATGGGTATATCATGGAGTTTCACAGGCTCTGCTCAACCACCTGAATCCTCCCTGTATTACAGCGAGCAACCACAGCTTCAAAAGGAATGCCCTCTACACCAGCTGGAAAATTTGCCAGAACCCTCAGTAATCCACCAGTTTCTGTACACGGATCATTTCAATAGGTTTCCCACTCCTTCAAAGGAGTAAAGCCACTGACAGCCTAAACCTCAACAGGAAGTGATCATGAGCATATTCCTGCACAACTTCAACTCAGCTCAGGCACCAGTTAATTCTTGGCTGAATTGGAACTGCATATTAAAGACGTTTGTTCTTCCAGAGGATCCACTCCGCTGTTCTGGCTTTTCCTAGTGTCCTGCCCATCACCCCTATTTCAAAACATTAGAAGTGCCGCTTTGTAAATTGGCAGGGTACTCATATGCAGGTTTATCCAGAGGTAGGTAGGTTCCCCATTGTGTTCAGTAGGGGTTTGCTCCCAGGTAAACTATTCACAGAACGGCAGCCCCAGCCTGGTGTTTGGCAAAAGATGCCTTAACATGGTTCCAATTAAAATATCTAAAATCCAATGCTCCCATTTTAAATGCCAATTTAATATCACACAGGGGGAAAATAGAATGTCTCGGAAGTGAGAGGGTGCTAAGCCAGCTGCAGACATGAAGCTAGCCTGGTAGGCTGTAGGAAGGTTTAGTTGCAGGAGGTGATCGTGCTGCCATATGCACACAAGTATTCCCTGGGGAGGAATAATCCAGCTGGCATGTGCTATTGAGCAGCACAATATGCGCTAGCAGGCTTGAATCGTGTTGGCCGCAACATTTTCCCCAGGCTAAAGAGCAAGGTCCACTGCAAGCTGCATTTCTCTTATTGCAAACATGTTCCATAACGCGTTGTTATTTCTCTTATGATCAGAGCTTTTAAAGTTATTGGAATCTTTCGCGGTGGAACTCAAAGCTGATCTGATGTATGCTGGATCCATTTCATAGCCCAGTTCTACTTAGATAGGCAGGATGCGGAAGGCATGCCGCCACACACATGAAACCCAACAGAGAGCAAGATAGGAGGACCAGGCAGACCAAATCAGTAGTTACACCAGAGTTCACCCCAGTGTAGCTAACTGCTTTCCTGTGCTCCTTCAGCAGGAATATCAACACCACAGTAGCCATGAAAGGTACTCCCAAGTGAATGTGCACAAGGGATTGATTTGTGTGTGTGTGTGTGTGTGTGTGTGTGTGTGTGCAACACACACAGGTGCTTGAAGCACTTGCTGCCATCTCCACTACCCACCTCCCCTGCCCTTCTAAAGAACCTCAAACATTACCAGAGAAAGGAGGAGGAGAGGAGGCTGCAGCAAGAGTGATGCAGATGCTTGAAGCCTCCAGTTCCTGCACAGGGAAGGGATGGTTTGTACATGTCCCAGCATCCTCCACACAGCAGAAATTGACTAAAGAGTACCCTTTGTGGGAGATGCCGTCCCAGAGTCTCTTCACTCTGTACAGAAAGGATGCTTCAAACACCCATGCCACCAGCCCCTCCATTTCTTCTCTCCCAAGTGTGGTTTGTGAGCCCTTGTTTATCTTCTGGAAGGGCACTGATAATTACACGCAGGTTCCCACTCCCAGCACATGCATTTGCAATGCAACAAATGCATTTGTGACTTGTGACAACCTGCATGCACATTTCACCATTCTTCACCCACATACTCCTTCTTAGGTAGCAGGGGAAAGCATCACATTTGAATTTTCTTAAGTAGGACCTTCCAGTCCAATGGTCTGGTTTGAACTTGTGAAAGAAACATACGCTCTTGCAGAAAGGCAGCTGCTCTGACTTAATGTAGTGTGATTAATATAAGGACAGAAGAAGACTGTCTTTAACCCCCCCCCCCAAACTTTGTCAATTCCATTGATTTTCAGCTGACCTATGGTTGCAATTGCTTTCACTTTTTGTAATTTTTTTCTTGCTCTTTTTCCACGTGCCTCTTGGCTACTTTGAATTTATATGCTGGCTGGGTGGGGAATGCTCCCATTTCCGCACTTTTCTTATTGCAGTTGGTGAAATAAGATAATTCTGAGCTTGGCAGTGAAGTGCTTATCATGAGACAAAAGACTGTTTACAGACAGCCAAAGTTTGCTTGGGGTTGGCCTGATGTGCTGCTGTCCAGCCCCATGCTGAGTGTATTCAGAAAACATGCACTAAAACAGGGCTGTTTGACAACAGGGTTGTGAATGTGTGATAGTGATGGCTTCAAGTTTCTGCAGACCCATCACTCACACCCATTTACTGCTATCTTCCTGCATGATTGCCTCATTAAACTGGCATTTTGTCACACATTGCCCAGTAATCAAAGTATCCAGAATGTTTGCTGGTTTCAGACAAGCTGCCCAAGTGCTATTTGACACAATCCAATGGGTGTTTACTCAGATGGCAATCCTGTCAATGTTCAGTGGGGCTTAGTCCCAGAAAGTGTGTATAGCAGAACTGGGGAACCTATGGCCCTCCAGATATTGCTGGATGACAGATCCCATCACCCATATGGAGCTGATCAGATTTCAAATCCAACAACATTTGAATCCAACCTCAGCTTCCTCACTCCTGATGTACTGGAATGCAACCTTAACCATAGCTGCCAAGTTTTCCCTTTTCTCGCGAGGAAGCCTATTCAGCATAAGGGAATTTCCCTTTAAAAAAAGGGAGAACTTGGCAGCTATGACCTTAACCATCATTAATTTAGCCAAGTAGCATTTTCCAGTTATCTTAAGCACATGTTTAAAATCACACCCTTTTGTTCTGAAATGGGTAAGAAATGTACTGGACTGGACCAGATTTGGCCAAGGTGCAACAAAACAAAACAAAAAACACCTGGAGAAAAATAAAAAAATCTTGTCCCAAAGAATTCCTGGTGGAAGAACAGCAACAGCCAGTTAAGTAGATATTAGTCAGCAGGACTGTCACCTGGCTATTTTATTATGGCCTGGATGAGTGCTCTTGATGCAATGAAGGCTTCTGGTGGCAGGGCAGAAAGAGGCAAAGGGAGAAGGAGTTTTTGCAAATTCCTCCTTCAATCCCCACTGTTCTGGAGGGCACGCCAATGTCTCCAAGCAGATGATTAAGAGGATGGAGTGGAATCAGCAGAAATCTCTTCTCTCCCTCACCCAACTTTCATCAGCATTCCTGCTTACATGAACTCAGGACAGAAGTCAATTATTATCCTTTTCTGATCAAAAATGTGTTTCCACCATTTTACTAGCATGTTCTATCTATCTATCTATCTATCTATCTATCTATCTATCTATCTATCTATCTATCTATCTATCATCTATCTATCTATCTGAGAAGCAGTAAACAGGCCCTCGAGGGGAGGGGAAGGAAGGGGAGGGGAGGAGGAGAGAGAAGGGGAGGGGAGGAGAAAGGTAGCAGAGGGAGATCAATATGATCAACTACTGGAACAGAGAGTTCTTAGCAGGGCTTTATATTTGGTTGCTGGATGTCCAGACTGATCGTCCCTTGATGGTGTTCTTGCTGGGATGGAGGTGACGATCAGAAGGTGTTCTTGCCCTTAATGAAACCACAACATATACTTAGGATGAAATTACTTTTAAAAAAAGGACCCAGACTGACTAAAAGGAAGAAAAGTAACAGGATAGCAATACCAGCTGCTCCCAAGACAATTGATAGTCGGCGTATTCTCCTTTTGGTCTATGCCAAAAGGTTTTATTGACCAGAGTTGTTCGCATCCTACCCCTTGCACATAGGCATGCCAGTTCTGAGCTTAATGGGCAAATGTAGCATTTCTCAGCACTAATAGGGTGCCCCCAGACTCTCAATATTTTGCAGGAGGGATTCAAGTGCATGCTGAAGTAGATTTAAGTGCCTGTAGCGCAGGAAATACACTTAAAAAGAAAAAAGTGTGGAATGAACAAATGATTAATGGGAAGACATCTAAACACCCTGAAAGCAAATCAGGATGAATGCAGGATGTGGGTTCATAGATATATAATCAGAGCAAAAAGACAGAGCCCCTCCAGGCTGGTGTATTTTTGCAGGTGTGTTCTGCAACGTGTCATTGACACAATAACGGTGTATTACAGCTGGATTTATATTGTGCTGTCCACACACCGTTCTGCTTTATTAGCTATTCTGTGATGCATCCCTACTACTATCTCCCTGTTGTAGCCCAACAGCGAACTCTTGTGCTATAGCATAACAAAAGTGGGACAACACCCCTTCTCAGAACATTCGTGGTATAAAAAGTTACAGGATTTCAGCAGGGACGTGCATTAATTGGAAACAAAGCAGTGGGCAGGGTTCAACTAAGGAGTTCTATCATCGGAAGCACTGCACAAGGACGTCCACTTGCTCAATGGAGCTTTCCCCTCTCTACTCTCTGTAATTGGCTAAAAGAGGCTGAGCAAACCCATGGAATAGGATGCAGGGGGTTGGGAAGGGGGAATCATTCCATCTTGAAAGCCAAAAGCCAAAACAATCGCTTTAGCACTGGACTGAATTCCTTCCAGTATGCCCACACCCCATTTTTTTTTTGCAGGTGCCAACCGTACTGAAAAGTGGTATCGTGTATCACTGCCCCAATGCTTTCATGAGCATATGTCATCATGGATGCATGGTAAAAAGGTCACCTGGATGGGAGCCAGAGTCCAACCCCCCCTCCTTTTAGCTTTGCTCAAGTGAATCAGGATGAATGCTGAATAAACAGGCCACAGGCCTTCCAGAGGAGCCCTAAATTATTCTCCTCTAGCTGCAATGGAGATTGATTTTTTTCTGTGCTGCAAAATAAGATGCTATGGGAGCATTCCTACAAGTATGGAATTACTTTTACCAACATAGCATTCCTGTTACAAGAATAATTGCATACAGTGCACTCTAGGATGGAAGCTGGCAGTCAGGGAAAGGACATTCGTCTATGACCCCTATGCTTCAAGGAATCCTTGACAGCAGAAGCCAGTTTTGTGGGGGATTTGAAACGAGAAGAAATGCTGACTGTGCAATATTCGGGCAGGAGCAATCCATTTATCTTTGTTTCACAGTCAAGGAAACACATAATGGCTGATCTTGCATACTTGTAAATACTAAAGCCAGCTGTTACTCAGTTCTGCCTCCATCTTTAGGGAAAAGACACAGGTTCTTTTGGTAGACAGAGAAGAGGAATGAATACAAACTAGGCAGTCCTTATATAAACAGAGATTGCTTTTAGGTCGAGTAAACAGAAGCCAAAATGAGGAAAGTAGGTTGGAGGGGATGATCACCAAGAAAAAGAATAAATTCCCATCTTCAGGTAGTATCCCCCAAGTCACAAAGTAAAAGGTAGCCATTTTGGCCCATCAGAAAAATCCCAAAAGTTTTATTAGGACAATAGCTATGCAAGGCAATCGAAAACGTTGCAAAATTGTGTGCAAGGTTTCAAGTTGCCCAGAATTCATCAACCGTCACCAACCTGGTGTCTTCCAGCTATTGTGGGCTATAATTCCCATCAGCCAAAACAGCAGCAGGGCACCAGGCTGGCAAAGTCTGGGATACATGGGATATCTGGGGGGGGGGGGAGGAGAGAGAAAGACTGCTGAAAATGAGGACTTCCATAGCTCAATTGGTATAGCATGAGACTCTTATTTTCAGGGTTGTGGGTTTGAGCCCCACATTGAACAAAAAAAAAAACTCCTGCAGCAACAGAGCTACCAATCTGATGGGTGTTTAGGTCTAGTGAGTAAAAGTTACACAAATTAACATATAGTTCCTTCCCCTTCAAAAAATACCCATAGAGGCAAGTGGAAGGAGGCACATACAGTTCCACTAACAGGCACATATCACCTTTGCAGCTTTGGGTTCTTTGTTTGTTTGTTTTTAGTCTTCCAGGTATCAGATCAATTTATTCTGGCCCTCCTCAACCTGGACAACTCGTAACTCACATTGCTGAGTTCCAACTCTCATCCACCTTAGTCAGTGTGGCAAACTGTCAAGGGCAATGGGAGCTGTTGTCCAAACCATCTGGAAGGCACTGAGTTGGGGAAGGCCGATTCAAACCATTGTTTGAATATACCTGCAATTTTGTAGCCCAAGACTGCTGGGGGGGGGGGGTTTACAGGCGAGACGATGCAATGATTGCATACACAAATATATGCATGATTAAGGGTGCCATCCTATGCAGCTACTTGGCAGGAAGCCCCATTGTACTTTGTGGGGCTTGCCTCCAAGGAAACACAGGTGGAATTGGTCTGCATGCTACTCTGGCTGGCATAAATATGAATGATATATCACAATATATCACAGTTGCAGAGTAACTGCAGTCTTTAATGCTCTTAATAAACTCCCCCTTCCCACGAGTGTTTTCCAACTATTTATTATTAATAAAAAGCAATCTGAAGGCAGCCCTGTTTAGGGAAGCTTTTAATATTTAACAGACCATTGTATTTTAATATTTTGCTGGAAGCCGCCCAGAGTGGCTGGGGAAACCCAGCCAGATGGGCGGGGTATAAATAATATTATTATTATTATTATTATTATTATTATTATTATTATTATTATTTCCAAGGGCATCACAACTTTTGTGATTGTAATATGTACAGTGATGCCTCGCAAGATGTAATTAATTAGTTCCGCGAGTCATTTCGTACTGCGAAGATTTCGCCTTGTGAAGCGCGGTTTCCCATAGGAATGCATTGAAATTTAATTAATGCGTTCCTATTCGTCTTGCGAGTCACGGCCATAGAAAAATCCGTCTTGCGAGTCACCAAAAAAATCACGAATCCCTTTCGTCTTGCGAGTTTTTCGTTGCGAGACGTATTCGTCTTGCGAGATACCACTGTACTTGTACAGTACTTCTACCAATTGTCCTTTATGTTAATTAGCTGGTCCCCAATGACCTGAGACAATGTGTTGGCTCTGTAATGGAGCCAAGGGCAGACCAGTACCATTACAGTGTGGCGGCTGTGTGTGTGTATATATATATATATATATATATATATATATATATATATGCTAATATGCTACGTGATATAAAGATATTGATCTTCAGCATCATGCCAGGGAAGTGGGCCACAAAATATCTTTCCACTCATAAGTAGACCAGAACTCCCTTGGCAGTGGGCCTGAGTTTGTGTTTCTAATCTTTGATATCTGCAGTAATTAAGAAGTATAGCAAATTTTAGAAGTAGATGATCATACGTTCCTACCCATTTGGAGTTAGAAAGGAAGAGGACAGAATCTATGCAATATAAAAACACAAGGGCCCTGCTGGATCAAACCCAAGGCCTGTCTAGTCAAGCATCCTGTTCTCGCAGCAGCCAGCCAGCCAGATGCCTACGGGAATCCCAAAAGCAAGACATGGGCACGACAGCACTCTTCCCACTTGTGATTCCCAGCAACTGACATTCAGGGACATACTGCCACCAACAGCTGAAGTAAAACTCATAGATAGCCTTATCTTCCACAAAATGCAAAAAAAAAAAAAATCAATCAATGGTGGGAGTGGATTTGAGGAATTAAAACTGAGAATTCTAGGGTCTGGAATCATGTGAGAAGGTTGGTATTTAGATGCTAAAGATTGACGCTGGCTTCTGGAGTGCCAATAGGTATCACTAGAGCTTCTTTTTTTCCAGCCGGAACCTTCCAGAACTCAGTTCCGGCACCTCTCAGGTGGGCCCCAGAGGTCCCAACAGTGCAGACAATGGCAAGTTGTTCAGGATGTAGTGTACCTTAATGCTGAAGGAGTAAAGAACCCCAGTCTGAGCATTGCTGAAAGCAGAACCATTCTTAAATGCAGTCCTCCTGCCACCATGTCAAGTCTGCAATAATGCAAACATTTACCTTAAGATTAAAGGGACCCAGGTGGCGCTGTGGTTAAACCACTGAGCCTAGGGCTTGCTGACCAGAAGGTCGGCGGTTCGAATCCCTGCGACGGGGTGAGCTCCCGTTGCTCGGTCCCAGCTCCTGCCAACCTAGCAGTTCGAAAGCACGTCAAAATGCAAGTAGATAAATAGGAAGGGAAGGTAAACGGCGGGAAGGTAAACGGTGTTTCCATGTGCTGTTCTGGTTTGCCAGAAGCGGCTTTGTCCTGCTGGCCACATGACCTGGAAGCTATACGCCGGCTCCCTCGGCCAATAATGCGAGATGAGCGCGCAACCCCAGAGTCGGTCACGACTGGACCTAATGCTCAGGGGTGCCTTTACCTTTACCTTTACCTTTACCTTAAGATTAAACCCCATCCAACATAATGGAACTTACTTTTGAGTTTTGGGCAAGGCTGCAAGATGTATTAATATATTTAAACTTCATTTGGCTTTTTGGGGGGGGGAGGGGAGGAGTGCTAAATCTGAAGTTGTCAGCAATTTGTTCCCTTGGCTTGTATCACCACCCTTTTTGACTCTGAACACCTGTCTACATTTTTTTAAGGTCTCAATGTTCCACTGAATAACAGAGTTTCACCTTCCAGGGGCCATCTCATCTTCCTAAGAGAATCAGAATGCCTTACCAGATAGCTTAGTTCAGGCATCCCCTCCAGATGTTTTGGACTACAATTCCCATCTTCCCCAACCACTGGTCCTGTTAGCTAGGGATCATGGGAGTTGTAGGCCAAAACATCTGGAGGGCCGCAGTTTGGGGATGCCTGGCTTAGTTGGTTAGAGCTTGGTGCTGATAACACCAAGGTTGCAGGTTCAATCCCTGAATGGGATGGCTGCATATTCCCACATTGCGGGGGATTGAACTAGATGATCCTCAGGGTCCCTTCCAACTCTACAATTCTATGATTCTCCCCTCCACCACCCCTCACTTTTGTCATATTAAATTGCCCTGTGACCTGTCCCAAAGGACAGCTTAGGTCTTCAGGGTTTTCATCTTCATGAATTCCTGATTAATCCATTTATCTTAGGAAATTCAAATCATTCAAAGCAACGGGGATGATACGAGGAAGCCCAGCCAGCTGTTTCAAACATTTTAAAAGCAGCGTTTTTTAAAATTGAATTGTGGGCCAATTAGCCAGTCAATTTTCCTTTAGATAAAAGATGACAAACACAATAAAGACCCGCTTAATGTTCCCTAATAGTGTTTTGTATTGCCTGAGCTTTTCATTTAGCAGTCCAACAAATTTCCCAGGCAGGACTGTAGGGATGGTAAAGGAAATGCTCCTTCCCGCAGAAAACTCAAAAGGCCTGATAGTTTTTAGAAGTTACTTCTGCTGAAAGAATATGAGAAGGGCTGTTTGGAAACTCAAGCACCCCTCTCAAATTCCTGTCAGCAGAATTGAGGCAGGCAGAGGTTGCTCCTTCAGCTACATACCTGGTCCTCAAAGAAGCATAACATATACTTTGGGGGCTAGAGATGGCGGTCCTCTCCTTCTCTCAAATATCTGTAAAGTGAAGATGTTCTAGTGGGATGATGGGCAACGAATTACATGATCCCTGGTGGAAGATGTAAGTGACCATTTTAACGTGGAGAGGCTTTCCATCCTGTCTTCTAAGGTAACTTATTTGCTGATCAGAAGTAGGAACTAAATCCACAGAAAACTAGCCTGAAGAGGATCAAAAGGTATCAGAGGAATATGCCCCAAATAGCTGGTCGCCAATACCACTGTGGCAGATGAATTTTGCATCAGTGGTAGTTTCCAAACATTGTCAGCTGCAACAGTCTACTTTCTTTTGGAAGTGGGTGAGGGTTCAGGGATTTCACCTGCATGTCCCACTTACACTGTTGAAGTGGAAGCTATTAAAGAAGAAGCCTATGTGATTCAGGTTTGTTCTCTCCTTGCCTTTGTGGCTGACTTAGCACAGTTTGTTACCTGCCAGACTGCATGAAGCCAACCAGGCATGTATTTTGGCCTGCCAATTACTCAACATCCAACTGTGTTTGCAGTAGGTGGGCTATCATATATGGATGTTAGGCTGTGTTTGGTTTGGCAGAGCATAGTCATGGTTTCCCAAGTTTAGGTCTCCAGCTACAGTTCCCATCATCCCTTGTCACTGGGTCCTGCTAGCTAGGGATGATGGAAGTTATAGTCCAAAAAGAGCTAGAGACCCAAGTTTGGAAGACCTTGGCATAGATTGTGCAGATCTGTTCTGTGCTGATGTATGAACTGGTTCTGAAACCCTAGTATTTCTCTCTCTTCCCCCCTCTTCTGCCTTATTGGACACTCACGTGCTCTCGTCTTGCCCATCCACATAGCAAACTGAAGGCAACAATGGAATGAATGTGGGCCATGCAGTGCACATGAGAGGAGTAGGTCACACTATCCAAACTGCAAAGCTGTCGCCCAATGTCTTTCTTTTAGTGGACAGACGTCGTTTTGCAAGACGAGAGGCTAGAACAGGCACCCCCAAACTGCGGCCCTCCAGATGTTTTGGCCTACAACTCCCATGATCCCTAGCTAACAGGACTAGTGGTCAGGGATGATGGGAATTGTAGTCCAAAACATCTGGAGGGCCGAAGTTTGGGGGTGCCTGGGCTAGAACATCATATATCCATAGAACACAAGCTACTTCAGAAAACAAATTTCAGCTGTACAGAACAGACATCTCAGCTCCATGGTGTTTGTTTGTTTTTTAAAGAAAATATTGATCAACCTAGTTGCTCCTGAGACTGGAAAGAGGTGCAAGAACAAGGCATAATGAATTAGGCAGCCAACAGGGAGCCATTTTTACAGAGATGACACCAAAAAAACCAAACAAAATAACCATGGTAAGGCTGAACAGAGCTTCTCACAGACCCTCCAAATGTCCCTATTTTCCAGGGACGTCCCTGATTTGGGGAAGCCATCCCGGTTTCTGATTTGATCCCGGAATGTCCCGCTTTTCTTTAGGATGTCCCTATTTTCATTGGGGAAATGTCGGAGGGCATAGATTTATCCAACCCCTGTGCTGTCTGAAGGCAATCCTGTGTAGTCAAGGTTTCTTATGTTTGTTTAATATTTAATTATGTTTTTATATACGTTGGAAGCTGCCCAAAGTCCTGGGGCAACCCAATGAGATGTGGGGGGGGGGTATAAATAGTAAAATTATCATTATGAAATGGGATGTCCCTATTTTCATTGGAGAAGTGTTGGAGGGTTGCAAATAGTGTATCACTGGCCAAGTTGTATAAATGACAAGTGAGTTTCTGTTCAATTTTTTTTATTTAAAAAACACCTTTAAATGTGGCCGTGATTATATCTATTTCCATATACAGTATTTCAAAAAGCTGTTGCTGGAGTTGGGATATGATTATTCAAAACGCACTTTCTTGTGAGTAAGACCAGCCGAGAGTGCCAAGTGAGTCAACCATACTAGGTTGGGCACATTTTAAAGGGTACACTGGATTAATGCCGATTGATTCCTGGGAACTGTAGTAGGTTAAGGGTGCTTGGAATTGTAGCTCTGTGAGGGGGAAACTACTGTTCCCAGAATTCTCGGGGAAAGTCATGTGCTTTAAATGTATGGTGTGGATATGGCATCTGTTTGCTACAGATATCATGATCTCTCCTGCCCAGTAATCATTACCAGGAAAAATATTTGAGAACCTCTGGGTAAAAAGATGACACTGGAGTGAGAATCTTTGCTGCAAGCAAGGATTCCGGAACCAGAACATAAGACAGAGTAGCGGGGAAAGAGAGAGGCCAGGCATTATGTTCTCATAACTTAAAGCCTAGGAAACCAGTTCATAGCTGCCAAGTTATCCCTTTTTTTAAGGGATTTTCCATTATGCTGAATAGGCTTCCTCGCGAGAAAAGGGAAAACTTGGCAGCTATGAACCAGTTGCTGATTTGGATCAGTGGCTGTATGTGTTTTCTTCCCACTGCCCTGCAGTCTGTGGACACAAGTGGATCAAACAGTTATTGGTGCATCCAGGGCAGGTGAATAAAGCCAGGAAACATGCCTTCTAAAGCCTCCATGAAGGAGCTGAATTAATTCTATAGGCAGAATTTACTCCACAGCAGATGGGACTGTGGAGCTGTAGGGAACTGTCACTAGCAGCTTGCTTCCCGGGGGAGAATTTTCATATAGTATCCATGAAAGTGTCCTTTGCCCCTGAGTAGGATAATTGTGCTCTCTATATGTTTGTGGAGTTCCTAACTTTCAAGCAAGTACCTCACAGAAGATGTGAAGGCCTCTGGTCTGAATTCTTTTTGGATTTTCGCCCCTCCACCCCTGACTTCAAAAGAATTGGTATTAAATATTCATTTCTCTTTTTTTCTCCCTCCGTGGCAAAATTTCCAAGTTAGAATAGGCTTCATTTTGTTCCACACAAAGTATCTGACTGAAAGGGTGTGTGTGTGTGTGTGTGTGTGTGTGTGTGTGTGTGTGTGTAATTTTCTGTCATTCGGAATTAGAAGCACCAGCTTCACAAAAGAGCATTTTCATTATTATTTTTTAAAATGAAGTCAAACTATGTTAACTTCCCCAGGCTCTTATATCTGTTTTCATGTTCAGATATGCTCCATTCT
Organism: Zootoca vivipara; assembly: GCF_963506605.1. Classification (NCBI taxonomy): domain Eukaryota; kingdom Metazoa; phylum Chordata; class Lepidosauria; order Squamata; family Lacertidae; genus Zootoca; species Zootoca vivipara. The sequence goes on from NC_083276.1 coordinate 108,665,303, forward strand.
GAAATCTGGCACTGAAGACTCTGGAAAAAGGAACATACATTATCTGAACTAAAAAATAAAATAAAACCAGTCCTTTAACTCAAGATATGGGGACGCTGTGGCCCTCCAGATGTTGTTGACTATAACTTCCATCGGCCCTAACCATGGGTCTTTTGTTTGTAGCTGCCCAGAGTGGCTGGGGTACAAGTAATAAATTACCATCATCACCATCATCAGATATGGAGTGCCACTGGTCCCCCATTTCTGCCCTGACTCCTCTCCCTCTGTTCTCCACTTCCTTCCCCAATGTACCATAACCTTTAAAATGGTTCTTACTGGCTTCGCAGCATGTTCACAACATGACGAATTCTAAATATGACAACTTCCTGTGAGGAAGGGATTCCACAGATGCCAGATTGCCACTAGAACATTACCATCCCATCTAAATAATTATCAGTCGTGCATGCCTCTTTTCCAAAGTGCTTGCTCTCCCTGTAGTGAACTGCCTAGCTGCAGCAGTGTACCCAATGGCCTGGTTCATGCAGCATGCTAAGCCAAACCATTGCTTTGTTCTCAGTTTACAGCTCATGGTTAGTCACCAATTTGGGTTCAGGCAACACACTGCAATCAAGCAATGGCTTAGCTCAATGCAGTGCAGCAGCAAAATGGCTGTGGAGAAGCAAAGCCACCACAATCTGTTGTCCAGGAGCTCACATTTGCTAAACCATGGCTTGGTTTAAAGTGATATGAGAACCAGGCCAGTGACTTCTATTAACACAATTGCAAGCTAAGCCAAACAAGGCAAAGCCACTCAAATTCTGGCTTGTCAGGACTGTTGGACAGTTACATAGCAACACACCTGGCTTTGCTAGTGTAAGTGCATTTAACAGAGAGCTGTAGGAAGTCACTTCTGGTCCTAACAAATGTACCTGCATGGCACACATATTTTCAAATACCTGTTTGTTCTACTCACACATTTACATTTTTAGGCATAAGCCTAAAACTGTAATGTGTTGATCTGTGCTCATGATGCTAATTATAGCTCTGATTTCTCTCCCTCTCTCCACTTTTAAATTATAGCTCTGATTTAATGCTTTTTATTGTATTTATCTATATATATATATAAATGTAAAAATCGTGAAACTGTGTGTTCCACTTTTCTCCGTAACCGCTTGACCGATCGTCCTGAAATTTTGACACAATAATCCAGGCCACTCCCCGAGCGTTGTTGGGGACAAAAATCCCTCAAATCACACACCTGAGCAGGTATAGACCTGGTTTTCCACCAAGTCAAACAGCGCCCTCAAGTGGCGTTATACCCTCCTCCACCCCCTCCCTTCCTGTGAAATCAAAGCCACACCCACAAACCAAATGACGTCATCAACCAAGCAACTGAAACCACCAAGGCGGCCATTATCAGACCCCTAGACCTCTGCCAGGCTCCTAGGCCCCCACTAGGCCCGGGGGGGGGGGACTCGACTCAGGGGGACTCTGAGGCTCAGGGGGATCTGAAGGGGGCTATTACCCTCCATTTCACAGACTAACGCACAGCAACGCGTGCAGGGCCAGCTAGTGTACATATATAAATATAATTGTAAGCCACCTGGAAGCCCCATCAAGGGCCAAAAGGCAGAGCATAAATGATTTTATAAAGAAGAAACTTTCAGATAAGTTACTGCTGCATATCAAGTTGAAAGGGGTGCACCGAGTGAACTGGTTTTGTGGTGGCTGGAAAGTCTTTTAGACTGGTGAGTGATCTCCATTCCTGCCCACGTCTATCACCATTTTTAGCTTATTTGACCTTTTGTGTACCACCATGAACACCAGATCTGGTGATGGTAGCAGCTGTTGGCACCCACCCACACTCTCTCTGGCTCACATCCTGGGTTGTTGTTTAGCATTGCAAACAAAACTGATGGCTACGTAGAAACTCTGAAATCAGGCAGCACATCACTGAATACCAGCTGATGGGGAACCTCAGTGGGAGAGGGCTGTTGCCCTCATGCCCTCTTTGTTGGCTTCTCAGAGGCATCTGCCTGGCAACCATGAAAAGCAGGATGCTGAATTATGTATGCCTAAGGTCTGATCCAGGAGGGCTATCCTTGTGCTTTTAAAGTGTCTCAGGTATTTACATTTTACACAGAGAGAGAGAGAGAGGGGGGGGAGTATATCTGAATCTTTTATATACAGTATTTGATGGCATGCACAGAAGACAAAGATAACTTGCCAACCTTACAAGAATTTTACTTAGATGTTTACATTTTCCTATTACAGTGGTCCTCACAGCACACCTCATCCATGTTCCTACCTTGTACACGATGTGCACACATTTAAGTACTGCACTCCCAAACACAATAAACAAGGAAACAGGGACCAAATCCTTTCCCAGGGACCACATGCACATGCACATTTATTGCAAGGAAATGCAACCCTTGTGTATACACCGCTATTCATTCATTCATTTAATTTATATCCTGCCTCTCCTCCCTGACCGTTCGTCATATTTGTCTGGGGCTGATGGGAGTTGGGAGTCCAACCACTGAAAGTCTTGCTGGAAGCAAGGACACTGTGAGGGAAAATGTGGAAGGAATTGCTATCTGAGTGATATCAATGTTTTTGTCCCTCTCCTCAGTTAGTCATCTCTCCTAAGTGTTGCAGCTACAACACGCGAGAGAGCTGGATTTGACAACGGCAGTGCAATTTCTTTGTTGGCGATGCTGACTTTGAAGCTAACTCCTTTCACGTCATTGATCTCCAGAGGTTGCTAGATTCCCAGCCAGCATGCCCAATGGTCAGGGTGGGTGGGAGTGAGAAATATAGCAAGCAGTGGCTTCCTCATACCAAGTCAGACTGTTATTCTGCCTAGCTCAGTATTGTCTACATTGACCAGCAATGGCTCTCCAGGATTTCAGACAAGGTGTGCCCTGGAGATCCCTGTGATCAAATCATAAACCTTCTGAATGGAAAGCAGATGCTAGACCAATGAGCTATGGCTGTAGTCAGGGCTTTTTTCAGCCGGAACTCACTGGAACTCCATTCTGGCACCTCTCCGGTGAGCGCCATTGCCATTTTAAGGAAACAAGGGAGGTGTTTGTGATGAGTTCCAGAACCGCTTTTTCTAGAAAAATAGCATTGGAAAGTGGTTGATCTCTAAGAAGTTTCCTTGATTTGCCAAGGCCTACTCTCTCCTTCTCAAACATTGGAAGACTGGAAAAGGAAGCTGCCACCCCCTCCCCAGTTTTTGGTCACTTCTTTAATGCCTGTAGCCAGTGCAAAGGCGCCCACCTGAGAGGGGACGGAACTGAGTTCTGGCTGGGAAAAGAAACCTTGCCTGTAGTACTTGTTACAGGTAGGTAGCCGTGTTGGTCTGACGTAGTCGAAACAAAAAAAATAAAAAAAATCATTCCAGTAGCACCTTAGAGACCAACTAAGTTTGTCATAGGTATGAGCTTTCGTGTGCATGCACACTTCTTCAGATACACTGAAACAGAAGCGGAAACAGACTGGAAAGAGAAGTTGCTGAATTGCAACTCATTACCAAGCTTAAAACCATGGAGAGACCTGGTCTGAATAAAGACATTGGATTCTTATCTCATTATACATGATAAAGCTTTCTTTAGCCATCTCACCCCTTGCCTTTTCCTGCAAGACCAATTGCAGTCCTTAACAGTCGTCAACAGGTTTACCACTCCTATCAGCCAATCACCCATTCCCACCCCCCTTCTGAGTAATACCCCTCCCCACCCTCTGACTACACATAAGGGTCTGGTGACTTCTGTTTCAGTGCATCTGAAGAAGTGTGCATGCACACGAAAGCTCATACCTATGACAAACTTAGTTGGTCTCTAAGGTGCTACTGGAAGGAATTTTTTTATTATTATTTTTTTGTCTTGCCTGTAGTAGTTTCCACAACAGAACAACTGCATTAGCTGCTGCCATGATTGCCACAAGAGGAAAATGGATATTTATGCTACCCAAGATGCTCTGATGCCACTTGCCCCCCCCCCAAAAAATTGGCTCTTCATGCACAAGACAGACTTCATTCCTACCTCCCATCAGGCCACACTTCTCCCCACCCCCACGGCATTGCTGTGCGTTACCCAGCCAAGGCAATTGTCATACCCACAACGCTACAGGCAAAAAAAATTTCCACACACCTTCCTTCTTTTTTAGCATTGAATTCCACCTCCCCTCCTCTGCCGTTCGGATTCTCTGTCTCTGAATTGCTTGCAGCTTCTATTATAGGATGTAGGCGCTTCGTTGGGGGTGCGGGTGGGGTATGGCTAAAAACAACAGTAATAATGTTGCGTGTGACAAAACATTTTTTCTTAATGCTAAATTGCCTCAAATCCTATAGCAGGGGGGATTTTTTTTAAAAAAACCTTGCTTGCAAACCCCCCCCCCCACTGTTCATCTAGCTGCCAGGTCACAATTCCCTTCTGCAGCTTCCAGGCCTGGTTGCTAGGCAACGCTTCCCCACTCCCTTCGCTGTGCAGCATGTTGACTGCTACGGGGTCCCCCCCCACAGCAGGCAGATCTGCTAAGGCAAAGATGTTCTCTTTACCCTGTACACCCCCAAAATGAAGGGATGGCTTTCCTTACCCCTTCTACCTCATGACCTTCACATTTATGCTTTTTTTGTAACTGGCCTATTCACCTCAGTCAGTTATCTAAGCATGGGGTTTATTCTACAACACAAGAGATTGCCATAGGGGTAGAATAGGTGGCCTTCGTCCCTGCAAAATGTTTTGTCCTGCTCGGGTTATTTATATGCAACTTCTTCTCCATTATCTCCATTAGCTTGGGCTGGATACCTCAGCTGGTTATAGAGTGTGGTGCTGATGAAGCCAAGGTTGCAGGTTCAATCCCTGTATGGGACAACTGCATATTCCTGCACCGCAGGGGGTTGGACTAGATGATCCACAGGGTCCCTTCCAACTCTACAATTTGATGGCTTTTTGTGGATGCTGTAGTACTTTGGGGTGTGTGTGTTACCCCTCTCCCTTTTATCATAAATGGTACACATTTTTCAGGTGTGTTGCGTTCTGCCATTTTCTTCACACTGGTGTTAAATTTCCCAAAACAAGATGTCACAGGGCATTGTGTTTAGATCCTATCCTATCCTGTCCTCCCCCCACATTTTATCCTTACAAGAGCCCAGTGAAATAACTCTGATTGAGAGATAGTGAGCAGCCAAAAGTTGCTCAATGAGCTTCACGGCTGAGTGGAGATTTGAACCCGGGGTCTCCCTAGTCTTAGCCTGACACACTAACTTGCTATGCCACATTGGCATAGTGACAAAAAATCCTGGCATCTTCTCTGGAAGCCGGAACCACAAACCCACATTTGCCGGGGGGCGGGGGGGGGCGCGGAGAAGCAGTTGTGAACTGTGATCTGTAATAAGGCACTCTGCACATGCTTAAATTCACGCCAGTGCCCTAAAGATCCAAGACTCAAATGACACCTTGCCTCTTGCATTTGTTAACAGTAGATGAAAATCTCTGGTTTAAAATAAGTAGGAGATTAGTAACTAACAGCAGTTTCATTTTCGTGGCCGTACATCATGGCTATCAAATTAACTTACCTCACATTGACATGGGGCCACTTCATAAAATTGTGGTGAAAGCATATCATGTTCCTTGTGGGAGGCAAATGTATGTTTCAAGAGACAGGCACGTGCAATAGGGAGCCATGATTTACTGGCATTTCTCACTTAATGTCCATGCCTTTTTTTTAAAAAACCACACATTTGCCCTTAGTTTGAGCGCGTCTTGAGACGGCTACATGGGTAGGTTCTCCAAAGGGTTAGAGGGCCCCTGCCAAGGGCTGAAATCAGCAGTGGCTATTGTGTCCATTTGGACGGGCAAAACGGGAAGGCAGGGAATCTAAGTCAATGGTGCCAGAGTGGGTGACAGATGGCAAGCAGAGCCAGCTAATTCTAGTTTTGTACCCATCTTCCTCCCTGCTGAGTTCTCCAAAGGCAACATGGTGGTTAAGGAGGAGAGAGCTGACTGGTTGTAAGAATGCATGCTCGAACAGCTCAGTTGGTTAGAACATGGTGCTGATAATGCCGAGGTTGCAGGTTCGATCCCTGTATGGGACAACTTTATATTCTATGTCTTAGTCTATGAATAAGGCAGGCAGGTAGGGGTGGCTGAGGGCAGGCTGAAGTTGGTGGGCCAGTGGTGTCCCATGTACCCTAATGGATTTGCCCTCTGCTGGCCGAAATTAAGATCCGGCCTTGCTAGAAAAGTGGGCCAGTTCCTCCAAAAGGGTACGGATTAGAGCTTCCACTTAAAATCTAAGGACCAAGCCTGAGGTGATGGAAGCAGGCCTGTTTACTTGAGCTGACATAAGCAGAGGGTGGAAGGGGAAGCTGACAAAACAAGGTGCTTCTTCACACATAATTTGATACCGCTATCACAGCTAATAATCCCAATCCATTTGCCGTCCGATGTTGCGATTGTTGTGACGTGGGGTTTGTGATTTCAGCTCTCTTGACAAAACATGCTGGAGACAGTTCTCTAGTAACAGCTCTTTATTAAAGTGAACAAGACTGAAGACTGAGGAGAGGAAAGCTACATTTATAGGGACAGGGGACTAGCTAGGAAGGGATACATTCTGGAGGGAACAATATCACGCAATCACAGTGCTGCCTTTTGGAGGAAACCAATAAGACAGAGGATCCAAATACAGCAGCTTAAATGAACCAATAGTAGCTGTACCCTCTGGGACCAAAAGGCAGTTACTTTATCCTAATGCAAATACAGACAATAATAATACAGATATAAAATCCTTTGACTCAATACACAACACCCCTCCCCCCCTAGTGAGCACAGCAGACGTAATCCCTCAGGTACTGTGGGGTCCTACAACTTCTACCTGATCTCCTGACAACAGGTGTTGCAGGTTCTGGATTGGGTGTTACCTGTGGTGGAGGGGCTGCTATAGGGGTTTCATCAGGAACAGAGGGAGTCCCAGACATCTCAGGGTCCCCGACCTGTACCTCGTCATCATGAGGACTAGCAGACCCTGGTTCATTTGCTGAAGCCCCTGGTGACTGCACCTCTGGACCATTTTCACTCTGGTCTCGCAGCTGTGCGTCATTAGCCAGGGATGAATTATCTGACTCCTCCCTGCTGAGCGCCCGGCGCCTCAGCTGATCTATATGTCTCTTCCAAACTTGCCCATTTTCCAAGGTCACATAATAGGACACAGGTCCACTAGCCCGGGTGATCACACCAGCCACCCACCGCGGACCTCGTGAATAGTTCCTCACCCAGACCAGATCTTCAGGGGCGAGATACCTTGTTGTGTCAGTCTCAGCCTGGGGGGTTGCTCTTGAATTACGGTTTGGCATTTTATCTGGGTGGACATAATCCAGCACCGTTACCAGTCTTCTACCTAAGAGCAGCTCGGCTGGCGACTTGCCCGTCGCAGTACACGGCGTCGCATGCTGCAAAAATAACATTCGCGCAATGCGAGCCGACCAGTTACCCTCCATTAAGCGCGCAATGGATTCTTTGGCTGTTCTTACCATGCGCTCAGCCTGCCCATTGGAGGATGGGTGAAAGGGCGCGGATGTGACCCCTCTTATGAAGTTATCAGCCAAGAATGCCCTGAATTCTTGGGATACAAAAGCTGCCCCATTATCTGATACAATGGTCTCAGGTAACCCGTGGGTAGCAAACAGCTGCCTCAACACCTTGATTACGGCAGCTGATGCCATGCTAGGGACCATCGCCACTTCTAACCATTTGGAATATGCATCAACGATAACCAAAAAGACCTTCCCTTGGAATGGCCCCGCAAAATCTATGTGCAGCCGGCTCCAGGGAGTCCTGGACTGCTCCCACCAGTGGACTGGTGCTCTGGCCACTTCTGGCCGCACCTCTTGGCATGCCTTGCATGTTCGTACCCATTGTTCTATGTTCTGGTCCATTCCAGGCCACCACACATAACATCGGGCTAGCGACTTCATCCTGACCATTCCCGGGTGTCCCATGTGAAGCGTCTCAAGAACCCTGTTTCTCAGTGGTGCTGGGATGATCACCCTATCTCCCCATAGGAGACAACCCTTATGCATGGACAATTCGTGCTGCCTTGTCGCATAAGGCCTGAATTTTTCTTCATGCGGACCACCTGGCCACCCCCTCCCCACCCAAGTGAGCACACGGGAGAGAACAGCATCTTTCCTCGTTTTCTCAGCTATATCCGTAGCTGTTACAGGAGCCCCCGGAAGTGTTTCTAGCATCATAATGTGCTCCGCCAGAGCAGGATCCTCATTGCTCCCGCCAGGAAGGGGCAAGCGACTCAGCGCATCAGCATGGCACAATTGTTTCCCCGGCACATGGGTCAAGGTGTACTGGAACCCATTCAGGAATACCGTGTTTCTCATATTATAAGTCATGTCTTATATTTATTTTTCCCTCAAAAAAACACACTATGGCTTATTTTCAAGGGATGTCTTATTTTTTTCCTCCTCCTCCTGCCGCGGCCAGCATTGCTGCTGCGCCTATCACTATGTCTTATTTTCGGGGTATGGCTTATATTCCTTGAATGCTTAAAAATCCTGCTATGGCTTATTTTATGGGTATGTCTTAAAATATGAGAAACAGGGTATTGACCAACGCAACATTCTGGGGGAGAGAATTTGTGGCGTTTGTTTGTTTGGGTTGAACAACCCTAACAGTGGTTTGTGGTCCGTTTCAATGGAGAATTGGCGACCGTACAAATAATCATAGAACCTTTTGATTCCGGACACAATAGCCAGTGCCTCTTTATCAATTTGAGCATAGTTGCGCTCCGTGGGCGACAACGTACGGGAATAGAAAGAGATGGGCTTTTCCGACCCATCCGGTTCCCTATGACTCAGCACAGCCCCCAGACCGTATTGAGAGGCATCACATGCCAGGACCAGCGGCTTTGACTCATCATAATGAGCAAGGACGCTCCTGCTACTCAGCATTCCTCGCAAGGAGTCAAAAGCCTTCTGCTGCTCCCGCCCCCATCGCCACACATTCTTTTTCTGCAATAGTCTATGTAATGGTTCAGCTACCGAAGCTTTCTGGGGTAAGAACGAATGATAAAAGTTAATAAGTCCCAGGAATGACTGCAACTCCGTCTTGTTCTGTGGTCGTGGTGCCTCGATGATGGCCTTAATCTTAGCATCTGTGGGGTGGATGCCTGATGCATCAATTTTAAACCCCAAGAAATCCACCGTTGGCACCCCAAAACTGCATTTTTCCTTTTTCAGTTGCAACCCCACCTCCTTGAACTTGAGCAACACTGCACGGACACGCGCAACCAGTTCCTGTGGGTCTTTTCCAGCAATCAAAACGTCATCAAAAAATGGCAAGACCCCCGGCAGACCTCTTAACAGGCGTTCCATGAGCCCTTGAAAAATCCCTGGGGCCACACAAACTCCGAACTGTAATCTGTTAACTCTGAACGCCCCTTTATGTGTGACAATAGTCTGTGCTTCCGCTGATTGTGGGGTTACTGGCAGCTGTTGGTAAGCTTGTGCCAGGTCAATTTTGGCGAACACCTTGCCCCCAGCCAGTTTAGCCAACAGATGTGATACAACTGGAATGGGGTATGAGTTTCCCCTGAGTGCCTTATTGATAGTACATTTGTAATCTGCACATATCCTGACTTCCCCATTTGCTTTAAGGGGCGTGACGATTGGAGTCTCCCACTTAGCAGAGTCCACGGGTGAGAGAACTCCCTGCTTGACCAATTTATCCAGCTCTGCCTCGATCTTGGGTTGCAGTGCAAATGGCACTCGCCTTGGTTTGAGTCGGATTGGAGCCACCCCGGGGTCCAACTCGAAGTCAACTGGGGGCCCTTTATAACAACCCAGTTTTCCATTAAAGAGACCAGCAAATTCCTTGCATAATACCTCGCTCATCTCAGGGCAGGTTTGGATTGAATTAAGCCCTGAGATACTCAGTCCCAGGGCAGGGAACCAGTCAGTGCCCAGGAGACTGGGGCGACTGCCCTTCGCAATCACCAGTTTGAGTACAGCCTGTTTGTCCCGGAACTGTACTCTCACGGCACACATTCCCATAACATGGATGCGGCCTGCTGAGTACGACTGCAAGGTTGCCGGAAAGGGCTCCAGAGGGGGCAACTTACCCCTGGGGAAGAATGTCTTCGCGGTCTGGTCTGACACGATGGTGAATGCAGATCCGGAGTCCACCTCCATGTCGCACTGCTGACCCTCAATCTTCACCTTGACGTGTGCCTTGCCTTGCGCTGGAAACTGCACAGCCCTCCCATTGATCTCCGTTACGTAGTGGCAGTCCTTTAGAAAACGAGTTGCTGTGGGCGGTCTGCGATGCTCCAGTCTAGGTGCTCTTGTCGCTCCCGACGCCGCCGATCTACAGACCCTGGCGATGTGACCCGTCTTTCCGCACGTCCGGCAGATAGCATCCCTGAAACGACAACTCTTCCTTTCATGGTTTCCGCCACAACCTGGGCAACTGCCTCGGCGATCTCTGTGCACTGTGCAGGCCTGACGCACTGACTCAACCCCACGGACTGGGCTCTGGCTTGGAGTAGCCTCTAGCTCGTCCATGGCATGCGCAACTTCTATCTGTGGCTTAGTGGCCTTGCGACTGGCATCAAGCTCCTCTCTTTCATAATTCTCCGTGGCGGTGGCCTCCTTCAAGGCTGAAACAAGGGTAACCTCTTCTTTAGCCACGATGCGTCTTCTGGCTTTCTTGCTGCTCAGACCACCAATAAACCGATCCAGGAGAGTCTCTTCCAGATTTTGGAAGCCGCAGTGCTGAGCGAGCTTCCGGAGTTCAGCCAGAAATGCGGATACAGACTCCCCAGCATGCTGCTGCCTCTTATGGAACTCCATCCGCCGGGCCATCTTGGTCTCAGTAGGCGCCAAGTGGCTTGTTAGGCAGGCAAGAATATCTTGGAGAGATGTCTCACTCAGCTTCGCTGGAGCAAGTAATGCCTTGGCTAGCTTGAAGGTCTCGGGCCCACAGTAGCTCAGGAATGTGGCCCTTCTTTTGCTGGCATCGGTGATCCCTTGAGCCACTGCGAAGAACTCGAAGCGTTCGACGTAGTCTTCCCAGGTGTGGGGCTCTGATGGCTGGAAGGGCTCCAATACCCTTGGACTCTCCATTGTCCTAGCGGGCAGGGTCGTCTTCTCAGCTGGCCAGTGAGTCTTGTTCTCAGCTGCAATCCGGACTCTGAGGCAGGGTTGTGTTTAACCGCTCCTCAGCATTCCGGATCCCACCTTCGTCGCCAGTTGTTGTGACGTGGGGTTTGTGATTTCAGCTCTCTTGACAAAACATGCTGGAGACAGTTCTCTAGTAACAGCTCTTTATTAAAGTGAACAAGACTGAAGACTGAGGAGAGGAAAGCTACATTTATAGGGACAGGGGACTAGCTAGGAAGGGATACATTTTGGAGGGAACAATATCACGCAATCACAGTGCTGCCTTTTGGAGGAAACCAATAAGACAGAGGATCCAAATACAGCAGCTTAAATGAACCAATAGTAGCTGTACCCTCTGGGACCAAAAGGCAGTTACTTTATCCTAATGCAAATACAGACAATAATAATACAGATATAAAATCCTTTGACTCAATACACAACAGCGATGGCCCAAAGGTTAGAGTGCTTTGCGCAGGGGTAGGGGGAAGATTAGACCTGCTCACGGAGCCGAGGTCTAGGGACAGTGGTCTCAGGATATGAGCTGAAGGCACCTTGCAGATCTGGGTCAGGTCAGTGCTGAGCTGGGTGGCCAACCAGGAACCATGCGTGCATCACTTTGTGTTCCATTGTAGAAGAACGGTGGGGTATCTGTGCAGGAAAGATGGAACGTTTTTTTTAAGTTGTCAGCTGCAAGACCCAAATCCACCTTCAGAGGCAGCACCAGACGAAGGCTGGTCATAAGAACTGCCAGTCGGAACAATTGTTCCATCTAGATCGGTATTATCTACGCACCAACTGGCAGCGGCTCTCTGAGTCTCAGCCAAGGATCTTCCTGCTCTATTGGAGACGGCAGGTTTTGGGAACATAGGAAGCGGCCTTGTACTGAGTCAGATGACTGATTCATCTGGCTCTCCAGAGTTTCAGATGGGGCATTCCCAGCCCAACCTGTAGACAAACAGAACTGGGGACTTTCTGCCTGAGCCACACCTATTTTGCCTTGTTTGGTTTGTTTTTTTGGCATGGTAGTGCCTGAACATCCTAAGCTATGATCAAGATTCAGTGATGTGCTAAAGGGTAGGACAATCTCCCTGTAGAATATCTTTTGTACGTTAAACACAGAGGAAAAGTGAGGAAGCCATGCCCATACTCCCCCTCTCCAGTTCTCTGTTGACACCTGGAATTCCAACACCATCCATTCTCTGCATTCGTTCATCAACATTTTTAGCAGTGCAGGATGACTAATCCCATCTGTAGCTGTGCTTGGCATTCTCAGGTGACACAGCAAAAGGACCACGAAATCGCATTCAGCAAATGCCTCTCTTAAGCAGGAGCTCTTAAATGAGATGCCTGCCGGCCAATCCAGGAAAGGCTTTGTCCCTGTTTGCAAACTTTTAACGTCTCTCTTGCAGCTTGCTACACACACTTGGCTCATTCCCCACCCTCAACTGCAATATCAAAGTGGACTCTTTAATTCATTCTGCACGGGGCTGGTTTTGCACATCAAAGGTATATTTGCTGTGCAGCCTGCACATTTTCTTCACAAGAGCAAAGTACTGTATTATGTGTCTTAAAAATGGCAGTGCTTCCCCTTCCCCCAGCATTCATTGCAATTGCGCTTGCAATATACACCTACAGTTTTGTGGCATCATTAGTTACTTAGCAGCAGTCCATCGTTTCTTCTTCAAATCACTTTCATGTCATGCTATTTTTTTATTTTTATTTTTTAGTATTCTTTTAAGGTGGGTGGTTTTTTTCTTAGGTAGTTTTTAGTTGTTTGGGATACGAATGCACACTTCGCAGTATTGTGATTTGTGGTGGGCTGTTTGTTTGCTTTTTTGCGTTTTCAGTGGAAAAGGGTCTTCTCTGCGGTGCCTCCCCCCCCCCCCCGGTTATTTTTCAACATCAGCTGAAAACATATTTTCACACAGGCATTTGGTGCGAGCCTAGACGGAGATATTTTTATGCATGCCGCTGAACTGTTTCAATGGTTGGATGTTGTGTTTTTTAATCTTGTTTGAAGTCATGCTTCATATTGTTTTGGAGCCTTTGTTGAATCCAAGGAGATGGAGACCAGTAGCCTTCAATGTATGACTGCATGCAAGAGCAATCTAAACAGAATGACTATTTATCATGTTTGAAAATGACAAGTCTGAATCTTGCCAAGTGCCCCAATAAAATGGGGGGGGGGGGTCCTGTTTACTGAAACACATGGAAGGGAAGGATGACTTGCATATTTAGCCACAGCTTTTGCATTTGTTTAATCCTTCCTGGTTAGCTGGTTGTGCCAAATAAATGTTATAGAATTACCAATCATAGAATTGTAGAATTGGAAGGGATCCCAAGGGTCATCTAGTCCAACCCCCACAATATAGGAATATTAGCTAAAGCATCCATGGCAGATGACCATCCAACCTCTGCTTAAAAACATCCAAGGAAGAAGAGTCCACCACCTCCGGAGGGAGTCTCTCCCACTGTCTAACAATTCTTACTGCGTTAAACCCAGGGAGGTGGGCTGAAAAATTTCCCTTGACTTCATTTTTCTGCAGAAAATGTCCCAGTTTTAGAAAGTCATTGGCCTCATTTGCACATCAGTTTAAGGTTTAAATATGAACATGCAGTGTGCTAGTACAAGTACACTCTGGTGAAATCATGGAGGCGTTTGCTCCTGCTGGAATTGAAGCATAGTTTAGCTTAGCATTCCTTCTGAACCCTGGGCTTGTGGTTTGTTTTGCACAAAGAAACCATGAGTGGTAAACAAGAAGAAATCTTGTGGCCGGTCCAGAGAGAAACAAACACCAAGCACAGGTTCACTCGTAACACTAAGCTAGACCATGACTTACTCTCGGGCAAGGCAACAGCAGCAGGAGAGGAGCAAAGCATTGCAATTTCCACAGTCTGCATCAGCCCTACTGCCTATTCACATTTAAACCATAGTTTTCTTTAACTACAGATTAAGGTGATGTGGAAATGAGGTCAACCTTTTCATAAAATTAACTAGCAGCGCAACAAACGAACAAAACAGCATGTCAGGTTGGGCAACCAAGATAGATACAATACCATCCAAATCTAAAATAAGAGTCACAATTAACTTTTTCCCAGGTTGCTATACCTAGGGAGCCCATCTATTTATGCACACGGCTCTTCATGGTCATGTTACAATTAATATGACGACTGTTTTCAGTGCCTTCATTTGGGTGTAAAGGTGGCGTGCAACGCTGTTGTTCTGCCAGCGCTGCAGACTTCCGCTCATGCCCTGCAACCTTCTGTTTCTCTTCCCTGTGCACCCTCAAAATCTGCTACAGTGTTGGCATACAGTGCTGGATACAACCCTAAAAAATCTAATGTGAAGGAAATGCATGCTGCGGAGTTGTCGTATTTTTAAAATATTTACAAGCATACCAATTGTTATGTACTGAGCTGAATCCTAGAACAATAGGATTCAGAATCAGCGGGAGCTACCCAATCCAACTCCAGGTGGAAGTGAATCCGCAACCTGATTGGCCTGCTGGAGCAGCCAATCAGGCGGCTGGCAGAAGTGAATCTGCTACCTGATTGGCCTGTAGGAGCAGCCAATCAGGCTGCAGGCAGAAGTCAATCCACAATATAATTGGCCCACAGGTGTAGCCCTGAAGTAGCCAATCACGCAAGGCCCATTGTGTAAATAATGTATATAAGCAGATGGTTTTGGGAAAAGAGCCACTCGTCTTCTCTTCTCCTCCTTGATGACTATGAGCTGAATAAAGAGCATGAAATTCACTCTCGACTCCGAGTATATTTCACTGGCGACGAAGGTGGGATCCTGCTGAGCTGACCGCCACCACGCACTGCACCGCAGCACCGCCACCTGCTGCACCGCTGCATCGCACCGTGCATCCAGGCTTCAGCTCCAGGACCCAAGGAACCCAGAATGGCAACCGACAGCAGCTTCTCGCCATTCAAACCAGCATCAGGAGACTGGGAAGGGTACGCCGCCCGTTTCAACTTCCTCCTGCAAGCGAAAGAAGTCACCAACGATGCCATGAAGAGGGCGACATTCTTCAGCGTCTGTGGAGAGGAGACGTTTGAAATCGCCCGGGCTCTCCTTGCACCTAGAGATGTCGCTACCGTCTCTTACAAAACAATAATGGAACGGCTGAAGGAGCACTTCTCACCACAGCCCTCGGTGGTAGCTTGCCGAAATGCCTTCTACGCAAAGCGGCAAGCCCCGGGGGAAACCATAACTGGGTTTGTGACCTCCCTCCGCCAAGCCGCCCGGTTATGCAACTTCTCAGAATTGGAGAACATGCTTCGTGACCGCCTCGTCGGTGGCCTGAGGGACGAGATGTTGCAACGACGCCTCTACGCCAAAAAAGACCTCACGTTCCAGATTGCTCTGGAGGAAGCCCTGGCAACCGAAGCCGCCGAGAGGTCAACGCAAGAGGCACGACCGGCCCCGCCATCCCAACCGAGGGTCTACCACGAAGACCTCACCGACGAATCCGAATCTGACAGGGAGGAAGTACACAGAGTACAGCGGCGCACTCAAGCAGCACACACACCACAGCAGCCTCGACGAGAAGGAGGGAACTGTGCAAGCTGCGGGGAGAACCACGAGAGGAGGACCTGTCGTTTCCGCAACGCAGAGTGCAGGCAGTGCAGAAAATTAGGACACATCGCCCGGGTGTGTCGGGCTCGACTCACACGTCGACAAGCATCAGATGACCGACCCAGGAGCCCCAGGTCACACGGCACCATGCACCAAGGCAACTCGACGGAGATCACAGACTATCAGGTATTCCAGTTGCCCCATCCCAGCACAGAGAAAATTTATATAGAGGTACAGATAGAGGGAGCCCCATGCCGCATGGAGCTGGACACGGGTTCAACTCTATCCATAATCTCGGCCCGAACATTAAGGGAACTGTGCCCTAATGGGGGTCCCAAACTAAGGCCGGCCCCATTCACCCTCCGGGACTTCCAGAAACGTAAGGTCCCTACTATGGGGGTGGGAACCTTCAGGGTGCAATATCGAGGGCGAAAGCAACAATTGGACTTGCTGGTAGTTAAGGGCCCCTACGTTAGCTTACTGGGACTGGCATGGTTTGGACCTCTGGGGCTAGCCATTACCGGGGTGAACCGCACTAGCTTACAAGTGGACGTGGACGCCATATGCAAAGAGTTTCCAGGGGTTTTCGATGGGGCATTGGGACGATATACAGGACCCCCCATTGCCCTACAGCTAGACCCCGCTGTACGACCCATCAGGCACAAGGCCCGCCGGGTCCCGTTCGCCCTGAAACCCCGCATAGACGAGGAATTGGACCGGCTCGTGGAGCAAGGAGTGCTGGAGCCGGTGCCCAACGCCCCCTGGGAAACTCCAATTGTCACACCCGTCAAGCCTAACGGTTCGGTCCGCATCTGTGCAGACTACAAATGCACCATAAACAAGGCTCTCACAGCCCATGCATACCCAGTGCCAGTGGTCAGCCATGTCCTCGCCACCCTGGCTGGGTCAAAAATCTTTGGCAAACTGGACTTGGCCCAAGCGTATCAACAGTTGCCTGTGGACGAAGCCACAGCAGAGGCCCAGACGATTGTGACGCACAGAGGGGCATTCAGAGTAAAGCGGCTGCAATTTGGCGTTAGCGTGGCACCAGGCATATTCCAGAATCTAATGGACTCTCTCCTTAAAGGGATTCCTGGCGTCACCCCCTTCTTCGATGATGTACTGATCGCCGGGCCCACACCAGAGGAATTTGAGGACCGCCTCCGCTCCGTCCTGCACCGTTTCCAGACGGCGGGCCTCAAGGTGAAGCGGGAAAAGTGTTTACTGGGAGTGCCGCAGGTGGACTTTCTGGGATTTAAGGTGGACGCAGAAGGGGTCCATCCAACCGGTGACAAGGTACGGGCCATTTGTGAGGCCCCAGCGCCCAAGAGCAAGCCCGAACTTCAGTCATTCTTGGGACTATTGAACTTGTACCATGCCTTCCTTCCCCATAAGGCAGCGGTAGCGGAGCCCCTACACAGACTCCTAGATAAAAGGGCCCCTTGGGTGTGGGGCCAGCGACAAAGGGCCGCATTCCAGGCAGTCAAGGACTTGCTCGTCTCGAACTCGGTCTTAGCACACTTCGACGAGAGGCTGCCAGTGGTGCTGGCATGCGACGCCTCTCCCTATGGCATCGGCGCTGTCCTGGGACACCAACTCCCGGATGGAAGAGAGGTGCCGGTGGCATACTTCTCCCAGACGCACGCTGCAGCCGAACGAAACTACTCACAGATTGACAAGGAGGGTCTGGCAATCGTGAAGGGCGTAAAAAAATTCCATGATTTCTTGTACGGGCGGCCCTTTACCATAGTGACTGACCACAAGCCGTTGCTTGGCCTGTTTGCCCCTGAGAAGCAGACCCCCCAAGTGTTGTCTCCACGTGTCCTCAGGTGGTCAATTTTCCTTGCCGGCTACCAGTATGCACTAATCCACCGCCCTGGGAAGGCGATGGGGCACGCAGACGCCCTCAGCAGGCTACCACTACCAGAAACAGGCCCCGACCCAGCGCCTGCGCAAGAGGTTATGACCCTGGAGCTGCTTCCCGACCGACCCATTCAGGCACAAGAAGTTGCGCACCATTCCACAAAAGATAGGGTCATCTCCCGGGTCCTGGACTGGGTGTGGCGAGGATGGCCCAGCAGCAGCCCCGGGCCAGAATTCGCTGGCTACACAAACCGCAAACATGAACTGTCGGCCCACAAGGGGTGCCTGTTATGGGGAAGCAGGGTTGTTGTTCCCCAGCCCCTCCGCAAAAGGGTCCTCACAGCCCTACACGAGACACACCCAGGGGTAGTGAGGATGAAGGCCCTTGCCAGGAGTTATGTGTGGTGGCCGGGGATTGACAGAGAGATAGAGGCCTGGGTCCAACACTGCCAGACCTGCCAAGAATCCCGCCCGGATCCCCCTAGGGCCCCAGTCCAGCCCTGGGAGTCCGCCCGACATCCATGGTCACGCTTGCACGTGGACTTCGCTGGCCCCTTCCAGGGAAAAACATTCTTCATAGTGGTGGATTCCTACACCAAATGGCTGGAGGTCGCACTGGTACCATCCACTTCTACGGCGGCAGCCATCCGGGTACTACGTAAGCTGTTTGCGACCCACGGGCTCCCTGACACCCTCGTCTCGGACAATGGAACCACATTCACGTCAGAGGAGTTCCAGACCTTCACAGCGCAGAACGCCATCCGCCACATCCGCTCAGCACCATTCCACCCTGCCACCAATGGCCAAGCGGAGCGAATGGTGCGGACCACCAAGGACAGCCTCCGCCGCATGACACAAGGGGACTGGGAATACCGCCTTGCCGCATTGCTTCTAGCACAGCACAGCACCCCAAGCACAACGACGGGCCGGAGCCCAGCTGAATTACTAATGGGCCGGCGCCTTGCAACTAGACTGGACCGACTTCACCCCGACAGAGCTCAGGATGAGGTAGTGGTGGGGAAAGGCAGGAACCCCCGGACATTTGTGGCCCAGGACCCAGTGTATGCAAAGAATTTTGGGGCAGGCCCAGCATGGGTACCCGCCACAGTCACCAAGGTGACCGGTCCCGTGTCGTACGAGGTACTAACGGAAGGGGGGCAATGTTGGCGCCGCCACTGCGACCAGCTACGGCGACGATTCCCAGGAGGAACCCGGGAGGAGAGCGGGACAGAGGGGTCCCAAGGGGACAGCAGGGCAGTGAGGCCTGTAGAGCGAGAGGGGTGGGCAGGGGAAGCAGAAGCAGTAGGCACAGAGGGGCGCCCCGAGGCTGGAAGGACACCGGAACCAGAGCTACAACCTAGTGGTTCAGTGGCGCCAGACCAGACAGCACCGGCACAGCCAGCAGCCTCGGAACACGAGCCAGAACCAGAACCCCTGACCAAGGAACACCCCAGGCCACAACGCACACGGAGGCGGCCAGCAGACCTTGGGGACTACGAATGCAACTTCCCGGGCAGGACTGGAACTTAGAGGGGAGGGGTGTTATGTACTGAGCTGAATCCTAGAACAATAGGATTCAGAATCAGCGGGAGCTACCCAATCCAACTCCAGGTGGAAGTGAATCCGCAACCTGATTGGCCTGCTGGAGCAGCCAATCAGGCGGCTGGCAGAAGTGAATCTGCTACCTGATTGGCCTGTAGGAGCAGCCAATCAGGCTGCAGGCAGAAGTCAATCCACAATATAATTGGCCCACAGGTGTAGCCCTGAAGTAGCCAATCACGCAAGGCCCATTGTGTAAATAATGTATATAAGCAGATGGTTTTGGGAAAAGAGCCACTCGTCTTCTCTTCTCCTCCTTGATGACTATGAGCTGAATAAAGAGCATGAAATTCACTCTCGACTCCGAGTATATTTCACCAATAAAAAACAAGTTTCCAAGGCAAAGCTTTGGATTCCTTCAGCCATAATGCTTCAGCCACATTAACAGTGCGGTTTAAATCCTATGCATGTTTGCTCTCACTGTGCTCAAGAAGGTGTTTAGGATTGTAGCCTGTGCATTTTATGGGTTCCACCCCTGCCCCACATAGTTCAGTTCAACAACTTTTGACTGTTGGGGCAGGGGGACTTTTCCACATGTCTCACTGTATTACAGCTTGTAAAATTTGCATCTTTTTAAAGTTTTGCTTTCTAAATGCCAGGACATCTGTCAGGAATGCTTTGGTGGTGTTTCCTGCTTGGCAGGGGGTTGGACTGGATGGCCCTTGTGGTCTCTTCCGATTCTATGACTCTATGAAAGCACTTTTCCAGGCATTTCCAATCTTGCACAGTGCCCCAAAACATACATTTTTGGAGCCGTACTCTCTTCCAAAAAAGTGTGTCTTTTGGGTTCCGTGATCTCATGCACATCACAGGACTCCTGCAGAAACATTGCTGGGAAGTTTTGGGACTCAACATATTTGCTTGTTTAGCCTAGCAAGACCTACTCTGTCAGTATCTCTCTAAGGTCTCTAAAACTGGGGATGCTCAACATTGAACGTGTACAACACGTGGTTTGTTCCTGTGTAGATTATGCATAGGTAACCTGTGACCCTCCAAATGTCGTTGAGACCACAACTCCCATCATCCTTGAACATACAGTAGGCTAGGAGTTGGAGCCCAACAACGTCTGAAGAGGTACGAGTTCTTCATCCCTGCTGCAGATGGCTGGTGTATATGCCTCAGCTGGTAGCTATTCTCAAGGAACAGGAAAGCCGTGAGATGCACAACACAAACCTTCCAACAAGTCCCTGAGCACAGCACAACTTGCATCCCACATGCTCCACACTGCAAACATGGTTGCTTCATTTCCATTTCTCCCAGTGAGTGTATAATAGACGCCATTGTACATATCTGTGCTCAAGATGCAGGTATGCAGATGTATCAGCCACCCTTCATTTGTTTGCTTGTACCCACAGCATTGTACAGCACACGGCAATTCATGTTCATTTCATAGAGCCATCCTAACTTTCACCCTGAACATACAGGGGCGATGAACAGGAAAGTTACATTTTAAAGACCTTTTGCGAAAGAAAGAAAGAAAGAAAGAAAGAAAGAAAGAAAGAAAGAAAGAAAGAGAGAGAGAGAGAGAGAGAGAGAGAGAGAGAGAGAGAGAGAGAGAGAGAGAGAGAGACGTTGATAGCAGCACGTGGTCCAAATTAGGTATGGCTATCTAGAGTGTTTCTCTGGGCTGATTTCTGAGTTACACAAACACACCTGCTCCTTGATAAATGTCAATTGTCTGCATGATTGGCTTTAGGCTCCTGCTCTATACTTGTTAGCGATATATCCTGGAACAGAGGAAATAAAAGGGGTCCCCTCCCATGGATGTGAATGCCCGTTCTGATAACAAGCAGGTGTAATATTATCCGCTAGCACACATGTGGCTGTAGATATTTTTGAACAATTTCCCCATTCACATTGTACTCTTAAATATATCATAGGTCTGCAGTTTTGTTCCAGCCCTAGCTAATATTGATTGCTATGGCCTAAAAAAAAAAGCTACGGTGAAATGGCTTTTACCATCTTCGGATTTCTGAAGAATCTGCTCACTCTTTCCATACACAAGCTGCTACCCTCACCAATTGCTTGCTACAGAATACAAAGTTCTGCCAGCACATAGAAGACAAAAGGAGCTTCCTCTGTTTTGCTGCTCAAAGCGAAAGGCCTCTGCGCTCACAGACGTTTGGATGTTGCAGCGCAGCAGTGTGCATGGATTGTGGATGATGTACGGAAGAAGCAGGCCGAAAATCCAGATAATCTGAAGACGTCAACATCTCCTTCACTGTAGGCTGCTGGATTGTTTTAAAATGGATTTTAAAACGTATTGCAGGACTTGCCCACCCAAATGATATAATCGCCACATTCTACCTAGGCTATACAAATGTTTCGATTCTTGTATTCTATATCCACTGTTCTCTCACACTCCAGAGTGCACTTCCTGCCATCTGAGTTTAAATTGCCACCACCTGTCTTATTCATTTTGCTCAAAAATTAAGACCAGAGTTTACTCTCACAAAGGGTCATGTGGCTTTCCCTGTTTTTTGGGTGGCGGTGGGAGAAACAGAGAGTTCCAAGTTACCTATGTGCAAAAGCACAGTTGATAGGACTCTTTTAAGATTATCCATGCAGAAATTAACACACACGAAGAGATTCGGTTTTAACTCCCACAGAAATGCAGGCCCATACATTAATAATCACTCAGCTTTCCTTATGTAACTCTTGAAAATTAACTACCTCGGGGATAAGCAGTTCTGTATTTCATCATGCCTATTGGACAGCTCTAAAAGTGCTTTCTGCAGAGAGACAGTGGTTTCTGCAAAAAGACTATCCTCTCTCTCTCTCTCTCTCTCTCTCTCTTTTCCTATTTAAAAACGTGATCCCGGTTTAGTTCCTGTTCTCTTTTCTTTTAGCTGTACACCAGTCCTCTTCCCACTACTCTCTATCCATCTTGCTTTGTTGTCAAAGCAACAGGACACAGAGCTATGGAGACAGACAAAATTGCTAGTTTAAGTCCCTTAACCAACCAGAAGCTGAAGTGAGGGCAGGCAAAAATCAATAAGAAAACCTGCCTTGTCATTGGCATACCCAGAAAGCATATAATAGCTCTCCTGTCTACTTTCTGCCTTTAACTGTGAAGTGCAATTAAGACTGAACTTTAAACAAGTTTGATTTTATTCTTCTAACCTGACTAACCAAGTCTCAGTGACATATCAGGAGATAGGCTATTAAATATCTAAAGAGCACCCACATACTGATGGATTTCTCATTTTGTATGAAGGAACAGGCAAGTAGGCTCCTTCAGGAGAGATGGCTCCATTCATTCTTACACACTACTCTCAGTGTATATCCCACCCTATCCTGAAGATCTGGGACAGCCAGTATACTAGGAGAAATGTACAAATACCCTTTTGTATTCCTAGTTACAGGTAGGTAGCCGTGTTGGTCTGCCGTAGTTGAAACGAAAGGGGAAAAAATCCTTCAGATACCAAGAAGTGTGCATGCACACGAAAGCTCATACCAATAACAAACTTAGTTTGTCTCTAAGGTGCTACTGGAAGGAATTTTTCCCTTTTGTATTCCATTGTTGTTGTTAATAATAAAGATAAAACTTGTATACAGCCCTTCATCCAAAAATCACAACAAAAAATGCAAAATAAGAACACAAAATACATAACAAACAAAAAAACCAACAAAAATCAATACCCCCCCCCAAAAAACCCCACATTTAAAAGGCCATAGAATGTAATCAGCCAAAGGCCTGGTTAAAGAGAAACGTTTCTGCCTGCACCTAAAGACATGTAATGAATTAATCTGAACTGAGCTTCAGTTTGTTGGCTCTCGTCCAGTCCATTACCAGGGCAAAACATTCCATAGCTAGAAATGCAAGAAGCATTTAAAACCCACATATTTCCTCTGTATCCTTTTAAATTGAGGTTTATTGCAAATTTATTAGAGAAGAAAGAAAGAAAACCACAAAGCCAGAACAAAAAATACAATACAATAAGCATCTACATATCTTTTAACCATAGTTCCCAAAGCCAGCCCAGAAAGAAACACAAGACATTGCTTGTAAACACTCCTTGGGGCCACACACAGGTTGTTGGAGCTCCCTGGAGAGGAAATTCCATAGTTTTACACATTTTCTTGATGTCAAGAGACTGAGAGAGAGCGAGAGAGCAGCAGAACATTGTGCATGGGAGATACAGTATTGCTAAGACGTCTCTGATTTCTGCCAGACATGGGTGCCTGTCCCATGCCATTTAAAGCTGTTGCATACACTGACTGGAGCAGTTGTTCCATCAGAAAGTAGACTGTCACAATCTGCAGTTGATGAAACTTCTAGGCCAGCGGTGGGGAACTTGTGGCCTTGCAGATGTCACTGGACTCTTAACCTGCATCGGCTCCAGCCAGCAGAGCCAATGGTCAATATCTAGGCACCTGCGAGTTTTCCACTGTGTCAATCAAGGGCTCCGCTATGTAAAGTGTATCGCAGCGGCACCCTTACAAAGTCCTGTCCAACGTCGCCACTCTCTCCAGACATATCAAAAAGGCTATGCAGTGCCATATTGAGCATCATCAAAATGTCACCACTCAGCATGAATTGGAAGGAACAGCCAATAGGTGGGCAAGCCTGGCTTCTCTCACCCTAGTGCAGCAACAGTCCAGGCACCCACACCCTCCACCACCTATTGTGATGTGGAGCCAGGGACCCGCACACAAAAGCACAAAGAGCCAGCTGCACACTACTATTATTCCTGGTCTCTGGAGCCTGATGATGAGTACGCAGTTCAGTCAGACAGGCTCTATAAAGTCACTACTCCATCATTTATGGCAAGGGATGCTTTTTAGATTCCCTGTTAAGAGGAGTTTGTTTTTCTCCTCATGCGATGAAATCCATGCAGTGCACAAGAGGCTTCCGATAGGGGAAAGCTTTCATTCATTTTTATTTTATTTTATTTTTCCCCAAGAAAATGAAGAAGCACAACTTATGTCTCCACAAAAACAGGTGCTGCTGTGTGCAATTGCACCGTGCGAAAGGAAGGATGGCTTACAGCGAGTATTCCAATCTATATGTAAAAGCACAAGTGCAACGGGAGGATAAAGATTAGGCATAAGTTTCAGCGCTACTACAAATTTCAGTGAGTTTTCCTGCAGGCACCAGGAGGAGAGGCCACCACCACAGCTTGTGGCAGCGAATCCCATACTTTATTATACATAGCATTAAAGAAGTAAAGAGTTTTTTTCTCCCCTGTGTGATGTGGGTGGCAACACGTTGGAGCATCTTAATATGAATCATAGAACCACAGAATTGTAGAGTAGGAAGGGACCACGAAGGTCATCTAGTCCACCCCCTAAAAACCTGGAATCTTTTTTTTCCCAACGTGGGGCTCGAACCTACGACCATGAGACTGAGTCTCATTTCTCTTTCTTCCCGATGCACCATTTGAACTGGAAAGCCTTCCAAATACCGCGCACACGTGCCATATTCCACATTAATCCCGATTGGTCCTAAAACTGCTTCTGTACGCAAACTACCCGCTCCGTTCACCCGCGTCTGCTAATCAGCTTCACTTACATCTTTCTTTCTTGTTTGTTTCTGGTGAACCACGGTGCATCGTTTAGGAGATTTTTTTGGGGGAGCGTAAGAAAACGCCCCCCCCCCTTAAAATCCTTACTTTGAAACCCAAAAGCCTTAGGGCTTGAAAAACAGCTCAGATCTGAGAGGCTTCTTCCAGCGTCCCCCGCAAAGAGATCTCTCGCCCAACGCATTGCGATCGCGTGCGCGCGCCACCTTGTGGCGTTTCTAGCGCCGAGTGGCCCTTCTTTGCACAGGAAATGCTAGTTTTTACTTCAGTAACCAAGATCCTTTAAGCAGGAAGTTAGGTGTGGTCTGTTGAAGGAGAATCACATTAAAAAAATTAAAAGCAACATCACTACTCGCCCCACCCCACCCTCACCCCCACCCCCGCGCGCAAAATAAAGAAGGGAAAAGGATGGTGGCGTTTTTGCTGCATCTTCACGAGGATCGTGTGCCAAACCCCCATAAGTGAACGATCCTAATAATAAGGGTAATAATGCATGACTTATGCGTCTGCAGTCTTGACAAAAGGACCGTGTGTGTGTGTGTGCACGCGCGCGCGCGCTATTTCCTAGACATGGTTTTCTACCCACTTTTCCATTTTTATTCCTAACGCTCCGGTCGCCGCCTTTTTGGATCGCGCGTGTTTTGCCTGTGACAGGGAAGCTTTGCACATCGGAGGCGTCGCAGGTGCGCTTCGTCTGCGGCACCAAAACCTGTTTTCCTGGTGCACACCTGCAGGAGTGTGGTGTGTTTGTCTGTGTTACTGGAGACGGAGAGGGAGGAGAGATAGGCTGCAGCTATTCCCCAAAGAGGAGGACTCCGAGGCGCGAAGCCGGTGGACACTTGTTATGTATATACCCTAGGGGCGGGAGATAATTTTTTAGGCTGCAGACTCCCTTGCCGCGTGCCATATTCATCTTATCATTGCTATTCCAATAGATCATCTGGCACTCAAGCTGTTAATCTTCTGTTGCTGTTACTATTTAATTGCTTGGATAATGTGTTTTGTTTGTTCAGGGTGGTTGGTTTGGTTTATATATGTATATAATGTATCTATGTATATATATATGTATATAAAAACAAAAATAGGATGTGGCACAGATTACGCTTCGGATTTAAGCTTTAAGCATCTTTTTCATCGGATTATTTTTATTTTTCAGTGACATATGCGTTGAAAAGATTTCCATTCTCAGTTCTGGGAGAGAGAGAAATAAAATAATTCTTACAATTGAAAGTAATAGGCTTAATTTTTAAGAATAGGGTTTGACTGTTGTTATTAGAGGAAGCCCATAATTCAATTAAGGATTCCTCCCATCCCTAAATCTTATGTACTGTAAAGTTTTTTGGCGGGACGGTGCTGTATTCAAGTGTCCAAGCCCGATTCCTTGCTCTTTGTGTATATATATATATCACATTCCTATGGGTGCAGCTGGAGTGCCATACCACTGAATCTTTTAGGTGACAGTAATGGCCTCTCTGTGGTGGCAACAGCAGTAAACAGGAAGTGAAGCAAATCCCACCCCTCCAGCCTTAGACTGTACCATAATACTGTAATATGGAAATGCTTCTTTTTAAAACACTCCCTGACTTAGCTGACTCAGCATACCAGCAAAGGTAGCTGCCAGACTATATGCCAGATTTATTGGGGTGACCTTTTGTCACCATAGGCAGCTATTGCCCCCATCGCCACACGTTGAAAATCCCCTTGCCTCATGGCATTTATGTCTTGACAGGACAGCTATTTTCCTAGGACAAAAACTGCTTGACCTGGTGGCTGAAGGGGTATTGCTTACAGCCCCTCCAAGTGTCCCTATTTTCCAGGGACAGTCCCAGATTCACAGAAGCCGTCCTGGTTTCTGCTTTGACCCCAGAATGTCTCACTTTTCCTTAGGACATCCCTAAGGGTATGGAGTTAAGCGACCTCTAAGCCAAGGAGAAAAGTAACTATGCAACCTTTAGAAGACATCTGAAGGCAGCCCTGTATAGGGAAGTTTTTATTGTTTAATGTTTTATTATGTTTTTATATGTGTTGGAAGCTGGCCAGAGTGGCTGGGGCAACCCAGTCAGATGGGCGGGGTATTAATAAGATGATGATGATATTAATAATAATAATAGAATAAAAAGGTAAAGGACCCCTGACAGTTAAGTCCAGTCGCGAACGACTCTGCGGCACTCATCTCGCTTTACTGGCCAAGGGAGCCAACGTTTGTCTGCATACAGTTTTATAAAGGTCATGTGGCCAGCATGACTAAGCCGCTTCTGGCGAAACCAGAGCAGCGCACAGAAACGCTGTTTACCTTCCCGCCGGAGTGGTACCTATTTATCTACTTGCACTTTGACGTGCTTTTGGACTGCGAGGTTGGCAGGAGCTGGGACCGAGCAACGGGAGCTCACCCCATCGCGGGGATTCGAACCGCCAACCTTCGATTGGCAAGCCCTAGGCTCAGTGGTTTAGACCACAGAGCCACCCGCGTCCCATAATAATATAGGCATGCCCAATAGGTAGATCACTAGATGTCTGCGGTAGATCACTGGTAGATCATTGGCTCCCTCAAAGGAAGCTGAACAACTGTGGCTCCCCTAAAAAAAGTAGTTCAACATTTTACCTCCTCCCTGAAAAAACTCAACAACTTTGACCTGAACCCCGCAAAATGGGGTAGATCACTGCCAGTTTTTAACTCTGTGGGAAGATCGCAGTCTCTTGGGAGTTGGCCACCACTGGATAGGACATCCCTATTTTCATCAGAGAAATGTTGGAGGGTATGTGCATATGTGCTATGCACTTCTGTAGTAGGCAGAAAGATTGCTTCAATATGAGAAGATACTTAATTATTATTTTGCTGATTCCAGAATTCAGCCTTTTACTCAGTAGTGGACCTTGGGGTCTCAAATGCCAGTGGAGACCCGTGCAGAGCCCAAACTCGATGTGTTGCCTCTCGCTCCACTCCAAATCATAGTTGTGGTGCCTCCGAGGCTCCACACCCAGTGTGACCGAATCGGTTCTGGGCCCCTAAATCCGGCTCTGGACCGGATGGGAGCCCCTCAATTGAAGCTGAACCCCCCCCAAAAAAAACCTGCAGTGGGAAGGTGGGCAGTTCCCATATCCTGGAACTAGGATATATGACCTGTTCTGGGCGGGGTTACACACACCCCACAGAAAAAATGGGTTCGTAATCTGGGATTATTCCTGTATCCCACTTTGTCACTGGTGTCTCAAGCGGATTCTGTGGCTAGGAATGTGTATGCCCATATTAGCTGGTTTTCCAGCTAACTGTTGTTCCTGGACTGGGATAGCCTGGCCTCAGTTGTCTGTTCTCTAGTGACTTGCTTGGACTACGGTAGTGTGCTCCACGTGGGGCTGCCCTTGAAGACAGTCCAGCGGCTGCAGAATGCTGCTAGGTTAGTGAGTGGTGCAGTTTGATGAGACCATGTGCTACTGTGTTATTAGCATAGAGTAGTTGTGTTTGAGTAATTTTGCAAACTGTATTGATTTCTAATCTGTCATAGGAAGAATAAAATAGCACTTAACGTATTAGGAATGTTTTTTTTATTCCCTTAAAATCCTTGTGATGTAGATGATTACGCCTCATTTTACAGGTGAGGACTACAGCAAACATCCACCTGCCTAGCTAACAAGTTGTTTGATAAGTTTTTAGAAACCAGGCAAAGGTTTCTCTTCAACCAGGCCTTTGGATGATTAACATTCTATGTCCTTTTAAATGGGGGTTGTTTTTGGGGGGGGGCAAGTATTGGTTATGTTATTATGTTATGTTATTTTTATTATGTATTTTGTGTTCTCATTTTGTATTTTTATGTCATGAACATAAAAATGTGATCTTTGAATGAAGGGCAGTACAGTCATACCTTGGATCCTGAACACCTTGCGAGTCAAATGGTTTGGGTCCCGAAGTGAGTGTTCCAGTTTGTGAATGTTCTTTGGAACCTGAACGTCCGACGCAGCTTCCGATTGGCTGCAGGAGCTTCCTGCAGCCAATTGAAAGCTGTGCCTTGGTTTCCGAACATTTTGGAAGTCGAACAGACTTCCGGAAGAGATTCTGTTCAACTTCCGAAGTACTACTGTATACAAATGCAATCAATCAATCAAAACAACCAGTGTGACAGCCAGTGAGCTATCAGGCCCAATTTAGCGTGTTCATTGTTGCATATAAATTCCTAAATGGCTTGGGACCCAATTACTTAAAAGAGTGTCTTCCCCAGTATCAACCATATTGGACCCTATAATTTGTAGATGAGGCCTTGTTGGTGATGCAGCCATCGGGGCCTGCTCAGTTGGTGTTGACCGATGACAGAGCCTTCTCAGTGGTGGCTCTCCATTTGTGGAAAACCCTCTTCGGTGAGTTTGTCGCCACAATTATTAACTTTCAGCAATTGGAAAACATTCATGTTTACCCAGGCCATTGGTGGCTAAAGAATACTGCTCATGGCAACCCTGAGATCACTGGATAAAGCAATGTTTTTTAACCATAACTGTTTTTAGAATGTCTTGACCATTTTTAAAATGCTTTTTGAAATAAATTGGGGTTGTGTTTGGCATCCTGGACTCCTTTGGGAGGAAGGGCGGGATTTAAATTCAATAACTCTCTCTCTCTCTCTCCTATGTTTTGTGTCTCCTAGCACTTTTTTATACATGGGACACAACTGTAATTAAGAAGTGCAGGATGAAAAGATGGCGCAATCAGTGCTGGTACCACCAGGACCTGACAGCTTCCGCTATTTCACGAAAGAATCGCTGGCAGCTATTGAACAACGCATCGCTGAGGAAAAAGCGAAGAAGCCCAAACACGAGCGCAAAGACATCGACGACGATGAAAACAAACCAAAACCCAATAGTGACTTGGAGGCTGGCAAATCACTGCCCTTTATCTATGGAGACATACCTCCGGGAATGGTGTCGGAGCCCTTGGAGGATCTCGACCCATACTACCTTAACAAAAAAGTGAGTCTTTGCTGTGAGTTTAGTGCAAGTCCCACTGGAATAGGATGGGATGGAAACCCTGCAACCTTTCAGCTGAATGCTTTTTAGCCCGTGCAACGTACTGACGCTTATTATCCAATATATTCTGTTTTTCTTAGTTGTCTTCACTGACGTTGCCCATAAATAAGTGCTACATATTATAGTGTTTATAATATTCCCCTCCTCTATATTTGCATACAGTGAAGCAATTTTATTATACGATGCTTGGCATTTCGTGGCAATTGTTGCTTACAGTATCTTACACCTAGGGAAGGGCTTGAAAAATGAATGAACAGAGGCATTATTAACTTCGCTGCTAGCAGCACATCTTCTCTTAGTAATTTTTTAAAAAAATATTAAGTACATTTTGCAGTTGCTCTTTGGCTCATTTATGTCATGTCTCTGCAACAAGGGTTTTCACTGCATATTTTGTTTCTGAGCTGTCCAGTCATCAGCAAAGTTTGATTTTATTTATTTACAGTATTTGCAAAATAATTCTGTGCCTCCAACATTAAGAAAAAACTAATAATACCATGATGGCAAATAGCATAGCAATAGCTGTGGAACAATACTCTCAGAAGGACTAAGGCAGCTTTCCCATGATGCAGTGTGAAACTGTTGCGTAAGGCAGTCGGTTCCATAGATGGCACCATTTCCTTGCTTCCATAGTCAGAACAATCAGGACTGGGCTTCCCATGAAGCAGTGCGAAGTCGTTACTTATTCCACATATTACCTCCTTGCCTCTTGGTGTTAGTCCATAGGAGCTGGGCATAAGTTTACCTGTTAATTTCCGCTTTGAAAATGTTTAAGGGCAGAACTGTACTTCTCCCTCCTATGCAATGTGTGTACTAAGCCCCGCTCAATGAAGAATCGTTATCTTTCAAAGGTTATGTCTTTCAGATGACTTATTCTGAATCGAGTTGTTTTACTGTGGGAAACAAATGGTAGGTTGCAGTTGAAAGGTAGATAAGGCTCCTAGCTTACCCTCTGCCTGGCCCTTTCCTGCAAAGTAAAAGGCAACTCAACCATGAGGATTTTAATCTTGGCTGGAAATGTCATTGATTTGATTAGACGTAGATGTACCATTTCATTAGAAACAGAGAGGTGACGCTTTCACTTAACTCTGCTTAGCTATACATGGGCAGATGCATGGATAATTTCTGTGATTTCTCCCATGAGACCAGATCTTACTGTTTTGAGCATAAAACAGCCCTCAGACATGGCAGCTCAACAGAAAACACTATATTAGGAAAGGTTTCTTTAAAAAAAAAGTATATGAAACAATCAGACTGGAAGTGAAACATCAGACCAAGTCCAGCATTTTGCAAAGACAGATATCTTTCAGAGCTCACAAATGTATAGGCCTTCTTTTGTTGTTTTTCCCTAGTATTCCTTAATTTCAGGTGGCATGCCTCTGTATGTGGAGGTTCCACTAAGTTCTCGTGACTCATTGCCATTGATAGGCCTATCTGCTCTGATTCTCTTTTAAAGTTGCTATCTTACAGCAATGAATTTTGAAGTTCACATTGTATGAAGAAGTTGTGTATCTCCTTTGTTAAAGGGTAACCCTTTGGAAACTAATTAGTCTCTTGAATTATTTGTTCAACAATACAGAAGCTGGAAAAAAGAACAATGACAGCCCCACTTAGGGTGGTTGTTGCTTGTTGGCTTGTATGTTTTTTTGCAGGTAATTTCTGCAACATGTCATTGACACAAAAATAGTGTTTTAGTATTGGCTGTATACTGCGTCACCCATATGCCACTTTGCTTTCATAATTGTTCTGCAATATTTCTGCATTATTGCCATATGGATGGGCGCTCTTGTTCTATAGCACAACGAAAATAGGACAATAGAAACTCAGAATATATGTGGTATGAAAAGTTATAGGATTTTAGCAGGAAATTATGAGACATGCACCTATTGCAAACAAAGCAGCTTGATTGTTACAAACTTAGTGGATCAGGGGGATGCTGTTGATGTAGTGTATCTTGATTTCAGTAAGGCTTTTTAAAAAGTCTCCCATTATATTATTGTAGAGAAGCTGGTAAAATGTGGGCTGGATGAGGTAACTGTTTGGTGGATTTGTAAGATGGTTGACTGACCAAATGCAGAGAGTACTCACTAATGGATCCTAATCATCCTGGTGGAAAAGTGACAAGTTGGGTGCTGCAGGGTTCTGTCGTGGGCTTAAGTCTTTATAAATAACTCGGATGAAGGAATTGAGGGGATGCTCATCAAATTAGCAGATGACACCAAACTGGGAGGGGTCATTAATGCCACTGAAGACAGAATTGGGGTTAAAGATGACCTTAACAGATTGGAGAACAGGCCGCAAACTAACAAAATGAATTTCAGCAGGGACAAGTTTAAGGTTCTACACTTGGGAACTTAGATGGTCTTCAGCAGCTTCACCTTTTGTAGCTCCCCCAAACCAGGAGGTGAAGCTGTTTTCCTCTAGAAACGTGTGTATGAGGAAAGATGGGGAGAAATAAAGAAAGATGGGGGAGAATAAAACACCTGCAAGAGGGAAAGCAATTTCGAAAAATTAAGTGCAAACATTTGGGGCTCAGAGATGATCAGAAGGAGCAACTTCTTGTTGCTACAGAAAGAGTCATTTATGCTTCCAAGGATTCAGATTAGGCCACCTACAGTATTTGCTAATCCTGTGGCCCTCCTGTTTTAAGTGAAGCTTGCCTGCTTATGCTTCCTCGGGGATGTGCAGGGCTGCTGGTCACATCATGGCTGTCTTCAAAACAAGAGGGAAGGTCACCCCCTGCACCTCACCTTGTCCCTGAGCAGAGAGGAAGCCCTAGTTCTACCTCACCCCTTATATGTGTATTCAGGGTCAAACCTAGATGTCCCTTGGAACTCAGGGAATTATCGCTTGCTGAAATCAAACGGCAAAGCTTCTCGAGCATAAATTTGGTGTGAAGTTTTAACTGCAGATTTCCCGCCCACCCCTTCCCTGTTTCTAAATGAGAAGGCATTTTTAAAAATAAATTTTAAAAAATGTGATGGAGCTGTTATTGGAGGATTGTGAATAAAATATAAATGGTTACTTGATTGCTGCTGATGGCTAAATGTAGACATGAGAGCACAAGCAATTCATAAAAAGAATGAAATATGAGGAATAAATGTATTAGCAGCGGTGAAAACCTGGCAGAGAAACAAAACTTGCAATCTTGGCAGGCATGAAGGAAAACAGCCATTGTAGTTATGCAAGTGTCTACTCTCTTGTGGGGGGGGGGGGGAGAGACAAATATCTCAAGTGCTTCCTATAGCATGCGATAGTAAAAGCAAACCAGCCCTTGTGGCCTGAGTTTGTGAGGTATGTTAGACTTGAACACGTGCAAGCAATTATTCTAAACTATTCATATTTGAATGCATTGCTACAGCAAAGGAGATGTCACTTGAAGGCGTGAGAGACTGCTTACCAGTTCATTCCCTCTCTTTTCTGTACAAAACGAGGACTGAAGGTTTTAAATGCAGTTAGATGAATAAGCTAAGCACTTGCACCCTAATGCAGTCAGCTATGACTTTGCTTCAAAGGCCGTGGGACTTTACAGTGGAATCCTATACATTTATACTCAGAGGTGAGCCCCATTGCGTTCAATGAGACTTACTCCCTGGGAAGCGAGTGTAGGATTCACTCCTAAGCACACATACTGGGCTGACTAAGCCTCACAGAGCTCAGCAAACTTCTGAGTAAACCTGCAGGGGGAATATGTTGTTGAAACACATAAAACTGCAAACCTGAAGATGTTGCAAAACGGCAGGCCTGAAGTTGTTGCTTAGGAACACAGGAAACTGACTTTTACTGAGCACTGGTCCATGCAGCTCAGTGTTGCCTAAACTGACTTGTCAGTGACTCTCCAGGATATCAGACAGGAGACATTCCTAGCCTTATCCTGGAGGACGCCAGGGATTGAACCTGGAACATTTTGTGTGCCAAGCAGATGGTCACCCACTGGCAAGCTACTGCTGTGCAGTTGTAGGAAACCATTTCCAAGCATCAACAGGGCCGATGAGGTAATAGGGATGAGGGGGCTGTAATAACAATCGGTATCTATTCTGAATCCTCATGCTGTTCTGACCAAATGCCACAGTGCTCTACCTGCATGCAGACTAATCCTTTCTTTTCCTTTTCCTTTTTGAAACAATAGCTGTCTTGCAAATAATTGCAAGGACAGAGCCGGTAAAACCCAAATCCAGTTCTCAGGTGCGAGGCTCCGTCTTTAAAATTCACACACAATGGTCATTCAGGTCCTGGCTGGAAGTTAAATGCAGTGCCACTGGGTCAGCCCAATGGCCCATCTAGTTCAGCACCTGGCTTGAGAGCAGTACATGTGAAAAGGATCTAGGAGTCTTGGTAGACCACAAACTTGACATGAGTCAACAGTGTGATGCAGCAGCTAAAAAAGCCAACGCAATTCTGGGCTGCATCAATAGGAGTATAGCATCTAGATCAAAGGAGGTAATAGTACCACTGTATTCCACTCTGGTCAAACCTCACCTAGAATACTATGTCCACAGTTCAAGAAGGATACTGACAAGCTGGAACGTGTCCAGAGGAGGGCAACCAAAATGGTCAGAGGCCTAGAAATGATGCCTTATGAGGAACGGCTTAGGGAGCTGGATATGTTTAGCCTGGAGAAGAGAAGGTTAAGGGGTGATATGATAGCCATGTTCAAATATATAAAAGGATGTCAAATAGAAGAGGGTGAAAGGTTGTTTTCTGCTGCTCCAGAGAAGCGGACACGGAGCAATGGATTCAAACTACAAGAAAGAAGATTCCACCTAAACATTAGGAAGAACTTCCTGACAGTAAGAGCTGTTCGGCAGTGGAATTTGCTACCAAGGAGTGTGGTGGAGTCTCCTTCTTTGGAGGTCTTTAAGCGGAGGTTTGACAGCCATCTATCAGGAATGCTTTGATGGTGTTTCCTGCTTGGCAGGGGGTTGGACTGGATGGCCCTTGTGGTCTCTTCCAACTCACAATTCTGTGATTCTGTCCTGTTCTCACCGTGGCCAGCTAGATGCCTATGGAAAGTCCTCAAGCAAGACCAGAGGGCAACAGCATTCTCCCCCGTTGTGATTCTCAGCAACCAGTACGCAGAAGCAGTTTGCCTCTGATACGGGAGGTGATATGGCCATTGATGGCCTTACCCTCCACAGATTTCTCTAACCCCATTTTAAAACCAACTTGGTGTCAATCACTACGTCTTGTGAAAGCAAATTTCGTAATTTCACTATATGCTGTGTGATGGAGTCCCTCCTTAAGTATTAAGTTAGTCGTGACTAACATAAATCCATTGTTTTCAACTGATCTAACTCTGACTATGACTTTGGGCTGCAGCCCAGGATGCTTAAAGTCACTGGGTCCTTGCATTGTTTTCCATACCAGGTGCCGCGAAGGAGAACAGCAGTATTTATATTTGTAAACTTTTTAGGCATTGGCCCACGCATAAAAGCACAATGCATCTGAAAACAAAAACTAGGTGTTTTAAATGGCAGCAGTACAAAATTGTTTTACAATATACCCGCTTTAGAAAACAAAATAAAACGGCAGTGTGGATTCTAGCAGCTAAAAAAGTATGCTTTTTTTTTAAAAAAAAAGATCTCTAGCTTAAAAATCACATAGGCCTAAGCTGGGAGGCAGTGGAGTCTGAAATAAATAGGTTTTTTTTTTTAATTCACCAAAATTTGCAGAGTTAAAGCCACAAGAACAATGCCACATGTGACCAGAAGTCTGGAGAATAGTTTTGTTGTTTAGTCATCTTAGTCGTGTTCAACTCTCCGTGACCCCATGAACCAGAGCATGCTCTCACTTTCTTCTCAAAACTTCTCCATTTTTATGTCCATGAAGTTTTCTTGGCAAAATACTGGAGTGGTTTGCCAGTTCCTTCTCCATGTGGATCACATTTAGTCTAAACTCTCGGCTATGGGTGGCCCTGCACGGCATAGCTCATAGCTTCTTGGAGTTATTCAAGCCCTTTCACCACGACAAGGCAGTGATCCATGAAGGGGTGGAGAATAGTAGTGCAGTGCTTAATCATGAAGTTCAGGAGCTCATCATGACAGCCTCCGTAGTCAAGGAAGCAGCAGTGTCACATGAGGACAGGCAGTAGCATCCTCCTGCAGTGGTGATGTCACTGGTGAGGATGGATGGGCTGAGGTGGCAGTGAGGTTGGAGGAACTCTGGGCTGCTGTGATTGGCCCACAGGTAAATGCAGCCCTCCCCATACTGCTGTCCAGGTAGTTTTATACAGTTGGTGTATGATGATTAACTGAATTCGCCTCAGATCAAGTGTTAAAATGTGTGGCACTATTCGCCACACCGCTTGGCAGCTTTGTGAAAGTGGCCAGCTTATAAATGGTCATTTACGCTCAGCAGGTAGCAGATCTCGGCCATCCTGATAATTCTATGTAGTAGATAGCAGACATAACCCACCTTCCATTCTCCATTCTGTGTAGGTTGCCAGCATTTTAAAATTTCATCTTAGGAGGGAACGTGACTGGAGTTCACCCAGTTATGTGATAAGGGAAACAGAATTCATAATCTGAGTCCTTGAATATTTCTAAAGGAACCCAGAGCAGGGTCCAGGATAGTGTTCATAACAAAACACTTCCAGAACATTATTTTACCGCAAAAGCCCCTCAATGCGCTATATAGCTTAATGCTTAATTAACCCGGATGCTGTGAGAAGTGTTTCTTCTAATCCACAAGACAGGAGGTTGCTTAGGCAACCAGTCTGACTTGATATCTGGTATACCAAAGAAGCCATCGCAGAGTGAGGACCGGTCATTTGAATCCAGTAGATAACAGGCAAGTTTAGGTGTTAACACTGCTTGGGAATTTAAAGAAATCTGTATGTGTTCAGGAGGCCAGGCGTCTCTCACATGTGCGCATGCACTGCTCAAAAAGTCGCTGCACCACAGGAAAGCAGCCACTTGAATTGCCTGTAGGGCAAGTTCATGCAGGTGAATGACTTCGGTGTGACCCCTCCTGTCCGTTCCTTTCTGGGAAAATGATTTGTGTAAATACCAGCTGCGAAGATACCCAGCGGTTTCCCAAAAGTGGCCCTGAGGCCCTGGATATTACAGCAGAAATATACCCTCTTCCTGCACCAGGCATTCCTTCATTCAGTTTGGAGTACAGTCAGAACAGGCATGTAGGTTCAAATGTTCCAATTTTTTTTAAAAAAAAAATTGTTACGTTTGAACCTACACATTAGCAAACCCTGCCCCATTCATTTTTTTGACACATCCACTTTTTTGACGCATTTGAACTTGAGCTTCCTAGCTGTTGAGAGCCAAATCTTGCTAAAAGTTGATGTCGTAACCTTTCTACCTGGCTGGGTGGAGCTGTTCGGTTGCAGTGCTCCACAGAGCAAGGCCTGCCCATTGATCTCAGTCGACTTAGCTGTGCCTGACCAGGACCAGGCTGTTGGGAAGGAATGGCTGAGGCTGTTACCTGCCTGCAACAACTTCTGGTTCCATCTTCGAAAGAAACTGGTCTGCAGTCATAATGGTAGGAGGAAGCAACAGTAGCCCAAGGGCCTGGACTTCGTGTGGTGTGCCCCAAATCCCCTTCCCCTTTAAAAAAACTTTTTTTAAAACAAAATTTATATGGCAGTTGGGCGCACTGCAAAGTGCAATGTTGGCAAGCCACCCACCATCTTAATTTCTCAGAGTATATTATAATTAGCACATGCTAATTTAATGCAAATTTCAGTCACGGGCCAGCCAACCAAAATCTAATTCCTAGTATTGGTTAGGAAGAGCTAATGCCTGCCTTGTATGTCTGGCTGTGCAGAAGAAGATGACTTTAGACTGAATCCTGAACCTGATTGGTTGAGTAGCCTTATGGAAATCATGGTATTAACTGAATTAGATAGGGAAGGTTTTCTTTTGTGTATACTGTTCTCTAACCAAGCTTCTGTGTCTGTGCGTTTCGGTGCTTGAGTGATAACACAGGTCAGTGTTACATGCCACGAATCAATTCTTTCCTCCTTCTCTCTGTCCCTTTTTCTTCCAGACATTTATAGTATTGAATAGAGGGAAGGCGATCTTCCGATTCAGTGCCACTTCCGCCGTGTATATGTTAACTCCATTCAACCCTCTTAGAAAAATAGCTATTAAAATTTTGGTACATTCATATCCTTTTCAAGTGGTTACGTCACAAGAAGTGAAACGGTGCTACTCTGTTTTTCGGTGCTTTGGTTCTTTCCAGGCATTTGGTCCCAGGGAGCCCATATAATCACACAACATGCCCCAAGCAGCTTGGCCCTGGCAAGCAGGGGAACAGAAAGAAATCAAGTGTGGCAAGAAGTGTTGGCTTGCTGTTGAATTTACTTTCCAAGAATGGAACCTCTACCTTTCCATTTTGCTCTAAGTCTCAAATGCACCTTTGGGTATACTTGCTTTCGTTGGCTAATCCAAGAAAAATCTTAAGGAGCAAAGCTATACCTGTGCAAAGAAGGGAGAAGGATTGCAGGGAGACAAACAGAAGCATCTCGAGGGGATTCCAGTTCCATTTTTTAAAATTCCCAGTTTGCATGTAACCAGAGGAGACCTAACATCCTTAAACTCACATTGCTTGGCAGAAGCACTGGCTGCTTCTTTGTTCTTTAGAACCGCCACGCCAAAAACGGCTGTTAAAGAGAAGGGGCTGGAGTATTTCTAAGTCGAAAGCTAAGGAGATCTGAAGCATGTCCTGGGAATCCCTTGCACACTACTCTGAGGAAGGGCATGATGCAAATGTAATAAATGAACATCTAAATATGCATGTATACGCCTTCCGTAAAATAAAAGAGCTCTACATATTTTTCCTAGTTTATAGTGCCATCCTGTGGCCACTGAGAGCCTATCATGTCTAGGTAATTAAACAGTATGCATTTGTGTGGGGGGTGTACCCTTAAGTTATTGAGCCTTTGAATGACAGAGGAAATAATTTCTATTGCGAAGGTGAAGAGAACAAGTTATGTCCAGTGTTCATAGTGATGTAAACCCCGGGTCATTCTGAGTGGGGCTCTTGCTTAACCTTTTCCCCATCCCCCAGGTGGGCAGGTTTCCCTTCCATGAGTAGAAGCCCAGTTTTCCCGTACGGCAGATTCCCGAGTGATCCGTTGACAACAGTCAAGATGGGCTAAAGCCAGCAAAACATTGAGTGCTGTCTCCCTAAAGAGGCAGCGATTGTTGGCTTGATCAAACAATCACACCTGGAGTATCTAGAATAATGTATATATATGGACATAGGAAGTTACCAGGGCACTGGTCCATTTCGCTCATACTGAGTGGCAGCAACTCTCCAGATAGGAGTCTTTTCCAGTTGTCCCTGGAGATGCTGAGATTGAATTTGTGCCCTTTTGCAGCTGCTTCCCCGTTGGCTTTTCCATTGTTTTCGCAAACAACAGCAAGAACCTAAAACCCTACCTCATTTTGGAACCTTGCCATGTTTTGAACCTACTATAAAATCTACCTTAGATGAGATAAACTTTTGATTCACATTTGAAACTAATTGTCAGGTGGCAAATGCTAACCTACAGCATTCACATACACATACACAGAGTTCATCTGACATCATTTTCTGCCTAATGTTCCATATCATTCTGAAACATCATTTTGAAGTTGCCTGCCACTTTGCTGAGCACAATAATGCTTAGCGGTGTCATCACCGTTTAGACTTAACATTTGCATCTTAATATTATACCGGCCACCTGCATCCGACTCAAACCACTTGTTTTTACTTCTGATCCAGAAGTAAAATGACTTTATCCTTCCTTCCGTAAAAAAACAACAGCAACAATTTAATAATATTTCTGAAAGGCTATTAGAATGTCCATCAATCCACCCAATTTTTTTAAAAAAATGGAGTAATATGTGAGAAGGGTATGCGATGCTCCCCGAGCATCATAAAAACCACAGGAAAGATTAATGATTCTGGAAGTGAACCACAATGTACTGTTGATGTAACCAATTTTTCTTACAATGAGTTCTCAAGAATATGTTCCTTAACAATAATATACATTATTCAGCATGCTTATTATGTGCACTATTTTGACCAACTGTGTATTTATGACCATGAGCAACCCTCCGGACTGGACAAAGAATGTAGAGTAAGTTAAATCTAATCACTATTCAGTGTGTTAATGAATATGTAATGCATGATTTTTTATATATGTATATAAAGTCATCCAAGGGGCAGTTCTGTTGGCAAGAAACCAACAATGCTGGTTCTCATTACACGGGTTCCCACATTATGCAAGCATGCATTCAGGGCCGGCTCTAGGGGTAGACTGGGTGGCGCGGGGTGCTAAGGCGCCGGCCCGGCAGGGGGGCGTTGCGTGGCAGAATCATGCGGAAGCCGTGCTGCGCCCTGCGCCCACCCACCAGCCACGACAAGATACGGGGCGGAGCAGGGGTGCCGGAGCGATCTCCGCACCCGGGCACCCGACATGGTTGAGATGGCCCTGCATGCATTTGTGCCCAAGATTGACCCCCTACTTCTTGTTCA
Organism: Zootoca vivipara; assembly: GCF_963506605.1. Taxonomy (NCBI): domain Eukaryota; kingdom Metazoa; phylum Chordata; class Lepidosauria; order Squamata; family Lacertidae; genus Zootoca; species Zootoca vivipara. The sequence goes on from NC_083276.1 coordinate 108,705,516, forward strand.
CAGTTTACACCTTTAAGCTAAAATAGGCCTCAAGGCCTGACTGGACCATTTTCTGTGCTCAAGAACTGATCTTTGCTTCCCTCTGCCTCTTGCTGTTTCCCAATTCAAAAGGCAATTAAAATGCAGATTGGTGATTGAATCAGATTTGTAATATGGTACCCAGGGATGTAACAACAGTCATGTGACTTCTTTCAATTTGGACACAACTCAGTGTGGGTGGGAAGGTAAACCCCACACTTGCTGTCTGATAACAATGGCATGTCACCAAAGGTTGAAGACAATCAGCTACAAATTCCCTCTTCAAAATGTCAAATCAAGCAGAAACTATGCCACTAAAATTGGCAAGTGAGGAAAATCTCCAGGCTAGAGGGGAGATCAAAGTTGAACACTCAAGGAAGGAGGAGGAGCCACCTGCCCTTCTTTGCACACTGGTTTCCTTTTCCTTTTCTTCTTTTCTATTAAAATAGAATGGGGAAAATTTATGGGTTACTTGAGGACACATTGTAAACAAATCAGAACATTAGCGGGATTGATATAAATGCATGCAGTAAGAGATAATTAAGGGGAGGAAAGGGGGAATTTCATAAATATATTTGAATTGGATGTGCAGTAACAAAAAGATAGGAAATGGCCCTAGTCAAAGTCCAACTTTACCTGTTCTTCTGTTGAACCATCATGGCGACATCCACCCACAACAAAATAGCAGAAAGTGGTTTTATCCTTCTGGCAGTCCTCCTCTATTTTGGACCCCAAGTATAGAATCACAGCCTTGGAAAGGGTCCAGGGAGGACATCTAGCCCCATTGCAAATCATACAACAATATAATTCCCTGGCCTATCCTAAGATAGTTGGAGCATATAAAGCCAATCCTGGCACGACTGAACTGCCAATTAGTTTCAGACCCAATACAAAGTCCTGTTTGGGGTTTTTTAAAAATTATTTTCAACTTTTCCAAAAACATTTTAGCAAAGTAAAATAAAAAAATTCCTTCAGTAGCACCTTAAAGACCAACTAAGTTTTTATTTTGGTATGAGCTTTCGTGTGCATGCACACTTCTTCAGATACACGAAAGCTCATACCAAAATAAAAACTTAGTTGGTCTTTAAGGTGCTACTGAAGGAATTTTTTTTATTTTACTTCGACCCAGACCAACACGGCTACCTACCTGTAACCAGAATTTTAGCAAAGTCTTTACAAATCTAATTTACCTTCCTGTCGACTTCCCTCCCCTCTCTTCTGCACACCTGGTTTACTCTGTTTTTGCATCTTCTTAGTGGCTGAGGAAGAAGAAGTGAAATTAACCAGTAAGAAGACACATAAACAGTAGAAGCCAACCAGTCAGTCTTCTCCCTCCTTGCCTATGTGACTTTGATCTCTCCCAGCTTTCTGCTACTAGTGGTGGTGGTGGTGGTGAGGGGAAGCCTTAGGAATCCTGACATTGTGAGCATTGCATTTAATCAGCTCTGCCTCATACCTGGCTTGTCATCCAGAGACAGAGCTCATAGCTTTCCCTTTGGAAAACAATTCATGCTTTAGACTTCTGACATCTTCCCCCCGCCACCCAATTTTATAATTGTCTGTTTTTTGTTGGGAATATTTTGTTGAAATCATTAATACTTGTTTTCTGTTAACTGTTGCACTGATATTTTCTTCAGATACACATTCACGGGAATTTACACCTTTGAATCACTAATAAAAATTCTTGCAAGGGGCTTCTGTTTAGAAACTTTCACTTTCCTCCGGGATCCCTGGAACTGGCTTGACTTCACTGTCATTACATTTGCGTAAGTATTTGTTTGCAATATTTAAAGGGGGGTGTTGTTAGTTACTGGTAACCTCAAATTGAGACAGGGAGAACCTTTAGAGAAAGAGATATACAGTATTGTTGATTGTTAGCGTCCCAGAATGGAGACTGTGCTGCAAAGCCAAATTAGAATTTCTGCCGTTTGTATTGTAACTAACTCTGGCTTAGCCCTCTTAAAATAAGCTTGTTTCATATCTTGTCTTCTTTTCTGTTCACCGGAATGGAAGCTACCTCTCAAGTTCCCAAATTAGTTTAAAATAAAGCAGTGTGATTTGCTCGCTGACATTTTAATTTAATCTGAGGAAAGGCCCCCCCAAGCAAGTAGCATAAAGTCTGCCTCAATTCTGAATAACTGTGATTTGATTCTACAGGTATGTAACAGAATTTGTAAACCTAGGCAATGTTTCAGCTCTTCGAACTTTCAGAGTATTGAGAGCTTTGAAAACTATTTCTGTAATCCCAGGTAAGAAGTGAGTGGAATGATGAAGTGTCAGGCCCCTTGTATCTCCAACTGTTTTTTGTGTGCTGTCATTGTGTTTGTGTGTGAACTCCCCTATTGCAGATATGTGACAGAGTTTGTGGACCTGGGCAATGTCTCAGCGTTGAGAACATTCAGAGTTCTCCGGGCATTGAAAACAATATCAGTCATTCCAGGTGAGAGCTAGGTTAAACACGGAGGCTGACCTTTTAAAGCTCCATTAAAGATGAAACCACACTTTTAAGCAAAAGCCGTGTTGCTCGCTGCACTGTATAAGCAAAAGAAAAAAGCAAGAATCGAAAACTTTTGTTTTCAGCGATTCTTTGCTTTTTAACTATGACAGCTTGGTTATTATTATTATTTTCCAAATCAGCCTTTGCGTTTAACAAATTCTTGCATGAGACATTTGCAGTAAGTGGCTATATGATTTGCATCTTATGACATCAAGCTTTCCGCTTTTAAATTAAGAGTCAAGATTAAGGCTTTCATACTGATGCAAATTTTACCATTTGTTGCAGGCACTCCCAACCGAAACTTGCAATCAGTTGTGTTTGGGATTTTTATTTATTTATTTATTTTAAAAAATTATGCATAAATAGATGCAAAATGTGAAAGTTAGCATGGGCTTTTTTCTATGCATGGGAATTTTCTAAAAAGATGTTCTTCTCCAAACCATCGCCCATTTTTATTCAATAAAACTGAACATGGGATAATTGAAGTAACTATTTTTTTTATTAAAAACCCCCACCTTATTTGTGTTGTTGAACCTTTCATAAACTGACCCCACAATAATGGTTTGGGCAAGAGACACAAGCAAAATAAAACAATATACTTTTCTACACAGGGCTGATATACAAGCATGGATCGCAAAATTGCGTTTTTGCTTAGGCAAAGTGTTTCTCTGATTATGTACCACAGATACCTCAATATATCTGTTTTATTTTCATACACAGTTTCAAATCAGCATAAACCTAACAGCTTTTCAATCATGTCCACAGGCAATCAGGCTTTTTCATTAAACTGTCACAAATATAAGAACCATTTTGTTGTCGTTCTGCATGAAACATTAAGTCATGCACATTCACGTGGCATACAGTATATTTAGCGTGCAACATCGCAATGAATTTCCCTTTCTGTTTGCAGGCCTGAAGACCATTGTGGGGGCCCTAATTCAGTCAGTGAAGAAGCTCTCGGATGTCATGATCCTGACTGTGTTTTGTCTGAGTGTATTTGCATTAATAGGGCTCCAGCTTTTCATGGGGAACTTGAGGCACAAATGCCTGATTTGGCCGCCTGACAATTCTACTTTTGAAATCAACATAACTTCCTACTTTGATAGCACAATGGGAGATAACGGTACCTTTGTTAATAGAACTGTGACTACGTTTAACTGGGATGACTACGTCAGTGATGACAGTAAGGCCTGCTGACACATTATTACTTTTTGATTGATTGATTGATTGAATGATATATATATATATATATCTTAATGTTTTACTGATCACAGCTGGATTGTTTTCATCAATAGGCACTAAAATTATGCAGCCCAGCCTAGGCTATAGTGCTAAAACTGAGTCCTGGGTTTGCAGGCACTGATGATAAGCTGAATGGCGAAAAGAAAAACACACACCAATAAATAAATTTTAGAAAGGGGCAAGATTAGACACGGACACGCAAAACATTTTTTAAAAAAGACTCCTTGCACTCTGCTCTACTCCCCCTTCCTGCCCAGGGCAGTCCTATCCTCCGACTCCCCCTCAGAGCCGCCATGTCACACGAGGCTGGGCCTTGGTGGCAGCAGCCTCTCCTTCTCCTTGCCCTCTTCCCAGCAGCCACTGCCAGCTGCCCAAGGGAGGAGGCCAGCAGCAGCAGCAGCCGCCACCATGGAGAGGCAACAGGATCATAGCTGCCAAGTCTCCCGTATTCCCCGGGAAATCCCCGTTTTTCCAGCTGAAAAAACCAGATTTTTTTTGTTTCCCCCCCCCCGGTTTATTCTGGCGCGGCGGCCATTTTGGAACTGGGCGGAGCATGCTCAGAAGCTACTTTTGATGCTGCTCTGCCCAGTTCCAAAATGGCTGCAGTGGAACTTCTGGCGCGGCGGCCATTTTGGAACTGAGCAAAGCAGCATCAAAAGTCACTTCTGAGCATGCTCCGCCCAGTTCCAAAATGGCGGCAGCGCTACTTCCGGTCTGCTGCTTCTGGCACGGTCCCTTATTTCTCCGACAGCAACTTGGCAGGTATGAACAGGATGCTCCCCCTCACCACCCCCATTCAGGACAAGCGCCGGCTCCTCCTCCTCTGTGAGCTCAGTGGCAGCAGCAGTGGCAGGGGAAATAGGGACGCTTTGGGATCAAATCAGAAACTGGGTGGCTTTTGTAATTCCAGGACTGTCCCTGGAAAATCAGGACACTTGGAAGGTGTGCTTTACCTATGCTCACAAAGAAAACGGCAAGGCTTTGTGCTGATGTTATTGAATCACTTAACTTTAAATGTCTAGTCCAGGCATGTCAAACCTGCGGCCCTCCAGATGTTTTGGCCTACAACTCCCATGATCCCTAGCTAGCAGGACCAGTGGTTGGGGAAGATGAGAATTGTAGTCCAAAGCATCTGGAGGGCCGCAGGTTTGACGTGCCTGGTCTAGTCATTTTAACGTCCTTGAGTTTGCCTATGTATTTACCCACACAGCTGAGTCTAGTGCGTTGGGGGTTGTACAAGCTTTATACACGAGAGGTATGCATCATCCCAAGGCCATTTCTGTCATGAGGTACACTGGTGCAGCCCAGTGCGCTTCTTGTTTTCCTGTGACCTCTTATACTGTAATGGGGTTTCAAGCAGTACGACAGAAATTAAACGGTCTCACTGATTTGACACTGTATTTATTGTAGCACAAACTATTCTGCAGCCCAGGCCTACACATACTTTGCTTTCATCTTCTCTCCCCCTTTTCCTTTTGTATTATGTCTATCAGATTGTAAGACTGCAGGCAGAAACATATCTATATCTATATCATCTATATCAGGCATGGCCAAACTCAGCCCTCCAGATGTTTTGGGACTACAACTCCCATGATCCCTAACTAACAGGACCAATGGTCAGGGATGATGGGAATTGTAGTCCCAGAACATCTGGAGGGACATGTTTGGCCATGCCTGATCTATATCTATATCTATCTATATCATCTACCTGTACAGCACTTTGAAAAATTCAGGCCCTTTTAAAGCGAATAGTAATAACGATAGTAATAATAATTCACAGTATCTACAGGACTGTGCTCAATACTTTTGGTCTACAGGGGACTACCAATACTGTTTCATAACTAAGTTGAAGGGATTGTGCCACAATAAATCTATTGGACGATGTATATCCTGCCAAATATTCTTTCAGTGGGTGTACCTTCTGAGTGGAGTTGCATTCATGGGATGCTTCTGTCCGAAGGGAAGGGGAGACTTTCACAGGCAGAACTGGGGGCTACATGGAGAAAGAAGGAATTGGCAAAAATTACTTTATCTGCTTTCCACCAGTGGGGATTTCCACTGGATCATCTCAATTCCACCCATGAGCCTGTTCATAAATGCCTAGTTAGGATCCAAACCTTAATCGCTAAGATGTCATGGGACTCTCAAGTTATTTTCAGTGCAATTAAATGTTATCCATTTCTGTTTCCAAACAGATCACTTTTACTTCTTGGAAGGACAAAATGATGCTTTGCTGTGTGGCAACAGCTCAGATGCCGGGTGAGAGAATGGTCCATTACACCTTATTCAAGAGTGTGGGTGCAGCAGCTGTAGTTAAAGTAACTTTGCCTTTAATATCCACAGCATTTCAGATCTCTAGCATTTTGGGCTCAGAAGCCTGCTGTCTGGATGTCAGCATCTACATTTATGGGGATATGAAAGAGGGGGCTATGTTTGACATGGAGAACTTGTGTTTCAGTAACAACTCCCCCATCCAACCAATCTTTCAATTTTCTTCCTCACTTTCAGTACCTCTCTTAAGTGTTACACTAAAGCATGATAAATTTAAATGGTAACACTTTGTGGTGGTATGTTTAGGATTTGGGCAAGGCAATGGCTAGTTTTTCCTAGGTAATGTTGAAAAGGCATTGACCGTGTAAACCAGGCATCCCCAAACTGCGGCCCTCCAGATGTTTTGGCCTAAAACTCCCATGATCCCTAGCTAACAGGACCAGTGGTCAGGGATGATGGGAATTGTAGTCCAAAACATCTGGAGGGCCGAAGTTTGGGGGTGCCTGGTGTAGACCTAAGTAAAGAACCTGCAGTTCAAGGCAGTGGTGATCACCAAGACTTCGGGTGATGTGATGCTACAATTCGGGGGGGGGGCTCTCATGCTCGGTTCAACATCATTGTTTTGGTGCCCTCTGCAGTGTGACGCCCAAGGCAGCCGGTAGTCACGCTACCCTAAAACCCCTCAGTTCAAGGATTACATGGGGCCTTTAGTTTAATTTGCATCCCTCCTTATCGTTCAGCTCTCTGAACACTGCAGGTTCACTCTTGCTCTCCAACTCTCCTCTCTGGGAATCTCTTCATCTTCCACTTCATGTGTGTGTGCAAGAGGCAGACAAGGGATCTTGAAGCCTCACCCACCATCAGATCTGGCTCTAACCACTATTGGCTGCAGCCCCAGTTGACTTTTCCCATAGGTCAGTGGCTGTAGATCTTTGCCTGAAGTTGGCTTTCTTGAATTGTTCCACAGAGTAAAATCACAGTTAAAAAGCATTTTCGTTCTACTGAGAACTGGCAGACTATTTGCTCAAGCAAACACATGGATTGAGATGATGTTTTGAAAATGTATTCCCCTCCCCCACTTTTTTCTAGCCAATGTCCGGAAGGATATATGTGTGTAAAAGCTGGTCGAAACCCCAACTATGGCTATACAAGTTTTGATACCTTCAGCTGGGCCTTCTTGTCACTCTTTCGGCTGATGACTCAGGACTTCTGGGAAAACCTTTACCAACTGGTGAGAGACTTTATATGCCAGGAGTTTTAGCAATACTACAGAGGTTGATTATATAAACAGGAGCAGCCAGTGAGTTGCCCTCCAGATATGATTGGATTCAAATTCCAATCAGCAGTAGACAACATGGCCAATGGTCAGGGATGATGGAAATTGTAGTCTTATAATGTCTGGCAGGCACCACATTGAGTACCCCTTATTACGATTACCATAGTAATAGAGCAATGTATTACTATGAATACTTGAGTGTATTTCCAAGGTAGATGGTCTGTGTTACCATGTCACAGATAGAACAATCCATCTCAGGAACATAAAACCGCATGTTCCAAGTCAAGGGCAGGGTTGGCCACCTTGCCACAAATGGTACAGTCCATAGGGATTTGTTGCATTCGTGGTCAGGAACAGGGAAGCTGTGATAGCACAACAGGAGGAATGATAATTGGCCCAAGGTTAAGACCGTCCACAAAACCTAATGGTTTTCAAACCATACTAGTTGTTTCAACGTGTGGCCATGACTCCTGCTGACAGAATTGGTTATTCCAGCAAGCAACAGGGGAGAAATGTGACTCAGGTGCTTTACAAAATGTCTCTGCTGAAGTGAGTCGCAATGTTGCATAATGAACGTTTCGGTGTTAGTACTTTGCCTCCCCCCAGGGCCGGCCCTATGGCCAGGCTGGGTGGCACAGGGTGCCAGGGCGCCCACCCGCCAGGGGACGCTGCACAGCTGCGCCCACCCGCCCACTGCGGAGCTGCGCCCGCCCACCCGCCGCGGAGCTGCACCCCCGGCAGCCGCACTGTGTCCGCCTGCCCGCCGCGCTGGGAAACGGGGCGGGGCGGGGGCGCCGGAAGGATCTGTCGCACCATGGCGCCAGGGCACCAAATATACTTAAGACAGCCCTGCCTCCCCCCCACCCCGACCAGCAATATGGCTGCTGCAAAGCAAATTGGCTGCCTATAGAATGGCTTATACAGAATGATTGTACAGGCCTTGAATATCCCATTCTGGCAGCTGGCAGATGTAAAATATGCAGGGGGCCAGTTCTGTGGTCAGAAGTGGACTATGACAGCTGTTCCTCTCCCTTTGAGATAGAGGAAGCACATCTTGTATTAAGCATGAATAAGAGGTGAGGTCTAACTTTACTAACTGGTGTGTATATCCAATTGTAAAAAAGGAATGCCGTGGTTGTTATTACAGCCTCTTATTTGCCACATAGCTTGATGTGAACTAGTACATATAGCTCAGCTACATAAGACCAGCATGTATCAGTACACTAAGTTTCTTAACCATTTAACTTAAACTCATTCTGAACATGTTACTTGTCACTACTGTATAATAAAGAAGCCATTACATTTTATAGGAATGTTATTAACTCTTTCCTTCCTTCCTTCCTTCCTTCCTTCCTTCCTTCCTTCCTTCCTTCCTTCCTTCCTTCCTTCCTTCCTTCCTTCCTTCCTTCCTTTTATAGACATTGAGAGCTGCTGGCAAAACATACATGATCTTTTTTGTCCTGGTGATTTTCCTCGGCTCTTTCTACCTGATCAACCTGATCCTGGCTGTTGTTGCCATGGCCTACGAAGAGCAGAACCAAGCTACCATGGAAGAAGCCGAGCAGAAGGAGGCCGAGTTCCAGCAGATGCTGGAGCAGCTGAAAAAGCAACAGGAAGAAGCCCAGGTACCGTTCTTTCTTTTTTAACGATTATTTCTATTGACTATTCAGCACAGGAACAAGAAAGCTCAGGTACATTTCTAATGAAAATGTTTGGACAGTTTTCGCATAGCTTTAAAGTTCCAGCAGCCGGCGCTTTAAAGCTGTAATCTCCATTTCAACCTGCTTCCCAGCAGATATTTTGAGGAGAAATTTTCAAATATTGCAATATTTTTTTCAAACAGGTCTAGGTTTCAGTTGGCACCATGATTGGGGGGGGGGGGGGGTTAGATGAAGGCAGGAACCGGTGTCTGAATGTTGCACAATACTTTTTAAAGTGTTGGCCAAAGCCTGGGAGAAGGGGGCGCCCCTCGCTTCAGGCAAAAACATGCCAGCACTGAGTCTGTCATTCTGAGGTAAATTTGGCGAGGTCCTGGAAGGCTTTTGGAATTTGGAATTTGCTGTATTGCTTTGTTGAGATGCTTCTTCTTATGTAGTATGTGGGATTAGTGTGATGAACATCAAACTCATCTGCTTTTTTTTAAAAAAAATAGAAACCCTAGGAATAGTATTAACGGGTTAGTATTGTGTGCCTTAAATGTGTTTAACTTTGTTTACTCAACAGGCAGCTGCTTTAGCCGCCGCCACAGGTGAATCTAGAGAGTTCAGTGAAGTTGTTGGTGTCGGAGGGTTCTCGGAGAGCTCTTCAGTGACGTCAAAGCTGAGTTCAAAGAGTGCTAAAGAGAGGAGGAACAGGCGGAAAAAGAGGAAGCAGAGAGAACAATCCGAAGGAGACGAAAAAGATGAGGATGAATTTCACAAATCTGAATCGGAGGACAGCATCCGAAGGAAGGGCTTCCGATTCTCTATTGAAGGGAACCGACTGACTTATGAGAAAAGGTTCTCTTCCCCACACCAGGTAGGGAGAAAGTGCCCTGGCCTGTCTGTGTACTAATACCGGGCCAGGTGGAAATTGCTCAGCCTTCCTCATGTATGTATATTAAGGGGGATTTTGACGCAAAAGGTCCACTGATCCTTTCCAGACTTTGATGCCATGGAATTCAGGATCAGCTGGACATGGACAAACCTGTTCGTTTCAGTTTTGGCCATCTGAAATTCAGTTCTCCACATTACAACAGCAAAGTGCCTTTCAGGGTTGCCATATTTCAAAAAGTGAATATGCAGAAAGTTGTTGAGCTTGTTTTTTTTTTCAAAACTGTTGAGCCAAGATGACGTTCTTGAGCTATTTTTAAGGAAAATCAGCAAAAACGACCCTGCCGATATGGGTTGTCATGTTACATTTCCACCCTGGCACTGCTTCTGACTGCAGTATTCCGGGTATGTCTGGGAAATTCCAGATGTATGGTAACCCTGTTTCAGCAAGACACTCCCACTGGGCCCTCCCTTCCTGAGTGCACCCACTTCATCCTCCTCACAACCTTCTTTGCTGTCCCATTCACTGACTTTTCCCTCTGGGCTTAATCGTGCCCAGAGAACGAGGCATGCAGATGGCCACCCATCTCAGTGCTTGCTTGCTCTGAGAGGGTGAGGAAACAAGGCAGCAATAGCAAGGAGCAGGAGCATCAGTGGCAGAGGGCTTTAGCAGGTGAGCAGCAATGCCGGTCACTGACACCACCCTGGGAGCAAGCCATGGTTAGCTGGGATTTTGTCCATTTTTTGTTTCCCCTCTAAAGAATGGAGGACGATGAGAAACAGTTCCACTAGGTGGAGACGTTCACTGTAATCAAGTAGAACTGCCCAATAAATATTCATTTAATATTTACCTGTGTTAATATTGATACAGATCACTCAGGTTCACTGGGGTGAGTCCCTAAAAAGTGTCTGTGTTTCAATAATTCCTCAGGAGGGAGGGAAAGAGTTTTTCAACACAATCATTTTTATTGGTAATAATTTCTAGGTAATTGGGTTTGGTGATTACATGTGGTGATTTTAATGGTAGCCTGTTGATACAGCTACAATGGTTCTTTCGATTTTCCTACAATTTATTTTCAGATTTTTTAAATTTTTCGGATAATGTTATCTGTAAGGTTAATGATTATGATTCCTTCCTCCCTTCTTTCTGCGATGTTCTTAGTGTTGTTTCCATGATATTTAAGTGATGTTCCTTTCTGGGTATTTTACAGCCCCTTTGTAATACGAATTGTTATTTTCTTCTTAATCAAGTTCCAGTGGCATCTTACAATGTTGTAAACATTGGATTTCAATGTACATGTCAAACACCGGCATTTCACTATGCTTACGATGTCTTGGTCTTGCACACGGCTTACATGAGTTTCTGATTTGGGGTTGCTTCCCCATTTCCCCTCACAGTCTCTGCTGAGCATCCGTGGCTCCTTGTTCTCCCCAAGGCGCAGCAGCAAAGCGAGCATTTTCAGCTTCAGAGGCCGAGCAAAGGACATCGGGTCGGAGAACGACTTTGCCGACGACGAGCACAGCACCTTCGAAGACAACGAGAGCAGAAGGGATTCTCTCTTTGTCCCTCACAGACATAGTGAAAGGCGCAACAGCAACATCAGCCAGGCCAGTCGATCATCCAGGATGGTACCCGTGCTTCCAGCAAACGGGAAGATGCACAGCACCGTGGACTGCAATGGGGTGGTCTCCTTAGTTGGTGGGCCTCCAGCTCTGATGTCACCCACCGGGCAGCTTCTGCCTGAGGTAATAACAGATGAAGCAGCCACCGTTTTGAAACTGCGCAATCATTCGGCCAAGGAATTTCATTCCTTTCTGTGGAATGAAGCTCGCTTGGACTACTGCAATGTGCCCTACATGGGGGGGCAAGGTGGGGCTGCCCGGCGGTACCATTGGGAGTGCAAATGGCATGTCTCTGCAGCTCCCACCTTGCCACCACCCTTCCTGGAGGGGGCAGTAGTGTAGCCCTTGTCCATCACAGTGGTTGCCCCTGCTTGATAGCATCAATGGGACTTACCGCCAAGTAATATTTATGACTTGCAGCCTAAAGAGGATTTGGGTATCTTCATTTTCAGTTTGTGGGTATTCTTACGGGACCAAAGAGATGAGAGCTGTTAACATTCCTAAGTATTTTGTTTTCAGGGCACCACTACAGAAACAGAACTAAGAAAAAGACGCTCTAGTTCTTACCATATGTCTATGGATTTTCTGTCTGATCCTACTGCAAGACAAAGAGCAATGAGTTTAGCCAGCATACTTACCAACACAATGGAAGGTATGTAGAATCCTTCCAAAACCCAGTGGATGAAAACTGAGATTACCATTTAGAAAACAAATAACAAAATGTCTGCTAACAGTTATCTGCTTCTGTTTGGCTGTATGTTATGTTCTCTGCATCCACAACAATTATTTTACTCTTCTGGTAGATATAAACCATTATGTTATAGCCACTGACTTTTGTTCCCACAGCCATTCTAAATCTAGGAGGGGAGAAGCTCTTGTTTTACCAATTTTAGTAAATGTAAATACAGTGATAATACAGAAATTACGATTGACAAACGTGGTGCAACAGAACATTCCTTTGAACTGCTAAGTCTCTGCTGAGCAAAGTTGAGCAGTGTAGAGTCACATTGATTTCAGCAACAGATTTACAATACAATCCTATGCATGCCTACTCAGAAGTAAGCCCCACTTTGTTCAGTAGGTAAATATGCAGCCTTAAGGACAGACAAGTGTCAGAGACTCAAACCCCACCCCCATTCCTACCAAGGAGCTTTTCCTAGATATGCTCTCTAGGTTAAATATCATATTGATAGCTAGGTGCCCAGTTTCTGGGCAATTTGATATTTGTATCTAGGAATCTGAGGGTGGCATCTAGGAGTTTGAAATATTTTTCAACTTCTTAGGTACTGCCAATTGTTTAGACCGCTAAATCTTTGTCCTGGTGATATTTAGAGCTGAGGAAGTAAAGGAGGGTTTTAATTGGCTTAGTTGAAATATCTCATCAAACCATGGTTTCTGCTACATAGTTTCTGCTCCATAGTTAGGAAACCCCACCATGGTTTGAGCTTCCAGGCACACAACAGGGAAACAACAGTTTAGAGTGCTTTCATTTCCCACATATTCACTCCCATTTCCATGGTACAGCAGCCTCTTGAGACTGCAGTGACCCTATCTGGGATTTGTCTGTGGCTTGTGGTTTCAGATATAAGAGCAACCCACTAAACCCAAACTGTGGTTTGCAAGCCAGCATATAGCTTTGGTTTGATATCCTGGTTTGGTAAATGTTAAACTGGGATCAGAATACCAACACCTTAATGAATCGTATCACAAAACACGCATTGTAGAAAAAAAACCTGTACCACATAATTATGAGTTGAATATATAGAGTGGATTATTTCTTTTTTATGCATTCTCTTTTCTCTCTTCTAGAACTTGAGGAGTCCAGACAGAAATGCCCGCCCTGCTGGTATAAATTTGCTAACATGTGCTTAATCTGGGATTGCTGGCCGCCATGGTTAAAAATAAAGCATATTGTTAATCTGGTAGTGATGGATCCATTTGTTGACCTCGCTATCACCATCTGCATTGTTTTGAACACCTTGTTTATGGCCATGGAGCATTATCCCATGACTCCTCAGTTTAACCATGTGCTGTCTGTTGGAAATTTGGTAAGTCCTTTGTAGTAAAATAAATAGCAGAAAGCAAAAAAAGTCAATTTATTTCACTTGGATTACTCTGTTGGACTTAGTTAGATATCAGCCACTGAAATAATTATGAAATTGCTTGGGTTGGATTGGGTCTGGATTAAGAGCCTAATTACAAATTAATTTAAATTTGCTGCTTGAAGTGGTGTCAGCAGTTTTGAAAAAGTAAAACCAAGCACCAGAACTTGTATGAGAAAAAAGTTTGGGCCTGAATGAGGAAGGAAGATTTAAGCCTGATCAAGTGGTTCACTTCTGGAGGGTTGTTTTTCCCCTTAATAAAACAATATTTTTGATGCTGTAGCTCTTCGTCTCTGCTCAGCAAACATTTGATGAATGTGATCATTGTTATCTGGGATGGATGACAAATAGTGGTTTTTGTGTGTAGGTGTTTACTGGCATCTTCACAGCAGAAATGTTTCTCAAGATAATAGCTATGGATCCTTATTACTATTTCCAAGAAGGCTGGAATATTTTTGATGGCATCATTGTCAGCCTGAGTTTGATGGAGCTGGGTCTTGCAAATGTGGAAGGGTTGTCGGTCCTAAGATCCTTCAGGCTGGTAAGTACCTCAGTAAGGTTTCAAAACAACTTTCGATCATATTATATATACACAGATTCATAATTTGATCGGTGTACAACAGGGCACTCCCACCACATATGGAAACACCTGCCCCAGCCTTGACAACCACCCCTAACCCTGTTGTACAATCATTTTGGCAGAAAGTTTTTTTTCTGTAGTACAGCACTGGATATTATTCCAGTGGACCCAGGCTCAGTGCTGTTATCCATTTCCCCAGGAACCATGCAGAATATAAATTACGAATGTACATACTATACATTTTACTACTTGTGCATGATTTTTTGAAAATTCGGTCAGGAACAAATCAGCAGGTAATAGTGTAATATTCTAATAGCACACCCCCAGGCATGTTTGCTCAGAGGTTTAAGTGTTACTCATTACAATGTAAGTGTATATAAGATTGCAGCCTGCAGCTATTAATCGTTCAAATCATTGAGACCTATCTGCTCTGTTCCCTTAATGCAAGAAGAGTAAAAAAAAATCACTGGCTGGATTCAACTAAGTAGTTCTGCTGGTGGGAGACCGCACAAGAGCTCATGCAAGCACAATGGGGCTTCCCTTACTCTCTTTTCACTGCATGCCCCTTGTGCCCTCCCCCCCCCAAAAATGGGGGGGGGCTCTGATGCACCCGAGAACCTCCAGAACACAGCACTGGAGCAGAAGAGGGAGGTCCTTCTGTCAGGCAAACAACAATGCTTATACTGATTGAATATTTGTTTCAGCACAACATTCAATTCTTCCCATTGTGTCTAATGTTTTCCATATTAGAAACTGGCTTTTAAAGAAATGCAGCATCCTAATTCTGCCACCAGGAAAATGTGCTCTGCTAATCAGATCTAGTCACTAGGAGAAGTCTTGCATATGTGTAAGCCGAAATTATTTAATCTGCAATGCAAGTATTTGATTAAATATTTTAGGCTCAATTACCTATGAATAAAAAATATATACATTGTCAGCTTTCATCAACCTACTTCCTCCAGAAGACAGCTCTTATATTAATTGAAATGTAAAGATAATGAATACTAATAGTGATGTCTACTTACTCTTACTTTTCAGCTTCGAGTTTTCAAATTGGCCAAATCTTGGCCAACATTAAATATGTTGATAAAGATTATTGGCAACTCAGTGGGTGCTTTAGGAAACCTGACCTTGGTGTTGGCCATCATAGTCTTCATTTTCGCTGTGGTTGGCATGCAGTTGTTTGGCAAAAGCTACAAAGAATGTGTGTGCAAGATCTCAAACGACTGTGAACTTCCACGCTGGCACATGAATGACTTTTTCCATTCTTTCTTGATTGTATTCCGAGTACTTTGTGGAGAATGGATAGAAACTATGTGGGATTGCATGGAAGTTGCCGGACAAACAATGTGCCTTACTGTCTTCATGATGGTCATGGTAATTGGAAATCTAGTGGTATGTATCCAACAAATATATATTGTTTCTGCAACGCAAGATTAAGTGGGTAGAGCAAATAACACACAGGCTGTAGCAGGTTTCACATGACCTCAGCTCTTACTGGTTATAGCTCACAAAGATTGACATGGCATAAGGCAGGAATCCAGTCATCAGGCAGTCCACTTGTTGGCTGATAGCACCATCCAAACTTGAGTGCATGGATGTGTTCTCAATGTGCAACCAAAGAGTGTGGTATCTGGGCCAACTCCCTGAATTGGGTTTGGGCTGATGCCCGAAACAACACTTCAAGACCCCTTAAGAGGTTCCCCCCAGTGGGGAAAAGGATGGCCATCCCCATTTACCTCTGCTATGGATGCAGCCCAATGCCTCCAGGATATACAAATTACTGTGGTGGTTAAAAGGTTAAAGGTAAAGGGACCACTGACCATTAGGTCCAGTCGTGACCGACTCTGGGGTTGTGGCGCTCATCTCGCATTATTGGCCGAGGGAGCCGGCATACAGCTTCCAGGTCATGTGGCCAGCATGACAAAGCCGCTTCTGGCAAACCAGAGCAGCACACGGAAACGCCGTTAACTTCCCACTGTAGCAGTACCTATTTATCTACTTGCACTTTGACGTGCTTTCAAACTGCTAGGTTGGCAGGAGCTGGGACCAAGCAACAGGAGCTCACCCCATCACAGGGTTTCGAACTGCCGATCTTCTGATCAGTAAGCCCTAGGCTCTGTGGTTTAACCCACAGCGCCACCTGCGTCCCGGTGGTTAAAAGAAACAGCTAAATAAAATGTGCCCCAGGAAAGGATCGATCTGAAATGCATCAGGCCTGAAATAAATATTTCCTCAAGCCCCTGGAATTCCTTTCCCTGTTTCCTTTCCAGTACCCGTAATAAGAAGTTGCAACAAGCATGTAGAAAGAAAAAAAAGTGGATGAATGCTGCAGAAACATAGAAATATGTGTGCAGAAAGTCAGCAGTGAACAGACTCTTTCCCCTCCTTATTCTCAGTTTGAGATGCCTTGTTAGTTTCACCTCAACAATGAAGAGGCTTCTCCATACAAAAGCTTTCTACCACATGTCCATTACATGTTCTTTCCACACAAAGAAGGAGGCCGTAGGTCATGTTTTGCAAATCTGAAACTTCATCTTCAGGTATTAGACCCTAGGACGCCTTCAGCTTAGAGCAGCGGTAGGAAACATGGGCTACAACTTCCATCATGCTGTCTGGAGCTGATGGGAGCTGTAATCAAACAGCAGCTAGTCTTGGGAGCATGACATAAGGTTGGCTTGGCAGGATAATAATTAGGATACAAAATTGTTGCATCCAGAAAGGATTTATTGTCATTTAAATTGTGCAATATGTGAAGAACCTCTTGTCGCCTTTTTGCCTTAATAGGTTTTGAACCTGTTTCTAGCCTTACTTCTGAGCTCTTTCAGTTCAGACAATCTTGCTGCTACTGATGACGACAATGAAATGAACAATCTCCAGATCGCTGTGGCAAGGATTCAGAGGGGAGTCGATTATGTGAAAAGAAAAGCATATGAATTTGTCCAAAAGGCCTTTGTGAGGAAACAGAAAGCTCTGGATGAAATCAAACCACTCGAAGATCTGAACAACAAGAAAGACAGCTGCATTTCTAACCATACCATAGTAGATATTGGCAAGGACTTTAACTATCTGAAAGATGGCAATGGAACCACCAGCGGCATCGGCAGCAGTGTGGAGAAATACATAATTGACGAAAGCGATTACATGTCGTTCATAAACAACCCAAGCGTAACTGTGACCGTGCCCATTGCGGTTGGAGAATCAGATTTTGAAAATCTGAACACCGAGGAGTTTAGCAGTGAGTCAGATTTGGAAGAAAGCAAAGAGGTACGTTTCGTTTTAATACGCAACACTATATTGCTTCAAAATGTAATCCTTTTAAATACATGAAGTTCCCATTTAAAAACAAATGGCATTTTATTGTTTTACCACCAGTGTGAACAAGTGATATGCCTTGATATTTCATGTTTCCAAATGGAAAGGTAGAAGACAGTGATTTTCATTAACCAGTTGTTCATTATGGCAAGATTAACATTAACTTCATATGTTTAATATTCCCCACTTCTTTATTGTATCAAACCTATATAATAAATGAGGATCAGTGATAGTTTTGTAACCTTGTAATTAAATTCCTTTATTCACAGTATAATTTCAAAGGGCATTAGGGCAATATTGTCCACAGCTAATCATCTAATTTATCTAACATGACCTCTACCTTATCACTGAGTTCCTTGGTGTCAACTTGACCTGCCCTAGAATTCTAAGCTGAAAGAAGACAGGATATTTAGTACAAATATCTATGCTATGGGAAAAACCATTTTTGGATATATACACAATAATTTGTTAAGTTAGCTTTAGCCTCCCTCAAACTGTGAACAACCCCCACTGGATGTAAGAATGTGTTGGGGGATTTCCCCACCTACAGTAAATGCCTGAGATGTAGACATTTTGGGTTAGGAAGATAACCCCACACCCACCCATTCCCTCAGTATAGATTTTCAACCACTTTCCTCAATAATATTTGGGATAGAGCAATGGCAGATAGAATTCTGGGTGGCATGGACTAGTCTCATATTTTATTTTAGTTTGTTTTTTAATAATAATAATAATAATAATAATAATAATAATAATAATAATAACAACTAGGTTAGCCTTCACCAACACGGCATCCTCCAGCTGTTTTGGTGAAAGCTGATCTAGAGAATTATTTGGGGAATTGTGCTCATTGTCTGCCTGGCTGTTATATTTGGAACTGGGGATATCCCCTCTGCACAAAGATAAAATTAGTGACCCACAGATGCAGAGAGAAGGGAGGAATTTTTTTTGCCATGTGATATGCTTCTTGCATTACATTCTTAGAGTTGTTGCTTTTTAAGCACTTCTGTGTTTAGGGTTGTCTGGTCCCCAGCAGCACAAAACCCAAAATGTTAGGCAGGGCATTGTGATGAACTCAAACCATTGTTCTGCTAAAATAATTTACTATTCATACACAATGTCAGGACACTGAGGACAGATTGCAGCGAACTCTAAACTACAACCGTGCCACAATCTGAGCCAACTACCCATTATGTGGGACTTCCATTGTTATAATTCTATTATTCCCCATTCCCCCCCCCCTTTCTTATAAAATAGCCATAGCCTGGCCCAGGCAAATCTAGGCTGAGGTGCTGTAGGGGTGATGTTTGAGACTTTGCTCACACACCACAAACCCTATCCAAATAATAAGAGCATAGCTGCAAGTAGCTACAGAGGGCAAAAATTGTGGTCATCACAACTGTACCTAATAATAGGGGAATAATTTCCTGTGACAGCACAATCTGCTCAAGCTGCATGGAATTTGTATGCTTGCATACCTCAAAACCCTTTAGCTGCCACCTACTCTCAGACAATTAACACCCAGGGCAAAAACCTGGAACCCTATGTATTGTACGCTTTCCGTATGTGGCCCAATGTAGCCCATAGCTGCCAAGTTATCCCTTTTTTTAAGGGAAATTCCCTTATGCTGAATAGGCTTCCTCGTGAGAAAAGGGAAAACTTGGCAGCTATGATGTAGCCTGGTTTGATTCGCAAGATGGTGAGTTTGACTGGTGAATAGGTCTGCCTTAAGAAAAGCTGGTTGGGAAAGAAGATGGCCCCACTCATTCCACGACCTTGTTCACACAAAATGATAAGGTATAGTTATTGGAGTTGAGCAGCTCGGTACACAATCTAGTGCACATTGCTCAATCACTCCCATTTTGTTCCTCCCCTAAAGCTCTGGCTGGTCATTACCTTAGAACTGGGATTGTGCTTGTTGCTCCATAGTTAGCTATGATCAGCAAGCTAACAACAAACCATGGCTTCATTTGGGCTTGTTAGGAAGAAACAGCCCACAATCATAGTCCACTCATGACGACAAGCCAAGGCTTCATGGCTTGTTGGGAGCAATCAGGAGCAATCAAGCAGTGTGGCACCAGCACAAAGTTTTATCTAAACAAGCTATTGTCCATGGTTCATTGGTCTTCGGACCTATTAATAACACACACAAAAGTGTTGCTTTCCACAGTGTCATTTAAGATGATTTTTTTAAAAAAAAAATCGAATTCTAGGCATCCGGATGTGTTATAATGTATTTGTTAGGATTAAGAAATTTTAGAAGATATTTATTTACTGTATTAACTTTGGTAAAACTATGTCATAGTTATGTTAAATGAAAACAGGAAGGTTCCATCCCAAAGGTATTTGTGAATGTTCCAGCTTTGTGTTTGACTTTGAAACTAATTTCAGGTTTGTGATTTGAAAATCCAGTCCAGCAAGTCCAGGCATCTCCTCTGTTTTAGGACCCAGCTTCTAATTTACTTCTGTACATTGTAATCAAATTCTAGAAACATCTAACAGTGCATGATTTCGAGGGACATTTCTATTAAGGCAATGAGTACACCTTTTTCCTGTGTTGTTTTAGATGATGTGCAGTTAATACCTGTAAGCCAAGTCATACATAAAAATAATAATCCAAAATCAAAAGCAGAGATACTGTTTTATAAACTTCATGTCCTACCATTCTTACTTCTCGCAGGATTAAAATCAAGCTGGATCATTCAAGAATGCAGGTCTGGTGCTTTTTGTTTTTACCAGGCAGAGCAACGAGCAGCATCAATTTTGCACAGGTTACCTAAGCAAGTTGTTCTACCTCTATATGATCACCTTTTAACTGGATATGGATTGGCTTGCATGCTACTCAGCCATCTTC
Organism: Zootoca vivipara; assembly: GCF_963506605.1. Lineage (NCBI taxonomy): Eukaryota > Metazoa > Chordata > Lepidosauria > Squamata > Lacertidae > Zootoca > Zootoca vivipara. Next base: position 108,725,825 of record NC_083276.1, read on the forward strand.
CTTTCCCCCCATCCATTGCAATGTTAGAAAGCTACACGGCTGCTCTCTGCCAAGTCAGGTGACTCGCATCACAGTATGGGCAGGCAGGATTGGCAACTCCAACATTTGTAGGGATTCAGACTCCAGTTAGTATCCTGCAATTTTATAGCAAGAAGAAAAAGAAGTAGTAGAAATGCATGCGACTTGTTCAACCTGAAAAGCATTTGTTTCACTAGGTATAACTGGGAGATGAAGTATGTTGGGCATAACAAAGGGATTAATTGCTTAATCCAAGGGTGAGGAACCTTTTCATCCTGCAGGTCACATTATCTCAAAGGAAACTTGATGGAAGACAGAGGCCACTGGTGGGTGAGGATTTCTGGCCAGCCTGGGCAGAGACATGGCATGAGGATGGCACCAAGGGCCCAAAAGGGAATCCTAGAGGGCTGCATTTCGCACCTGGGTCTGAGGTTCCCCACCCCTGTCTTAATCAAGCCAAGGGGTATTTTTATACTACTGTACTTACAATTAATGTTGCTGGGTGGTGTGCATGATTTCTGAGTTTATAATGAAAATAACTAGCGCTTTTTTTTTGCAAGCTAAAACGCGTGTGTGACCTTATAGCCTGCCATTAAGCTGTACAACGAATACAAACAGATAACACTTCAGCAACTTTTCGAAACTCACGCAAAACGAAATGTGGGGGGAAATCGACTAGCAAAACACTACTGCTGCAGGTTAAACAACACCCACCCTGCAGCTGCAAGCACACACACACACAAAAACCCCTCCACCAGGTGCTATTTTCATCTGGAGGGAAGTCTGATCAGAAATAATAGTTTCAGAAGGGGGCAATTTTTAATTTTTAAAAAAATGTTTTTAAAAAAGCAAAAGTGAAAAACCTCACCATAGTCCAGATACTGATCCATCCTATGTATGCTATTTTAAAATTTTTTATGATTTACACAATGCCAAACTACACATGACATATAGTTTGGCCCTTTAAACATGTGTCCCAGTCTTGGGAATAATAAGCATTGGAAAAAATGGGTGGACTACTTTGCAGCTATGTAAAACAGGACCTGAAAAGCATGCAAATGGGGTGGCACGTATCCTGCCACAAGCATTGCCTGCTGGATGTGATTTTCCTTCCCCCTCTTTCATTCACTACAGTGAAGCAACATGCATAAGTGTGTTGCTGATTGCTGTTGCCGAATATTGGTGTCTGTGCCACTTGTATGCAAAAAGGTTTGTTGCAAATTAAGAAATCATGACTTCCCTCAATTTAAGGGGATTTTGCTCTGTAGGTAAATGATAAGCCCAAATCATTTTAAATCAATTTGTATGTGTTTGCCTTCTCCTACCATTCCTTTAATAGCTCCCTCCACCTCTTTCTCTTAATTTCCATAGCATGGCAGGTTTTGAAAATCAGTTTTAATTAAAATAAGATATTGAGATCATTTGCAGATGCTCTGCTTAGTAGTTTTCCTTTTTTCAAAAAAAATAATGCTTACATTTCAAAGGAGCATGCAAGTTATGTAAATTGATGCAAATTGTTCATGCGCAGTTGTTATTGTCCAAAACACTCTTATTAAGAGCATAATTAAATAGTCTTGTTTTTTTGTTGCATCCTGAAATAATTCTACGTTGACTATACAGTACTTATTTATTATTTTAGTGTCAATTTTATAATTAAAAAAGCAGTTCCCTTTAGCATGGTTAGATGAAAATGGAGACCAGATGCCTATATCTTTAATAATTGTTTAGAAGAGGGAATTTCAGCAGTGTGGCTTGCATAACAACCTGCTGAAATCCCCTCTTCTACCCAACTATGAAAGGGCCAGTGTGGATCTGCCCACCCTACTTTTTTGTTATCGTATTATTACTGTATGAAACCATGATACAGCTACCAGCAGATCAGGTGTGTACACGAATAACAGTACCGCCAAACTTCTTCACATTTGTAAACCTTTTTGGTATATTAAAAGCAGGAGGCATTCAGAACCAAAACCATTTTAGAATGTTGCTAGATTGTGCTTATTTGTTCTGTTAGCAGCATACCTTCTGATGCATCTAAGATGCTCCCCCCACCAAAAAAAAATACCCAGAATATTAAGGTTTGTACAGTATCTGAACTCTAATAAATTAGCCATCCTTTAAATTGTGGCATACTTTCCATAGCATATTGTTTGGGGGCAGGACGGAATCTTGCTTTATGTTTGTCTGATGTCCTATATTGCAAAGATAGAAAGATGGGGCAGAAAAGTACTGTGCAATGCATGCTTACTCAGAAGTATATACTGCAGTGTTCATCCTCCTGGGCTTCTTGCCCAGAAAATGGGCAAATGTACATAAAAGCAATGGGAACAACAATTACAACATCTGTTCCTTCCAGTCTGATGTACCTTTAGTGAAACTGGATTTATTTCATTCTACAGCTCAACTCAACACTTGTGACCTTTTGGGCACCACCAACACAAAATAGTATATTTCCTTTCAAGAGGTGCTACTATGTGCCCTATTACACTCTCTTAATTTTTAATCAATTCAAGTTCAGTCAATCAGACCCTTCTACCTAAAATCTGGAAGATGTCCCTTTTAGAAACTGGCAAATTAACCGCGTGATATTCCCTGTGTATATTCATAATGCACATCCTCAAAAGACAAGTGACGTTGCAGTTCAGCTCTGCCACATTGCTACATAAGGGCTGGCTGGGCTTCTTTAGGAGGAAAGGTAGCAAATAAATAAATAAAATAAGGAATGATTTTTTATATAAACCATTATTTCTATATAGCCAAAGGTGCCACAATGTAGAGCAACTCAGGAATGAAAACTCTTAATGACTTGCCTATAATTTTTGGCTCTGTCAGTGTGTACTGAATGTATTTAACGCCTTATCAAAAACTTTCCTTTTGAAGTACTGGAGATTCAAAATGGGCAGATGTAAAGAGAGTGCTTCCAACATAACCAGTGTGCACTGTATAAATCTCTGAATGTGCCTCTCTTACTTTTAACACACACTCCCCCAATCCTGACCCCCGACAATCCCAGGCTTGCCTCATCATATGGGCAGATGTCACACTCTGGTTTTAAGCATAAATGATATAATAATAATAATAATAATAATAATAATAATAATAATAATAATAATAATAATAATAATTTATTGTTTATACCCCGCCCATCTGGCTAGGTTTCCCCAGCCACTCTGGGCGGCTTCCAACACAATATTAAAAATACAATAAAACATCAGACATTAAAAACTTCCCTAGATAAGGCTGCCTTCAGATATCTTTGAATAAGGCAAACAAATTTCGCGAACCTGGGATGTTTTCTCTTTCTGAGTTGCTTGGGTACTGCACAGTGTCCACTTCAGGCTCAGTTAACTAATATGATTGTTATTATTATTACAGCATGTTGCAAGAAACATGCCAATTTCTCACTGAGAAGAAACCTGAAAGGTTTAATTTACAATTCATGAAATGTAGACTTGTACCTCAACCAAGATGAATGTAAAGTGGCTGTTTGCGTTTCGGATAATGGTATCCTAGACTTTTGCCTGATCATTGTGTTTGCATGTGAAATGTCTAATATACTAATTTGATGAATGAACTACACATAATTCCAAGGATTGAAAAAAGACTGAGATTTGTACTTTTTTATTCTTTGGACTTCACTGCTCACAATGCAATACATATAAGTTACTAAACATTTTTTTTCTTCCAAGGAAAAAAAAAGAACAACCTAAAGATTTCTCTTTATTTTCTGAATAGACTCATCATGACTTTGGTTTGCATTTTTGCTTTTTGCTCTGCTAATTCTGCAGCATTAATGCTAAAAAAAAACCCCACCTCTGCAGTTTGGAATGATGCAAGCAAAATACAGTATTTTACAATTTCAAACTATTAAAAAAATAGGATGTTATGGTTCTATATACATGTATTGACTAAGCGTGATTCGCATAGATTACGTATGATAGCTGTCTACGATTCAGTCTATCGTTGGTTTATAAGCACAGGAGCTCCATTTATGTATAGAAGCTCCACATGTGCATCGACCTCAGAATTCATTGCAACATGATCTGCATGTGCGTTCCATGTGCAGATGGACTAAGCCCATCAATTGGAATGAACGGGGCAGTCAGTGTGTACCAAAAATCTATTTGTGCATCTGATATACATTGTACTTATATGCTACTGGATTTCTTGGGATTTAGGTATGCATTGCTGCACTATGTAAAGTACCTGAGCCTGAACATCTTTACCTGGAAGCCCTTCCCTTTGATTTTGATTAAACTTCATTTCTGAGCATATACTTTGTACCAATCTGTAAGCAGAATATAGTGCAATTTATGATTTGTGGCCATTTCTATAAAACAGTGCTTAGCCAAAGCCTTTTCTAGTCTCCACTTAGGATAGATGGCTGGATATCAAGGAATACTGTTGCAGTGAATTCCCTGCAACTGTTTTTCTCTTTGTGGCAAAGAGTTGTGATTTATATACATTTGCACTTCATAAATGATATTGTACACCAGTTGTTCCTAAGTACAAAATAGATCCTTTGAAGCTGCACTCAATAATGTGCTGGACTTTCCCAACATTGATCCCTTGCTCCCTGCTTGATAAAATGCCACAATATGCATTTTGCTACAAGGTGGCTAAGGTCATACTATCAGGAAGCTGTTTACTGGTCAGTATTAGTAAGATTATTATTGGTAAATGATTAATCCCAGGTTTTATTGTTCTGAGAAAAACAGGTATGTTGGAAGTACTGTCCTGAGATAGCCTATTCTAATTTTGGATGGTGTGGTTACTATTTTTCTATTATCAGAAACGTTCTTTTGTCATTGAACAAGAGTGCAATGCTTGCAGTCCCCTTATACTATACTTGTGTGAATATTATGTTGTTTTATATGGTTCTATACAGCTAGTGTACATGGGGATAGCATTCGTTCCCTGTTGACCTTTATTTTGTTTATTGACATTAAAGTGCATTAAAAATTAAATGTGTGTTTCTTCTGGAAGTGTAAAACTAACAACAACAGTTTTTGTTTCTTATAAAAACAAGGGACTCAGATGAACAAAAAGATTATCTTGAATCTAATTCTGTTGCCCCTCTCCCTGCAAGTACCATTACACAGATATATATATATATATATATATATATATATATATATATATATATATATACAAAACAGAGAGCAGATTATAAATTATATTCTGATGAAATCAATAGAACCTGTTCATACCTCCTAGAAATCAATTTTTAAAACCCATGAAATGCCAAATAGTCTTCTGAAACAAAGTAATTTTATTGATCCAGAAGTTAGTCAAACCACCAGAAAATAGACTAGAAAGGGCTGATTGGTAGAAACAGCTTGAAGATAATCTGAGGCCTTTTTTTAATAAGTTCAGAATGGTAACCAATTCTTTCTGGTGCTTAAATAAAATTCAAACTGGAACACTGCAAAACTGGTAAAATACTTTCTTTATCAAACTAATATTTTAGCTGGTTAAGAGTTCGTGAAAAAGCTTGATTCCGATGAATAATGCCGACAGCTTTTTAAAATTATTATTATTATGTAAAGAATGATCTTTTTATAATAGTACATTGACACCAGTATGCGTTATTCACCATCTGCTTACATCATTCCCCACATAAAGATAGTTACTTACCAATGCAGCCATTTACTGATGTTATACACTGCCATGGTAATAACATTGTAGAATGCTACAGAATGCGATTATCAGCTCTACTTTTATTCACTATGGTACTCATATTTGTCTACTGCTGCCAGTGCAGCAGCCTGCTAGCTTTCCTTAATCACATCAGGAAACCAGTTGGAAGTTTGGATGTCATCACTTTTCATTATGGACGTAATCTCTTCCCCTCCAAAAATAGCATTTTTAAAAAAATGTGTTTTCTTTGCTGTCGTAAAAATTACACGCGGTTATCTAAATACTAAAGAGGACACATATGTGTACCATGCAAGAATAAAAAGTAGTTGAAAAAAATGCACACTCAGCTGTGCAAGTGCATTGGCAAAAGAGAATGCGAAATAATGGCTCCTGCTCTGGAATTAATACGCTGCTTTCCTTTCTGAAACCTCAGAAAAATAGAAGTACTTATACACTGATAATTTGTCTTTTCATGTCAACAGGAAGTAAAGGGTTAAGCATGGTTTGCATCATATGCATACCGTACCTGCATCTGACATGAAAATGCTTCCTTCGGTTTTTGCTGTAACTTGGGGAGAATGCTGCAATTCACGGTGCTCTCTCGCTCTCTCTATATCTCTATCTTACCAATTAGTGTTACTTCAGAACTGTCAGTTCAGTATGTGGCTTAGTTTCTTAGCAAATTGGTTCAAAATGGTGGTTCCTTCTATGAATATACCGAAACCCTTCCATCATGGGGGGGGGGCGGAACCCCCCGTTTGATGCGGTTAATAATACTTATGGTTTCACATACAGGAAAGCAAACTGGCCTCTGCAGTTCTGCTCTTCATTTGAGAGCTCTTAATTACACAGAGAGCATTTTGGAATGCATTAAGTGAAACCCAGTCCTATAACAAATAGAATGGTAATTAACAGTTTCACATGGGGCTTTTATTTGCAGAAGCTAAATGCATCTAGTTCATCGGAAGGCAGCACAGTTGACGTTGGAGTTCCCCTAGTTGGAGAGCAACCTGAAGCCGAACCAGAAGAATCCCTTGAACCACGCGCCTGTTTTACAGAAGGTGAGGAATATAAAAACTTTGTTTTGTGGGGCATTTTGTTTTTGCTTATCTGTATTCCTGCCCTGTTATGCTAGCATTGATAATAAGTTGTGTTGTGCACAACTTCAGATCCAGCCTTTGCTTCCAAGGTAAACACTGTTGGTCTGTTACCCAGAGTTGCTTCTTGTGACCCAGCAATCCTATGAATATTTGACAAATTTCTCACATCCAGCTTACAAAAAAAGTTTCCTAGGAAAAAAAAATCCAAGTTAATATACATTTATGCTTTGTGTGTTTTTGATTTTTGATTTCACACTTACGGAGTTCTGTGGAGGCAAAAAAAATTTGTGGGAAGAATTAATCTTCTGACGCTGCTTCCCAACTGCACACTGTTAGCTTATTCTAAACGAAGAAGAGTTGTGTGTGTTTCATTCCAACGTAATCAGGCTTATTATACAGAGCACAAACAGGAACACAAATTGCTTTATACGTCACGAGAAACGAAATGCTGCAGGCTGTAGTGTGCTTCTAGTCAGGGTGCCAGCCAGCAAGCCAGTCATGTCTTCTTTCAAGATGCACAGTTGCATTTCTCAGCCTCAAATTGTCAGCCAGTATTCTGTAGCCACTTGAGTATGCTCAGTCCTTCTCATCGGGCTGCCCTTTTTCTTAAAAGAAATTGTACTGGGGTTTTTTTTAAAAAAAAATTTATTGAAAAGTTTTTTCATACAAAATAAAAGAAAAATAATTTTACATAGCCAATACAAGAAAACAACAAAAAATAAAAAATAAAAACCGTAGCGCTAGGGGCCTCGGAACCCGAGGCAATCCCCGCCTTTTGGTGATGGCAGCAAACCGGAAGTCAGAAATTGTACTTCTGCAGACTGTAGGGTTCTGCAGACTTTAGGGTTCTTCCTACCCTGCTGATGCCTCGCTCTTGCGAGTGAATGGTGCCATTCAAAACCCACACTCAAAAATTGTATTGTATCGGGACACAATGTACATATTGTATTAGTATACAGTGGTACCTCGACATCCGAACGACTCGACTTCTGAAGGTTTCGACTTCGGCGCATGCACAGAAGTGCAAAATCGCGCTTTGCGCATGCGCAGAATGGGCGCTTTGACAACCGAAGACTTCGATTTAGGAAGATGGCCACGGAACGGATTGTCTTCATAAGTCGAGGTACCACTGTACAGTGAAATAAGTAGATCTGTTCCAAATGGGATCCATTTGGAGATTTCATGGCATGTAAAATAGATTAAGCTGACCTATCTTCCTTCCCCCACCCCCCTCCCCAAACAACTGAGCCGACTAGAGTGAGTTTTAATTTTAATGGACAAACTATTTTAGGACTGTATTTTAGTATAGAATATATTCTACTCAAGACTGACCATAGAAAATGTTGTTAATTAACTGTAGCTTCAGAATAACTTACTATGCTACTCTTGTTTGTCACATCCTCCTGCCGTATTTTGCCAGGCTGTGTTCGGAAATTCAAGTGCTGCCAAGTCAGCGTAGAAGATGGGAAAGGAAAACTATGGTGGAATCTTCGGAAGACCTGCTACAAAATAGTAGAACATAATTGGTTTGAGACTTTTATTGTCTTCATGATTCTTCTCAGCAGTGGTGCTCTGGTAATTTTGAAAACTGTTCTTTACCACAGAACCTTAGAGAGCAATCCATAGAGTTGTGTCAGGGGAGGGTGACCAAAGATGGAATAACCACCTTTCCCAGCGCTCTCCTGCGTTCACACACTGGCAAGGCAGAAGGGAGGAAAGATTCATGTTCAGGAGACTGAGTTAGTTTTCACTACTGGTGCCAACTATAGGGGACCCTTTCAGGGCCCTAGCACCCACAAAATAATAATAATAATAATAATAATAATAATAATAATAATAATAATAATAATAATTGGGTGCTCGGCACCCACACCACAGGGCTCCAACATGACCTCCGAGGCAACGTTGGAGGTCTTGTAAGGCAGCATACGTGGCCTCCAAGACCCTGCAAGACCTCAGAAGCAACGTCCAAGGCTCTGCCTGTTACGACATTATGTTGCAGGTGCCATTCGGCACCCATAATCTAAGGCCCAAGTTGGTGCCCCTGTTTTTCACCTGATCTCCTTGGTTTATTTCATGTCCATTGTTTCCAATGTTTATACCTTCTTTCAAAGCCAATGGAGAGCCAGTGTGGTGTAGTGGTTAAGAGCGGTAGACTTGTAATCTGGGGAACCAGGTTCGCGTCTCCGCTCCTCCACATGCAGCTGCTGGGTGACCTTGGGCTAGTCACACTTCTTTGAAGTCTCTCAGCCCCACCCACCTCACAGGGTGTCTGTTGTGGGGGAGGAGGGGAAAGGAGATTGTTAGCCGCTTTGAGACTCCTTCGGGTAGTGATAAATCGGGATATCAAATCCAAACTCTTCTCTTTTCTTCTTCCAATGCCTGGGCTATTTATGGATAGCTTTACACCATCACTATCAATGAGTCAAGGCTACACTGTCCACTGACAGCAGAAGTTGGATTAGGGTAGCACATAGAATAAGAAAGGCAAAGTGGGCCAAGTAACATGAAGATATGGGAAGAAGGAGCGGGGAAAACCCAGCCATATGGGTGGGGTATAAATATTATTATTATTATTATTATTATTATTATTATTATTATTATTATTTCTGCTAGAATCTGTTGACATGAACTGAAAGAAGTCTTGACATCATACCAGGCAGGTGTATCTGGGAACACAAGAGTTCCAACAGACATTTTCTGTTCCACTTTATTCCTCAATAGTACTTATCTGGAACATTATGTGTAGATATGGGTGCTGTACTTTAAGAAGAATGTAGGCAAAACAAGATGTTCGGAGAAGGGCAATGAAGATGGTCAAGGGCATGGAAAACAAGTACTATGAGAAAAAGCCGAAAGAACTGGGTACATTTATTTTAAAGAGGAAACATACCATAGTAGTACTTCACCCAAATTCTTGAAGGGTGGTCTCATATAAGAGGCTAAAGTCACAGAAGACTTTGGTTGAACATTAGGAGAAACTTCTTAATGATAAGAAGTTCAACAATGGAAATGGGACAGCAATCAGTTTGGAACGTTCCAGCTCTAGATTTTGTGCATTGCACAGGTGTTGCGCTAGAGATCCCACAAGGTCCTCTCCAACAATGTGACTCTTAACTGCTGAATAATAATAATTCTGCAGAATGGAGGAAAGGAACACGGGGAGATGCTTTGGAAGATTAACCTGTGTCCATGTAGCCCAATATTTTCTACTGTGGCTGGTAGCAGCTCTCCAGGGTCTCAAAAAGACCCATTACTTGCTACCTAAACATTGTAACTTGGTCCTACTGTGTGCAAAGCATGTTTTCGTTCCTTCCCCCATGAATGTCAAACAACAGAGAGGAAGAGGGGACTGAAGTTTCAAATACTAGAAAGGGAAACACAAATATTTCAAAAAGTAATGTCAAACTAAAATCCATCAAATGTGTGTGTTTGTGTGTGTGTATGTTTGTGTATTTGTTTACAGGCTTTTGAAGACATATATATTGAACAGCGCAAGACTATCAAGACCATGCTGGAGTATGCTGACAAGGTCTTCACATACATCTTCATTCTGGAAATGCTTCTGAAGTGGGTGGCCTATGGCTTTCAAATGTATTTCACCAATGCCTGGTGCTGGCTGGATTTCCTCATTGTTGATGTACGTATTCTTTTTCTAGGAGCTGAATATGCAATCTACCTTTATGAAAACGAGTTATGGTGAATTAACTACAGTTACTGTGCCATGGATTTATTATTTTTTCATGAAATGTGGGGTAAAGTGAACACATTTGCGAGAATCACGAGTAACTTTAATCCAGAATTCCATAAAAGGATGGTATAATGTGAACAAAAGCAGTGTGGCTGGCTACTGGTTGCAGAAACCAGGGGTGTAATTACTTCCAGGAAATAGCCATTTGGGCCTTAGTAGTGTGGGTAGTGGTTGGGGTAATTATTTGCGTACTGCAGCATTGGCGAAACCACTCCAAACTAGTACAAGCTGAATTACAAGTTAAACAAAAGAAATTGCTATATGAATTTAATAATAAAAAAATGTGTCCTTCCCCATGTCATTAAGAAAAACTTCAGAGATAATGAAATCTATATCTGCCTGTACAGTGGTACCTTGGTTTATGAACACAATTGGTTCCGGAAGTCTGTTCATAAACTGAAGCGTTCATAAACTGAAGCGAACTTTCCCATTGAAAGTAATGGAAAGTGGATTAATCTGTTCCAGACGGTCCGCAGAGTACTTAAACTGAAGCATTCATAAACTGAAGTGAACTTTCCCAATGAAATTAATGGAAAGTGGATTAATCCGTTCCAGACGGGTCAGCGGAGTACTCAACCTGAAGCGTACTTAACCCGAAGCATGGGTGTAATTGGTTCCGGAAGTCTGTTCATAAACTGAAACGTTCATAAACTGAAGCGAACTTTCCCATTGAAAGTGAATTAATCCGTTCCAGATGGGTCCGCGGCGTTCGTAAACCGAAAATTCATAAACCGAGGTGTTCATAAACCGAGGTTCCACTGTAATGGCATGGTACAAAGTTAGATCCAGATCCATCTACTAGCATTCTGTGTACACGCACCTTTTGGCACTATGTTTTGGAATCCATGGTAAAGTTGTGCATGGTGAAACTCTGGATTGTGCTCAACATGGATCTATACAACAGGGACACCTACACACTTAGTCTTCCATGGATTGAGAACCCTGATGCCATGGGTGCCCTGATCTGATGGAAGCCTATATGCATAGGTATCTACGTATGAAAACTCCCCTTTTGCAGTTGTCCATACTCAACATGTGGAAGTTGCAGGTGGGGCTGGGGAAGCTGCACAATGTTTAGGCCAGGGCCAGCAGCAGGGCTTTGCATCCACTTCAACACACGGAGGCCCTGTTGTGTGATTGGTGCAAGAAGGCGGATTTGGTTAGAAAACACTGCGGTAAACCCCATTGCAACAAGCTGATGGCAGCAATTTGCATAAACTGACATAACATCCCAGTTCAAAAGACACGTGCTTCTACTTCGTCTTACACCTGAACGCAAACAACTACATGCATAATTCAGGGTTTGAAAATTATGCCCTGGAACAAGTGGCAGGCATTTTAAGCATGGTCTTGCACCTCTTCTTAAACACGGCATTAGCATTGCACAGTCTAAAATTGAATTATGTAGAAGCACTTTCCCTCAATCCAGAAGAAGCTGTTCACTTTGTAGAAACAGTGTGCGTGCCTTTACCCTTCCTCCACACAAGACACCTTTGAAATGCCGAAATATGTTCCATTGCATATGTTCCTCCAACATTTCTCCGATGAAAATACGGGCGTCTGTAATGATAATTTTACTATTTATACCCCACACATTTTACTGGGTTGCCACAGTCACTCTGGGCAGCTTCCAACATATATAAAAAACATAATAAAATGTTAAACATTTTTTTAAAAAATCCCTATACAGGATTGCCTTCGGACGGCTCGGGGTTTGGATAACTCCATACCTTCCAACGTTTCTCCAATGAAAATTGGGGCATCCTAAGGGAAAGTCGGACATTCTGGGCAGGATTAAATCAGAAACCAGGATGGCTTCTCTAAATCTAAATCAAGGACATCCCTAGAAAATCGGGACACTTGGTGGGTCTGCCATTGCATAGTGGCAGATAACCTGTTTAAATTCACTAGCTGGGCCAAGGCAAAATTCTTTTTCAAACTCTTCTATACTGAGAATAACTAAAGCATTTACCTTTGTGTCCATTTTATCATGAGGTGCCCTTTGAGCCATTTGTTCTGCTACAGTGAATGACTGAATTGATCTCTGCAAAGTTATAGAAAAAGTATGTGCTGAGTCTTATATATGTTATATAGCTTACAAGTTAATTTCTTTTTTCTTCATGTGTGCAGGTCTCTTTAGTTAGCTTAACAGCTAATGCCTTGGGCTACTCTGAACTTGGCGCCATTAAATCACTGAGGACTTTAAGAGCTTTGAGACCCCTAAGAGCCTTATCACGATTTGAAGGAATGAGGGTAAGAAAACATGGAAAGAGCTTAACTTAACATACAAAGCTATCATGATCATCTTCTGGATGGCATATTAAGAATACGAGCAGCAAGGTTTTCGGTAGAAATCCAGGACTTTACAGAGTCCAGCAAGCAGCTTTCTCTCTCAGCCTCTGTGCAACTTGAGAAAAAGAATACCAGCCTACCGGCCAGGATCTTGCAACATAAACTCAGCTAATGTTTGCACATTTGGAATAGACTATATAAATGTCACTAATTAATATATCACTAATTCCTTTTAAATAGTTTATTTTTTTTAAAAAAAGCTAAACTTCAGTTCCTCTCTTGTATTATTTTACTTTCCATATTTTTTAATCAGCTCTGAATTGTCAACTTCTAGATTATATTTTAATAGCTTGGTTTTAAGTATCTGGTATTCTTACCCTGACGCATCTAAATGCATGTGCACACGCATATGATTTGCAGGCACATGTATTAATGCATATTACATAACACATAATACATATGTATTAATAATACATATTGGGAGGAACTCAATAAGGAGTTTGTTCCATCAAATCTTAACAGTCATGGGATCACCTGGTAGGTCCTCTTACAAATCAATATCTATTAGAAATCAGAAGGTGGAAACAGAAGCTTTCATAATGGTGGGTTGTAAGCAGTGAGGCTTCCAAAGAGCTGGAATCCGGTTGCGGTATCCAAATTTACAGATAACACCCAATGATTGAGAATGACAAAATCCCAAGAGTGCCAAAAGGAGGAAGAAATCATCCATAGCTTTCTTGTATTTAAACTGAATGTTTACATTCCTTTTCTGAAACCTTTAACATTTTGATAATGTACATCAGAATGTTTTTTAACATCCAAAAGAAAATAACTGCACCAGCCTTCTGTTTAAAAATAATAATAATAATTTAGTATTTATACCCCGCCCATCTGGCGGGGTTTCACTCTGGGCGGCTCCCAACAGAATATTAAAAACAGAATAAAACATCAATATTCAAAACAGAAAATAATAATAATAATAGAAATAGAAATATCCAACATGTGTGTGCTATTCTACATTGGACATGGCCCCCTAAATTTAAAGTAATCGGCATGCCTTTTGCCTCCTCGACTGCCACTTATCTCTGGAGCCCCACACTCCACATTTCATGCTGGCAGATGATAGCATATCTCTGGCACCATGTTTTGAGCTTGTCAAAGGATTCATACCACAAGGGAGTGGTGTTGCTGCAGGACTCAGAAAGGGGGAATGTAGGTCAGCTTTTGAAATGCAGCAGTAATGGAGGGAATAATATGACCGATCATGCAGCTAAAGGAGAGACATATTTCCCACAGACTCTGCACTGCCTGTGCCTTGAAGCCAGCTGTCTACTACACCGTGTAATAATACTTTCATTTGTCTGTCTGTGTACATATGGATTTATTTATTTATCACCGTTTTTAAAAAGAAGATGGGTAACCCTATTTTTAAGAGAGTATGAAAATGAAATAAAAGTGTGCTAAACAAAACAGTCCTATATTAAATGCTGGCTGTTGGGTGCTTACCAAAATTAAAAATGAAGCAGAATTTATCGTTTGCCAACTGGAGCCACGTGGGTCACTCACATTGAGCCATTCTTTCGCCTTCCAATTCTACAACTCTGATTTGCACTATTGGCACTGGTGCAGATGATAACCAAGTGTCTTAAATGACTAGCGTGGCTGCAGCCTGCATATGTTACGAGCTCCAGCCGCACAGAAGTGTTTTCCTTGCTAACTATGTTACCAGGGTAACATGTTAACCAGGCTGCAAAACTATACTTCATATACTTCTACTGCTTGTCTATAGCACAATGACTATCCTTCTCAGCTGCCTGCAGAGATTTCTATGAAGCACATGGCAAAAGTGATCTATTCTGAGAAGAAATGCCAAAGCGAGGGGCTACTTCATTTTCAGAAGTGTTAAAACTCGAACTTCCTTGAAAGCCATTTCTTCTGACCTATGACCTCAACTGTGTGTTGGAGTATGGTGCTCTAAGTGGCCTAGACCAGGGTTTGCTAACCCTTTGAGGCTAATTTGAACTTTTAAGAAATCACTGTGAGCAATGGTCTCAAAATGTCTGCTGTAGAGGTATGGCATTACACAAAATGCCCCATTTGAAAGCAGAAAAAAGGCATCACTGTCAAAATTAGATGCACAAAAATCTCTTCCCTCACCAAATTGCAAACGTTGGCTTTCATGAGATGTTTTGCTGCCTTTATTTTTCTACATGATGTGCTCTTTATTTGTTTGGAAAATACAAACTCTGTATTGCTCCTATGTTTGGTAACATTGGTTATCTGTAGTTGACACTTCTCTCCTTTCGTTCTGTTTCTTAGTTCATATGGTTGGACTGGCAACCCAGGTTCCCCCACCCCCTTTGTATTACACTTCCTTGCTTTCTTTGGTTTTTATCTTACTTACATTTGAGTTCTTCCATGAGTAATGGAGGGCACATGTGTAACGAAGGTTTCAGAAGTTTTTAAAATTCATTTCAGAAATCCTCATCCTACGTTGATAAAGCATCTTCTTTTTTTGCAGTTATACAGTCAAACTTTCTTTCTACGGTGCCATTTGTTTTATAGGTGGTGGTGAATGCCCTCCTGGGAGCGATTCCATCGATCATGAATGTGCTTCTCGTATGTCTTATATTCTGGTTAATCTTCAGCATTATGGGAGTCAATCTCTTTGCTGGCAAGTTCTACCACTGCATCAATACCACAACTGGGGACATGTTTAGCATCGATGAAGTGGACAACCAAACTCAGTGTGAAGAGCTCATAGAAAGAAATGAAACAGCCCGGTGGAAAAATGTGAAAGTCAACTTTGATAACGTGGGGCTTGGTTACCTCTCTTTGCTTCAAGTAGTAAGTGGTTGTTATTCCTAGAATTCTTAATGTTAACTTCTTTAAAAATAAAGAAAGAAAAAAGTTTAGCCGTGCTTTCTTTTATGCTGTCGTCTTCTTCTTTTTTACTGGAAAAATCCCACTAAGCTAAAATTTCTCAGAAGTGATTTCCCCCCAAAATTCTTTTCTTTTTCTCATTCTCTCACTTCACAACAGAAGGCCACTTTGCCAAATTTGTTCCAAATATTCTCCACCATTTTTTTCATTCAAGCTTTAGGGGTAAGACCCTTATTCTGTGGTAGAGCATCTCCTTTGTTTGCAGAAGGTCACTACTTCCATCCCTGGCATCTTCATGTCAGGCTGGGAATGTCTCCAGTCTGGAACCCTAAAGAGCAGCTCTTAGTTGGCTAGGTGGACCAGTGATATAAGGCAGATCTCTATGTCTTTTATGTTTTTGGCAGCAGACACCATTTTCCAACCACAGTGCCGTGGAATGACACTAGGTCTGGGGCACAGTGAAGGGTGGAAAATGGCGGCCACGCTTCTGACGCAAATGCTTCTACTGCTACAATTGCTGCTACCACTTTCACCAAACAACAGCAGTGAGACCTTAGGAGGGAAAGAAAGAGCTTGTGCTACTGACAGGTGAATCCCATCACCGAGAACCTGTTGGAGAACTCCCCCCCCCCTAAGAAAATTTGGTAAAATTATGTCTTCCCAATACATCTGCATGGAAATTTCAAGGCACTATCTGAACACAGCTTAACATTAAATTGAAGTGGGAAATCTGCCTACAGTGAACCAGCAGACTATCTGAGCTCAAAATGCATATATTTGCAACATTGCTGAGAAACCAGAACATTATGTCCAGGCAGTATTGAACTTTGATCTGAAATAGACACATAGGAGCACACAGCCCAGTGCAAATCTAAACCAAATCTTCCATAAAACTATGATGATGATGATGATGATGATGATGATAATTTATTACTTATACCCCGCCCATCTGGCTGGGTTTCCCCAGCCACTCTGGGCGGCTTCCAACAAAAACATTAAAATACACTAATTTCGTAAACATTAAAAGCCTCCCTAAACAGGGCTGCCTTCAGATGTCTTCTAAAAATCTGGTAGCTGTTTTCCTTTTTGACATCGGATGGAAGGGCGTTCCACAGGGCAGGCGCCACCACCGAGAAGGCCCTCTGCCTGGTTCCCTGCAACTTGGCTTCTCGCAATGAAGGAACCGCCAGAAGGCCCTCGGAGCTGGACCTCAGTGTCCGGGCAGAACGATGGGGGTGAAGACGCTCCTTTAGGTATACTGGACCGAGGCCGTTTAGGGCTTTAAAGGTCAGCACCAACACTTTGAACTGTGCTCGGAAACGTACTGGGAAACGTAGATCTTTCAAGACCGGTGTTATGTGGTCTCGGCGGCTGCTCCCAGTCACCACTCTAGCTGCCACATTCTGTATTAGTTGATTATTTGTAAAATGTGTACACAGAACGAACTAAAAAAAACTCCTTCCAGTAGCACCTTAGAGACCAACTAAGTTTGTCATTGGTGTGAGCTTTGGTATCTGAAGAAGTGTGCATGCACATGAAAGCTCATACCAATGACAAACTTAGTTGGTCTCTAAGGTGCTACTGGGAGGAACTTTTTTATTTTGTTTCGACTACGGCAGACCAACATGGCTACCTACCTGTGTACACAGAGGCATTCATTTATTAATGCATGCCAATGGCATTATCTATTTATGTTGCTGGACTACAACTCCATCATACCTGACCATTGACGAAGCTGCCCTGATGGGAGTTGGAGTCCAACAACATCTGGAAGGCCACGGATTCCCCACTCCTAACGTACAGTTTGTAAAGTATTTTAAATCCTATTAATTCAGCTAGAAATTAATAGGATGTTGTCCCAGACCACTTTGAAGGGATTTATCAGTCCCTAATACATACATGGTATGCTTTTGTTCCTCAGTTGCCAAATTGTTTATGAAGTGCAGGCATTAAAAATGGTGTTCTATTTTCAGGCCACCTTCAAAGGTTGGATGGATATTATGTATGCAGCTGTGGATTCACGAAATGTAAGTGCACTACCATGGCATGAGCACACTTTTGCACTCAGATTTCACACAACTATTGTTTCGATTCTAATTTCCCAGGGTTGGTTCCCCCACCCACCGCCGCTGCCTTTTATTTTGAAATTTGCTGTCTGCAGGCCCCAAAGGGCTGTTATGTCTCCACAACTGATTTGTCTCTTAGCCACTACTGGTTATCTTGCCTATTCTCCCTGCTTCAGTCTCAACTGCTATTTTCCGCTCTCTGATCAGTCTGTCTTCTATGTGATCCTTAACTATACATGAGCCTGAAAGGTTCTCATTAAGAGTTAGGAGGTAGATATTCAAATACATTGTCATTGCTGAACAGCTATGGGCAGAAAAATCGCTGCAAGATACCATTTCAAAAATTGGAATTTTATAACAACAAATCTTGGGTGACAGTATAGATTTATATCAGGGGTGCCAATGGGGTGCCATCCAGGTGTTTTAGACTACAACTCCCATCATTCCTAGCCATTGGTCATGCTGACTGGGGCTGATGGGAGTTGGTTTCCATAACATCTGGAGGGCCCAACATTGGATACCCCTGCTTTATATTATTATTATTTTTAAAATAAGTCATCCTGCAATAATTTCACATGTATTTCTTAGTGTAATTGGAATTTGCTCCTTCCTTATTTGTTTTTCTCCACTCTCCCCTTTTGTGTACCTGCCATCTTCTCTAGTATTTCTCTGAATATATTATTCTGTAGACCTTGATTGCCTTTAACCAATATTTATTTATTCATTTATTACATTTATATTCTTCCTGTCTTCCCTGGAGCTCAATGCAGCTCCCATTTGCTTTCCCATTTGACCCTCACAACGGCCCTGTGTGGTAGAGTTAGAAAAAGAGCCTATGACTCCCCAAGGTGTCTCTCTCACACACAAAGTTTCATGGCTGAGTTAGCAAAAGCCATATAAGTCTAGATTGAAATCTAGGTAGGTAATGGAACTAAGGTGGAGGAGCAGAGAGAGAAAATGTTGAATTATAACTCAGAGTAGAAAGATAAATGTATGGTTCAATGTTGTGTACCAAAATACGGTATTTCAGTTTAGAGTTTTCCATTTGTAGATATGAAGTCAAAATAGATTCTGGGGAAGCGCAGCTCTGTGGCAATTCTAAATAATTATCCTGGATAATAGCTAATCATATTAAATGTTGGCTTAATGCATGTTTCCTTAAAATGTCTTTGTAGGTGGAGAAGCAACCTCATTATGAGGATAACCTGTATATGTATCTTTACTTTGTCATCTTTATCATCTTTGGATCTTTCTTCACTTTGAACTTATTTATTGGTGTCATCATAGACAATTTTAATCAACAAAAAAAGAAGATAAGTATTCTGTTGCTGTGTTCTGAACACACTGTCAAGTGATAATGATTCAGTGTCTGTTGTGCTGTGTTTGCCGTCAAGATTTGCAACTGTCTTTTTTAAGAAGATTTTTTAATAAGGTTAGGTTCCCCCCCCAAAAAAGTGCAGAATGTTCATTTCCAACAAATCCTAAATCTATATCCATAATCAAAGTGAAGTCACTCACTTCGGTTGAACCATATTAGTAAATGCTAATAATATGAGGGAGGCAGAGGGGGGAAATATACTGTATCTGAGGTACACATTTCTTATGGACATCTTCTGAAGACACAGGAAAGCCTTAAGGAAAATAGAGATTTAGGAGGGACTTTGTGACTTTGTGTACTTTCTGCTGAATTTATTATTTTTCCAACCTCTAAAGGCAAGGCTTGCAATGAAAATCCCCAGGCAAAGCAGCTCCTATGCTTTTGACAGCCCTACAATGTGCAGAAAACAGCTGGGGGATTGTAGAGCATGAGAACTAACTTCACCCCTTGCTAATGTCACCCAATGATACTAATAATATTATAATAATTTATTATTTATATCCCGCCCATCTGGCAGGGTTTCCCCAGCCACTCTGGGTGGCTTCCAACAGAAAAATGAAATAAAATAATCTATTAAACAGAAAAATGAAATAAAATAATCTATTAAACATTAAAAGCCTCCCTAAACAGGGCTGCCTCCAGATGTCTTCTAAAAATCTGGTAGCTGTTTTTCTCTTTGACATCTGATGGGAGGGCATTCCACAGGGCGGGCGCCACCACCGAGAAGGCCCTCTGCCTGGTTCCCTGCAACTTGGCCAGTTTTTGCACACAGAGAAGCAGCAACAACCAGTAAAAGTAGGCAAACCCATTAAATACACCAGAGCCTGGTTAGAAAATAATTTGGCAACCCTTATTTTGAACCTAATAACACTTAATAAATTAGGGTTCAAAATCTTAATCCCTTGCCGTCAGCAGTAAGCCTTGACAGAGCAGTGCAACCAGGGCTGCATCCACATTCTCAGATCAACCAGAGCAGAAGTTGGGGTTTTTTTTTTGGAGGATTCCCTTCACTGCCTCCACTCCCAGCACTGTTCCTTCAGTGATGAAAGCAGACTCACGCAAAGGGAATGGCACACTAACCTCCTTTCTCTGATCAAAAGAAAGGGGCCAGGATGGGCAGTTTTTGGAAGGGGTGGCTACTATGTGAGCACATACAGAGTTCTCACTATGTGAGCACATACAGAGTTCTCACAATAGCAAAGGGAAGGGGGACCAGACTAGGGAACATGTATTCAACTAAGTCTTACTCAGAGTAGACCTAATGAAATTATTGGACCTCAGCAATCAGGACCGTTGACTTCAGTTGGTGTTGTTGGGTATGACTTACTTTCATTCAACGCATAAACCTCTGAAAGCAAGGGCTGTGCCTTGTACCTTGTTAACAGTTATCCGCACTTTCTCCTATGCCAAGACCCAATGAAACAGCAATATCAAAGGCAACACGATGACCATGTGCAATATGCAATATGAAAATCTTTATAGAATTTCCTCAGAACATCACACGTAATAAACTGAATTATTTGAAAGTCTCTGCAAGTCTCCAAGACCCAATGAAAGGCATTGGTTGTTAAGTAAGAATAGATACAAAAAATAATAATCGTTTGCTTGCTTAACAAAAAAAAAAGAGGTATCCGGTTGTAACCAGGTTTGGTTTCATCCCTTTACTTTGGAGGTCAAGACATCTTTATGACAGAAGAGCAGAAGAAATATTACAATGCAATGAAAA
This sequence comes from Zootoca vivipara, assembly GCF_963506605.1. NCBI lineage: Eukaryota > Metazoa > Chordata > Lepidosauria > Squamata > Lacertidae > Zootoca > Zootoca vivipara. The sequence goes on from NC_083276.1 coordinate 108,746,679, forward strand.
AACTGGGGTCCAAGAAACCACAGAAACCAATACCAAGGCCAGCAGTAAGCCTCATTAATTTTCCAACCATTATATATATATTAAATAACAATGCCGAGTAAGTGGGAATGCAGTCGGGACACAGATTTACACTCAATCAAAATTATATCCAATGCAAGATTAAGAACGTATTTCTTGGGCGCTGCCCTGAGTGGGCACTAGAAAGGTGGGGAAGAAATATTGTATATAGATAACTAAGAACATGAGAGGATCCCTGCTGGATTAGATCAAAGGCCCATCTAATCTATCTTTCTGCTGTCATAATAGATGCCCATGGGAAGCCTGTAGGCAGCGCAAATGCACTGCTATATGTTTCCTGTGCCATTTAGGTAAGGATTTAGAGCTCACACAGGGCAGCCATTGATACACTTCCTTCACATGCCAGTGTTGTCCTGTCCCACCTCCCAGGAGGGATAATACTGGCATGGGAAAAACTCGTGTCTTTTTGTGACATAGGGTCTTGTTGCATTATGGTAGAGGTGTGACTGTAAGGCACTCAGCAGCTCCCACTATACTGAGGAATGGCGCCCTTAGTGCATCTAAATTTGGTTTTACCTTAAACAGTTTGCCGTAGAATGAATTACAAATGTCCCGTACAAGGTATCTACTGGTAAACTGTGTAAATCATGAGATATTTGAATAAGACATTGTTTTCTTCGTCTACAGAACAAATTTCAAGGCATGGTCTTTGATTTTGTAACAAAACAAGCCTTTGACATCAGCATCATGATTCTTATCTGCCTTAATATGGTTACCATGATGGTGGAAACAGATGACCAAACTGATACAATGGAAACTAATCTATACCGAATTAATCTGATCTTCATAGTCCTTTTCACCGGAGAATGTGTCTTGAAACTGATTTCACTCCGCTATTATTATTTCACCATTGGCTGGAACATTTTTGATTTTGTGGTTGTCATTTTATCCATTGTAGGTAAGAAAAATTACATTTCAATAAAACATTAAAATGGTGCTTAATAAAAATTTTGGAAAGTTAATGGGAAATATGGGGGGAAACCTTTTCAATATCTTAATTAATCTCTAATTGTAATTTTCTGAATAATGTAGAGATCGTTTTTCATTTTAAACTCTGGGTTGCAATTTTTAGCATGTTGTTAAGATTAGATGTTGCATTCCCTTTTTAAGTAACCTATTTATAAATTTTGTTTTTAGGTATGTTCCTAGCAGAGATTATTGAGAAATACTTCGTATCACCCACCTTGTTCCGAGTGATCCGACTTGCCAGGATAGGTCGCATCCTGCGTCTCATCAAGGGTGCTAAAGGGATCCGCACTCTGCTTTTTGCCTTGATGATGTCTCTCCCTGCCTTGTTCAACATCGGCCTCCTCCTTTTCCTGGTCATGTTCATCTATGCTATATTTGGAATGTCCAACTTTGCCTACGTGAAGAGAGAAGTGGGCATTGATGACATGTTCAACTTTGAAACTTTTGGCAACAGCATGATCTGCCTTTTCCAAATCACCACCTCTGCTGGCTGGGATGGGTTGCTAGCTCCCATTCTCAACAGTGGGCCACCAGACTGTGACCCTAACAAAGACCACCCAGGAAGTTCAGTGAAAGGAGACTGTGGCAATCCTTCCGTTGGGATTTTTTTCTTTGTTAGCTACATTATTATATCATTTTTAGTTGTAGTAAACATGTATATTGCTGTGATTTTGGAGAACTTCAGCGTTGCTACAGAAGAAAGTGCTGAGCCTTTGAGTGAGGACGACTTTGAGATGTTCTATGAGGTTTGGGAAAAGTTCGATCCGGATGCAACTCAATTCATAGAGTTTAGTAAACTCTCCGATTTTGCAGCTTCACTGGATCCTCCCCTTCTAATACCAAAACCAAACAAAGTCCAGCTTATTGCAATGGATCTGCCCATGGTAAGTGGCGACAGAATCCACTGCCTTGACATCTTGTTTGCTTTCACAAAGCGTGTTTTGGGTGAAAGTGATGAAATGGATGCCCTTCGTGTTCAAATGGAAGATCGGTTCATGGCAGCCAATCCTTCAAAAGCTTCTTATGAACCAATTACAACCACATTAAAACGAAAGCAAGAGGACGTATCTGCTGTCATCATTCAGCGAGCCTTCAGGCGCTACCTCTTAAAGATAAAAGTTAAAAAAGTGTCCTGCCTATTTAGTAAGGATCGAATCAAAGCTGGAGATGACACTCTTATCAAAGAAGATATGATCATTGATAAGCTGAATGAGAATTCCACCCCTGAAAAAAACGATATCACCCCTTCCACCACCTCTCCACCTTCCTATGATAGCGTTACAAAGCCTGATAAAGACAAATATGAAAAAGACAAATCAGAAAAGGAAGATAAAGGTAAAGATATCAGGGACAGTAAAAAATGAGCAAAGCGAATGATTCCCTTTGTGACAAATTGTTTACAGCTTGAGAAAATAGAGTATTATTTCAAAAGGACTCCACGAGGAGGTTTATGCCAAACTGACTGTTTTTGCACACCACACACAAACACACACACACAAATATATCTATAAATATATATATATATATACAAATGTTATATATATACTTAAGGCCAGTGCCTATTAACAAGGCAGTGACCCCCTCGTCAATCCCCATGCTGCTGTGTAAAAACAGGATGGCTACTTTGACAGGAGGCTACTGTTTTCATTACCAGCTGACACTGCTGAAGAGGAAAGAAAAATGGCTACCCAGACTGTAGGGACCAGTACAAGAGGTGCAAACCTAGAATTTATGTGTGTTTAACATAAAACACTCAAGTACAATAACTGTATCCACTGTTTGCATTCCAACTGCCACCTTTTGCCATATTTTTACAACAACAAAAATCAGTGTTGGTGAGGTTGTCATTTTTTTAATTCACAGGTTGTTTACTATTATATGTGACTATTTTTGTAAAACGGGTTTTATGTTCAGGGGTGGGTGGGTTCAGGGTAAGGGGGGCCATGAGGACCAGCTGTTCTGTCTGATTCTCTTGTACAGACAGAAGAAGTGATTTGCATGAAGGCATGCTGCACTTAGAGACCATGCATGGAAACAAGTAAGACTTCTTTGCACAAGGGTTTTAAATACTTCCATGTTTCAGGATGGCTCCAGATTCTGAGGTGCTTAATAAAAGTATACATCTTTACGTCTCATCCTGACAATTCTTAAATGTGCCTGTAAGTCTCATAAACTCAACAGTTACTCGACAGAAGTATTTTTGTCCCCTTTATGTACCGTTCTGTTGTCAAGTTGACACACACTTAACTAAATTTACAGTTGGATGGGGAAACTGGGTGGGGGTCTTCTTTAAGTGTTCTTTAGGAAACAAAAATGTGCTCATCTGGAGCACTAAACTATCCAAAAGAGGGGGGAGAAGAACCTGACATTTATAAGTTTGTTTTTGCTTTCTCCTGCAGTATTGTTTAGCCATCTTCTGCTCTCAGCAAGGTTGACACTGTATGTGTCAATGAGATAATGCTGTCTATGTAAATAGTTAATTTAACCCCGTGGTGCATGTTTGAGCAAAGGAATAATGACCTGTGCACAATATTTATTGCATCAAATATGTACCACAATAACTGTAGTTCGCAAGCCTTGAACAGGAAAATATGATGTATTCTGTACCATTATAAGTAGTTTGGAGGCTATCACTGATGCATGTTGTTTATCTTGCCTTCGCCGCTGTATTTTTCTTGGATTTGTTCAGAAATCTAATATGGGAAGCCATATGTCAGTGGTAAAAGTGAAACAAATTGTTTAACCAGATATCATTCCTCATTTCATCAAGCAATAGTTTTCAGCTATCCGGTAAAAAAGAAAAGAAAAGAAAAGAAAAGCTTCTTGTTCTGCCCTTTATTCTTCTCTTGAATTTTAAGTGAGTATTGTACAGTGTGTAGCCAGCTGTACACATCATGTTGCAAACTGCTTAAATCTTTTCAAATACATGGTTAGGATTTTCTAAGAAAAAATATAAATAGTGTACAAATGTCATTCAATTTTATTTTTCAGCATTTTGTACATAAATGGCAAAACAAAACTGATCTTCAGGTCGATGTCACAGGCAGTTTCTTACTTTCTGTCCATAGCACTTTTTAATTGAAGAACTTCACAAAGTAGAAAATAATGAAAGGAGAGAATGGGGATAATGTTAGGTTTCTGGGTTACCTTTTTTTTTAATTAGTACTGTATTTTTGCACACATCTTAATGTGAATTTTCAGATGGAGTCCAAAATGCACTTGCTTCCAAATAGCTATAACTTGTAATTGAAATGTGGTGGGAAAGATTTGTTTGAATTCCTAGCACTGCCTGCAGAAGCAGTTAGTCTTATTATCCATAAAATCCTTGATCTTTTCCAGTGTTTGTTTACATAGACTATTCTTATTCTTGTTGATTCATGCTGCACTAGAAGTCTTCTAAATATTATATGCGGTTCTACAATTATAATTTCTCCCCCTCCACAAGAACCAAGTAGCGAACTTGTATATCTGATCACACCAGGACATTTTCTTTTCCCGTATTCCATTCACAGGCAAAAATTAAATGTTAATTCCTCCTTTTACTGAAACTGTTGACTTTGTGTGTTGGTGAACTGCATGCAGGAAAATGCTATTACCATAAAGAACGGTAAGCCACATTACAGTTGAGCCAAAAGAATAAAGACTTCATTTTTTTTATTGTACTTAATGGTTCTGTCTTTGTTTTGTTTGTTTTTTTCTTTTACTGTAAAATATTTTCAGATGGCTAGAATTCTGACCTTAAAGAGATGTTCACGAATATAATAAAAATGTGAGGTTTTTGATGTTTCAGTCTTAAACACAGTTGTCGGAGCACATCACATTTGGCATGAGAATGTCACTGAAAATGGACTCCTTATGCTGATACTCATCTGAGCCATAGAGCGTAGAATAGTGGGATAGTCCATCACTATACGACTCTGAATCTGTGCCCTTTGTGACAGGATCATGCTCATTTTCATTATGAGTGGCTAAACAGACTTTCACTTCACATTTCTTGCCTCTTACAGGTTTGCATCAGGCATGCAGGTATATTCGATGACTTGCAGCTTTATAAGTGAGCTGATTCCACGGGAATATTGTGCCAGAGTGGGTATGAAAGTTCTGTCCATGGCATTTATTTATTTAAAAGGCTTTAGCCCATTCTTTAGCTAAAAAGACTCCCCAAACAGCTTACATACAATCAGTAACAGAGAATGGAGCCCTTCCCCACATGTTTACAATCTAGAAAACGTCAAACGAAAGGGCAACAAGATGAGGGAAGAGGAAAACATGCAAAGTCAGGACCTGTTTCTTACTATACAAAATTCTTACAACGCGCATCTTAAGTAGAATTAGTTCGGGGAGAGCCAAATGGAGCTTGTATTTCAGCAGAACTAGTGGAGTGAATCTTGCCTCCCTATCTTTTCCTCTCCTGCAGCAAGATGGAATAGTGGCCATTACATATTATTTAGCCCATGAAACCCCAGTTCTGAAGGAAATGTTGACTTCTTATTGTAGTCATCAAGATGAAATCATGCATGTGCAAAGGTGCCTTTAGATCACAGGTTGCCAATGTCTTTTGTCCTGTCAGCACATTTGCAAACTGGAGCAGCACTCATGGAAACACACACACAATCACACATACATGCACCCAGCCATCCAATAGTTAGGATTGACCTGGGGGGGGGGAACACACCAATTGACTACAACAGAGTGGTTTCAAGCCTAATTTTTACTGCAGACAGAGGGTGCCCAGGAACACCTTTGTGAGTACAAGTGCCCCATTGGCACACCCTCCTTAGATTGCCAATATTTTATATATGCACCTTACAAATTTGCACTTTATACAGCCATTATTGTTATCTCAAGGAAATGGGATTTGGCTGAATTAACCCTCTTCCTTCTCATATCTATATAACACATTGAGGTTGGGTTCCCCCCCCCCCCCTCCAGCGACAAAGAATACATCATTGGTTCTGCTTAATAATTGGTTACTATTTCCCCTGCCCTACAAGACCAAAGCTGAGAATTAATGCATCATTCGGATAAAGGATCGGGAGAGCGTGGATGCCACCGCCCTGTAGCTTTCGGCAGCAGCTGTCTGCCAGTGACTGGGCGGCAGCTGTCTCCTGGTGACAAGAGCGATGACTATTCTGTAGACTTGTCATTCACAGCAGTGCCTAGAGTCAGACTGTGATCTCTGCACATCAAGACTGAAAGCTGCTCACATCAGAATGAAGAGTGCTCCACTATGCATCCTTGTAAACAGAAAGATCCACAGGCCCCTTACAGGAAAAGATGTCACATGGCAGACTTATGGCCTAATTTCAAGGCTTACCTCAGCAACAAATATATTTCTGGGACAGGGCTGCTCAAATGGCGGGGCTGAACACCATCCTGATTCAGTATGGCAGCGTTTCTCAACCGCTGTTCCGCGGCACACTACTGTGCCGCGAGACGCTGGCTGGTGTGCCGCGACGTGCGGCGACGAGAAGGGCGATTTGCAGAACTACCGTACCTATGTGCGGAGAACCTTCTCAGCATGGCTGCGTTTGAGCGCGCCCTTCACAAGATGGCGGCGATTCCTGTAATAACCCGCCTGCCTGCCCCGCCCGCACCACCACCACTCTCCGCTCTCTCTTTTATCTCTATGGTTCCTCCTCGAGCGTCCCTTTGACTTAGTTGTCTATGGTCTTCCGCACCCAATCGAAAGCCGCCGAGCGCTCCCCCTCCCCTACTCACCATCTCTGCAGCCGCAACCTCAGCCCAGACCCCCCAGAGAGGAAAAAGCAGCAGAACCCCCAGTATCCCAACATGCACCGCAACCTCGGGACAGCACAGCCGGGTTCGACGGGAGGAGCGGAGCCACGTGGAAATGAAATGATGCATTTTGTAACGCATAAAAATCGCACAGGGACTCCATAGGTGCAAAGAGAAGAGCCTCTTTTGTCCAGCCAGCATCCAAACTGTCACTCTGTCAGGGAGTGAGCGGCCTCTTCGGCGAGGAGCACGTGCTGGCAGAGAAATCAGCGGCTTGTGAAGCCTTATTACAGGAGATTGCAACCAACACAGCAATTGGCAAGTGTTTCTTACAGTCATAATTATAGTCAATATAGGGCGGCACAGAGTTAAAATTTTTAACTTTTTTAATGGTGGTGTGCCGCGTGATTTTTTTCACGGAACAAGTGTGCCGTGGCCCAAAAAAGGTTGAGAAACACTGCAGTATGGTACAGTGTTAATGTGGTAGTGGCCCAAAGGCTTGCAACATTAAGACAGTGGTACCTCTGGTTAAAAACTTAATTCGTTCTGGAGCTCCGTTCTTAACCTGAAACTGTTCTTAACCTGAGGTACCACTTTAGCTAATGGGGCCTCCTGCTGCAGCCGCACGATTAGTGTTCTCCTCCTGAGGTAAAGTTCTTAATCCGAGGTACTGCTTCCGGGTTAGCAGTGTTTGTAACCCGAGGTACCACTGTACTAGATTAGCAAAATTCATGGCCTGCCGGGGGTGGGGGGGGTTGTTTCTTGTCACTATGTCCCACTTTTTACAATTAGCCCTTCCACTCTGATCAAGTACAGCAATAATAACACCCAAGTTGCTTTGAAGATGATATATCACAAATAAAAATCAATGGCAAAAAATACAGGGTGGGGGGAATTCACAGTCTTAGAGCAGCACAGCACTGGGACCCGATTGTTCCTACAATGCATCCAGCATTTTTATCCAAGACCACCAGGGCCCATTCCAACTCCCTCTCTGTTTGTCTCTTTCCTAGATTGCCAACTCTTGAAATAAAAGAAGCTGGCTCCTGGGTAGAACCTAGCAGCAGAACTGGAGCTACATGTTTTTGGTTGCCATACGTCCCAAATTTCCTGTACATAGCCGGTATTCAGCTCTTGTAAACAGCGTCTAGGCTGAAATCCGAACACATGGCAGCTCATGTCGGCAGTGTAGATTTTGGCAGACTTCATTAAAATTGGCTCCAAAACACTCAACAACTGTGCCCCAAAAAGCTCAACAACTTTTGTGTCTGGAGGACACACATGTATACAAGCAATAATTATCGCATAAGCAAAGCAACATTAGAAATGCCTTTTTAAAAATTGAAAGAATGCTTTTCAAAATTACTATTGAATTTATTGATGCAGATATGAGAAGCAACAACATGCATGCTATGGACAGCAGGAAGGTTTGTCACCCGAATGTGTGTGTGTGTGTGTGTGTGTGTGTGTGTGTGTGTGTGTGTGTACAATCTAATATAACATTTATGGAAAAAAACAAAAATGACACACCCACCATATAAATAATATCAATATTAAGTACTGTGTATTGAAATAATAAACAAAAAAATATACTACCCACTAATTAGCAGATAAACAACTTTTTTCCCCTTTACCCTCCCCACCCCACCCAAAATCTTGGGTTTAATGTATCAAAGTGGGGTTTTTTTTGTTCACTTGTTTGTTCAATTGGTTGTAAGTTGCCCTGGGCAAGGTAAAGTGACTAACTAATTAAGTAAGTAAATATTAAACTTCATTCAGGAAGATAAACAAAGTGACCAATAGGGAAAATGACAAAGAAAGACCATGTTGAAACTACTGAGCACTGACAATGAACAAAAACAAAGGTCGATAATCTGATTCCTCTCAGTGAACTAAGGCCAGTGTTCACGAAATGGGCCCCAGAGGCGGAAATCTGAAAATTGTGTGTGAAGACCTTTAAACCTCCCCCTTAAATAAATTCAGACAAGACTCAAATTTTGGTTTGGTTTTTGGCAGAATTTAGGCCACAACTTTATTGATTACAGCAAGTGAGTGGTTGCATAGGCTCTGGTTCGACTAGCTCAAAAGCTCTTCAGGAGGGGAAGGGAAAGGCAAGGTGATGGGGGAATTAATCGGGAATAAACGGCTAAAGGAGAAATCAGGGAAAGAAAGGGGAATAATGGAAACAGATCACCAGTGGAATCGTTGAAGGTAGATCGCTCTCTATCAGCTTGCAGCGGACACAATGCTGTTGTTCCAATGCAGGCACCGAAAGAGGAAGCTCTATGTCACATGCATTGGTATATGTAGGTCCCTTGATCCGATTAGCCTGCGTCCCATTGGCCTGATTGAACCCTGCATCAAGGGACCTACCAATTGGGTGTTGTGGCTATCCAATCGTACCCACCCACAACACAAGGGTTTGGTTGCCAGGTCTCACCGCAACACGTGCCCTCTTTAAGGGAGGACCCGATTTATTGCCTCTGCGGTCTAAACAAGCTTTACTATGTGGGGATTTGCCACAAACCCTGGGTTTTTTTCTCCCTATCAGCCCTTTCTATTAACAGTTTTAAGACATTTGAAAGGTGTGGAGAAGAGCCTCCAAACAGTTTGCCTCACACAGAAGGAACACAAATGGGAGCAATTTAAAGATGCCCCCATTTGGCAGACGTTTTCTGCAGCCACCCTAATCTTTTGGCCACTCTTTGATGTCACTCAAAAACACTGATGCCACTTCTTACACTTTGGAGTGACTTTTACTGCTCTTTAACCCCCCCCCCCAATTACTGACAGAGAAAGTCCCCTAGTGAGATCATCTGCGCTAGCTTTCCACTTGTTCCTCTAGGCCAGGGGTGGGGAACCTCAGGCCTGGGGGCTAAATGCAGCCCTCTATGCCTCTATACCCTGGCCCTCAGCTTTCTCCCAAGGCAACGCACCCAGTCCGCAACCACACACTTCACTTGCTCCACTTCACACCCTAGGTATTTTTGCTTGGTTTGAACATGTCCTTGAACATGTGTTATCCAAAATAAATGTGCATTCTGCACTTGGTTATAAAATGCTACTGTCAGCTATCAGCGCCCCCTGGCGTGAACACAGAGAGAAATGAATCTGGTTGTGGTGTCGTGAAACCCTGGGGAAGAAGAACCTCATGGCACTCAGAGGCAGTAACGTGAACACACCCTCAGTTGTGTGAAGAAGTGAGCCTACTGTAGAAAGATAAAAACCACATGCATTGTGCCATCTTCTTTTGCCTCTCTCTGGCCCTGCCCACCATCGGCATGCGGCCCTTGGAAGGTTGCATGGAAGAGAATGATGCACTCAAACTAAAAAAAGCTTACTTGCTGCTCCTCTGCACTACTTTTATTGGGGATTAGCTCTTAGCAGATGCAATTAGCAACACTAAGTTTTCCTCACTGATTTCGAGCTGAACATTTTAGTGAGTACATGCCAGGGGAGCCTTTGAGATCCCCCCTCAGCATAACTGAACCTCAATGTCATTGGTTTTGACGGAGTGAGCAAAGCTAGTGTGTTCACTCAAATCTCAAATATCCCCTGGTTTTGCCCACCTGACAAATGTGACCATATGCTCTCCCTAGTTATAATTGCTTCTTCAACCTAATGGTTGTTAACCTTTGCCCGCCGCCATTTTGTTGAAGGCATGGCAGGCAAAGATCCCTCACAAGAAGCACATCATTAAGCACAGATGCTTAACTCCAGAGGAAAAAGAAGAAACAGAAGTCACTCATGGAGGAGTGGAGGAACCTCCCATGCCCTGGGTGCCTTAGTGTGGTCACATTCGCACCATTAATTTAAAGTACTATGATACTACTTTGAACCATCATGGCTTCCCCCAAAGGATTCTGGGAGCTGTTATTAAGGGTGGTGAGAGTTCTTAAGAAACCCCTATTCTCTTCGCAGGGCTAAAATTCCCACAGTAGTTTTTAAACAATGAATCCCTCTTCCCTGGGAACTCTGGGAATTATAGCTCTGGGAGGGCCATAGGGGCCCTCCTAGCAGCTCTCAGCAGCTTTGCCAAATTACAATTCCCAGAATTCTCTGGAAGAAGCCATGGTGGTTTTAAGTGGTATCGTAGTGCTTTAAATGTGCAGTGTGGATGTGGTTTGCCAGTCTCCATTCTTGCCTCTGAAGACAGGAAGGGATATTTGAAGGTTTGACCCCCTTCCCAGCAGTGTTAGAAACTGAGATGTGAAAGCTGGGGGCTAAATGGCACCTTAAACCTAGGTTATGGGTTGAACAACGGAATGCCTAGGCACACTTTTTTTATATAAGAAGAATACAAAGCTGATAATGAATGAGCTTATGTCCATTTTTCACATGATCCAGTCCCTTCCCCTGCCCACCCCCCTAATATTATTAAGAGCGTCTCTTCACCAGTCTTCAGAGAGTAGCTGGAAGTGGGGAGGCAGAAAAAGGCCCTCCATTCCTTCCACTCCGCAGTTTTAATCTGAAATCTTAGGTGCAGCACTGTACCCAGAGCTCAGAAACTGCTTGCGCTAAAGAAATTCCCTGTTGCAAAATGCGCCTAGAACAAAGGGAGTTTCAGACACTGCTTCCCAGTATTTTTCTAATGGACTTGGCAATCGAGTTCAGAAAGAAAAAAAAAGCAATGCAAATATCAAACCTCCGAATATAAATATTATGATTCCATTTCCTCTGAAATTTGCAAATAAATAGAAATGTCGATTTCCGCAGTGTTAGCTCACTGTATTTAACTTCGGTGGGGAAGCTGGCTAAGCTTCTAAGCAGTGAGCTCTTAAACAAATCACTTCTGGCTCCCTCAAGAATGTATATTATCTACTTTAGACTTGTTGACAGAGTAGCTTGGACTTGGTTTTGCCTCAGTAGCTGCTGCTAAACTGCTAAACTAAGAGAGCCCCCCCCTTTTTTTACCACATTAGGTTATCATATGCCAAAAAAGGTTTTCTCCAGGCCTTATTAGTGATGTTATTAGTGATGTCTTTGCCCCAACATTGGCAGTTACAGTATATTATTTTTCCATATAACAAAGCCATCATATTTCAATATTTGGAAAAGTAGTACATTTCTCAGGGGAAATTTACCATTTATAAATTTTCTGCCCACTCCAGAAGACATTGCTTTCGCCTACCAAAAATAAGTCAAGCATTTCTGATATGAGAAATTTAGACAAGGAATGGTTTCCCAGCAAACACTGTCTATTGTAAAACTGAGATGCCATAACCAACTTTTTTTGCAATTTCTATGGCAACCAGAATTTTTTATCTGCAAATAAAAAAGCAATGTGGGATCTTTTTTTCTTTGCAACAAAATAATTGGCTGATCCGAAAAAAAAGAGAGGAAGGACATCACAAGGTTTAAATATTAACCACAAGTATTCAAACTGTAGAATCACAACATTTGTACAGTATAACTTTCCACGCAAAGCATGTACCTTCCTTTAATTCTATGGCCAATTAGTATAAACAGATAGTTAATGGCAAACATATAAAGGTTTAATTTACTTCAAGGTGTCATGTACTTCAACTGCCAGCTACTGTATTCACAGCTATTTTTAGTTTTCCAGCAGAAGTCAAGATATAACATGCAATTTTTAAGAACAGGAACTAGTCTCATTGACATTAATATGCCTAATCAGTCATTCAGAGCTTTGTACTGCTTCTAGTTGAGGAATGGCCTAAATGTGAGGTCTAATCTAAATTCTGGTCTAAAGTTTTGTTGAGACTTAACTCCCCCCCCCCCGAGTTTTGTAATTAGATTTTTTTTTTCAATCTCTCTTATTAGGGGTTGTCAATCTTTTGGGTCCTACAGGCACATTTGCAAACCAGAGGAACTGCCATGCGACTGGAACTGTCCCATCCCATGAAAAGCAGCCCCCTCCCCACACAGTCATCAGGCTTTAAAAAAAGCTTCCTATTGGCTAAAGAAGGCTTCTTCCCAGCCTAACTTCAATGTGGGAGGGGATAATGCACCTGCCAGGAAAGACCTCTACAGCAGGGCACTGTCGTTTGACTAAGTGGAAACCAGGCTTCAGAGAAAGAACAAGGCAAGGGAACAGAGAAGCATGTATATAAATTATCGTTATAATAGGCAAGGCATGCAACTTCCTTTTCCAGGATACTGGAAGAGGCTGGCACCAGTGGTAGTCATATGGCTCACATTTGGGGGCATTTATGAAAGTTTTCCGAACAGTCAACAAAGGAATATTCCCTGCAACCACGTCCTCAAACATTCTACCAAGGATGAAATATGGACTTCTTCTCTGGGTGGATGTGATGGATCCATACTCTGATCAGGGAGATGGGAGGTTTGGTTGTTGATCATCCACGAATTTCGTATCATGCTGCCCAGGTTTTCTGTCCAGATGGGGTTCATCTTTCCGCACTGGGTTATGATTTGTGGTTGGCAGCTGTTAGAGGCTGTTTGCAGTTTTGGTTTGGTCTGTGAGTGGTTTTGGCGGTTGAGCCTTAGGCTCTGGTGGCGGTTAGGCATTGGTTATGTTGTTTGTATTAAGGGTCTTAAAGATTAGTTGGCCCCAAGTTTATGCCTGAGTGGTGGGGAAATCCTGGTCAGGAATACAGTGGCTCTATGCTGTGTCCGTAACCCCTAGGCAGGGGCCAGGACGGCATATTGAAGCCTCTGGGAGCCTGAAGGGAGAGGGGAGAGTTCTGTACACCCGGTCCCCGTCTCTCCCTATGGGGATTTCCCCGTGTTGACAAGGCAAGTTTTTTATTCTATTATTAGTTCTGTCCTTAGGTGACAGTTGGGAACCAATGCCTACGCAACCACTCACATTGTTTTGGATTTAATAAAGTTGTGGCCAAATTCATGCCAAAAACCATTAAAACTTAATTCTGTGTTTGTTGTGATTTATTTAAGGGTGGTTTGGGGGACCTCCACACGCAAACGGTCCTTCTCTCTTTTGGCAAGCTTTCTCCCCAGCATGTTTGCCTTAGGTAGACCTCAGCCACAGCAACAGAGATTATGACATGGTTCTTTATTGGCAGCAGATACTGGCAGACACACAAACCGTACACAAGGATATGCAAAAAATAATAATAATGAAACCAATGCTTTCTTTTTGGTAACTGTGAAACCCACTCACATGGCCTCTCCCAATGATGCTCTCCTTTTGCAAAGAAACTGATGAAAATTAACATCAGTGACCATCACACTAAATTGTTTCTCAGGACCGCAGCCATTAGGAATGGCAGCTGAAGTATTTCACTTCAGGATTTCAGAATGGCAGCTTAAGTGTTGCAGCTTTTTTGGTTGTCCATTGGGGCTCTTCGGCATCCTTTTGAGAATTCTGCGCACTGGGATGCCATGAATTTTGTTTGTACCTTGAAGGTGTTTTGTTTTTTTCAATCCCCATATAAATTATTGCAGCTATGATTCTCATTCTTGCAGTTGTTATCACCAGTGTGTGTATATTTTCCTCTATTCAGACGATGCCACAAAAAGTTTAATTAATCTCGCCATATTGCTCCACCTCTGAAATAGCTTATGAAAGAGCCCCAAGGGTGAAAACAGTTAGGTTTTTATGGACATATATTATGTATTAGTCATTACTTTTAAAGTCTATAAAATTTAACAGAGAATAAAATATTCTCAATGAGTTTGGTTAACTATCCAATAATCTTGAAACAAGACTTTCATTTCTTATTCATTATAAAAAATAAATACATCTTTGATAGTTTCAGTCATGTCTTCAATCGATCACTAGGTGTCACTCCATTATCATGTCCGATTTTATGCTTCTTTTGGTTTGCAGTTTGAAAGGAGATGTAAAGGAAAGTATCTGTGGTAGATCACTGGTTCCCCCCAAAGAAGCTCAACAACTTTGGCTCCCCTAAGAAAAGCTCTACATTTTTGCCTTGCACCCCAAAAAGCAGGGATTTCCTCCTCCGTCAAACAAGCTCAACATCTTTGACCTGAACCCCTAAAAATGGGCCTTCCTCCTTCCTAAAAGAAGCTAAAAAACTTTGACCTGAATCCCCCCCCAAAGCAGGGCTTTCCTCCCTTAAAAAATAGCTCAACAACTTTGACCTGAATCCCCAAAAAGGGGGTAGATCACTGCCAGTTTTTAACTCTGTGAGTAGATCACAGTTTCTTGGGAGTTGGCCACCCCGCTATATACAAAAGCTAAAAATAGTTTGAGCAGCATATGTCATTCTTTCCCTTGACCATCTAAGAATTCTCTCTCTCTCTCTCTCTCTCTCTCTCTCTCCCTGTATGTGTATTTTTTTTTTTGACAAAATTCCAAAATACGCAAAGAATTGCTCTGAAACAAAGTAGGAAATAATTCCTACTAATTTCAGTGGGGCTTACTCCATAATACAGCCATTGATTTCCACGAGATAGATTTATACATGTGCTTAATTGAAATGTGAAGCAAATGATATGTACTAAATGCACTTAACATTGGCAGCCTCC
The DNA here is from genome assembly GCF_963506605.1 of Zootoca vivipara. Lineage (NCBI taxonomy): Eukaryota > Metazoa > Chordata > Lepidosauria > Squamata > Lacertidae > Zootoca > Zootoca vivipara. The sequence continues at coordinate 108,761,901 of NC_083276.1, forward strand.
TGTCAATAGATTGCCGCAATGGTTGAGATGTGTTGTTTTTCATCTGTCACTTTTTGTTAAGACGAAGCTTCTCCTAACTTCACATTTGTACTTATAAAAGTGTCAGTCTTCTGTTCAGTTATGAAATAAATGAATTATGAACTTCCCATGGATAGTTGCATAAAGTGTTGATAAAATTAAATTAAATGCTTTAGCAATCCTATTTCTCAGACGTAAGTCTCAAGAAGGGCTTCAATTGGGCTTACTCCACAGTAACTGTGTTTAGGGTTGCATCCTTCATGTATCAGAATAACTAAGTTAGGTGCAGACAGGTACAGTGGTACCTCTACTTATGAATGACTCGACTTACGAATGTTTCTACTTATGAATGGAGCTCCGCCCGCCATCTTGGTTGCTGTTTAGATAGGATTTTTTCTACTTATGAATTTTTAGATAGGGTTAGATAGACTTACAAATTTTTTCTCCCAATGCATTCCTATGGGATTCGACTTACAATTTTTTTCGACTGAGGAATGTGCGTTCGGAACACATTAAATTCATAAGTAGAGGTACCACTGTAATACAATATAATACAATATTGATTCTCTCTCAGTCTCTCATCTCTCTCTCCCCCATACCTACGATGATGTTGATTTCTAATAAGAGACAGCATTCCCCAGTGCCAGGTGGCCCCACCAAACTTATACACATATGTACACATACAGATCACAGACACACATGCATTTTTCTCTTTTTCTCCCCCCCCCCGTCCCTTTCTCATGCACTTCATCTATGTGCAGCCGCACATGCACTTCCTTCCCTCTCTCCGCCCAACATCTTTACCAGCTTGAGTGAAAAAGGCCTTAGCAATGTCATGCCAACACACTCCTATTTCCCTTCTAAGGCCACCAAAAGTAAGTGGATATGTTAGGTCCTAATTCTGATCCCTGAGAAACTTAACTGACATTTTGTCCCTTACCCTAAATAACCAGCCTTTTAACAAAAATGTTTGTCCTCTTCCCTTTCACCAGTTCATTAACGCATACAGATACAAAGCAATTTGCCTTAAGTTCCAATCTGGTATTTTTCCACGTTCTTCAAAAATGCCAGTTGGCTCACGGTGCATTCCTGCACACATGACTACTCAGTCCTGCTGAGTTCAATGGGACATCCTTGCAGCCAGGTAAGCGTGAAGTGTCAATCACCACTTTCCGTTGGTCTGTTGAACAAAAATAGAGTTTCAGATTTAGTCTGGCACCTAACAACTCCCCTGTTCCACATATCCTGCCCACCCTCAACTTTCATACATGTTCTAGGCCCTTATCCACCTTAACAGGTCTGTAATTAGTTACAGGTAGGTAGCTGTGTTGGTCTGACGCAGTCAAAATAAAAATAAAAAATCCTTCCAGTAGCACCTTAGAGACCAACTAAGTTTGCCATAGGTATAAGCTTTTGTGTGCATGCAGATACACTGAAACAGAAGTGGAAACAGACTGGAAAGAGAAGTTGCTGAATTGCAACTCATTACCAAGCTTAAAACCATGGAGAGACCTGGTCTGAATAAGGACACTGGATTCTTATCTCATTATACATGATCAAGCTTTCTTTAGCACCTCAGCCCTTGCTTTTTCCTGCAAGACCAATTGCAGTCGTTAACAGTCATCAACACGTTTACCACTCCTATCAGCCAATCACCCATTCCCACCACCCTTCTGAGTAATACCCCTCCCCACCCTCTGACTATATATAAGGGTCTGGTGACTTTTGTTTCAGTGTATCTGAAGAAGTGTGCATGCACACGAAAGCTCATACCTATGACAAACTTAGTTGGTCTCTAAGGTGCTACTGGAAAGGTCTGTAATTATTTGCGTTATCCCCTCCCTAATCCCTGCCTTGAATAAAGGCAACATCAGCTACTCTCAAATCACTGGACTGAATCCATACAGTCAAAGAGAAGCCAGGAATATGACTTGAGCTATAGCTGCAATCTAATTCTGACATACAGCGACAAGTTCAGAAGATGACACAAAAGGACATGCAAGGTGAACTGCCTATGGGCACATAATCACTGCAAGTCAGACCAGACTCCAAGGGCATAAGCTGAAAATGTCAAATATCTACAAGATTCATGGACGTAGCATTTGGCTTTCTTTTGCAGCCTTTAGCACATGCATCCCAAAGCTGACCCATTTCTTAAACCTAGCCTGAAGACTGGAGACAAGAGTTTGCAGGATGAAAGAGAGGGAAAGAACAAACACTTTTTTGAACCAGTGTACAGTAGTTATAATGCATTAAACCATAGCTGCCAAGTTATCCCTTTTTTTAAGGGATTTTCCCTTATGCTGAATAGGCTTCCTATTGTATTATTTCCTTAATCAGGACCAGCAGGGCATAAGCTGTGTTCCTATAAGCATGAAGTTGTCTAGGGCCAGGGGAGCAACAATGTATGCATTCCCATTTTGCATTTTGCCATGCTGCCCATGGCAGCCATCTTGTGCTATGCAGTACCCCCTGTGGCCGCCATTTTGTGTTATGCCACACACCCCTGGCAGCCATTTTGTGCCTATCACCAACAACACTTTGCGTGTTCAGACCCAGAGACCTCCCCCCTAAATAAATTCAGACAAGACTCAAATTTTAGTTTTGGTTTTTGGCAGAATTTAGGCCACAACTTTATTGATTACAGAAAGTGAGTGGATGCATAGGCTCTGGTTTGTCTAGCTCAGGCATCCTCAAACTTTGGCCCTCCAGATGTTTTGAACTACAATTCCCATCTTCCCCAACCACTGGTCCTGTTAGCTAGGGACCACAGTTTGGGGATGCCTGGACTAGCTCCCTGCACCCTTGCAGGTAGTGCTGACCCAGCGCACCAGCATAGGTCAGCCAAGGGTGAACACTTTGATAGGCGAAAAGCCGGGAACAGACCGCCACCCAAATGCCCCCCTGGACTCAGGCACGGGCACAATCCCCTCTCAGGGGCTGACCAAACATTTGAGTCCTTTAACGAAATACCCCTTCACATAGGGATGGCGAGAGCAGCTAGAACTGAGAATAGAAGTCGCTACGCAAGGAGCCTGACGGCAATGTTAAGCGGGCAGCAGCAAGCTCCGCAAACAGGGAGCACTCAGGGGCCAAAAGCCCCTCTAGGGGGAAGGGAAGGGAAATGAAGGGAAAGGAATAGCAATTAACAAAGGAGGGGAAGAAAACAATTGGAAGGAATTAAGGGAAAGAAGGGATAACGGAAAGGTAAATCTCCCTCGGCTGCACAGAGGACACGCTGTTAGCCTGTTCTGAATGCTCGCGCTGAAAGAGGAAGCTCTGGGCTACGTGCATGGGCATATATAGGTCCCTCAATCTGTTTTGACTGCGCCCCATTAGCCAGATTGAACCCAACATCGAGGGACCTACCAATTGGTGTTGTGGCTGACCAATCCTAGCCACCCACAGCACAGGAGGTCGGTCTCCAGGTCTCACCGCAACACGTGCCCTCTTTTAGGGAGGACACAATTTGTCAAAATTTGAAATATGCCCATTGGTCCAAAAAAGGCTGGCAGCCCCTAATCTAAACTTTCACTCAATAGCTGAAGCAAATAGTAGAAACAACTCGCAATGCCAACCTATGTGGTTAACACTGCATTAACATGTGCATTTCTTAATTTGCAGAATATTTATAACTTCATGGACTACTAAACAAATGGTTATATGAATGGTTATGAATGACCGAGATCAGATGTATGCTTACAAATGGCAGGGAGAGATAATGTAGGCAAACTGCCTCAAAGTTGCAAAATGCGCTGACAAAGGAAATAAAAAAAATAATTTTGGTTATAACATAGTTTTTATTCCTTTTCATATATAAACACGGTTGCATTGAGATATCTCTTTGCTTACATTAGACCATATGACATGCAACAATTGCATAAACTTAAAGCAACAATAAACACTTACATAAATGTTTCTGAATATGCTAACCTAGTGTTGAAGTGTATACACCAGAATTATGGCAAGTATTACAGAAAAGAAATTATGTACAGTAACATGTATTGTTTAGATTGAGGACCATACATAAAAGGTATTGTATCAATACCATTTAGAATTTATAGGGGGGGGGGGTTGGGAAGCAGGAAAATAAAAATGTGTACTTCATGCACTCTAGACTGTGCTATGAACTATGAGTATTGTTCTACTATATGTCTCATTGTTTTTGAAAGCAATAATGTCACACATGACTGCATAAAAAGTGTCGTGTTTCTTTTTGATTCTTGCTGCTTTTAATTTTTCTGTCAGTTTTCCCCCAATAATGCCATTCAGTAATTTTTTAAAAAATCATTTTTATTAATTTTCCAATAAAAACAGCCAATTAACATATCCATAATCATAATCCAATTAAAAAGAATAAACTTAAATTAAAAAAACCAAATTATAGTCCAAATTGTTAATTATTAATTTTTCTGGGCTCCCCATAGTCTGGACCTCTTGAAGTATATCTCCAATATCTTCGTTCCTGCCTGCTTCTTGTTGTTCTCATATTTTCCACATTCCGATCTTAACGCTTTAAAGTTCTCCGTCCCTGGCTATGCGATTCTCAATCATGCCAGAAATCATATATGCTTTCATCCATCAAATACAGCTTTATTTGTAAATATGTATTTTTCCAATTGTCTATTTGCCAGCGCAGCTTTTCCTGACTTCATTCCAATCGTCCAATCTGGGCTGTTGTCCAAGTCTATCGTTTAGAGTTTAATGACACAGCAACTCCCATGTTGTTAAGTTATTCCAATCCGGGCTGTTGTCCAAGCCTGTCATTTGATGTTAAGCATACTGTTTGCAATGTAAATGAACTGTATTCCACAGATATAAGTCATTTGGCGATCAATCAGCTTTTGGAGACCACACAATCCCCCCTTCTGGGCCCTAGAAGAGGGGCTGCTATACATCCATTTAGCCTTCTCTCTCGCTCATAATGAAGAAATTCATTGCACTGTATGTTACCCCAAATTATTGTCTCAAATCACTACAAAGTCAGCCAGCAAGCATCTCCCACTTCCCTCGAAAAAGGGAGGAACTTTCATTTTTCTGTGCTGCGTCATATTAACAAGTGCCATCTTGTTTCTTCTTTTATCTTTATCAAGTCTTTCAAGTCTACGTAAAGCTGCGCAATTGAGTACTTAATTGTAAATTGTAAATAGAAGTCCATTCTTAATGAGGCTTGGCATAGAAAAACAATGGTAGGTTTTGAGAAGAAGAAAAAAAGAAAGTACTGATCACCTCTGTAATCCAAACACCATGATGAGAATCTCTTTGAAGTCTGAGCTTAAACACCAGGGACTGTGCCATTCTGCAGGTTTTTTCTCAGTCTTCTTCGGTCCAGACTATGTTTATTGTCCAAATCTAATTATTTTATCAAACAGATATTTCCAACTATGAGAGTGGCTTCGGAGAGTGCCAGCCATGTCGTGCTCTGGGACCCAGTGTCCTTCTGCTTGCAACTTGATGCAAGCTGACAATCTTGGGCAATCTGTGGGTCTACGAGACAGTCTTCCGTCACCCTGGGAAGTCTGCCAGGGCTAATTACCCCCATATCAGCCCTGAATTACTGGCACGGCTGAGGTCCGGTCGTATGAGAGTCAGCCGTTTCTCACCGCCGGAAACAGGAAGCCTGTAAATTGCATTATACCATTGATTTGTAGTTAATTGTAGAATCGTAGAATTGTAGAGTTGGGAGGCAGTTGGAATCATTACAATAATTGTAATGATTTCCATGTCCCGGAAATAGTTCTTGCAGCAGTTATTTCCCACTGGTGTTTTATTGATTGATTGAAAATAAATATTGTGGGTGTAATCTGCAACATGTTCTTGACACCGTAATAGTGCGCTAGTGGTGGGTTTATTCTGCTTCAGTTTGTTCTGCGATGCTTCTCCAATGCCACATTATTGCTACAGCACGCTATAGCACAACATAGGCAGAACAAAAATTAATAGGAATATTTGTGGTGTAAAGTGTTACAGGGATTTAAATTACTACACATGGCTAAGTTAGGTCCATTAATGTCAGCTGGTCTACCCTGAGTAAAACTTATTTGAATGCCACTCATTACAATAATGCCTTTATGCAATATTTCTCAGATACCATGCCATATCAATAGCCTGAATGGAATTATTGGATTCCCAGGCATTTGGTGCTTCAGTGTCTGGAGTGGCTGGCTGCATTGCTGCTTTCTATGTAAAAGTACCTAATGCTTCAAGTCAGGATCATCAATCAAAATTTTCCATTGCAGCAGAGGGAAGGAGTAAAATGCACTGTTGAATGCTTTTATTCATTTCTGTTCTTTTCTAAAAACATAATACTGCATTTAGCTTGCTGATATAACAGGGATTTAAAACAGAACCTGCAACCAGTTTTTAAATTATCCATATGTTAGTGACATCAGGGGTGGATTCCCATTCATGGAATTTCAGCCACTCACTTTTGGGTAGCTTCATTAAAACAGTAAGGCTGCTACGGGCAATAGCTTGCTGAAATTTACTGCTCTGAAATCTGGTGACTGGTGCGATGGCTTCATGTGAATGATTAATTTATTGATTTGCATCCAAGCACTTTCCCCATATTTCTAGTTCGCTTCCTGCTGCCTACCTACAAACTGTTCCTTGGTTGATGGGGTGAGAGCAAATGACCTATTTTGTACATAGAAAACAATAAGACTATATCAGTTCCTTAGCAATAGCTAACTAGGAAAATGTTTGCTTTGGCCATTTTCTCAGTGCAGAAATCCCACCTCTTCCTATTTTTGATTTCAGCATGGTTTGCCTTGATTTCGCTTATCTTCATTCTTCTTTCCTTCCCCCCCCCCCAATGTGGTTTGCACAGAACTGGGTAGAAGGGAGGAAGCAGAGGAAGAGAGAGCATTCCAGAGGATGCCAGGATGTCTTGTCTCTGATTGGCTGACCACCGCTCAATGGCTGGTGGAAGAAGGAGTAAACCTTTCAGTCTGCCCTGACGGAGCTGAAATAACAGAATCCAGATCGCAGGTAATTCAAGGGGGTGGGGGAAGGGAGCGAGGACAGAGCAGATGCTTTTGTTGTTCTTGTTGCACAAGTCCTTGAGCATTGTCTGATGCGTCGTATAAAATGCTTGCGTGCGCATTTGGTGTAGCCTGTGCAGTGCTAATGGCTTTCAGGCAGTTTAGCAATTTGCTAGTCTTTCCTGTGTGTACATCTTTTCCAGTAAGCAATCCATATACAGTGAAATCTGTAGCTCATCCAAATCTCTCTGGCAACTTTCTTAACGTGTGAGCTGAGCTGTCAGTCTTAAGTGAAGGTGGAGCAGTTAGGGCACAAAGATAGGGAGGTGCACAGTATAAAGCTTTTGCTAGACAGTAGATATTATGATCATGGCAAAAAAGACAAGTGCTGGGAAATCAAGAGTGTTTCTTTAGGCCTAGGAAAAAAGGCACTGCATTTGATGTAGCATTTTGTCAAGATACGGGCTCTTTAGGCTGTTAATTCAGAAATGTGCCATTGGAAGAACTGAGGAAACAACTTCTAGGTTGTCAGTGGCTTTAACGGGTTTCATCGTGCTTTCAGTTTTTGAATGAATATCCCATTCCCTCATAATTTGTAAGGGAAATGAAAATACAATCCTTTTAGTTGCCCTATTCAAAATAAGGCATCTAACAGTTTAGTGTACAGCTTAGTGTGGATTACTGTTGATTTGAAACACCACAGATTTTCTAGCACTGACATTTCAGTGGCTAAAACCAGCAGAAAAACACATCAGCTCGCTGTGTTTGCTGTTCGGTGCACTAATTTCAATCACGGAAATGAACAATATCGGTTCAGCAGCTAAAATTGGGTTATTGTGCAACTACATGTACTGGGACAACATACACTGACCTACATAGCTTTTCTAGGAGCTCTGTCAACTCCTGGTATAATTTGGAGTGGGAGCTTATATCTAATGGTGTTGCTAACACCAAGGTTGCAGGTTTGATCCCCGTACGGGATAGCTGCATATTCCTGCATTGCAGGGGGTTGGACTAGATGATCCTCAGTGTCCCTTCCAACTCTACACGTCTGTGATTCTATGAATGTGCCTGTGTAGTGTCAAAGAGCTGCCTATTAAAATGGACAAAATATTGTACTGTATTGCATCAAAAGAGTGAATATTTTAGAAAAAATAATCATGCAGCAGGAAGCTGAAGATGTGAAGTTAAATGCCCCTCTTTCTGTAATGGCATTTCTCGGTACTGAAACTGGTGCATTTCCCAGTTAATGCATCAAAATCAAAATGCTGATGGGAAACATTCTATATATGAATTATAAATTAAGGAAAAACAAATGCACAAGGAAATAATGTACAGTTCATATGAAGATTGATTCTTGGTGGGCATGCACAGAAATACTGCAACGATTCCCAGCTTTAAATATGAAAGTAGTCCTCATACTTTAGACTTCTTCTGTATACCATAACATAGTACAGTGGTACCTCGGCTTAAGAACTTTATTCATTCTGGAGGTCCGTTCTTAACCTGAGAGGTACCACTTTAGCTAATGGGGCCTCCCACTACCGCTGCGCCACCGCCGCACGATTTCTGTTCTCATCCTGAAGCAAAGTTCTTAACCCGAGGTACTATTTCCCGAGGTATAGCGGAGTCTGTAACCTGAAGCATCTGTAACCCCAGGTACCACTGTAGTAGACCTCATGCTTTGCATACAAAAGGTCCCATGCCAAAGATCCCTTGTATTACTCACTTAGTACAATGTTTCCAGAGGTAGGCAGGATCTTTGCCCAAGAGAGCCTCTGCCCCTCAAAACAGACAGTACTGGCTAGATGGACTGACTATAAGTAAAATTCTTGCAAATGACAAAGACCATATTATGCAGGCCAGAACACCAGCACTGCTTGTATAGTTCTCATTCAATTAGGGACTGCAATGTACAATATTTAGGGAAGTTTTTAATCTGTGATATTTTAATGTATTTTGCTATTTGTTGGAAGCCGCCCAGAGTGGTGGGGGAAACCCAGCCAGATGGGCGGGGTATAAATAAATAAATAAATAAATAAATAAATAAATAAATAATGTTGTGCTGCACAGCCATTGTTTTCAGCCCAGGATTACTCTGTGGGCAGGGCTCAACTAATGAGCTCTCTGGAAGTCAATGCAATGGCACAACATGCCTCTCCAACTTCTCTGCCTATACACCTCTGTATCCTCACCTCCCCAATTGGTTTGAGGAATCAAGGGAACTCCCTGGAACAGAGAATAGGGGAAGAGAGGGCAGATCATTCCACCAGGCAAACAGAAATGCTTTCGCTCATGGAGTGATGCGCTTCACTCTACTTTGAATGCCTCTCTTTGAGCCTGGGAAAGCTGTGAAAGCTAACATGGTATTTGCTGCTACAGTGGTGCCTTGCTAGACGAATTTAATTCGTTCCACGGGTCTTTTCTTATAACGAAAAATTCATCTAGCGAATCCCATAGGAATGCATTGAATTTTTTTGAAATTTTTTTTTGCCCATAGGAACGCATTAATTGAATTTCAATCCATTCCTATGGGAAACCGCGATTCGCTAGACGAATTTTTTGTAAAACGAATTCGTCTAGCGAGGCAACCTCCGCTAGAAAAAACCTTTCGTTAAGCGGAAATTTCGTTAAGCAGGGCATTCATTAAGCGAGGCACCACTGTATTTCTTTTTAGTGTATATAGAGTATTCTGTCTAAAAGAATATTCACATTTGCAAAGTACCGTGCACATGCACACACAGTATTTTGATAAATCTTTATCTTCTTTTGGTTGCTGGTTCAATAGAAGGGAGCTCCTAGTGACTTACAGTATATGGTAATAATCCTTAGAGCAGCCTTCACCAACCTGGTGTTTTCCAGAGGTTTTTGATTACAAGCCAGTCATCCCAGACCATTGTTGATGCTGCCTGGGAGCAAAGGAGTTTCAGGCTGGATCTAGACCAGGCATCCCCAAACTTCGGCCCTCCAGATGTTTTGGACTACAATTCCCATCACCCCTGACCACTGGTCCTGTTAGCTAGGGATCATGGAAGTTGTAGGCCAAAACATCTGGAGGGCCGCAGTTTGGGGATGCCTGATCTAGACACATTAAAAAAAGTTACAGGAAAATGTGTTATAAAGCTCATAATGTAAAATCCCTTAGGCAATTTTGGCTGCTCTACATCACCATCTGGTGTCACATGTTTATAACACAGTTATAATGATATAATTGACTGAGTGTAGCTGAGTCATTAGTCCGAAACAGTCATATCCATACCATATATTTAAAACACTCATTACATATACTACTTTAACAGTCATTGCTTTCCTCCAAAGAATCCTGGGAACTTTGTTAATGGTGGTGAGAGTTGTTAGGATACCCCTCACAGAGCTACAATTTCCATCACACTTAACAAACAGCAGTTCCCAGGATTCCTTGTGGGAAGCCATGACTGTTAAAGTGGTGTAAGAGTGCTTTAAATATATTACTTGAAAGTGCCACAGATACTTCTGATCATGGAAAAGGAGGAAGGATCAGGTAGGAGATTCATGCAGCTCCTGTTAACAGAGACTAAGGAGAGATTTAATTTCCATATAGGGAGGAAAAGTTAAAGCACACGGGAAAATACACCATTCTCAGTTGTGTGTACAGTAGTTTGAGGGGGAAAATTGAGCGAAGTCTAAAGGAAAAAAATCCCAGAAGGAGAAGAAAAATTCTGGGTATGAAAGTATTTAAAAGGACATTACCCCCTCCCCCACCACATAAAAACACATGTGGGAGAAGTGGGGGGGGCAATTAAATATTAAAAATAGTTATTGGATCAATACATGGGGGGAAACCCAGCTAAATATTAAATGTGATCATTATTTAGTATTTCTGTTTAACTTTGTCAAAAGCAGTGGTCCAACACTTCTTTCAAAATCCAGGCATTTCCATTCCACTTTCTGCATTCCCCTCCCCCCTTTCACACGCCAACTTTTTTTCAATTTACAGATAATTTTAATGGACCCCCCCCCCCGTTACTTATAATGCTTGCATTTTTATATTTCAAATGCCTTTGGTAGTATTCAATTTAACATTTATCTGTTTGGAGTCAGGCTGTGTACACTACCCCATTTATAGCACCAACAAAAAACAAACACAGTTTTCCTCAATCAGGAATAATTCATGCTCATCTTCAATGCGTTGCTTTCCATCTAGAGTGAGTCTAGATCCTGGCATCCTCAAGGGTGGGTGTGGTCCCCTGATATGCATTGAAAACCTTCCACTTGATTAGCTTATCCACATCATTTCCTCCCTGCAGCCTAGATAGCTCAGTTGGCTAGAGTGTGGTGCTGATAATACCAAGGCCGCAGGTTCGTTCCCCATATGGGACAGCTGCATTGCAGGGGGTTGGACTAGATGATCCTCAGGGTCCCTTCCAACTCTACAATTCTGTGATTAACCTGCCTCAGGTGAGAGAAGAAGGAAGTGGTAATTCCACTCTTGGTATATTCTCACCTCCAATGCCATTGGACAGGTGTGGCTCCATTGCCAGACCCACTGACATCTGCTTCCCTGTTTTCAAACGGACACACTGTAGAGAATCAATCTGCAGTGAGCTTTTATTTTTAGAATGAAACTCATCTCTCAAGAAGCGCATTTTAGGGGCAACAAATAGATTGTGTGTTGGGGGCGGGGCGGGGAATGGTACTTGGTTTCCATTGATTCTAGAACAAAATGGCATCTGTACACAGTCCGTGAGCCTCTTTTCTGACTCTGCTTCTCTTCCCAAGAATTCCAAAACTCGGCTTTCCCACAAGCCCGAATTCAGTGAATAGGCGCCGTGTGGGAGCAGCTCCCGTAATCAAGAGAAATTGGTAGAAACAGATCTTAGTTCAACACATATTTCAATTATTCAGTTTCCTTGGAAACCTTCTGCTGCAGATGGATTTGCCTTTCTATAGCTAAAAATATCCACCTAGCCCCTCTTACAATAACAAGGAACTGAGAAGATGCAGAACGGGGGGGGGGGGGCTACACTCAGCATTGCCACGCTAATTTTCAAAGTTCTTTAATAACTGTGTGAACCACAGACCTGTAATTTCTTATCTTGTGTTACCTTTCAGTGCTGCTGGCAAGCATTCATCCGCCTTGTAGAATGGAGATAAGCCCACCAGCCTTGGCTGCAATTCCTACTTGGGGGGGGGGGGGAGGGAGTGCTTGTGTGGGAGGCTGGGAAGATAAAAGGTTCCAGTAGCTGTGAAAGTGGGTGGTAAATGTAGAAAATGGAGCTATTGCAGCACTTTGAAATTCCTGCATTGCTCCTCTCGCACGAAAGATGCCCGCTTCCATTCATTTAAGCAGCAGCAAAGTTAAGCTTTGTCTCAGACCTTTCAATATTTGTGTGTGTTTGTTTTGGCCAAATGGTGACAGTCTCCTTCCTGCGCAATGCTAAAGGTTTACTGATTTAATTCCTGTCCGGGGGTGGGGGTAGAGTTCTTGCATTTTCTGCATGTGGGTTTTAATAATAATAATGATGATGATGATAATGATAATGATAATGTATTATTTATACCCCGCCCATCTGGCCGGGTCTCCCCAGTCACTCTGAGCGGCTTCCAACAGAAGAATAAAACACAATAATCTATTAAACATTAAAAGCCTCCCTGAATGCCTTCAGATGTCTTCTAAAAATCTGGTATTTGTTTTCCTTTTTGACATCTGTTGGGAGGGCGTTCCACAGGGTAGGCGCCACCACCGAGAAGGCCCTCTGCCTAGTTCCCTGCAACTTGGCTTCTCGCAACGAGGGAACCGCCAGAAGGTCCTCGGTGCTGGACCTCAGTGTCTGGGCAGAATGATGGAGGTAGAGACGCTCCTAATATTTGTGTTTGATCCAAACCAAGACTGCAGTTACCTGGGAGTAACAGTAGTAGATACAGTTTGGATTGCACTGTTAGTCACTGTTAGACCAGAGGCAAAATGACCACTGGGAGAAGGACAGAGGGAGAAACGCCATGGTACACCCGCATCAGCACAACCGCACGCCTTCATCCATCCGCCATCTGCAAAAAAAACATGCCTCTCCCATATCAGTCTCTACAGCCACAGCAGGCGCTGTAACTCTCCAATTGCTAGACTTCACCCCCCAAAGGCACACTCTTCCATTGTATCTTGAGACAGATGGATACCAACCATACATTAGTCATGCCTAGAAAAGACCCATTGCAAAGAAAGTTAGCCAGTCATCCATTTGATTTCATTATTAATTATTATTATTATTATTATTTACTATTATTTATTAAATTTGTATACCAATGATCAGTAGAGCTACTTACAATGACTAAGTAGATGTGACTACGGTAAGTCTGGAGCCAATAAAATAGGGACATTTAACTTCATTTATTTCAGAGGGGTTACACACACAATGCTATCCTTCATTGATCCTGCATTTTATTGATTTTTAAGTACTTGTAATGCTGAAATCCTACAGCGAGGAGGAAGCCGGGGGGGGGGGAGTGAAGGCGGGTACAGTGCCTAGTTCAGCACCCTGACTTCTGCCAGAAAGTGAAAGTAAGGGTGGAAGGGGCTGTTGCTTTTCTCTGTCCTTTTCCATCTCCCTACCCCACCCCACCCACTTCCCTCCCATTGGAAACGGTGAGTCACTGAAACAAGTCTCTTCACATATTAGATTAGATATAGAATTTTCTCTGAAATGCATTCCTGAGTGGAATGCTGATCCTTTCAAATCAATGAGAGCATTGCTACCGATTGCAAAATGAGAAAGGATTGCAGCACCTTGGTCTTTTTTTAAGCAAAAGTTTTTGTTCTTTGAAGAATTAAGGCTGCAGTCCTGGTACGTACCCTTTTACCTGGGCATAAGTCCCGTTGGACTGCACAGGCATTTTGAAAGTGTGTCATGGTAGAAATAATTTGTATTTGGGCAGTTTTCATAGAGAGAATGGCCACTATTTTATTTCTTCCCTGTGAAGGACGGTGCGTGGATATATTTTATGATTTTCAACATGTCACAGGATTCACTAAACCCACTATTGATTATAATAGGGAAGTCTTTTAATTAATTAATTAATTAATTAATTAATGTTTCTACTGCAAACAACACTGCAAATAATCGTTTGTTCTATATCCCTGTCAAATGATATTGTAATCTATTATTTTCTATTTGATGTAGGTAGACTAAAGCCACTCTGGAAATGTTTATATATATATATATATATATATATATATATATATATATAACAAAGAGGCAGTTATTGTATTAAATGTATTAAATGAATATAATGCTAAAATGTATTAAACAAATGAATGTATTAAATGTGTTAAACAATGTATTAAACAAATGTATTAAACAAATGAATATAATGCTAAAATAAATGCTCTTTTATAAATAAATAAATAAATAAATAAATAAATAAATAATGTTCCCCTAGACTTCTTTGCTAAAAATCCCATTTCAGTGAAGCTTGCAACTCCTCGGCATCTCATTAGGATTACAAACAGGTGGTTTAGAAGATATATAAGATATATAAAATACTGCCTCATTTACTCAAGTTTAATGTGCCATCGAATCTAATGTGCACCTTAATTTCCGCAACGTAATTTGGCCAAAAAAAAGGTGAGCATTAGATTCAAGTAAATATGGTAGTTTCTGATTAACTACAATAATTGCACTTAGTAGTTTTTTCTTTGTTAAGGAACAGATTGACACTATATGCCAAACACCTGTAATTGGATTACAAGGTCCAGATATCTAGTTTAATTTTTTTTTCTTTTAAAGCATTATAAACTAACAAGACATCTCTCTCTCTCTCTTCAACAGCAGCATCATATGTTGCATAGCAACCGATGTAAAGCAAAGGCAATTAAAACAAGGTATTTTTTCAACGCAAACCAGTATCTGGAAAGTTAAACTTCAACAAATGGAACCAAGTTAGTGTCATCAGAGCCTGATGGTTACAGAAGCTTTCCAAAGTGATAGCAGAAACAGCTTAATACGTATGCAAAATTAGGGATACGCCAACACTAACGCCACAGATTACATTACTAGGTTCCCCTAGAACACATGGTAACATGCTCCAATGCGATGTTTTGGATTCATCAAGTGACTTAGATGTAAGGAACAAAAAAAATTAAAATTAAAATTAAAGGACCAGTTCAGTTGGGGACGAACAAGAGAAGAGGAAGTAAAAGGTGTTCAAAGGTGGCTTTCCAGTGGATGGAGACAGGGAAGTGAGAAAGGAATGGGTTGGTAACGCATATTTATACAACTAACAATGAGGGGAGGGATTGGAGGAGAAAATAAGAGTAGCGATGAATGGGGAAAGCAGAGTCTTGTAGCTACGATTTGCATTAATGCAATGCTATTTGTATTGCAATACACATACTTGCTGTTTTTGTTGGTTATGTGCATTTAACAGGCTGTTAAGCCGAGACTCCCAAACTGTGGTTCTCAAGCCTCATTCCACTGGCCTGTGGGATAGCTAGGTTTGTGGTTGAAGATGGGATATGGCATGTCTATCACACTGAATAGCCACACAAATTTGTAATTGTATTCTTATTTCTTCTTTTATGCATCATATTGTATTCTGTTGTACAGTACTGTATTCCTATTTGCATTCTATGGAATTTCAGTTGCTACAACAGGCATTGGGGGGTCATGAAGACCTCAGCAATTTTCAAGTGGTGGGGAAAGATTGGGAACCACTGCTCTGAGCATTGCAAGTTGAAGTTATATAGAATGATGAAGCTATCCTATGTGTCTCTGTGTGGTCAAAAGCAAGGCATGGATTTGTCAGTGTTTTCTGTTCACCCAGAAATCATACAAAGCCAGGAGCATGGAAAAAAACACCAGGCTCAGTTTTCTAATGTGGAAAGGGAGCTAAACACACAAACAGTATTTTCTTTTATAAAATATCACAGTGTCTTGAACTGCAAGCATCAGAAATTAACTTTCACATCATTCCCTAGATACCAGTTTATGATATACAATTACTGGGCTGTGAACATGGATTTTGTGCGACTCAGTACTTCACAACAATGCTTTATATGTAACATCTGTTTCATGCATTCATCTGCTAATAATAATGTTAATTTAGAAAAGAGCTCATTTCTGTTCTGAAGCAAACATGTTCAGCTTCCAGATAACTTTACCTGGATTTTCCCCCTATTCATTCGGTGCATTTGAGGCCAAACTGAGATGACAAACTGTGACTCATTCCATGTTTCAAAGATCTGGCTGTTAAGCTTTCGTATCTCTTACTATAATTTTCTTCAGGAAAAAACCAACCCTAAACAATGTTATGACTGGATCGCAGGAAAAAAAGGGAGAGAATTATTTTTAAATAATTCACTAGTGGATGTCCCCATACAAAGATGCCATATTCCTTAACTGAATCTCTAGCAAGGCTTATCTGTATTAGTAGTTTTCATTCCAAGAAATGTTTAGCAAGGAGACAATAGCTGCATTTAGCTAATCCTTTTAAAAAAAAAATCAGTTGCAGAAGATAGGTGCAGGTAGGTAGCCGTATTGGTCTGCCATAGTCGAAGCAAAATATATATAAAAAATCCTTCCAGTCGCACCTGAGAGACCAACTAAGTTTGTCATTGGTATGAGCTTTCGTGTGCATTCTCACTTCTTCAGATTGGTTCAACTTCCAGTAGTCATCTTATACAATTGTATAAAACTAAAAAAATGGAAATAGTGCAGATTTACTCTGCAATCCTATGGAAGTTTAACCCCAGAAGAAGTGTTATTCTGTTCTTACACCCAAACATGCATCCCTAGTATTGCATCCTTAGTTCACCCAGACACACAATTCCATTCCCCTCTTGGTTTTCCATTCCACCACCCCCCCAAAAAAGGTCAGCATGCCTACCGAGCATGCTCGGTCATCTTTATTTTTGTTTTTTAAGGTGGGGTTTCCTCTTTAAGATTTTTTCCAGAGGTTTTTTGTGCTTTTGCCAATTTTGTAGATTCCCCAAGCCTGTTTGACGCCTCTCTTTTGTGCATGTGTGTTTCCATTTTGGGTACATAAAAACCCTTACTCAGAAGAATTGAGATTGCTATTTGCATACAATATAGGACATATTTCTTCCACATCATGTGGCTATCTTTGATTCTATTAACTTTAAGTGCATTTTACGTTGGGC
This sequence comes from Zootoca vivipara, assembly GCF_963506605.1. Taxonomy (NCBI): domain Eukaryota; kingdom Metazoa; phylum Chordata; class Lepidosauria; order Squamata; family Lacertidae; genus Zootoca; species Zootoca vivipara. The sequence goes on from NC_083276.1 coordinate 108,779,034, forward strand.
AAACTGTGGAATGTGAGGGTTAGTTCAGGTAAAAATGAAGGGACAAAGCAGCCTTCTCATAAATCATGTCAGCTGTCTTCTGCCATAGCAAGTTGCGGCTTCCTCTGAGAATCTCTCTGTGTGTCAGATTCCTGGAAGACAACATTCCATTTGCATCAGTGAGTAAATGTGCTGGGAGAGGTGTGCAAAATGCTTCAGTCTCTGCTTTTAATATGCTTCAGCAACACTTTTTATGTGAGCTGCACTGAGGAGATGACCTGTGTGTGATTGTCACACAAGCAGTGTTTGAGCACTTGGATAATGAGTAGCATGAGGCACGCTTGAAAGCCGGGAACCTCCTCAGTATTGTCAGCTCATATGAGTGAGGTAGAGTGGGCAGAAGACTGTTATGGGGCAAGTCTCATGCAGCAATCTGGGAGGTAGGACTTCAAAGCCTGATTTCATTGAGGCAGAACCCATTGCTGTTTCTGGTTCCAGCATCGATCTAGGTAGCATACCCCTTTGCAGAAGGATTTAATGATGCCTGCAGGTAAGGTCACACAATCTAAGGCAGGGGAAGCCATCAAGGTGCCCTCTGGATATTGTGCACTCACATCACCCCCAGTCAGCATGGCCAATGGTCAGGGGAGCTGTAGCCCACCATATCCAGAGGACACTTTGGTGCCTGCTCCTAGTCTTGGTGGAAAACTATCCTTTTCAAGCGAAGAGGGAAATCCTGGCTCTCCTCATCCAAAGAGGAACTGGAACTCATGACTCTGGTTTTTCCGAAGGCTTTTGTTTTCAGATTTGAGTGGTACATAAAGCAGACGCTCACAGATTGCAAAGCTCAGCGGTGAAATGGAAACGCAAAGGCATGGCTAATTGTAAGCTAAGACTTTCGACTAACAAGCAACATGCACCTTCCTTTTGTAAGGCTGGGTGGGCACAGCATTTAGCACAGCAAACAGATAGATCCTGAGACTGGGCAAGCAGGCAGGCCCTCCTTCTAGCCATTGGTTAGGTGAGGTTTGTGTGTACTGACATCTCTGTGTGCAAGGTGACAAAGGTGGGGTGGGTGTCCCTTCCAGCTCCTGTTTTCAATTGATGGATAAAATATCTAAGAGATTTTGACGCCAAGTAGAGTTATGTTGGAAAGATGCATAGGCTTGTTTAGCCAGTAGATTCTTTGGAGCATTTCCATCTTTATTTATCAAGGGAATGTCCTCTTCAGTTACCACTTCCTTGCTCTACAGTCCCACTTGCAAGCTTCTGAAATATTTCAACCACCTTTGCCTGTTACATGTTTCTGTTTTCCCATGATGTACCTGTTGCTGTGACACTATTTGGACCATTTCCTACTTCTCTATTGTGTGGTTACGAGTATGGCTATCGCCTGAAACCTATATCATTTATCCTGACTCAGATTTCAATGGTATTTCAAATTAATGCAAAGTGCTGTAGAGATAGTGTGAGGGACAGGGGATATCGCGAAGTCCCTCCCCTCCTGAGTTCAAGCCCGTCCCCGAGCAAAGGGGAAAGCAGGGAGAGTTCCGATTCCAGTGGGGAAGCAGGAAGTCGTGTCCGAGGCTCAGGCAAGGTAGAGGAGCCAGGGTCCCAGGTGGGACAGGAAGGGGCAAGCAAGGGGGGAAGACCCATCCCTCCAACTCCAGAATTACGCAGGAAGAGGAGGGGCAAGAGGATGGGTCTGCCAAAGCTTTTGTGTTGGAGAAAGACGCGCCAAAAGCCATTAGGAGGTTCTGAAACCGACTGACAACATCGCTCCGTGTAAATAGCAATGACTTGAGCACTGTAAATACGCAGCACCAATAAAAGAATAAAATGCAGAGCTGCGTAGCGTCGTTACTCTGAAGTAGTCCACTCCGGCCACTGTGACAGCAACCTCCTAATCATTTTTGGGCTACTTCGGAGTTGCCGGGATGAGCGTGTCCGAGGCGGAGAAGTGGCGGCAGATCGCTGAGCAAGCCCAGCTAGAACTGCAACAGCTGTCGCTGCAGGCGCAGGGAGAATTGAAGGCAGCTAAAGAGGAGACTAAGAAGGTCCAGGACGACCGGCTACAACTTGCGGAACAGGTGAGAGAGCTCCAGGAAATAGAGCAGCATTTAAGGGCGGTGGCGGTAGACCTCCAAAACAAGCTGGATGCAGAGAAAAACAAGGCGGGAGGGGCTCCCCAAGTCCAAGTGCTGCCAGGAAGGAGAGCAGGGACCCTTGTAAGCAAGTTCAATGGAGACCCGAAGGAGTTTCAGGGCTTTGAGACTGAGATCGTGTATGCTCTTGAGCTGCACCAGAATGAGTTCCCCGATGATGAGCACAGAGTAGCGTTTATTGTGGAACATCTCACCGGAGCAGCCAGGGAGTGGCTAAGACCATTAATCGCAACCAAGAATCCTTGCATGAAAAATGTCCAACAATTTCTAGAAGGTTTGAGGACGATGTATTCGTCCGATAGTCATTTGGACCAGACTAAGGAGGAACTGCATAATTTACGCCAAGGAAATATGACAGTTCGCGCATATTGGGCGAAATTCACCATGCTGGTGCACAGACTGGGGTGGGTTTTGGATTCGCCTCCCATGCAAGCTGCGTTTTACTTGGGTTTGAGCGAGGAGGTGAAGGATGAACTCTCGAGAGGTCCAAAGCCCAGTACTATGGATCAGCTGAGCAAAGCAGCTCTGGCGGTGGGGGTGAGGCAGGAATCCCGGTGGAACGACAAGCAAGCGACGCGCGCAAAGCGGGCTTGGTTCCCACGGTCGCAGGAGAAGCCACTCCCTCAACAACCCTTTCAGGCCACGCCTGGAGCCAGCCAGGACCAGGAGCCCATGCAGATTGATAGCGCGCGCGCGCGGGCTTTTCAAACCCCAGCGGCGCCAAGACGCAAGGAGGGAAGGGGCGGGAATTGCTTTCTCTGCAACTCACCCCAGCATCTCGTCAGAGACTGCCCACATCGCAGGGAGTGGCAAGGAAAGGCGGGAACGGTGGTGCCCTCCCCCACTGACGCAGCACCACAGCAGGGAAACGGGAAAGCCTGGCTGCAGGAGACAAGGGGCAGCAGCCAGGCACAGTCAGCAGACAACAGCCCCAGCCCGCCCACCCGCACAGAGAGGTGCAGAGCCAGCCCACCCCTCCCAGAGCAGGAGTGGTTCTAGAAGTGACGCTAACGCTCCCCAATGGCTATCCCCTGACGGTCCTCGCCTTAATTGACAGTGGGGCGTCCGCCAACTTCTTCTCGAGAAGCTTTGCAGAAGAGCACCAAATCCAGCTTTTGCAGTTGGATTTTCCTCTGCACGTGGCAACCATTGACGGCAGGGAGCTGCGGGGAGGGGCCATCACACATCAAACCCCCCCCATGAGAATGACGGTGGGAAGGCACTCAGAGACACTGGCGTTCAACGTCACCACCATCTCAGACCCCCCCATCGTCTTGGGCATGAGCTGGCTGGCGCGCCACGACCCCTCCATCAGTTGGCACCAGAGGTGCATCACGTTTGGGTCGGACTTTTGTCTGGAACATTGCATGCAGCACCAACCAGGGGAGGGCCCTCCGATGGCCACGGTGGCCACCATGCATATCAAAGGGGGTGAGGCAATACCCAAGCAGTACTGGGACCTGCAGGAGGTCTTCAGCGAAGCGGAGTCCGACCACCTACCCCCGCACAGGCCTTTTGACTGCCAGATCAACCTGGTGCCAGGGGCGACGATACCCCCAGCCAAGCTGTACGCCATGTCAGACCAGGAGCTGGAGGATCTGCGCGCTTTCATCGACAAGAACCTCAAGCGGGGGTTCATAAGGGAAAGCAAGGCGGCAGGGGGCAGCCCGGTCTTCTGGGTGGACAAGAAAGACACGCAACAGCGCCGTCTTGTGGTGGACTTTAGACGGCTGAATTCGGTGACAGAGCCCGTGGCTTTCCCCATGCCCAGAGTGGATGATCTCCTGACAGCGGCACGCAGGGGCAAGATTTTCACCAAGCTGGACCTAAGGGGGGCGTACAACTTGATCAGGATCCGGGAAGGAGATGAATGGAAAACCACGATGTTCACGCCTCTGGGCTCTTTTGAATATCTGGTGATGCCCTTCGGTTTGCAAGGGGGCTCAGCATGCTTCCAGGCCTTCATGCACCACGTCCTGGGGTCCCTCCTCTTCAGGAAATGCTTGGTCTTCCTAGATGACATCCTTATCTACTCGAATGACCCAGTGCAGCATGTGAAAGATGTCAGAGAGGTGTTGCAACGCCTGAAGGAGAACCACCTGTATGTGAAGCTGGAGAAGTGCAAGTTTCACACCAAAGAGGTGGACTTCCTGGGCTACAAGCTGTCAGACAAGGGGCTGGCGATGGACAAGGACAAGGTGCAGGCCATCCTGGACTGGCACAGCCCCAGGACGCGCAAAGATGCCCAACGCCTACTAGGCTTCGCTAACTTCTACAGGAAGTTCATCAAGAACTTCTCTCGCGTTACGGCTCCCATCACGGACTGCCTGAGAGGCAAGCAGAAGTTCAAGTGGACACCAGCGGCGCAAGCAGCGTTCGAAAGCCTCAAGAGAGTGTTCGCCTCAGACCAAAACCTGTTCCATGTGGTGCAGGACGCGCCCCTACGCATTGAGACAGATGCTTCTGAAAAAGCTGTGGGCGCAATTTTGTTGCAACTGGACGCCAACAGGGAGTGGAGACCCTGTGCCTTCTTCTCCAGGAAGCTGACACAGCCTGAACGCAACTACACAGTGTTTGATAGGGAACTTCTTGCGATCTACGCTTCGTTCCAGCACTGGCGACACTTCCTGGTGGGCGCGAAGCACCCCATCCAGGTGTGCACAGACCACAAGAACCTGGAGTTCTGGAGAACTGCCAGGGTGCTCAACCAGCGGCAGATACGGTGGGCAGAGTTCTTCTCGAACTTCAACTTCTCCATCCACTACATCCCGGGGGAGCAGAATGTCAGGGCGGATGCCCTCTCCCGCAAGCCAGAGTACATGGAGGAGGAGGCGCCACCAGCCCCAAGGCACATTTTCCCCCCGTCGGCATGGTCCTGCGGAGCAGCTGTGGTGAGCGAGGCAGAACTCACAGCACTGACGGCAGCGGATGAATTTGCCAACCGCATCTTCAGAGAACTGAGAGGGGGGAGGGAGCAGGCAAAAGACTTTGCAGAACGCAGAGGGCTGCTTTTCTACAAGGGTGCGCTGTACCTACCCACCACCCAGCTTCGACGTACGGTCCTCAAGCAGATGCACGACAACCCTACAGCGGGGCATTTTGGAAGGGACAAAACCGCTCACCTAGTCATGAGACACTTCTGGTGGCCAGGGGTGCGGGAAGATGTTCGAGACTATGTACGGGGCTGTACCACCTGCCAGCGGGCGAAGGTGGTCAGAGCAGCGCCACCAGGGTTGCTGGAGCCCTTAGCCACACCACACAGGCCGTGGGAAGTGGTGTCCATGGACTTCATCACAGATCTGCCTTCGTCCAGGGGTAAGACTGCAGTGTTGGTGGTGGTGGACCTTATGTCCAAAATGTGTCACTTTATACCGTGTGCCAGGGCAGTCTCGGCAGAAGAGACAGCCAAACTGTTTGTTGATCACATTTTCAGACTGCATGGATTACCTTTAAGGGTTATTTCGGATCGTGGCCGCCAATTTGTTTCCAGGTTCTGGCGGCGGCTCATGAACCTCCTGCAGGTGGAGGTCAGCTTGTCGACGGCTAGACACCCGCAGACCAACGGACAAGCGGAGAGGGTCAACGCCATTCTGCAGCAGTACCTGAGATGCTACGTCAGCCAGCGGCAAACGGACTGGGTGGATCGCTTGCCACTAGCAGAATTTGCCTACAACAATGCAGTGCACGTCTCCACAGGGGTGTCGCCCTTTAAGGCCAATTACGGGCGCGACCTCAGATCTTTCCCAGAGAGGGAGAGGGAGGAGGAGGAGGAGGAGGGCCCACAGGCTGAGGATTGGGCAGAGGAACTGGAGACGGTGCACCAGCAGCTCAGAGACCACTTGGAGAGGGCCAAGGAAGCGTACAAAAAGGGGGCAGATCGCCACAGGCGACAAGGGGAGGTCATCAGGGTGGGGGACAAGGTGTGGTTGTCCTCGGAGGGCCTTCCCACCAGAGGGAGGTGCAAAAAGCTGGCACCCAAAAGGCTGGGCCCCTTCACGGTCACGCAACAGGTAAACCCGGTGGCATACAGGCTGGCACTGCCAGAGGACATGAGGGTGCATCCAGTGTTTCATAGATCGCTGCTGTCGCCGTACAGGGAAAGCAGCAGGCTCCGAGACAGCGAACAAACCCCCGAGGGAGGGGGGGAGAGGGAAGGCAGGGAGCAACTCAATGAGGCCACGGCCATCCTGGATTCAAGGTGGGGGGTGGGGGGACTGGAGTACCTCATGGCATGGGAGGATGCTCCACCGTCCCAGAATGAATGGGTCCCAGCCACTCAGATACAGGAGGAATTCTTGGTGGAAGAATTTCACGCCCTCTTTCCCCACAGACCCAAGCCCTGGCACATGGAAAGGGAGGGGGAGGAGGAGGAGGCACGGGAGAGCAGCTCACCATGGCGCTGGGAAGCGGAGTTTGAGGAACCAGAGGATGAGGTATGGGTGTCACCGAGATCCACCCAGTCAGAGGAAGGAGCAGATTGGCAGAACGTTTTTACCCCCACCAGCTCTGACGCCACGGACTTTTTGGGATTCCCGTCCGCCCAGGCGGAAGGGGGGGGCTCGCAGGACTGGGGGGAGGTATTCACACCAACGGGCTCGGAGAGCACTGAGTTCTTAGGCTTCCAGTCGTCACCGACACATGGGGGGGGCCTGGGGAGGGGTGAAGGAGAGCTTGGGAGGGGGGTGGATGTGAGGGACAGGGGATATCGCGAAGTCCCTCCCCTCCTGAGTTCAAGCCCGTCCCCGAGCAAAGGGGAAAGCAGGGAGAGTTCCGATTCCAGTGGGGAAGCAGGAAGTCGTGTCCGAGGCTCAGGCAAGGTAGAGGAGCCAGGGTCCCAGGTGGGACAGGAAGGGGCAAGCAAGGGGGGAAGACCCATCCCTCCAACTCCAGAATTACGCAGGAAGAGGAGGGGCAAGAGGATGGGTCTGCCAAAGCTTTTGTGTTGGAGAAAGACGCGCCAAAAGCCATTAGGAGGTTCTGAAACCGACTGACAACATCGCTCCGTGTAAATAGCAATGACTTGAGCACTGTAAATACGCAGCACCAATAAAAGAATAAAATGCAGAGCTGCGTAGCGTCGTTACTCTGAAGTAGTCCACTCCGGCCACTGTGACAGATAGGTTGATATATTTTAACACAGGGTTGCATCCAAGTACATTTACAATAAATGTGATTAATGTAAGTACGTACATCCATTTCAAAAGGGTGTGCTTTTAGTAAGACTTAGTTTGTAGATACAGTAGGTGGTTTATTGGGGAAGTTAAGCAGAGACATCACCTTGCCGACAAAGGTCCGTATAGTTAAAGCTATGGTTTTCCCAGTAGTGATGTATGGTAGCGAGAGCTGGACCATAAAGAAGGCTGATCGCCAAAGAATTGATGCTTTTGAATTGTGGTGCTGGAGGAGACTCTTGAGAGTCCCATGGACTGCAAGAAGATCAAACTAATCCATTCTTAAGCCCTGCTCACTGGAAGGACAGATCCTGAAGCTGAGGCTCCAATATTTCGGCCACCTCATGAGAAGAGAAGACTCCCTGGAAAAGACCCTGATGTTGGGAAACATTGAGGGCACTAGGAGAAGGGGACGACAGAGGATGAGATGGTTGGACAGTGTTCTCGAAGCTACCAACATGAGTCTGACCAAACTGCGGGAGGCAGTGGAAGACAGGTGTGCATGGCGTGCTCTGGTCCATGGGGTCACGAAGAGTCAGACATGACTAAACGACTAAACAACAACAACAAGCCCTTCATTTCTTCTTTGAATATGCAGATTTCATGAATGTTAGTGTTAAATGTGCTTGATAAATAAATACCAGCTGGTGTGACTGTGGTCAACAGAGATTATTAGTCTCATGTAAATCGCTCTTCATTCCCTCACATAGGTAACTATAGATAATCATTTACCCAACATCTAACAAAACTGTAGGTAGCAAACCAGTGAAATGGGGAGCTGGTTGTGTGTGTGCACCCACCCATGCAAAGAAGACAATTTGACCTACCACATCCTGACTTCTCCCAATTTTTAATTTGCCCTGGATCAGGAAAGGCTTGTCCTTTTTTGCTTTTACCATTACCTTTTCCTGCAGATATGTTTGGATCTTGCTGATGTGTTGATTGATCTCATCCCAGAAAATAAAAATACATTTGCCAACCCTTTTTAACAAGATCCTCTTTTTTTTTTTTTTGGTGCTGTGCTCCAGTCAAACCACAACCCTTCAGTTTTGATGTTGCAGCTGGTTGCCATGGAAATAATTGTGATTTCACAGGTTTAGTGTAGCATCCATTGCAGGAGACATTGAGGAACATTGGTTGTGTGGGAGACATGTTTAGAGAATGGGGAGGGCATGAAAATATTCTGAACATGCCTCATCTCAGGACCCTAGGGATCCCCCACCACGTCTTTCTCTGTCTCCCTCTGTCTCCTTCTCTCCTTTTGTTGTTGTTGTTTTTACTCCTTATAGTGACAGTAGCATCTCCTGCACAGCAGATACAAGAACAACTTGATGTGTCTCACTGCTTCAGCTGCTCAGACAAAGTGATGTGGTTTCTCTCATCACTGCCTCCAGTATAAACATGCAGTTCTTTGTCTGCTGTCTGCATTAGCATTTTCTGCCTTGCATCCATGCCGCACAATTATTTTTCTTGGGGAATGTGATGCCAAGAGACGTCAGCTTGGTTATAATTAGCTATACGCTGGCAGCTCTCAAAAGCTACAGACAAGTGGCACTCGGGAAGGTGTAAAACCATTTATTCCTGTACATTTGAAAGTAGTAGAGAAATCATATTCCGTTTGCTGTGGGTAACTGAGTTGGGTGTGTTGTTGTTGTTCTTTCTGTTGACCTACATGAATATTGGGGTGGGGGGCATTTAATTTTGTCATGGATTCTAACAGCTAACAACCTCAATTTTGATTCCATGTCATCCAGCTACTGTCATTGGGTACAACGGGCAATCATTAATTCCACAGTTGCAAAGCTGTGCTTTTAAATGAAGACAAGAGGGGATCTCTTATTTCACAAACTTCATCAAGTTTTTCCGACATACCAGGCTTCATTTTAAAATTCCATTTTTTTTTAAAAAAAGAAACATATTCCTTTCAGAATTGTTTGCATAAGGCAAAACACCCTGGCAAACTCAAAAATGGTGGGCAGTCTTTATGATATAATTGTGATAGGCATGTCCTCTGTTGTATGTGCCAGATTAATTGGTTTGTGGATCCTATTCTAAACGAACAGCTGGCCTCCTTGGTATAACTGCTGTTTTGACTGTGGAGCTATGATAAACTTGCCTCATATTGTAACCTTCTCTCTCTCTCTGACTCTCTCTGTCTCTCATCTATGCCGTCAGTATAAAAGTAGTTAATGGCAAAGGACACTTGGAGGCAAATGTTTATAAAATGATACATATTCAGACGTGGAGAAGAAACCAGGCTGCACGATTAAAGTTTATTTGAAGGTCTTGCACAACAAACCTGATTTCTAAAAGAAATCGGAACGAATGTCTTTGTTTCCGGACTCTGTGTGTGTCACCACTTAGAAGGATATTGCTCTCTGCCATTCTCCGTCAATGCAACAGAATGTCAAAGCACACGTGCCACTTATCAGGGGGGTAAAAAAAAGGGGACAGAGGTAAAAGAACCTCACAATTAACAACAAAGTCAAGGGGTGGGGAACCTGTTTCAACCTGAGGGCTGCATTTCTCTCGCAGATGACCTTTCATAGGCAGCCCATGGCAGGTGGGTCAATAGATGTGACTCTAATAATAATAATAATAATAATAATAATAATAATAATAATTTTATTTATACCCCGCCCTTCCCAGTCAAGACCGGGCTCAGGGCGGCTAACAACAAAACTATCAAAACAAGCATAAAAGAAACAATTCAATTTAAATACAGATTAAATACAATGTTAAAATTCAATTTTAAAATGGGAATCTACAAGTGGAACCTCGTTTAAATATCTGTAGGATATTCTACAGTAAGGCTACATTCTAGCCACACAGAAGTCAGAAGCTGGTGTGAGTCAGAGCCATTCAAGAGTGGCTGCATAGCAGGAAGCCACAAAACAAAGAAAACCCCATTAGGCATTTGCACTCCGAGCTACTTGCAAATCCCTCTCTTTTTCTAAATTCACTGTGGAATCTTGTGCTCAGGAGACTTTGTTCCCTAGAAAGGCAGTTTGAGAATGGCAGCGTCCAAGGATCATGCCATATGAGCTGTCACTTGGGAAGGTGGGGAGTTTGGTGAGAGATTTGAATCATGTTTGCTTGCTATATAGTTGCTTAATATAACAGACTACAAGTCAAATATTCTAGCATCTAGAATAGATGGCACAGTCCGTGCCAGATTTCTGCAGAGTTAAAAGAAAAAAAACATTTTGATGGCTAGAGATGAGCTGTAGGACACCTCCTCAGTGACCCCACCCCCACCGGGGCAAAGCGGGGCCGTGCTGAGCTGCTGCCTGCCCATGCAAGGGGAGCCCAGCCAGCCGACGCGGCCCTTGGCAGGCAGAGAGGAGCACCATGCTGGGGTGCCTGTTTTGCACCCCTCAAAAGTTGTAAGCCTGGGGCCATGGCTCCCCTCTGACCCTCCATGCTATGCTCCTGCATCCTACTACTTTTATCCATTTTAAAAGTTGGGGAGCACATTGTGGTGCTTCCACTTGCAGCCTGAACTGGTACAGTCCCTTCTGTTCCCTATGGATTCTTCCAGCACATTGCCGCCTCTAAGGAGTAGACTAGGTCTACAGGGGCATATTGCATTGGGGAGATGTGTAAGCTTTAAGTGTGTTTATGGTCTCCAAAAAAATAAAGTCCTCCAAGTCTGAGGAAGGTGGGAGAGCTATGTCCTTGAGCTGGGACGGCTCTGGGATTGCCCCACCCCATGTATTTCCTCCTAAGCCTAAGCCAACAAATAGTATTTTGCGTAGTGGAGAGGAACATTTTTGGGGGAGGGGGTTACAGCTGGAGAGGGAAGAGTTAACATTGGCTATGGTATAAAGCAGGCATCCCCAAACTTCGGCCCTCCAGATGTTTTGGACTACAATTCCCATCTTCCCCGACCACTGGTCCTATTAGCTATGGATCATGGGAGTTGTAGGCCAAAACATCTGGAGGGCCGCAGTTTGGGGATGCCTGGTATAAAGTTTTCAAGCCTAGTATCGGTGGGTGAGGGGAACCTGAGGGCACTAAAACAGCCTTTCCTGTGTAACCAAATACTACATGTTAACATTGGACCCATTCAGACATTTGGCCGCAATCATAAATATGTGACTTATTAGGAAACAAATCCCAATGGATGCATGCAGTGGGAATTACATCTGAATAAAAATGCTGCTCACTTATACAGTGGAACCTCGGTTTATGAACACCTCAGTTTATGAATTTTCGGTTTATGAACGCCACGGACCCATCTGGAACGGATTAATTCATTTTCCATTACTTTCAATGGGAAAGTTTGCTTCAGTTTATGAACGCTTCAGTTTATGAACAGACTTCCGGAACCAATTACACCCATGCTTCAGTTTATGAACGCTTCAGTTTAAGTACTCCGCGGACCCGTCTGGAACGGATTAATCCACTTTCCATTACTTTCAATGGGAAAGTTCGCTTCAGTTTATGAACGTTTCAGTTTATGAACAGACTTCCGGAACCAATTGTGTTCATAAACCGAGGTACCACTGTACAGGCAAACAGGTGAGCACGCCAGCCTCTTCAGTGTTGGAAAGACTGTTCACCATTTGTTGTTTTGCCTGCAATAGGATAGTGTAGTTACTTGGGTGGTAAGAACCATCACATGGTAGAAGAGCAGGCACAGTTTTCTCCCCTCCACTGTGCAAATCATGTCCTGATGTGGGGTAGCCATTCCACAAGGATGCCGGATGAAACAGATGCCTGACCCATGCTATGCAATGCTTTCTCTCCCGAAAAGGAGCTGGAAGATCGCTCAAACTGGGCCTCTTTTCGCAACGAGGTATTTGCATATTCTATGTTAGGGTTGCCATACTTCCAAAAGTAAAAACCAGAACACCCCAAAAAGCTGTTGAGCTATATTATATGTAAGATTCCCTCTGTGACGTGCAGGGCCACACCAAGTCCACTGCTGACTATTGTAGTGCCTGAGCCAAGCTGCAGAACTGATTGTTCCTGCCCAATTATTTGAGGAAGTGTGTGTCTGTAACAAAACACGTACATGTTTGGTTTTTTAATTCCAGTTTGACTGTTGGTAAAAGCACAAGTCTCCAGGCAGAAACAAAAGCCAAATGTGTTTGTTAAAACAAAAACAACAAAAAACACCCTCCAGCAATGACTTTGGAGATCTTGATAGCATGGTCAGCGGTCAAATGTTTTCATGCTTCATTTCTCCTATTCCTCTGACAGGTACATGTGACAATGCTGAAGCTATGAGTGGAATTTTAATGAGGAAGTTTGAAGAAGTTGGCGGTTCCTCAATCTTCTCTGTGTGGGAATCGGATGATGAAGTTTCTAGCGGCAAAAGCGCTGACGATGCTGATAGTGTCAGTCTGTCCACTTCAAATCATTTTATTCGTAAGTACCAGATGCCAGGCAAGGTGGATCCATGCTCCTTTTTAAAGTAAATTTTTCAGGCAATGTTTTCACTTTGGAATACATACATATTCCATACATACATATGTGTGTGTGTGTGTGTGTGTGTGTGTGTACGCGCGCGCTAAATATAAGGCAAGCATCTGATCACAAAACTTTTGCACAGCACATGGCATCAAAGTCTATGGGGTGGCAGAGGGAAACACGGCTTTCCATAGCACTTGATAGCACCCGCCTTTGCAGATTTTTTTCTTAATCCTAGGAAGTTTCTGTTAATAACTTTTAAATCTTTACTGTAAGTCTATGGTGGGATGTCTGTCCTATCATACTGGTTTTATGTAAACAATTAAGCGCGCACACACATATATGCCACCCCTCTGCCACCCTGTAGTCTTTGATGCCATGTGAATTGCAGCAATAAGCATTTATTCTGAATAAGTCTGTTCGCTGTGCAAACGTTTTGTGATCAGATGCTTGCCTTACATTTAGCAAATTAATTGATTAATTGAACTTACTAATGTTAAAGCTTTAAAGAGCACTGCAACCCTGCGTTCTGCCATGCTAGAAGGGCTTTGGATGGAGGGGGAATGTCTTCCCACCCCTTCCTGGCTCTGCCAGCAGAGGAGTGCTGCCATTAGCAGGGGAACCCCACCGGCCAGGAGTGCCCCAGTGCACCTACCCAAATGGCAGATGGAAGCTACCAGTGGTGGCATACCTGCTGGTAGAAGGCCGAACAGAAACCCATGAGCATCTGGACCATGAGCCTGCCATGCTACCATCACAGCCTACCCCCACCCATCCCAAATCAAGCCACACTGCTGCCAACCTGCTCTTGAGATTGCAGCCTTATAGACCAATCCTGTGATCCCTGGAGGGCATCCCAGGGACCGTAGGGTGAGCAGATCTCCCTCTCTGCCCAGTCCTGGAGCTGATGTGCTGCTTTCCCCTTCCATTGGGACCAATGGACAGGGGACAATGCAAAAAGCTAAAATGCTTCCCCCTGTCCTTATTATCTTCCACCCGGCAGGGCTTTGGCTTTGGCCATTCCTCCACCTTGCCTTCTCCCTCCCACATCCCATTTGGATCCTTCTACCTGTACCTGAACATTGGAGATTCTTTTATTTTTAATGCAAGATGATGATTCCCCCTCCCCCCACATAAAACAAAGCAATGATTTTTTTTCTTGATAGACAAATTATTCTCTTACAGTAAATTAAAACAACTCCATCACCATAGGGCTGCCTCGGAAGCTTTTGTAGTCTGGCTGTCAAGTAATGGGGCTGTGTACACACTATACATATAAAGCACCCGTCCCCCAAAATAATAATATTGGAAACTGTAGTTTACCCACCACAGAGCTACAGTTCCCAGCACCCTTGACAAATACAGCTCCCAGGATTCTTCATGTGTGTGTGTGTGTGTGTGTGTGTGTGTGTGTGTGTGTGTGTGTTTGCTATAAATGTGTTTTAAATGTATGGTGTAAATGCAGCCTTTGGGTGGTCAAAAATACTGCAATACAGTACCTTGCTGCATTGCATGTCTCTGGAAGGGTTGGGGACAAGCCACAGGTAGAGAGGATTAAGTTTTGCTGCAGCCCCATTATGTGGCAGCTGAGGTTTTGGGGCCATTGCAGCCACAGCGCATGGTGCAAGAACTGTGCTAGTTTTAGTAGGTAGGTCTGTGGTAGGCTTTCTTTGTCAGGGACTAGATCTAGATATTTCTGCGAGGATACTGTGGTAACTCAGGCAACACACGCACCAACTAGTGGATGTGTATCTCAGGATGCCTGTAACCCAAGTTGTTTAACCCTATGCTTCAGAAGTTTCAGTCAGATGAAAGATTTATACTTTCCCCAAATAGGGTAAAATAAGTACAGCCATACCTCAGTTTAAGTACGCTTCAGTTTAAGTACTCTGCGGACCATCTGGAGTGGATTGATCCACTTTCCGTTACTTTCAATGGGAAAGTTCGCTTCAGGTTAAGTACGGACTTCCGGAACCAATTACACTCATACCTCGGGTTAAGTACGCTTCAGGTTGAGTACTCCACGGACCGTCTGGAGCGGATTAATCCACTTTCCATTACTTTCAATGGGAAAGTTCGCTTCAGGTTAAGTACAGACTTCCGGAACCAATTATGTTTGTAAAACGAGATACCACTGTACTGCATTAACACCAGTGCAACAGCATTCATGGTCAGGCTGTCCAAATGTTCCAAAAGAAAGTTCTGGAACCAAAACCTGGGCTTCCAGATGGTGTTGGGACTTCAGCTCCCATCAGCCTCAGCCTGCATGGCCAACTGTCAAAGTTAATGGGAGTTGTTGTCTACCAACATCTGGAGGGCCAAGGGTTCTCTGCTTCTGGCATGGAAAGATGGAACTTGCAGATATCAAGACTCTTCACACACACAAACACACACAAACACACACACACACACACACACCGCTTTCTAACACTGGAAATTAACATGTTGCAATATGTTCCACACCAATTACCATGAAAGCAAGAATTCATATTGTTGTTGGCCCATCTGCTTATTCCTAGCCAACTTTCATTTTGATATTTGGATCATTGTCGTTAATTCTGCAAATGAGTTAGATAAATTTGAAAGCCTGCAATTCAGGGAACTGAGCCTTTGGTTAGGAGTATGGCATGCTATATATCCACAAAAGCTTGCTGTGGGATTGTAGAAAATGGGATTAATAAAACTGTAGTATTCCTGCATCCCATCTGGAGGACGAAAAAATTAGGAACATGTTTTTTTGCTGCACAGCACACAGTCAAGCATGCTGATTGTAACAGGGACTGATATTTTGCGTTTAATACCACAATGCTTTTAGATCTCAGAAACGACTTGGCTTTCCACTTAAATTCACCCAAGCATTTCCAACACAAAACCCCAGGCTAGTGAGTGATTTCCCAGCAGATCTTCCCCATTATGCCATTGCTATGTCACGACTGGCTTTCCAGTTTTTGCAGTTTCCATGACAACCATGATCTTTGATCTGCAAAGAATAATAATGCATCACTAAGAGGTATAAAACATTTTTTGGAACATAAAGTGTGGTTCCCTCAAAGGAATAGATTGCAGACAGCAGGGCACTTATCATTAATCAGTACTATAATTGCAAGAACGCTGTATAAATATGAATTCCTGTTGATGGCAGACAGCAAACCACATCCACTAATTTTCTAGGCTCCACAGGAAAAAAAAACATTAAAAAAATATGGGAAGGCTTGTTACAGAAGCAACATCATTAACTGGCATTCAGCTACCGCTGTTAGTTGCTGCTGCTGCTGCTGCTGCTACTACTAACAATAATGAAAGGATAGCAGGAATAAGGTACAGGAATAAGGAGAGGTTGAGAAAGATTAAAGAGGCGACTGGGAAGTGATGACAAGGTGTAGTGGTAGTAGATAAAACAGGTGAGTGTTTGCTGAGTATATGTTTTTGTGTATGTGTATTCAAGTCCATTTATATACTGTTTAACATATACGATACCTTTAAGCGGTGTATGGCAAATGAAAAACACAAATTTCACAAAAAATACACAAGAAAACCATCAATGCGAACGACTAAGAACAGCAAGAAAAAGCACAGGAATTCAATAAAGCCTAACAACATACAGAAGATGAGAGTTCAGCTTTAATGATGCCTCTTAGGAAGGACTAGGCCTGCCACCCAATGAATTCTGAGAATTCTGAGATCACTGTGCTTCTCAGGAACCAGGTGAGATTCAGCAAGAGATGGGCAGGTAGAAACTGATTTATTCATTGATATCTTGGCACCACTGCTTTACCAGATCCATCGGAAATTAATATAATTGTTGGCTCCCAAGGGTCATCAAAAACATATTCAAAAATTAATCCATACATTTGAAAATGCATTGAATAATTTAGAATATTGAATAAATTGTAAGAGATCGTGATCTTCTCATAGATATTTTATAACCGTTTCATAGCCATTGCGAGAAGGAGAATGTCTTCACACGACTTTTAAATTTTTAAAATTACAAATCTAAAGGAAATGTCACAGCTCGTTCCAAAACATTTAAACAAATTTGTAGTGCGGTAGCGTTATTGTGAGGCAGCTCCCTCAGACATCTAACATAAGAACAAAAGAAAGCTGCTGGATCAGACCATAGGTTCAGGGAAGTTTTTAATGTGTGACATTTTAATGTATTTAAAATTTTTGTGGGAAGCCACCCAGAGTGGCTGGGGAAACCCAGCCAGATGGGCGGGGTACAAATGATAAAGTTGTTGTTGTTGTTGGCCCATTTAGGCCAGCCTCCTGTTCTAACTGGCCAACCAGCCAATTTTTTGTGTCATGAAAATAGTTGGTTATTTATTATATTTTTATTCACAGAGAAAATGACAGTGGGTTTTATTTTGCCTCTGGCGCCAGAATTAACTGATCAGCCTTTGATTCTATGTATGGACCATTATTTGGAAGAGGCTTGCAATTTGCTGCTCTGCCTGAGCTAACAAAATTATATTGCATGTAAAGGACAACATTGCTTTATGTGTTTCACAAATTCCCGCACGTCTGCCTATATATCCTTCATTGTTTTACATTCTGCCATACGTTGGGTTACTTTTTATTACGGATTGCCATTCTTTGACATAGTTTTCAGTTATGTCCTTGTGAGTAGCGATGTTGCAATGCCTGGTAGGCTTTTGGGATGCCGTGAGGTGATAAGATATTTATATACTGGTTTTCAGGCAAACATCATACGTTGGTTTACAAAGAAATTACAAATCAATAAGTATCGGTTAAAAATGTATAATATAGCAGAGAAGACAAGCTAGAAGGGTTGGAAAAAAAGAAACCTGTTTCAAAACTACATCTCCCCTCCCCTTGGGACAACATGATCCCTGAGTAGCTCTGTGATGGTGGCTGGGGAATGGAAAGGGTCAACTCCATTGGAACACTAGGAGCTAGAATAACTGGCAGTTTTCCAGGCTGTTGCGTCTTCATTCTCTCCTCCCCTAAAGAGAAAGACAGACATTTTTATGTATGTCAGTGTGATGCAATAGGTTGCATCGGAACGCCCTCCTCAAGACCTGAGGGGGTTGCCAGAGCCAAGAGGCAATAATGAACTCTGGAGGTTTTCATAGAGTAGGGTTGAAGACTGGGAGTTTAAAAACATCGCACAACGATGGCTGAATGTGAAGTGGGACAATTGACTTATTTACCGCTGTGGATTTGAAGCCAGCAGAGTTTCCTAAAATTATCTTTTCGGGTGACGCCTTGGGTGGAAGTTAGAGGTGCAATGGGAAAATGCCATGCCAGAACTTATCTGCTTATACAACTGAACAGCTAACAACTGCGGCATAAATATCTGTTGTTACTGTAAGTGTAATAGTGAAAAAGTCAAATGTGAGATTGTACCAGATGAAACATGTGACGCAAGATTTCTATAGATATAAAATTACTCTGCTTCAAGGGTGTGTGAGGTTTTTTTGTTTTTTTTGTTTAGAAACAGTATATTGCTCGGCTTAAGTGCAGAAAATTGTTTTTAATTAAATAATAATCAAGGCTGCAATCTCAAGCACACCTACTCATTATTCTCCAGCGGAGGACTGAAATTCGCCAGCAGTTCAGGCAGAGCTAAAATAATTACACCCCCCCCCCCCCAAAAAAAAAACTTTGTTGGAGAATTGTTTTCTGAGCAATTTCAGATAAACCCCAGAGTAAACATGATGAGGATTATGCTGTTGGTAGTTCTAAATTAATACTTGTTACCATTTTCTCTTACTGTTTTTGGAAGCCAGTGTTCCTGCCCATTGTTTCTGACATTTCTTAGCCAAGCTACTGCAACTTAAACTACAGATGGCAGAGAACTTGATGGCCAAGTTTACTAAAAATTTAGTCGTGGTTAACTTAGCTGCATTGGTTACCAATGGGTTTCTTTTTCCTTTTTTGTGTCATGTTTTCGGATTTTATTTCAGAGACCTGACATAGCTCGAAATTGCAGAGGGATTCCTTCTGTAGACTTTGGTCATGAAAATGTTTTGGAGCACATTCATTAATTATCTGGAGGATGGCTTTCTTAATGAAAGGTTTATGCAGAGCTCCTTTGGAATCATGCCTACAGTTGTGCAGAGGGTTTGTGAGAGGAGCTGTACTGCTTCCTTTCTCTGTCATAATTTGGGTGGTTTGCCCATTATAGAATAAGGGAACAATCCCCATCAGAAGGGAACAACGGAGCATTATGCTGCTCACATTCTGTGAAGATATGACTGCTCACTGGTGTGTGATTTGTTACCATGACAGTTTAGCCATGTCAGTTTTGTTTTTAGAATGGTTATCTCTTAGCAGCACCCTCCCATTATCATGCTAAGAGTGGACTAGTTAAGTAGCACTGTTTTGTTTCATATTAAAACTTGCATACCTGACCTGTGAGTTTTAAATGTTTTTTTTTTTAAGTGTGTGTGTTTTGTCCAGGTCTTCTTAGCAGCAGCTTTGCTTTTCTGCCTGATTCCTATCTCTAGTCTAGACCATCCCTTCCAAGGCAGGAGGTGCCGAAGGGCGAAAAATAATTGATCTCTTAAGGCCGAAGCCTTTACAAACGATATTAAACAGTATTTTTGCACGCAGCCTTTGCCCTCCTTGTCAGAATTCAAGAACTGTCAGTAAGGGATAGACAAATCTGTCAGTTTCATCCCCCCCCCTTATCTTAAATTCAGTTCCAAACAATTTTGCATTGGTCTGTGATTATTTTTTTTAATCCCCTTGAAAATTCACCAGCATTTTAAAATAATAATAATAATAATAATAATAATAATAATAATAATAATAATAATAATTATTATACCCCCACCCATCTGGCTGGGTTTCCCCAGCCACTCTGGGCGGCTTCCAACCGAATATTAAAAACAGTACAGCATTAAATATTAAAAACTTCCCTAAACAGGGCTGCCTTCAGATGTCTTTTAAAAATAGGATAGCTGCTTATTTCCTTGACATCTGTTGGAAGGGCGTTCCACAGGGCGGGTTCCACTACCGAGAAGGCCCTCTGCCTGGTCCCCTGTAACCTCACTTCTCGCAGGGAGGGAACCGCCAGAAGGCCCTCGGTGCTGGACCTCAGTGTCCGGGCTGAATGGTGGGGGTGGAGACGCTCCTTCAGGTATACAGGACTGAGGCCATTTAGGGCTTTAAAGGTCAACACCAACACTTTGAATTGTGCTCGGAAACGTACTGGGAGCCAGTGTAGATCTCTCAGGACCGGTGTTAATACACTTTTGCCAGCAATTTATCCCAATATAATATATTTTTGCATGCCCTAGTATAAGCATTTTATACTCACCTTTCCCTTGGTTGGAGAACTTTGTCAAAAAATTAAGAAGAAAAAACCATGATTCAGAGGATAGCTGAATTTAAGCTCACATATTGTATTGAAAATTGTGACTCCCCCATCCCTACTGTCAAGTATTTTGGCTATGAGGCAACTTTTCTTTTTTATCCATAAGGATTATACAGGTATACATGCACACAATGAGATGGCAAATTGTTGACTCCATAGTATATGGCAGTGCTTTAGACTATCACCCCCTGTGGATTGTCTTCCTTCAGAAATGTCAACACCAATCACTGCTGTAATGGTATGTTAATCAGTGAGTAAGGGTAATCAGAGGCATTCTTTGATGTCTGGGATGACTTTTGATTTTCAGAGTCAATCTCTCAAACTGAAAGCTGCTGGTCTTAGTTTTCTCCTTCTCTTCCTCCTGGTATCACACGGAGGGGCTCAGAGGAAATCTTGTGTCTTTGAAAGATGTGTAGTTAATTATACAGGTGTGGTGTTGCTCCACATAAAAGGGAGTAATTGCTAGGTGATTATAATTTTACTTCTCATTTTCCCCTGGTCATACAGAAGAAGAGCTTTCCTCCAGTGATCACTGCAAGCTTTAAAGGGAGGGGGGGGGGAAGGAAAAGAAACAAAGTCTGTAATAAAAGCGGATGTTTCAAAGATAAATCATTATTTTTGGGGTGGGTGTAATATGAAGTTCCAGCTTGCAAGATAATGCTATAAGCGCCTGTGACTACATGGCAAACATTAGATTCCTTCTTTATTTATGCCTGAGTATCAACAATGAAAGATGTAGTAAAGCCGAGTCTCAGCTGTTTTATACCACCGTGTCATTAAATCCTGCTTCTGTGGCGAGGACAGCTGAACGGGAACCATCATAAGGTCCCTGACCCTGCAGTTGTGAAAATTGATACCAGCTCACCTTTTGAATGAAATGGGGCTACAAGGGACACAAATTTGCATATGTAAAGAGGCGGAATTATATAGGTGTTGGTGCTGCAAAAGAGACATTTAAATAAGCATGTTGTTTGGCATCAACTTGCTACAGAAGAGGCATAACTTGTATGAAGAAACAAAATGCCCAAGAACCAACAATATAACCCCACCCGTCTAAACCACCTGGTAGGTTCATTGAGCAGAAAAGCACCATAGGAAATACAGGTAAATAACCCCTCTCATTTTGTTTATCTCCATGGTTCTGCTTTATGGGGACGGAATGTAGTTCAGTGCTATAGCATCTGCCTTGCATGCAGATGGACCTTGGTTAAATCCAGGTAGGACTCAGAGAGACTCCCCTGTCTGAAATCCTGGAGAGCCACTGCCGCTCAGTGTAAACACTTCTGAGCTAAATGGACCCAAATGTCTGAATCAGTCATAGCTGTCAACTTTCCCCTTTTTTTAGGGAAATTCCCTTATTCCGAATAGGATTCCTCGCGAGAAAAGGGAAAAGTTGACAGCTATGGAACCAGTATACGGCAGTTTCTTGTGTTCCCTTCTGGATTTATTATATTTCAACCCAACCCCAAGGCTCATGACCAAAGATTCCTGATATTTTTACCTCCCCCCCCCCAATTGCAATTAAAAAAAATCAAATTGATGGTACCTTAATTTAGAAGGTTGAATAAATCGGCCTTTAACCTACCTATGTGGATCCCTCGTTATTCATGCAAATATCCATTTAGCGTATCACTTTGAGTAAGAGCAGGCTTTCTCAAATTTATTTATTGAAGGGCCTTCCTTTCCCTTCCCTTTTCTATCACACAGTCCCATTCTGCATGATGCCAGAATGACATGGGACTTGCCCATGTGGAAATAGCTGCGTTGCTAAAATTGTAATGTGTGGTGTCCCCGATTGCCTTGGTTTTACACTGAGCCTAGGGCTTGCCGATCGGAAGGTCAGCGGTTCGAATCCCCGCAACGGGGTGAGCTCCCGTTGCTCGTTTCCAGCTCCTGCCAACCTAGCAGTTCGAAAGCACATCAAAGTGCAAGTAGATAAATAGGTACTGCTCCAGCGGGAAGGTAAGCAGTGTTTCCGTGTGCTGCTCTGGTTTTGCCAGAAGCGGCTTAGTCATGCTGGCCGCATGACCCAGAAAAACAGTCTGCAGACAAACGTTGGCTCCCTCGGCCAGTAAAGCGAGATGAGCGCCGCAACCCCAGAGTCGTTTGCAACTGGACTTAACTGTCAGGGGTCCTTTACCTTTACCTTTTTACGCTGTGTGGAAATGTCTGATGAAAGTCTGAATCTGCCCAAGACCCACACTCGATGCTGCATACTTAAGTGCGGCCTGTCATCTTAGCCATTCTTTAACTGGTTTTAATGTGCATCTCAGGTATGTTCCATGTTCCATTTACTCTGAGGGATTTCCATTGAAGTAAATGGGGTCTGCTCTGGATGAAGAGTATTGTAGTCTCCATCTTTTTGTCTTTTGTTTCTCTGTGCTTGGAAAACGGAAGAGGAAAATGATAATCTCTTGGGCTGTCTGATGAAAATGTACAGTACCTCATTATATGAAGAATGTCGGTTCCCAAAACTATGATTGGGTTAGTCTAGACTAAAAACTCCACAGGTAAACAAATTATCTCTCCATAAAGTTTAAAATGATTACAGGCAACCTAAGATACGAGATCATATAAACTGTATAGAGGTCGAAGGAAGTCAATTTTTTCTTGTTTTCTTCTGACTTTTTTCTAATTCTTTTTCTTTTTTTCTCTTTTGTTTTCTTCTATATGTATAATTTTCTTTGTATTTTTTTTCTTACTATTTTTTGGCGATATTTGGTAATCTGTATTATTTGTATAACTGTCTTTTTTGGCGTGTATAGTATGTAATATGTATATAGAAAATAAATAAAAGCAAAAAGAAAGAAAATGCGCAGTGACTCAGTGCTTTTGGGAAAATATATAGTTGCTCCTTAGCCGGACAAATTCCTGCTTCTTCTAATTCACCCTCGAGTGTATCAACAACTCTTTATTTAGGCTTCCGTACCCGGCCCTCTAATGAGGTCGAAAAGGTCGACCCCAGCTGGCAGGAAAGGTCAGAATAGGTTCTGCTTTCATTCTTTTCCTGGAGGTTGGTATTCAGCGTATGGAGAAGTGCATGCAGAGGGTTGATAGGTGTCTGGGCAGCTGAGAGAAGGCTTGCATTGTGCAGCAAAATAACGGCAGGATTTGACAGGTAGCCTTCATTACCCTTTCCTGTAGAACAAAGAATAATTCCTACAGCATTATAGAGGATTACCTGTGGGAAAGGATGTGAACACTTTGAAGAGTTTAAAAACTTTTCCAGCTCCCAGAATGCGTACAAAGTATTATTATGGTGTTATTATAAAAAGTATTATTTGTGTTAAGGCGATTCACTGTCATAAATACTTCCCAGTTTCCATCTTCGTTAGCTCAGTAGGGTAGGCAATGGTTCCTGAGCATAAGAGATGGGAAGTTAGCTTTAAATTTTTTTGTCTCTACCTAAAAAAAAGCTGAGGCTGAGGCTCCAATACTTTGGCCACCTCATGAGAAGAGAAGAATCCTTGGAAAAGACCCTGATGTTGGGAAAGATTGAGGGCACTAGGAGAAGGGGACGACAGAGGACGAGATGGTTGGACAGTGTTCTCGAAGCTACGAACATGAGTTTGACCAAACTACGGGAGGCAGTGCAAGACAGGAGTGCCTGGTGTGCTCTGGTCCATGGGGTCACGAAGAGTCGGACACAACTAAACGACTAAACAACAACAACAAAAAATATCCAGATGTCAGTGCCTACTTAGCATGGCAGCAAGAAGCTTGCAGTTGTTGTTTTTTACTATACATTGGCAAGCATCAAAAGACCCACTGAGCAAGTGATAAGCACTTCAAGTTGTGCAGAGAGGGGGGAACCTCCAGTTTCCCCACAGTTGCAGCTCACTGTGCCTATTAAAAAGTCACTCTGGGATTCCCCTGTCCCTATGGAGTTCATTTTCACAATAACATCTGTCAGGAGAGGCTATGTATGCTTTCAATCATTGTTTGGGGCCACAGTGGACTGGATGAGGGCCAATATACTGAGTTTGAACCCTGGAATAATTGGTGGTGCTGTTGATGGATGTTCCCATATCTGGGAGATGGGCCAAGTTGCCTGTTCTGGGTGGGGTTGGACTCCCTCTGAAAGAACAAGCTCATAGTTTAGGGTTGGTCTAGGATCTTCTTTGTCATTGGAGGCTCAGATAGTTTCAGTGGCAAGGAGTTCCTTTTTACGAACTATGGCTGGTACACCAACTGCAGGCATTCTTGGACAGGGTTAGCCTGGCCACAGTGATTGCTGCATTCGTAGAATCATAGAATTGGAAGGAACCTCAAGGGTTATCTAGTCCAATGCTCTGCAATGCAGGAATCTCAACTAAATCATCCATGACAGATGGCCATCCAACCTGTGCTCAAAAACCTCCAGTGAAGAGAGCCCACCAACTCCCGAGGAAGCTTGTTCCACTGTCTAACTTCATTGGTAACTTCATGTCTTGTTTACTGAGACGGGTTTGGTCTGGAAACTGCAACTGGTGCAAAATGCCACATTTAGACTATTGGTGGAAACAGACTACCACCAGAATATAACTCTGAAGCTAGAAGACTTGCATTGGTTGCCTATATGCTACCAGGACAAATTCAAGATTTTTTAATTCATTTACCAGGCCCTTAGCAACTTGGGTCCAGGAAATCTTAGGGAACCACCTGGTTCCTTACATCCCTGCTAAATCACTGAGGTCTTGGGAGAAGTCTGTTAAGGATCCCCCATGGCTTGGACACACAGCTCACATTCACAAGCAGCTGTATATTTAGTATTATGGGCCCAATTTTATAGAACTCCCTCCCAGCCAAGATTAGACATGTGCCTTTCCTGGTGAACCTCTGGCACTTGGTGAAGACCTTTTTATTTCAGCTGCCATGTAAAGTTAGCGCTTTGGTTTTATTATTCATTTTAGCTGGTTTTATCTCTGTTGTATCTTTTATAACCTCACTCTGCACTGCATAGAGACTACGGGGTTAAGAGGTATATGCAAAGTTGAAATAAATAATAAGTAAATAAAAAGAAGTGTGTGCAGACAGAACAAATAAGTGTCTCTCACTCTGTGTACAAAAGTTCATTTTGCTGTATCCTGAGTCCTAAGCTCTACCCTAAACAAAGATAGGTAACTCTCCTATAAATAAAATATAAAGTATTAAGGATGCAACACATTTTAAAATTTATATTTTGTTAGTGTAGTTGCTTCCATCTCCCTTGTGCATTTTCTCTCTTTTTATTGGAAACATAAAATACATTTAAAACCATAAGGTATTTGTGACTGGCACATGATTGGAGCTGTTGTATAATGTACATACATTTTCTGCCAGATGCAATTTCCATTCTTGCTCAACAGCTTGGTTAAGGTCAATAGAAAAATCTCTTTCGGCTTCATTAATAAAGGATCTGTTTCCAGAGGGATTTGACAAGGACAGGAGCAAGCTCTGGCATATTCTCATTGCTGCAGAGCTCAGGGGTATCTCAGATTCACAATTTTACCGTTCTCATAGATACCAGTAGCATGAGGCATTAGGAAAGCAGAAGTTTTGTTTAAAAGTTCAGTGCTGAACATGTGGGGGGGAGGAGATGAGGGCTGTGCATACCCCTGGTGGCTTGGTCCCACTGTCATCCATGCATTGGAGGGTGAAGGTGTGCAGCAAGGACCCTGATTTGGGCATGTGGGCTCTACATGCCATTTAGAACCCAAGTCGTGCAAAGTTCTAAATAGTGTGGGGAGCCTACCTAGGAACATAGGAAAATGGCTTACACTGAGTCAGACCATTGGTCTTCTAGCTCCGCATTGTCTTCAAGATGTTGTTGGACTCCAACTACCATCAGCTCCAGGCAGGAAGACCAATGTTCAAGGGTGCCTAGGAATTGTAGTCCAACAACATCTGGATGGCCACATGTTCCCCAGCCCAGCTCCAAACATCGAGAGAGCGGATTAGAGGTCTCCTGTCTAGCATGGAGTTAGATCGTGAGTGTGTTGAAAATTGGGCAGTGGGGAGAAGGAGAAAGAGATAAATCAAAAGCACATAGCCCCTTCTTGGACCCATAGCTGCCAAGTTTTCCCTTTTCTCACGAGGAAGCCTATTCAGCATAAGGGAATTTCCCTTTAAAAAAGGGAGAACTTGGCAGCTATGGCAGGACCTGAGTATCGATCAGAAGTTGAAGGGGAACATTGTGTCCCCCTGCCTATGCTCCAGACTGCAACATGAGAATTAGCTTGATGGGAAGGATGAATAAATAAATATTGCCGCACTTCCGAAAGCAGATCTTGTAATCAGTATATAACATTTCCCCATTTTGCAACTCTTAGAGGAGTTATCTCTTCGCCCCAAATCGCCATGGTGCCCAAGTTATCACCCACAACATTTTACAATCATTTATTTGTGATGAGGGCACGGCACACAAGCAATGTACTAAATAAGAACATGTATAGATTTCAATCTTCAATAGATTGATGTGGGCAAGTGAAACCATGGATAATATTACTGAAGGAAAATGTAGTTCAGCTAAGCATCTGAGAGGGTATTATGTACATTTGTGAGTTAAACAGCACAATGCACAGTACTTCTGAGAGCATAGTGCATTCTTTTCAGCTTTGAACAATAGCTTTATAACTAGCTATGTGGGAGAAAAGCTGGCAGGCAGAGATGTAATGGTACAGTGGAACCTCGGTTTACGAACACCTCGGTTTACGAATTTTCAGTTTACGAACGCCACGGACCCATCTGGAACGGATTAATTCACTTTCCATTACTTTCAATGGGAAAGTTCGCTTCAGTTTATGAACACTTCAGTTTATGAACAGACTTCCAGAACCAATTGTGTTCATAAACCGAGGTACCACTGTACTATTCATTTGTTTCTAGTATAACAGGATCTGAAACCACGTCTAAAAGGGTAGATTTTAACCACAGAATCCCAGGGCTCTCCATATGTTGCTGGACTCCAACTTCCATCAGCCCTGGCTGGTCTGGCCACTGGTCAAGGATGATGGGAGCTGTACTCCAACAACAATAACAACTAGGGAGCCACAGGTTCCCCACCTCAGCTTGTGACATATACCTGTATCAATAGGTAACATGTTTCCTTACAACATTATCGAACACACGCATATACTGTAGCTCCCCTCCCCACAATCATTTAGTAAATATTTGGAATTCAGACTAATTAAAAGTAAATTGTCGTTTCATTTTCATTATGTGTGTTGTCTTTAGTAGCTCTAAAACTAATTCCTCGTCTGTGTAATAATCTCTCAACAGAAACCCAAACAAATATTCGAGATGTGCAGGAACCCACTGAAGAAATGTTCATGTTCTGAAACTTTTTTTCCGCTCCCCTTGAAACTCCTCAGATGTTTCACCTCAGGAAAAATCACCGCCTCCCCAAATTTGCTTTAGGCATACATCTGTTGTCAACTCTGATGTTGATAAAAGAGCAGTTTTGTTGTGTATGTGTAGGAGGAACCCGTAGACATTTACAAATCTTACATAAGTTTCCCGTTTCCTATCACACTGCAAGAGTCCAAAAGAGAGAATGTGTTGATGAAATGTTGACAAAGGATATAATAGAACTCCTGGTGCTAGGAATAATGGTACTGCTTAAGTCTCCTACTGGGTACAGGAGTCTGAGAATGTGTTGTTGGCCTAACCTGCTTTATGGAGTGAAACTGTGAATGGAATTGGTGACATCTTATTTTTATTACCTTGAAATTTCTCACTGTATGCTTCCTCCTTCACCCTCCCAAGATAAGAGGCAAAGGAACTTTGATTTTCTTTCTTCAAATAAACTTCCTTTTTGTGTCAAAGCGAGAAACAGTAAAGTGCTTCTGAGTAAAATAATAATAAATAATTGTACTGCAAACCTCAAACCACTTAAGTCTTTCAATGGGGCAATTCCCAAATAAGTGATCTGAAAATAGCTAGCAGCCTTAAAGACATTTATTGCGTTTAGTTTTTGTGTTGTGAATTGTCACTCTGAACTAGCAATCTCTCACATGGATTGGCAAGCCTACTCATGCTGAAGCTTCCCCTGTACTTCAGGACACACATGGAGCTCTAGATCTAGGGGTATGTTTTTAATTTAAAAAATAGATAAATTGAAAGTGCTTAATATCCTGAAATTCCCTTAATGGTAAATCAGTGTCAAGTCATAAACAATGATAGCATTTTAATTCTATCACTGCACAAGTTTTTAAAAAGCACAGACTTCTGCACTCTAGTGTTCTTTAGTATGGCATCTGTGGTAAAGAATACAAAGAAAGTCTAATGATACCTGGGATTTTCAGGTACAAATTCAACTGCAGTCTTCTAGCAGGGTATTAGTTTTGTTAAAGCTGATAGTACTTGGTTTACCTGAGTAGCTGAGTAGCAGGATTATCATTTGACTGGGATCTAAGAGTTTCATCAAAGACAGCTTGGCCACAATGTGCCATACACATGGCAGAGCATAACAGAATGTTAAGTCCAGGTTTGGGAGGGGGGGAATGCTGGATCCTAAAGCTATCTCAAATGCAGGATATACAATTAGGAGGGAATGCTTACTCTTTATGTATTTGCGGGGAAGTAAGCATGCGTGGCAGGGACGCGGGTGGTGCTACGGTCTAAACCACAGAGCCTAGGGCTTGCCGATCAGAAGGTCGGCAGTTCGAATCCCCGCAACGGGGTGAGCTCCCGTTGCTCGGTCCCTGCTCCTGCCCACCTAGCAGTTTGAAAGCACGTCAAAGCGCAAGTAGATAAATAGGTACCACTCCGGCGGGAAGGTAAACGGCGTTTCCATGCGCTGCTTTGGTTCACCAGAAGTGGCTTAGTCATGCTGGCCACATGACCCGGAAGCTGTATGCCGGCTCCCTCGGCCAGTAAAGCGAGATGAGCAACGCAACCCCAGAGTTGGCTGTGAGTGGACCTAATGGTCAGGGGTCCCTTTATCTTTTAAACATTTAGGCATCTCCATTGGGAGAGCCACTGAGTAGCAAAAAGCTGTTGAAAAACAAATGAGTTGCTTTGTCTCCAAGCCCGGTTGCTCAGCCAAATAAGCAGAAGTAGTATATCATGGTCCACACTGAACCAATTGTGAGAGTAGGACCGGTTGGCACTCTGCCTTCTTGATCATAAAACACTGCTTGCATAACAGTTGGTGAGGAGCTCGTTTCTTCCCTAGACACTTGCTTTGTTTCCTTAGGAAGGCCCATATTGCACATTTAAGAAATAGGGTCATGGAGGAGGAAGAGAGCAAATCCAGCAAACAGGAGCACCATGCTGCAGAGAAATATGTGGACATCTTGCTGAATTTGACAAACGACATGCTTTCTTTGTTTTAATCCTGTAAACTGATGCATGCTAGAACCTTTTGCCATTTCCCTTCTTATCAAAGAAATTGGCTCCTCCTGAGCCCCCACAGAGGTTCCTTATCACTTGTGCATCGTGGCAATGCACAAACGAGTCCCTTAACTGTTACCCTTTGCAGCGGCTTTGGTACAATAGAAGAATGTAGCAAAGGTTCCGTAAAGGGCTGATGTGCCAAGATGAAATATGGTATGCAGCAGATGGGGGCATTATGCCCTAATTATTTTGTGCAGTAGTGACATAGCTAAAACAATGAATCCGCTGTGACTCAATAAAAACAGTGCATGGAACTGCCTCTCCTGACAGGCAGCATTTACCACTATTTTCAATATAGTGTGTGTGTGTGTGTGTTTGCGCATACGTGTGCAACTAGGCGAAGGGCTATAGTGCAGTGATGGAACATCTGCTTTGCATCTGAAAGATTCCAGGTTCAA
The DNA here is from genome assembly GCF_963506605.1 of Zootoca vivipara. Classification (NCBI taxonomy): domain Eukaryota; kingdom Metazoa; phylum Chordata; class Lepidosauria; order Squamata; family Lacertidae; genus Zootoca; species Zootoca vivipara. The sequence goes on from NC_083276.1 coordinate 108,808,864, forward strand.
TCCCTGGCATTTACAAGTATGGTTCCCAAACCCTGGCAAACCACTGCCTGTAAGTGTAAATAGCACTGAGCTAGATGGACCAATGGGACCCAGGTGGCGCTGTGGTTAAACCACAGAGCCTAGGGCTTGCTGATCAGAAGGTCGGTGGTTTGAATCCCTGTGACGGGGTGAGCTCCCGTTGCTTGGTCCCAGCTCCTGCCAACCTAGCAGTTCGAAAGCATGTCAAAGTGCAAGTAGATAAATAGGAACCGCTACAGCGGGAAGGTAAACGGCGTTTCCATGTGCTGCTCTGGTTTACCAGAAGCGGCTTTGTCATGCTGGCCACATGACCTGGAAGCTATACGCCGGCTCCCTCGGCCAATAACGCGAGATGAGCAACGCAACCCCAGAGTCGGTCACGACTGGACCTAATGGTCAGGGGTCCCTTTATCTTCAGATGGACCAATAGTCTGTCTGACTTGGCATAGCCGCATAAGGTACCTTCCTATGGTGCTATGCTTTTCACATCCAATTAAATGGTAAGTGCCAGGAACAAGGTTTGAAAAAGTTGTGGAGGGGGGGACTTGCCCATTTTTGTCACAATAAATGTGTCTTAGTTTCGCATTTGTTGTGTGCAATATTTTGTGCCTGGAAAAGAAGTGACCTTCACATTCATTGTGACTGTGATTTACCAGTAGAAAGCGGTTGCATGAATATTCTTAGATTTGCTTATGATATATTGCTTTATGATGTAACCAGTGTCAGAACACACTTTCTCTTCCCATTTGATGAATCTTTTGTTTTAGAAAGGTGGTTCCCCTTTTGTAGAACTGGATACAGTTTTCTCAGGGGTGGCGAGGGAAAAAAAATATCTGGGAGAAAAGTCCTCTTGGAACTTGTTACTATAAAATGGCAAGGCATGCGTGAGGTCCCGCTTTAAGTTTGTTGTGTCCATGGCCACCTTAGGAAGAGCAGCTCTCCTAGATCACACAAAGTGATCATTTCAACCCAGCATCCTGTCACGAACTGGTCAGCCAGATACCTCCAGGAATGCTTTTATGCCTAAGTAGGGCATAAAGGCAAGAAATATCTCCTGTTTTATGCCCTCCTGCTCCCAACCAGCTGATATTTAGAGGCAGCCTGAACCTGAATGTTCCATTTAGCTTTCGTAACTAATAGCCATTGATACACCTACCCTCCATAAATGTGTCTAAAAGCATTTAGACCAATGGTCACCACCACATCTACTAGCAGTGAATGCCATAAATTAATTATTGACTGTTAAGAAGCGTGTCTTTGTTTTTGCCAGTCCTGAATCTACTACCAATCCATTTCATTGAGCAACCTCCAATCCCAGTATTATGGGGGAGAAAAAAGCTCTCTTTTCTCACTTTATCTACACCACTCACAACTCTAACTTCTAGCTTGCCCCTTTGTCTTTTCCCCCGAACAATAAATCCCTCAAACTCTTTAGCAGGGATGAGGAACTTTTAGCCCTTTAGATATTGCTAAACTACAGCTCCCATTATCTCTGGTAAGTGAACCATGTTTGCTGGAGCTGATAGGAACTGGAGTTTGGTAACACCTGGAGGGCCAAAGGTTCTATAGCTTTCCCTTATTCTATAGCTGCACACTGGGTTGTGCTATCCACCACAATCCCAGAATGACTTTCCTTGAGAGTCAAAGCTAGGGCTTTTTTTTCCCTCCCAGCTTCAGCACCATTGCCACCCTAAGAGAACCAGGGAGAAGTTCATGGTGAGCTGCAGTACTTCTTTTTCTAGAAAAATAGCACTGATCACAGACATGCCATATATTATCAGTGCAAATGCAAAATTGGGTTTGGTGCTTTCACCAATGTGCATATGTTTACACTTACTTACACGGACGTTCATTCATTTTGTTTCCCATTTGCCCAGTTTGGAGAGATCCATTTGGAGATTATCACAGGCTGCTGGAGCTATTTCTGCTTATGAATTACTTTGTTTTACCTGCAAACCTGGCTACTTTCTGCTCATCCCTGACTCCAGATCGTTTATTGATGTTAAATAGTACCTGGCTGAAAACATACTTTTAAGGAACCCCAATGCCTACCTCCTATCCCTTCCATTGTGAAACAGCTCTTACTCTTAACAACTCTTACTCTTAACATCTTGTTTTTAAACCAATGATTTATCCAGCTACCTATCACATGACTGCTAGGCTCCCTCAGAGACCTTTGGTGAGAGTCCTTTTCAAGAATTCCCGTTCAAGCATTTCCCTTGTTATTTATTTAAATAATTTAAGCCCGAATTTCATTGGAAAGCAATCCCAGGGCGATACACTATGCACAGGGCAACCCTCCGTTGGGCCCAACCATGGAGGACGAGGCTATTAAATGCTAATAGCCATGATGGCTACATTGTCTATCCACTGTTGAAGGTAGTATGCCTCTGTATACCGATTTCTGGGAATCACAAGTTGGGGAGAGTGCTGTTGCGTTCCCACTTGCAGGTTTCCTATGGGCATCCTGTTTGCCATTGTGAGAACAGGATGCTGCCTTAGATGGGCCTGATCCAGCAGGTTTTTTCTTTAGCTTGTGTTGGGGGATGAATGTCTGTAGTGGGGAGCTGGCTCTATTTGTGGATGCCCCGTGTGTGATTTGGAACCCTGCACAATCAGGATTCTAAATCAGGAACGCAACGGAGGCTGAGGAGGCAGCAAGTAAACCATCACTCTCCTCCCTCCTTCCTCGTGCAACTGAAAATGCATCAGGAACATCTGAATAGGGCGTTGTCAAAACCATTTTTGGAAGTCCATAATGTATAATGGGTTACTCTAGTGTTCATGTTTGTTTATGCTTTTGTTGACATGCTTAGAAAGTATGCGAGTTACCAAATCTCATTATATACAAAAGGAGGTGCTTTCTCCTTTTAGAGAGCCAGTGTGGTGTAGTGGTTAAGAGCGGTAGACTCGTAATCTGGTGAACCGGGTTCGCGTCTCCACTTCTCCAAATGTAGCTGTTGGGTGACCTTGGGCTAGTCACACTTCTCTGAAGTCTTCCAGCCCCACTCACCTCGCAGGGTTTCTGTTGTGGGGGAGGAGGGGAAAGGAGATTGTTAGCCGCTTTAAGACTCCTTCGGGTAGTGATAAAGCGGGATATCAAATCCAAACTCCTCTTCCTCCTCCTCCTCCTTCTCCTCCTCCTTTCCCAGTTAAATTTCTGAGATTAGCTTCAGTTTAACTACTGGTATAAACTTTCTGCATGAATCTGGATGTAGCTGGAGAAACACTAGATTTCAGAAATGAAAGCTAGAATTTTGCAAGCCAAAAATTAATTGTTTAATATAAGTTACTGTTTGTCTGTATAGGAGCAGATTTCATTTCTATAGCTTGTTTAACCTTTCATATTTTAATATATATTTTTTAACATCCCCTAGCTTCCTGTCTATCCATCTATCAGTCTGTCAATCAATCAATCAATCAATCATACCATTTATTTCTTCCTGCAGTGTGTAGTAATGACACATTAACTTCTTTTTCTCATTTATTTCATCTTCCACCATTTGCTAAGCATTTGTGTGGTTTTTTTTCCTGTTTCAGACTGCTACAGCAAAATGGCTACCATTTTTTATTTATTTCTATCCTTAGTATCCTATGGCATCATAAATGGAAAAAAGCCTTTCTGTTAAGTAAAAACAAAAACAAAAAACCCACCTCTTAATGAATAAGGTGCCTAATTGATATTCGTTTTTCCTTATTAACATATAAGGCTATCATCTTTGCCCCTACAGTTTCTCACCATGAACCATCTGTTCAATCTGTGCATTATGATGTGTTTTCACCAAAATGGTGGAACTTAAAGTGATTACTACCTGTGTTGTTATGGATATAAAAGAAATGCTAATTAGAACTGAAATGTAGAGACAATTCAGTGACAGATTAACCCGCTTGTCTCATATGAAAAGCTATTGGACACCTTAGATAATATTATCTTTCCCTTCATCAGATTACAGTTAGATGTTTCATACTGTATAATTATTAGAAAGCCCATTATTAAACATTTTCATCCACACACACACAGAGTGGAACCTCAGGTTGCGGATGTAATTCGTGATGGAGGCACGTCCGCAACCCGCAGCGTTCATAATTTGCAGCGGGGCATCTGCGCATGTGCATGACGTGATTTGGCACTTCTGCGCATGCACAAAGCGCAATTTAGCACTTCTGTGCATGCGCAAGTGGCGAGACCCAGAAGTAACCCTTTCCAGGTTTCCTGCGGTCCACAACCTGAAAACACGTAACCCAAAGCGTTTGTAACCCGAGGTACCACTGTGTGTGTGTGTGTGTGTGTGTGTGTATTCAATCTTGCTGTAGGCTTTTGTCTGGTCCACAGCATACTTATTCCAGTTTTTCAGAAAAACTAAGAAGGAGAAGTGCTGTGGACTTTAGAAAGGGACTTCTATCATGTGGTCTTTGTTAGAAGCCAATCCTGAATCCAGCAAGGTTAGTAATGTTGTTTTTACTGACTCCACTTGCAATGATTGGTCATACCCTTAATGAGCAACAAGCTGTCAGTTACTTATGCTAATGAGTGAACCATTGAAAAGGATAACAAGTAGGTATTTTTTTCCCATTTGAAGAATGTTAATGAGCAAATGACATTGCCATTTGTCATTTATCTACGTTCAAAGCTGAAATGTAATTTTAGCAATGACTATTTTATCATAAATGGAAAAAAATGAATAAATGCAATTTTGCAGTAGCAGTGAAAGAACAATTCATTATTTAGGTGGAACTGGTTTTCACAGCAAAAGACAGATACATAGCTATTCTAATTAAAACAATGTGTGGGCATCTCAAATTTTCTTAAGTAAAATTAACTTTCCTTTCTTCCTGGAGATGACACATTTCCAGAGGTACTCAATTATTTGTGATTCTTTTGAGCAAGTTTTTGCCAGTTATTGTCCTCCAAAGAAATGCCATTTTATCAAATACCAAGGTAATGAATCAACAGAAGCGAATGGAAGATTTCTGCCATTTAGAAATCTTTAAATCTGAATTTACAGTCTTAAACTCTGAATATCTATATCTGCATCTGGTGTTAAACTATGTCGGATAGGTAATTTAATCCAAGGCTATTTAATTAGTTGATTCCCCCCCCTCAGTTTCAGAGTAATAAAATAGTTAAGGGGGGGTGGAGTTCTGTAACTGTAAGCTTTCAGAGCCAAACAAGGCTTTCTTTAATGTCTTTCTTCCAAATTATGTTTATTTGGAAGTAAGCCCCACTGATTACTTCTGAGTAAGGATCCTTAGAATTTCAATCATAGTATTCATACAATATTAGCAACTTAAAAGTGCAATAGGTTTATTGGAAGGATGCCAGTTAGCAACATGATCCCTTTACACAAATACCAATATGAATTTGACATTACATCCTGCATAGAGATGGTTTACTGTGATACTGTCATTAGCCCTCACAAAGCAAGTATTAATCATAATTTCAAATCTCTAATGAATCCATGTTTTGTAAAGAAGGTTGCGAAGGGATTTGTAATGGGCATGGAAAGAGGTTGTGAAGGGATTTCCATAATTTGTGTTCCGTTAATGACTTAAAGCAGCTTTATCATTTGTTGTTCTTTCTTCATAGTAGACCTTAAGCTGATAAAAATATCCATAGACAGTGAAATCAGTAGTATGCCCGGTTTTATCAGACAAAACTCCCATGTGATCACATAGGCAGCGTCAGAGAGACTCTGAAGCTGCTAAGCAAGCAGTAGGTAATGAGTCTTTGTGCAGAGTGTAGCTCTTGTCGCTGAACAATAAAGCATATGGTACAGGCAATAAAAGACAGGGCTGGGAAAAAAATTAAGAAGATTCCGCTGGAACTAGGAAGGCAGATAACACATCACACACTTACAAAATGACAGCCTATTTTGGTGCATAATTATCAGGAAAAGTGTATGGACTGGAAAAAAACCCACCCATTTGAACAGGTCAGTTTTTTGTTTTTCGTTTGTCTGCTTCAGATTATTCTGGGGTTTCAATGTTTCTGAATGCCATTTAGTAGTTTCGCTTGTAACCATTTCGGGTTGCTAATATATTTGGTTCATTTTTTAATCCAGTAAGGTGTGGCTTGTTTGATGCCCAGGAGTTGAATGCCTTGTTAAATAAACCATGTAAAGTAACTGTAGCTAATGTGGGTTTTTTTAAATAAAAAAAATGTATATTAAAACTCTGCAGCTGGAAATATTACAGATGCAGGAGTAATGGAACATTCACTCATTTCAATCAACCCCTAGCACTGATCAGTAGCCAATTCTGAAATGCTGTGTTATTTCAGTATAGCAACAATCTATTATGCTGATGTCTTGTCAACCTCATTATTTTGAGAGGAACCATGTGGTTTCATGATGGCAATTTTCTTTTATGTTTTTAAATGATAAATGGCATACACTGGAATGTTAATTAGGATGCATATAATTTCCCCCCCAATACTAGCTTTTGTGAAATATTTTAGGGGTGATGGTGCAAAGGCAGAGGCACACATACAAGGAACCTGCGTCCAACATATCCCACCAGCCTTTAAGAATAACATACATGACTATTCTCTTCTTCGTATTTTTTTCTCCTACCGTTTTATTGATTTTATTGTAAGGGATGTGTAATCTTTTCTGTTTCATTTTTACAAAGAATGCTACCACACATTTTAAGTGACCGTTTGTAGGTTGCAAAATTAAATGTTGCTGCTTCTTAATATTTTGATTTTGAGGAAATTGGCTTTGTATGAAACATAAAAGTTTGATGGTATCGTAGAGGTGCATGCATCAAGCATTTTTTGTGTGGAAAACAAAATGCTTTCCCATCTTGAAAGAAATGGAACTGTTAATCTTTATTAGGCATTTCAGCAATACAAAACCAGTAACTTTGAACAGGGGTGAGGGTATCCTGCAGGAAGCAAAATGGGAGAAAGCAGGAAATAATAGAAGCCCGAGCCACTTCTCTAAACCAATAAAGAAAAATGTTCACTTCCTTATTGAATGTTTTAGAGAATTAATATGAGAAACTCTTTCACTTCTTACTCTTTTGGCGCCATATTGAATACAGACTTATGTTTACAGAGCTTAGCAGTGTTATTTTGTATCAGACTGTTAAAACAGTTTCACTGGTGTGAAAACCAGAGCAACACTTATCTCCCTTCTTTATTTATGTGGTTTTAGTATCATGGGCACAAAGCTGTTGCAACGTGAGGGTGTATGATGCAAATGCATTGGAAATGAAAATATCAACAGACACATTGACAGACACCCTTATTTAATAAATGATAATAATAATGAACAACATCAGGCTAGCTGCATTTAAGACAGCAAAGCTTTAGTGGTGGAGATTTTCACAGCCACTTCCCTCGCCAGATTTAAATAGGATATTTGACTATATTGGTCACCTTGGAAACCAGCCGCTGGAGCCTGATTTTAGTGGGCTATCCTTGCAGGACGGCGACAACGTTCAGTTTCCATATTCTTCAGGATAAAAAATGCTCTGCCCTCCATTAGTTGAAGTGAGAGCAGTGAAAATGCCCCAGTCGCAGCAGTGCTTAGTGCTAACATAATGCCTCCTCCCTTGCCTTCGCTTTCCTCCAGTGATTCAGGTATTCCAGCAGAACTGCAGTTCTACAATTTCTTACCCAGCCAGCATTCTCCTTTTAGCTGCTGACAGGCCCTTCGCAAGCCTTATGCAAATTAGACAAGCACAGTAGCTTTGACTGCAGAGGGAACTGGGGGGGGGGAGAGAGAGAGAGAGAGAAGAAATGAGTTCAAAGGTCAGAGAGCTGGTGGAAGGCTGTAACAGTTGACTGGGGAAGGGGGGGGGATACACAGACTACTGCAGTGAGCTTTTGCTGGCACGAAACGAGGAGGGAGAGGTTTTGTTTCCTGTGCTGAAAAGACCCTGCAGCTTATCTTGAAAGTATATCCCAATTCAGGTATTATCTAAAGCTTGTATCCTTGTGTGCGCTTCATTCCAGAAAGTGCTTTGGGCTCACTTGCGATTACCAAAGTCATCCTGTATCTAGAATAACCTTTCGGTTGGCTGTGCATGTATGCCTTTGTATAGCATTGCTTGGTTTTGAACGTTGCCGTTCTGTCCCATTGAAAGATGAATGAAGGTTTTAGTGTCCCATTTTATTTATTTATTATTATTATTATTTAAAATGTTTAGGTCTGTCAAAATGAAAACGTGGCAAGTTTACAAATATGTCTGAATGAAATCTGGAGCCCTGAATTTAACGTGATTTCAATCCACATGGATTTTTTAGTATTGATCCATGGGCATGCATGGTCTTGCGTTCCTACAGGTTGTTTGTCCCAGATGCATGTCATATTGGGCTTTTCATCGGGTCGTCATTTCCAACCACGAGCAGATTATAGGCAGGGCAGATTTGACAGTGCCAATCACATGTTGGGGGATGGAAGTTAAGCGATGTGAACTTGAGGCTGATCTAGTTGCTAGATGTAGAGGTTGATGATGTGCATCATAATGTGTGCATCAACACAAGCTGTTTGACTGTTTCTTATTATGATTTGGTTCTTGGGCGCTCCTTTCTGCAACAAAACTTCTAAAATGCACTGATCCATGTTGTATGCTGGCTATCCAGCTTAAATGCACAGCCAGTTTACAGCACAGATCAGAGCATTTTTGGAAGTGTCATTGTAGCAAGGTTGTGTTTGAACCCAAATCATAATGTTAAAAAAAACCCCAATGAATCAAACAGCTTATGTAAAACTTCCCAATAGTTTCAATAGCATTTATAATCTTGTAAGTGTTTTTTATTAAGACTGAAGGATTAATTTACTCACTGCATAAAACAGGCATACCAGGGGTAAAATGGGGTTGTAAAATTCCTAGTTAGGTTTCTTTCTTCTTTTTGTCACTGATGAATATTGTATTACTTCAAAGTATTTAGTAGCACACAGAACATTTTACATAAAAACAAAGACAATAAATTCTGAAAACAAATCAGATTGAATGTTCTTTGGGAAGTTTAACACTTTTAAATACTAAAGACTATTAGGGAGATATTTGATCATGTACTTAGGTCTTCCATTGAAATTAGTGTGATTTAACATTGGTTAGAGTGACTGTGTCTCGATTTTGAACTCCAATCACGATGCAAGCTTAAATGTGTGCATTTTGTCCCTCAGAAGTTGGTTTTTACTGCAAAGGTCTAGTTTTATGGCAGAAATCATGGTTAGTTTGCTTTGTTGCAGAGTAGCCCATACCTTGCACTCTCACAACCAGAGATTTGTATCAGAAACCATCTGATTCCATGCATTCTGGTCAATCCAGATATTCTTATTGCAGCTAATCAGTTATTTATTTACCTTATTTATAGTCTGCCCTTCACTATAAGGTGCTGGTAGAAATATGTCACATAAAAACAATGTAAAGACCAACAAACAAACAATGGATGCTATAAAATTTCACAACAACAGAGAACATCAGCAGAATATAAAAAGTAGGACTTAAATGGGGGCAATAAAAAAAGTCTGATAGGTCCCAAGCAAAAGTCCAGGTAATATGTTTAAAACTATTGATAGGATCTTCATCTGCAAGCAATATTTTTTGAACATGTTACAGTTTAGGACTGTTGGATCAAAGGTTGCATATGCAGCATACATTTAAAGCATGTGGCTTCCTCAAATAACCCTGAAAACCATAGTTTACCCCTCACAGAGCTACAGTTCTCAGCACCCTTAACAAACTGCAGTACCTAAAATTCTTGGGAAGAAGCTGTGTACTTTAAATGTGCTTTAAGCTGCCCAGAGTGGCTGGGGAAACCCAGCCAGATGGGCAGAGTATAAATAATAAAATTATTATTATTATTATTATTATTATTATTATTATTATTACAATAACTATTATTATTAAATGTATGGTATGTACGCAGCCAAAATGTCAAGAGTAAGGAGCCCTGTTGTTTCTGTGTGAGATGTCATGCTCTTCAGTAAGAGGGGTGAGTTTTGTTCCTTAGGGTCAAACTGTTCTTGGTTAAGGGACAGAGGAATGTCTGTCAAGACATTACTACAGTTCATGAATTGCTTTCACTGAAGTAAAACTGGAGCTTCACTCGAGCCTCTGGAAGATTAACATGAAGTGTGTGAATGGCAACTATAGTTTCACATAGTTTAATGACAGGTAGGGGTGAAAGGATCTGTGTATTTTGGTTTTCTCTGTTTCTATTTTTTTTCAATCTTAAACTCAGTTCTCCCTCTTTCAGCAGCAATTTGTTGTCATTATTTTTAATCCTCATTAAAACCACTCAGCAGTCGAGTGCAAATTTCTTCTAATAGACACATTTTTATATTTAGTTTTCACTAATTACACATTTTTTGTAACTAATTTCTCCAAATATAATGCATTTCTGTTTGTTAGTTTCACTAATATATTGATTTTAGGCACATTTTCTCCTAATACACACGTTTTTGTAACATGGTTTGGTTGGAGAACTGCATCACAAAATTCAGAGTTGCGAATTTTGATGGATGGGTGTGTTTTGTTTCTCATATTGTTTCGGAAAGTGCCCTTTTGATAAATTTGGCTTTAGATGCGAACTGAATCAGATTTCTCTCCCAGCCCTAATGACAGGTAATTCAGCGACCGCATTTGTACCCTGAACATTCTACCAACAAACCAAAGCAAGGCATCTACAAGGAAGGGTTGAAAATTCAAATGAACATGTCATCAAAACCTTAATACCATTTACACTACATTTTCTAGTTACTTAGGCAATAGCCTGCTTTGGTTTCACAGGGATTATTCAATCTAGGCTAAGTCATTATCAAGGATTCTGGGCCTAGAAAAATATTCAAATTCTGAACCAAGGACTCCCAAACTCAGGATAAGTATGCAAGTACAAAGAATACAAAGTTGCATAACACATTGTAATTCCAATATATGGATTACTTCAGAAATTGGAAGAAGAACTGAAACGTTTAGGAGCATAAAGGAGCTCAGACTAGGATAATGGAGATCAATGGGTGACAGAGCCTAGAATTTTTCAGGTGGAATGGGCAGACTAGAGAATCCTGATACATTATGAGCACATGCCTTCTTTCAAAGTATCCTCTTTGGGTTTTTATCCCTCAAGTGCCATTGTCCCCAATTTTTTCCAGCTGTGATGTGAGGCTTAGAAACATCCACCCCCACAACCCTCTCCCTCTACATTTGAGATAAAAAGAGGGGCCAGTTTTGTTGCCAAATTCCAGGGTCATTGCTATATGCAGTCTTGATTGGGATTATGTGCCTTTAGGATTTCCATTTGCGGCAGATCAGAACCTAACCAAAGGGGATGCAATGGACCTGACTTGCACTGCTTCGCTTGGCAGTACTGGCCTCCATTCTAAAAGAAGAAAACTCCATTTTGGGAGCCAGCAAAGCTAGTTGTATTGAGTAGTATATGCATTTCTTTGTCTATCACCCAGGCAACAAGATCTGGCTCTCTCCTCACCTCTTCATCTGGACTGGTTAATGTTTAGTCAATAAGCTATCTGAAATGTTGGGGAACTTTCCAACTCCTGCCAATTTCAAGTAGGGAGGTTATGCACATAAGAGTGTTCCTTTAAAAATCAAGCCTGAAGTGGCTTGATAATGTGGGCATCATCTTAGAAGAATAAGTTCTCATGTTAGGCTTCTCACAAGTTCTGCCTTTTCCAGCCTAGTAAAATATGGTTGCTCTCTACATCTTAAGAAAGGAGGGTGGACACACTTGTCCAATCCTGAAAGTTTTAGATACAATAAAGGTGAGAAGTTTGTTAGCTCTGGTTTGTCTGGCTCTCTACCATCTTCTCTCTCTCCACACCTAGCAACAGCTTGAAGCAGGGCTTCTTTTCAGATGGAACTCCCAGGAACTTAGTTCCGGCTCCTCTCAGGTGGGCACCATTGCCATTCTAAGAGAATGAGGGAGGTATTCATGGTGAGTTCTGCTAGAAAAATAGCACTGGCTTGAAGGAAGTGGCTCTGAGTTGAGGGTGGCCTTAAATCCAAGTGGTGAAAGCCATCTTGGATAACTTTCAAATGATCTGAACACAGACATTTAGAAACTGGGTGACTAAGGCATGTATATGACTTGCCCCTTTAGAACATCATGGGACAAAGAAAGCTAGTTTTTTACTAGATACATTTTCCTGTTATATTTTGAAGCCCAAGTGGACCTGACTTTCTTATAAACCTTTTCTTATCTAGTGTGCTAAATTGCTTCTGTTTATTTATTTACTTTATGCATGCATGCATGCTAATTTGTTTCTGAATTTAAACCTTTGTGCCTATCTCCATGCTTAAATGCAATATGTTACTAATAAGCAGATATTTTGGGTTCCCCTGGGAAACTGACGTTACCCCGAATGCCTGAAGGCCAAAAATAAAAGTAGGCAGACCCATTTAGGTTTGTTAGTAGCTGACGGTTACCATTTTTGGTGAATTAATTAAAAGTAAACTCCTCATGGAAGACCTAATTATGAAAGTTTAAGATGTTGGCAAAAGAATCCCGCTTGATCCCACATTTCTTGCAGGGACATTGTCTAATCCCCAGTATCTCCTTATGCTAGGCAATGTATTCATCATCTATTTAAAGCACATGACTTGCCCCAAAGAATCCTGGGGACTGTAGTTTGTTAAGAGTGCTGGAAATTGAAGTCCTGTGAGGAGTAGACTGCAATCCCCAGATTCTTTGGGGGAGGCCAGGTGCTTTAAATGTGTGGTATGTATGCAGTCATGGTTTGTAAGGTAGTTCCATTCTCTCTGCTGGGACTGCAGCAGCCACCACAGTGCTACTGCTCCTGAACTTAGGGAAGTATAGCTATATTGTGATTCACAGTGAGGAATAGGCTGCGGAGGTAGTCAGGACCAGTGATGATCCCTTGCACCAAATTCTGAAGACGCCCTGAATTCATTTGGCTTTGGCTTTAATTGCATGCACACACCCCCAACTAACCTGTAGATCCCCATGTTTCTGAAACTGGCTCTAGCGGTCAAGGTATAGTCCTCTGAAGCAGATGGAAGAATTCTCACTAATGAAATGGTTTGACTTCTTTGAAAGTCCTTGAAATTTCTCTCTGGAACATTTGTTGGTATTGTGCACAGGAGCAGACACAGTTTTTAACTCAGTAAGAAGTCCACACACCATTTTAATCCTCCTGTAATGTAAGATTCAATAATTATTTGAGACTACATTTTTTTAAGGAATTGTATTTCTAAAATGTAAAATGCAAATACACAGAATAAAAATAAGGCAAATTGTTTCATATCAGTAAATAATTAAATGTATTGGTTTTGTTACTGTTGTTATTTTTTGTTGATCAGGAGATTCATGTCACCTCTATCCCTTGAGTTGAAACCCTCCCATGGCCACTGCAGCTAGCAGTCCAGGAACCCTCCTATGATAACAAAACAACAACAACAACAACAACAACAACAACAACAAATTTATACCCTGCCCACCTGGCTGGGTTGCCCCAGCAACTCTGGGCTCCTTCTAAAACATATAAAAATCATAATAAAACACCAAGCATTAATAATAATAATAATAATTATTATTATTTATTATTTATACCCCAGCCACTCTGGGCGGCTTCCAACAAAACATTAAAATACAGAAATCCATCAAACATTAAAAGCTTCCCTAAACAGGGCTGCCTTAAGATGCCTTCTGAAGGTCTGGCAATTGTTGTTCTCTTTGACCTCTGGTGGGAGGGCGTTCCACAGGGCGGGTGCCACTACCGAGAAGGCCCTCTGCCTGGTTCCCTGTAACTTGGCTTCTCGTAGCGAGGGAACCGCCAGATTAGTACCAGCCTAGTCCAATATAAAAAGTCACAATAACTTTAAAATAAACAACTTATATCAAACAAAGCAATTTGGCAAGAAGAACTTCAGAATCTGAAAATAGCTACACTACTGCACTACTGGTGCCCATGCAAGGCTGAGCGAACAAGATATTTTCATCAAACGGGCTTGGTAGCCAAGTGGTACCCTTGTGCTCACAGAGGGCTTTTGACCCAGCAGATGCTTCTGTGAACTGGATTTAGTTGGGAGAAAATGGGTCGTTGAGTGTTTTGTTTTCTTGCTAATTCTGCCGCCTCTTTGTAGCTCCCATGTCACCCCACACCCTATTTTTCAGGGTCCCTCAGCTTGCTGGACCCAGTTGGGATGGGGCAGAGGAGGGGGAAATCCCCTCCCTTCATCTGTTATTAGTGGAGATGTCCGCTGGATCAACAGGGGCACCCGTTTAATTTCACCCGTGGAAGGATATAGGTGTGTGGGTTTGATGAATTTTGACTCTCCCAAGAACATTCAGCCAAGGGACTATTGAAACACACATACAGTATCGCTATTTATTTCACCATTAAAGTTAATTGCACAACATTCAGAGAATCTGTTTCACAAAGCTGAAATAATGGGGCCGGGGGAGGGGGGAGGCTCAGTGTGGCCACTAACATATTTGTGTAAAGCAAACATTATAGATTTCGGTATGAAATATATATGAGCTTGTTAAATGCTTACAGTAAACACATACTTAAATGTAATGGCTCTTTTTCTATAACAAGGGGAGCATTACAATTTAACAGCATCCCTAATGTTATCACAAAACTAACAGTTCTCCTCTTTAAGGTTGCGAGACTAAAACAAAAGGGTTTAGCTACGATGGGGTGAAACTGAGGTATGTCTCAGCCATTTAATCACAAACAAAATGGGCAAGGTCCAGAATATGTAGGAGCATTAAAAGTGTGGCAATACTACTTTCCCCTCCCTTTTAATGTATGCTTGATTTAAAAATCAATACTTCCCTGTAAGGTTGCTACCCGCCCAAAAGCACATCATCTGGACAAGAAGATGATTTCATCCTGAGGATAGGGATAAATGCATTTGCTGTTGATAACAATGCCCTTCCTCTCAAAAGGTACTTGTAATAAGCAGACCTTGAAGTTTAAGCACACATCCCAAGGAAGGGCCAGGTGGCCGATTGTACTGAATGAGACCAGGTGTAATCTGTTGTGGGATCAAGAAAGCTTTTCTGAAAGATGAATTGGTTTGCTGTTTGTCAGCTGTCAGTCTTTGTCTTTGCTCTGAACCAATTATAGAGTTGAGACATGGCATCATAAGGATCCTACTAGAAACTGGTAAGGCAATACTTGTGTGTTTGTGTATGTATAAATGCCTACAGTTTCAGTAGATGGGAATTCATGCAGCAGTTCTTGGCTCCAAAACGTGAGTGAATCTAAGCAGAACACAAAATAATGGTGTTCTGGTAGTAATCATACATATGCAGCTCATATAATTTGCTAGATTAAATTTAATCTAGTAGAAATAAAGTGGCACTTGTTTTTGCTGGCCCTCCTTTAAAATGGCTGCAGCATAATAATGACCATTTTAATAATTGGTTTCTTTTTTAAATCTTTTAAAACCATGAATTCCTCCTTAGAGTTTTTCAGAGCCATCCTATCCTGTGTCTCTTCCTCTTCCTCAAGCAAGCTTTCTTCTGTTGTTGTTTCTTTGATTCCCTGCACAGAGAGAGAGAGATTTTGAAAAAGAGGAGTGTACAGAATATTAAATGGGCAAATCTCCTTTCTCTTTCACCTTTACCCAAAGAAACTTCCAAGGTTTACAGAAGTATCAAATGACTGGTTTAAAAATAATAATAATGTCTTGACCCTGGATAAACTGGTTTAATATCCAGGATCGAGAGAGATCACATTTTCAAATAGTCATGGTGGTGGTTTGGATTCAGGCCAGGTTAACTGTACTTTGATCCCTTTGAAAGTAATCTAAAAGCTAGGTGTGACTAGGCATGGGAAAATCAATCCATTTTCTAGTCCATGCCACTTCTTCATGGGTTCACTCATAAATGTAGCCTGTTCCATTTCTGCATTATTCTACATTTTTTTTAAAAATTCACAAAAATCAGATTTAAATATAAATATGCATTTGAGATGCATTTTGTCTCAAAATATGTATTTTAATGCACTTTGATACTTGTTTATTATTAGAGACTGTATTGGAGTATTTGGGAAGTTTCAAAACCAGTGGATAGCATGTGCTCTTGGAATTCCTCTTGGAATTCACAAGATTCCCTAGTAATAACTCACTTGTACTATTGATTCCAGTGGGACTTTAGTGTAGCTAAGGATCTAGCCTAGGGCCCACTAATTCAGACAATCCCTTCTGCTAATTCTCGAGGGGAGTAGAAAAGAAGTTCAGGAACCTATGGCCCATTTCTGATTTCATCATGTCTAGAAGTGAGGGGTGAAATGGTTTTTGAAGAGGTTCTAATTCAGCTTATATGTAGGTGCCTCACTCTATAATGATTTATGGGCTGAGTTGTCAACCTGTACTTCTGACATTTGAAAAGGGGGCGGAACTTTCCTTTTTACCTGATGAAACAAAATGAACAACAATTGTCAATGAATGAGATGAATGGCACACATATATCTAGTAGCCAGACAGGATAGTAGTATTCTAGGCTCTTTTCATCATATGAAATGACTGCTTTGGTGCCTTAAGATATGAGGGATTATGCAGTTGTGGTAGAGCTTGCAGTAGCATCTCCAAGGACAAAAGATGTGCTCAGAGACACTGTTCCAGATTTTTCCTGTTGGATCAAAGTGGCTGCAGATGCAAAAAAAACTCAGGCAGTGGTTCCTTCCTAGGAGCTGGGCATCTGAAACCATTCACACAAAGAATGTGATTGGCCAGAAAGTTAATTCTGTATACCTACTCTATATAAGTATTATCTGTGATATTTACCAGAGATCATCACTTACAATAAGTGCTTAAAAACCCTGCTGGGCGTAAAAATGTAGAGGGAAGATTTTTGCTGAATGGGATACATCATGTATCTGTAACCAGGAAGGAAAGCAGACAGCGAAAGAATATTGTAAAGGCCGAATTGTCCAGCACTAATTGATTCTTGCCAGAGGCACCGCTAATTTATACCTTTACCCTTGGCTTGACTTTTAGCCTTCTTTTGTCTTCCTTCCTCTGAATCCCCTCCTCTCTTTGGCCTCCTCCCTCATTCCCACCAATGTTCTCCCTGCTCCAAGCTTTGAAGTAGCAAGTTTTGAAAGGTGATTTAAATCAAGTTTGTAAAAGGTCGCACTACTTCCTAGGCCTTTAGCTCAAAATGTCCAGCCTTAACTTGTCAGAACTAAATCTCTTCTTTTTAAAAAAAATATTTTTAAAATCTTGGATTATGTTTGAATTTCGTGGTTGGTCAGATAGCAGTTAATTTCCCCCCAATTATGGGCTTGGTTATAAGTTGCTTACACACTACACATTAAATTATAAGTCTTTACTCCCTCTTTGGAGATGTTAGGGAATTAAGCTGAAAGGCATTGAACGTATGTGATCTTAGGTATAAAAGCTCACTTTTTTGTTAAGGTATAAATGTAAGGGAACCAGGCAGAGGGCCTTCTCAGTGGTGGCGCCCGCCCTGTGGAACGCCCTCCCATCAGATGTCAAAGAGAAAAACAGCTACCAGATTTTCAGAAGACATCTGAATGCAGCCCTGTTTAGGGAGGCTTTTAATGTTTCATTAAAACCTCTTCTGTCAATCAGTGTTGTTGTGCTGTTAAAAGATTTTACTTGATATCTGCTTCTTTTTTTGGTAGTGCTTGAATCCCCCTGGGTAGGCTCCATGGGTTGCGAATTGGAACCCCGGGAACTATACCTTTGCAGAGGCATTGTACTTTCCCACTGTGGGAAGCTTTCCCCAGGGAGGAATGCCTTGTGCCATCAGGACCAACTTTTTGGTGCCAGGCCAATACGTATTGCTTTTTACCTGGCCATTTGATTCTTAGTTGGAATCATATGGTATGATGGTGTGACCCTGCCTGTTTTGGTGTTCATCTTTTAGTAGGTTGGGGGGGGGGGGTTGGGTAGGATAGGCACTTTTCCTAATGCCATTTTATTTCTTTTGATGTTTGTTTTAAATTCATGTATGTGCACATTTTGTTTTGTTCTGTTTTTAATTGTAAGCTGCTTTGAGACATTTTATGTAGTAAGCAATTAAGAAATAGAATAATAATATAATAGCATTTCTGAATACTGGGGGCAGACAACAGAAGAGGGATGTTGGCCACTGGCTTTGTGTGCCATGTAGGGACTTACTGAAGACATTTGGTTGGCAACAGGATGCTGTAATTGATGGACCCTTGAAGTGATGATCCAGCAGTGATTTTATGTTAAATGTAAGTGCTTAAGCCACACCCATTCCAGTCTATGAAAAAGACTAAAATCTAGTTATAGATGGTACAGATAGAGACCCATTCACATACTATTACAGTAAGTCCATTGTTTATGTCAGAAGAAGAGAAATAGTAGTTCTTAGATGTTGGTTTTCTTCATATAAACATATAAATCTAAGAAGACCTGAACCTTAATATTTCAGAGTCACATATTTAAACCCATTGGGTTTTGACTTCCATAGATGGTAGGGACAATTACAGGGGTGAATAGGCGTTTGAGCTATTATCTTTTAAAATGTGGAATGGATTTTTAAAATGCCAGCGCTCATATGCATGTTCTATATGGAACATCATTATCAGCTTATAATGTACTATAATTGTTCTGCAAAATATTGGAAGGAAAAGATGCAGCATTTAGTAAAGGGACTTTACATTCCCCCCCCCTGCAAAATTGCAGCAGCTAGTAATGAACAGCATACAATAATATAATAAATCAATAAAGAAATCCAAACCGACAGTACCAGTAATCTCAAATCCAAACAAAATAAAACAGCTAATATGAAGATATACAGTCACAAAAGACTCACCTCTCCCCTTTTCATCATTTACCATATGCTGTATAGTGTTTCAGAAGCCAAATAGCCATTGCTTAGCTGGATGTTTAAAAGATTAGATGTATTCCAGTCTCACAGTATACTGAATTATCCAAAAATGATTGCAAAGGACAGAAATTACTGCTTGTGGTCAAAATGCATTAGGGATTTAGGTTTGTTATTATAGGCCTGTTGTGAGGCAGCCCTTTATGATAAGAATACAGAAAGAACTTGTGGTTTATCTGGAGGGAGCTAAACCACGAACCCAGATTTGGACAACATGCTTAGCCATGCCATGGCTTAGCTCAGCGTGGTGTAGCAGCAAAGTGGCCAGGAGCAGCAAAGCAGGCATGATCTCATCCCTGGGAGCCTACACGCAGTTCCCGCTTTCCAAACACAATGCGTTCAGTGGAAATCATTTGTTAGGCGAAGGTTCGCATAACGAGCCTTTAATTTCCATTCATTCTTATGGGAACATTTCTAATCCATGATTTGTCTCATTTCCCTCCCTTCTCCCTCCATGGTTTCTGCAGCCAACCAGAAAAGGAGAGACAAAGGAAAAAAGGACTTGTCCGATTTCTCCTGCTCCCTGATTTGTCCGACCCCTCCCCCCCTCCCCGGTTTGTGCCTGAAAATGGCTGTTGCCAACCAGCAAAACATATGTAGGCTCGGGCCTAAAGATGTCAGCTGCTGTGAAGGAATCAGGACTCAGGGATGTGGAGAATAGTAAAGTAAAAAAAAAATTACTTATTTATTGC
This sequence comes from Zootoca vivipara, assembly GCF_963506605.1. Lineage (NCBI taxonomy): Eukaryota > Metazoa > Chordata > Lepidosauria > Squamata > Lacertidae > Zootoca > Zootoca vivipara. The sequence goes on from NC_083276.1 coordinate 108,828,403, forward strand.
AGTCTTGCAACAAACAAAATAGCAATATGACACAGCAAGTTGGGATCCCAAAAAGCTAGCCCTGAACACAATTTCACTTTGACCTTTATAGTCTAGGGCCAGTTTTAACAGCATAAAACATCCAATCAGGTTCGCCAGTTTAGAACAAAGAGCTACCAATGAACGTGGTCAAGGCCCATTCTGTTTACCATTTATGAACAGTATTACCCCATCCTAGATTAAGTCACCCCTGAACCAAATTTGGGGCATCCGGGATTACTACATGCTATACAATCCCTATAAGGCACATCCGGGGGTTACAATGACCCAGTAAATTGTGAAAGGATGTACTTTTAACGAACAAGTAAGGAAGTGGACAAACTCTGGCTGCTTGCATATCTGAATCTGTGATGTGTATAGCGAGATTTGGGTACTAATTCCTCATGTATGGATAATTTTCACATAGCATGCGTTTGGAAAGTGGGACCTGAATGTACATTACTTGGTCATTCATATGAAGCCATTGTTTGGTTTAGGGTGACATATGAACCAGCCCAGACTATAGATTCACAGTGTTGATCAGTCCACACAGCTTGCATATGCTGTGGGCATATTTTCCTCAAGCACAAGGTAATAAGCACTAAGGCCAAGGCTAAGCTGAGCAGCAGGTCTAACCTCGTTGTGTTGTTTTGGCTTGTTACAGCAAGTTTCTGGGATTCCAGAAGGACAAGTTTATCAGTGTCACGCCTGCATTTCATAGAGCTTTCGATGGTACAATTTTTGTTCATTTGAGAGCATATTCATGACAACAGAAGTGCCACCAGTTGAAAGGACTGGTACCTGCATTTACACTCTTGTCAGTTGAGTCCAGCGTTCTCTACTTATAAGCTGATCACATCCATTGTTTATTATACCTGCAAATGGCAAGTAAAGGGTGAACTGGGGGGGGGGGGAGAGTATTATGGTTATTCTGCAGTTTCGGCTTGCCACCTCTCCCACCTGTCTGTCTTACTTCTGTAGCAAATGATAGACAAGTTTCCCCACTTTGGGTGACATTGTTTCTGGAGGAAGCTGATCAGGCATTGCAAAGACCCTTGACCAGAACTTGTCCCCGTCCCCCCCTTGAACACATAACTCACATTTTTATCACACTGCACTTATTGCCAGTTCATTTCTAAGTACAATTCAAAGTGCTGGCCATGACCATTAACTTTTCAATCGGTCCTATCTTCAAAATAAAACAATAGCACCCCAGTTATCTTTTAGGCAGTGTGCTGCCTGTGGAATCTTGCTACCTGTATCTTATTGGCTCTGGATTATGAGGGTTAATCTTCTGGTGGTCAATGTGCAGTGTTTTCTGCCTTTGTACAGAAATGACCTGATTATCTCTCATTTTTCACGAACTCCCAATTCTGTGATCCTCAGTAATGGTTTCCAAGTTTACAAAATGACAGCAAGATTTGGGGATTACATTCTGTGTTGAGTAAGTTAAGGAAGTATCTTCATTTTATTGAACTAGAGCTACTTGTTCAAAGCAGCAGTCATTCAAGCCACACAGGTTTCATTTTCGGGCAAAGGTGTTCAGAGAGCTGTAAAATAAAATGCATTATGTATGGAAATATATTCAGATCATGTATACATACCACTGCATGCTTATTCAAGGTTGAGACCAAAGCCCATTCATAGATAAAGTCAAACTGCAGTTGAATTAGTGTGACCCCAGTGACTAGACAACTCGGATTTAAGTTTTCGAGGAATAGTATTCTGTCTTCAAGAAACATGATACGACTTTTTGGTTCCCCTTACCTACATTCCTTTGACTGGTGCTCAGTTCTTGCTACGTAGAGATAATGAAGCCTTTGAAAATGCACCATCATATTTATAAGCAATCTAGTGGGAAATTGGCCAGTTTGAGGAGGTAAAAGGTTCTACTTGAGAATGCATATTGCTTACCTGGTTATAGCTTGTGCCCACCATGTTGTGAGGTCATAATGTTGCCCAATGTGGGCGGGGCTTACTTTTCACTTAGAATTTTCAACCAGAAGGTTTGTCCATATATGGTGCACTGTGAACACAGAACAACATTGGCAGGGCTACACGTTGACTTGTTAGGTAAGTGGATCAAGTCGGAGATTCCCAGGCAATTTGCTGGAATAGATGGTACTGCATAGCAACTGGTTTATGTGATGATAATAACAATTTATAGAATGGGATTATATCAGAACCGCCAAGTGTTGAATTAAGCACATCCTTTCACTGAAGATATTAATTTAACCCTATATTTTCTCTCTCTTTTATTGCTAAGTGTATCTTTTAACTCATCACCCAAAGCCTTTTCGAAAGACTGTTTGAGCATTTGCATTTCCAGGGGTAGAGAAATTTTTTTTGCAAGCCATTTATATCCCTTTGCAATTTCTGCATTCTTCTTCTGGTTCTGTCATTGATTTGATTTGTAGTTGCAATACCTCTGGGAGATTTTAAATGCCCCCACAACATGGAAAGATGAACTTCATTGGGCGGGGTTTAAGTAATGAGTCCTGTCAGCAGAAGCCCTGAGCAAGGACATCTGCTTGTGCAATGGAATTCCCCTTCCCCTTCCCTGTAGACTTTGGGAAGTTGGGAGAACCTCCTAGAACAATGTGGAAAGAGGAGGGAGGGCAAAATCCTTGCCCCGGCAGAATGATTTTGAAATTCTCCCATTGTTTCTTACGGAACTGTATGATATGACAAAGTAATGGATATTTGCAAAGTGCTTTACAAATGAGAACTGAGGACACATTTCCATGAATAGATAATACGGCCTGTGTTGGTTCTCCTGCTGCCCAAAGCAGCTAGAGACTGAGCAGATTGCAGTGTTGTGGGCAGAGTTGTGGGGTGGGAAAACATTCTAGGATGGAAACGTTTCCAGAACGTTTTCGGGACACATACGCACCATTTCTAAAAATTGATTGTTTCGTAAAATTGTTTTAAGTGCATAATGAATGACTACAATATCAGTCACAATTGCCTATAGTTGCAAATATATTTTTCTAGGTGACAACCTTTAGGATATTGGTGTGGGAACCTAGGGCTCCATGTCTCTCCGTCTGGCCCTTGGGATACCCCTCCCTCAGAGTACACACCTCACCAGCCCTATTCCACCCCCCTCAAGCACTTTTCCTGGCTGGAATGTGTCTGAATTGTGATTGTGCCTCTTGCTTGCATGGATAGAGGACCATCTACATGGGTTGAAACCTCTGGCTCTCGTGTGCCTGGAATGTCGCCTATTGGAGTCACGTCTGTTATTCTATCCATTTTTGCAGGTTTAACAGTTTTCAAGGTCTTCATTATTATTATTTTTAACAATATGAAAGAAGTGTATTCTATTGAGTTATCAGATCTTAAAAGCATTTATAAGTACTCCAGTAAAAATATTCTATCCTGGGTTAAAGAAGGTATGCACAGGAAGGTGATAGACCCTGGGACAGAGGCAAGGGAGGGAGGATCTCCCAGGGTGGGAGGCTGGGAGAAGAAAGGGAAACTCCCAGGTGAGAGCTGGAACGATCCACACCCTTACAAGGGTTAAGATCTACCGCTGATAGAGGGCTTTGTATTTTTTTCTCTTTCTTTTTTTCCTTTTATGTTATTTCTTTTTTTATTTAGATTTATCTGTTTTCATTGTATTTTATGCTGAAAAGTTTCAACAAAAAAGAATTTTTAAAAATAAAAATATTCAGAAATAGAGCTTTGAATTTGTTTGAAAGTAACATTTCTTGAATGCCCCCTCCCCCCAGTCAACACTTTCACTTCAATGTCTTATTGTCAGTGGGAAATGTAAAATACCACACACACACACACACACACAATGTAAAACATAAACATGGAGGGTTTTGTTTACCAAATAAAAGTCAAGCATACTAAATCAGATCCCAATCTTTTATGCAGCAGCAGATAATTTCCCAGAAGTTCTCCTGGTTAAAAAAAATTCTGGAAAACTCACATTACTGGACTTGGGGTGTAGGTTGGAAAAGTGGTCCTATGAGGAGGTAGAGAGACTTCTGGCTGAGGTGGGAAAATCGAGGGATGGAGTCAATGGAAGTGGTTCCAAGTTTGGACCCCTGGCTAAAATCTGCCACCCGTTAAAGAACCTGCTGCCTCATAGTTCTTACTGATTTGCTCTCAGCAAAGTGTTGCCAGTGGGAGTAGTGAAATCTGCAAAATGACAACATGCGGCATTTTCCTTCCTGAGCCAGTTCTCTTTTGTTAACGGAGCTGCCTGGGAGAAAGTGTTTTGAGAAACAGGCTACGCTGTGGGAGGAGCTTGCTCCTCTCACTAACCCGCTGCATTTCAGGTAAAAAAGAATTGACCTCCCCTTGACATCTTTCCCTTGATGTATCATCATCCTGTCCACACAGGGGACCAGGTAATTAATTCCTCCAGATAGCCATGGGACATTAGGGCTGTCATATGCACAGTATTTCAGAATATATATTTGAAGCACTATGCCATTAGCACGCACGTACCAGGAGGAGTGTCGTTTAGTGGCTTGCCACACACTGCCTCAGAAACATACCTGCCTTTTGGAACAGCACTTCCTGTGTTCAGTGGTGTGCGGTCAGTGGACTAGGGGCCTAGGCTAGTCCCCTAAATGTGCCTGGTAAATTAGAGTATTCCAGCCTGGTGCCTCCTTCCCAAAGCCTTGGAAACTTCTGCCGAGCTTAGGGAGGGAGATGTGATGCTCACACTTGTGACATGGCCCCCCTTCCAATCGCCCTTGCAAGCTTGTGCCTCTGTCCCTAACTGTTCCTGTACGGAAAATTTCACTGCACACCTTGTTGTGTGTCGCCATACCCAGCCAGGAACAGGAGTCTCTCTCCCCCCGCCTTCTACATCCTTTCTTACAAGATTTATTGAAACCTGAAATGTGAGTGAGGCAAAAAGGGAAACTGTAGGACTTTCCCCCCCATCAGATCAGTTTTGTATGAGGTCTAGTTTTGGAACATTCAGTGACCAACTTTATTAGCATTACCAATTAGTTGGATACATGGATTTAAATTTTCAGTTTTTCTATGAAAAGCAGTGTTACTTGTTAAAGTGATTATTTAGATGTTAGGGTTTTTTAAAAACTCCTTAATAAGACAAAGGAGGGAACCTAGGAAATTCTATTGCCCCCAATGTTGACACTTCTATCCGTTCTATTCCCTGCCCCCCTCCCTCACTGGGTACTTATTCATGAGAAGCTTGAGCATCTCTAGTATGAGAAAACCCATCTCAGAATGACTTTAAAGACCTTGATTGCCTGGTCTGCAGTCAAATGTTTCCCTGCTTCATTGCACCTGTTCTTCTTGCCAGGTACATGTGACAGTGCTGCAGCTATGAGTGGAATTTTAAAGAGGAAGTTTGAAGAAGTTGATGGCTCTTCGCCCTGCTCTTCGGTGCGGGAATCGGATGACGACGTTTCTAGCAGTGAAAGTGCTGACAGTGGTGATAGTGTCAACCCATCCACTTCAAATCATTTCACCCGTAAGTAATAAACCTGGAGAGTGAAGCTCTGTAGATGGTTAAAAACATTCAAATGATGTGCAATACTTTTGTCCCCTTTTGTTTACTATACTTACTGAATAATGGCTGCAGTCTTCAGTGGGCAATAGACTGGTTTGGCCCTATGGTAATATGCACTTATGCAGCACCACACATTTTAGGTCATTTGCATGGTGCTGGGTGTGTTGAAACTGGCCCTGATCAGACGAATGACTTTACCGTGGAACCATGTGGCTGAACTAGACCTAAATTGGCCAGGATCTTGAGAAGCATACAGGATACTTGAAGAACTGTCTTTGGTCATATGAACCAGCCTGGGCATCAAGATCTGATCTGTATCCAATTGTCTTCAGATATATAGCAGTCAGCCATGAGGAACAGGGCCTTAGCTTATGGCAGGCATCCCCAAACTGCGGCCCTCCAGATGTTTTGGCCTACAACTCCCATGATCCCTAGCTAACAGGACCAGTGGTCAGGGATGATGGGAATTGTAGTCCAGAACATCTGGAGGGCCGCAGTTTGGGGATGCCTGGCTTATGGAATGCCCTCCCAGGAGAGATCCACCTGACTCCGTCATTGCTTGACTTTCTCAGGGCAAATGACCTATTTGTTTCAAAAGGCATCCATAACTGAAACACAGCACCCAACTGGTGGCTTTATAGACAACTTGATCTGGAAGTGCTTGTTATTTTTAATGCTTTATGTAATGATCAATCATTCACATTGTTTTTGTTTAATATTGTCTTGTTGTAGTCTATAGGCGGCTTTGAATATTCTGTATAGAAAAGCAGACTACAAATGTATAAAATAGTGTAACCCGTTGTTACACAAGCTAGTAATCATCATGTTTATAAGAGAATGGGGTGGCTGTGCTTTGGGTTTATCATACAGTTTCTGCTGTTGCCCCAGTATAGTAAGGATAGCAATTGTGTTAATGTAGTTGGCCCTGAATAATCTAAGAATACCAATGTAGGTCAATCATTATAATCCTACTCTTCTGCTGCCTATTCTGAAATCTCAGATTCCTTCTCTCTGCTTATTAGAACACTTGAACAGCAGGAATAATTGGGCAGAGAGAAAGACATTCCAGTGTGAAGCTATAAGAGATTCAGCATTGATTCTAATGGTTCCCCGAATGGTGGCCTAAGAAAGGGAAGAAATATCCCCAAGTGGGTTTGACAAAGGGGGTGGGGATAACTCACGGATGGTGCATATGATTTGGTCCAAGGTTTAATCCCAGGAGGTGCTGGGAAAGGCTGGTCTGAAATCCCAGAAAGTCACTGACAGATGGTATAAAGACTGTAGTACTAGATCAGGCATCCCCAAACTTCGGCCCTCCAGATGTTTTGGACTACAATCCCCATCATCCTTGACTAGTTGAACAAATGGTATGATTTGGTATAAAGCAATTCTTATGTTCCAGAGAGATTGAGTGTGTCCATGAGTTTGTGGTCAGAGTTCTCTAGTGAGCAGTGGGAACCCACAAGGGGAAATTTTTTTTGGGGGGGGGAGAAGGGGAAAGTTTCCAAAAAGCACATGGGTTTAGCTTGGTTATGGAATATGAAGGACCTCCCAAGGAGAGGAAAGGAGGTTTCTTGTTATGGCTGTAAGGGTGTGAGTAGGGCTGTGTACACATAGCCACTGAAATGCACAGGGGTCATTTTTTCCACTCTGTGTTCTTGTACATAGGGCGCTGTGGTCTAAACCACTGAGCCCTTTGGGCTTGCCAATCAGAAGGTCGGCGGTTCGAATCCCTGCAATGGGATGAGCTCCCATTGCTCTGTCCCAGCTCCTGCCAACCTAGCAGTTTGAAAGCATGCCAGTGCAAGTAGATAAATAGGTACTGCTGCAGCAGGAAGGTAAACGGCATTTCCGTGCGCTCTGGTTTCCGTCACGGTGTTCCGTTGCACCAGAAGCGGTTTAGTCATGCTGGCCACATGACCTGGAAAGCTGTCTGTGGACGAATGCCGGCTCTCTCAGCGTGAAAGCGAGATGAGCGCTGCAACCCCGAGTCGCCTTTGACTGGACCTAACCATCCAGGCGTCCTTTACCTTTTACCTTTACACACCTTCACATTGTAGCATCATCTAAAGCGGCAGCTATTGTCAGTGTTGTCTATACACACCGGTGGGCGCATTTTCATACTAATGTGCACCAGGGTTCTCTTTCCCCCTCCCCTCAATTGGTGTTTCCATAAACTTTCTTTTAAAACATATTTTCCACAAACTTTCAAAAGAGAGAGGCTGGAATCTGGTGTGTTGATATGCAAATGATACATATTGGTATATGGAGGTGGATATTAGTGGCACAGCCCTATAATGTCAGTAAAGGTAAAGGTAAAGGGACCCCTGACCATTAGGTCCAGTCGTGACCGACTCTGGGGTTGCGCGCTCATCTCGCATTATTGGCCGAGGGAGCCGGCGTATAGCTTCCAGGTCATGTGGCCAGCATGACAAAGCCGCTTCTGGCAAACCAGAGCAGCACATGGAAACGCCGTTTACCTTCCCGCTGTAGTGGTTCCTATTTATCTACTTGCATTTTGACGTGCTTTCGAACTGCTAGGTTGGCAGGAGCTGGGACCAAAGCAAAGCAAACATACTTGGTACACTTAGACCTAAGAAACCTCGCTGATGAAGAATCATCGAAACAGGGCCTTGTCCTGATGTTGATATTTACTGGAAGTTATCCTGAATAAAACTTTGTGAATATTTTTTGAAATTATCCTTTCTGGCCCGAGTTCTTGCAATTTTTCATTTACTTCAGGAGCTGGGACCAAGCAACGGGAGCTCACCCCGTCACAGGGATTCGAACCGCCAACCTTCTGATCAGCAAGCCCTAGGCTCAGTGGTTTAACCACAGCGCCACCTGGGTCCTATAATGTCAGTAGGCCTGCCCTAATGGGAAGTGAACTGAGGACCCATTCTCTGTGTTCACATGTATTCAGCAAGTGCTTGAGAAGGACATTCTCCGCACAAAATGGGTTAAAACTTTTCTCGCCAAGGTGCTTTTGATTAACAAAATAGTGTGGGACAAGGACTACATGGGGATGATGCTGTGTGTATAGCACGTCCAAAAGGTGCCTGCATCCCATGGTGACTGCACATTATTATGCAATGTGTACACTCCCTTAGAGAGACATTGAGATGTGGAAGAATCTTTGACTGGACATCTGGGTAAGGCTTTTTTTTTTTAACCTGGTAGATTTTTATGTGAGATTTTACTGAGTTTTTAAAGTATGATTTGTATTGCATTTTATTGGGAAATGTGGGATATAAACTGCTAAATAAAATACTGCTAATCATCTTTGTATTGTGACAGTGCATGGCGACTGTAGATTGTGCAGCCAGCAGTGCTTAAGTATGTGGGATGGACATTCTAGGTCAGCATGAAGATTCGTAGATTCTTTATAAATACTAAGCACTACAGTACAGTATTAGTGCAGAGGCAGATAACATGAACAAATCATTAGACAATTTCTGGCACTGCAGTGTATTCTAGTAGAATTCAGAACAATGCTATGGAAGGCTATGTTCCTGTCTATGTCTTCAATAACCTCACCCTTCACGGCAGCTGTGTTTTCTGGTTGCTTTGCAAAACAAAGTACAGTGGTACCTCGGTTTATGAACACAATTGGTTCCGGAAGTCTGTTCATAAACGGAAGCGTTCATAAACTGAAGCGAACTTTCCCATTGAAAGTAATGGAAAGTGAATCAATCCGTTCCAGATGGGTCCGCGGCATTCGTAAACCGAAAATTCATAAACTGAGGTGTTCATAAATCGAGGTTCCACTGTACTATACTGTATTCACTTTTTTTTTAAAGAGTGCTCTGTGAAACAAATTACTCTTTCCTTGTAGCTGAAGATGGAAACTAAATGTTGCAAACAGTTTAGTTTGTGGTATTGACAGCTGCTGGGTGCAGAAATAGCATGCCTTCTCTAGGCAAGAGTTTGCTTATGATTATGCTGGTATTTTGTAAAGATGAGGATTTGCCTGGGAGTAGCAAAAAAAAAAAGGCTCACTTTAAGGTGGTTAGTTTTGATGGTTGGAGAGTCAAATTGATGTTTTATAGCACACACATTTTAGGGGGCGGGAGGAAGAATATTGTTAAGCTTGGGGCCCACAGTCAAGCACAGGTTTCGTTGCAATGACAGCAAATAATCTAGAGCCAGTTCATATCATCCCCAACCAGTTTAGTCAATGGTTTGGGCTGATCGGGGTTGTAGTCTAACAACATGTGGGGGCCCAAGTTGAAGAGCATTGATCTAGAGTAGTGTTTCTCAAAGAGTAGGGGCTTGGGCCACTTTTAGGTGGGCCTCATTGGAACAGCCTCCCACAGTGCCTCTTCACTTGCTTGGGTACCGAAAGGAAGGGGATAAGAGATGTAAGCTGTTAGAGGAGGAGGAAATTAATGTAAAAGGATCAGGGTGCAGGGGTAGGTGTGGTTTTGGAGGGAGGGATGAAAGAAACGGGCAGTTTGAGAGGTGGTGGGATAAGGTACAAGATGAGTGTGAAAGGAGAATGGTAGAAATGACAGGAGGTGGGTAAAAACAATACTTTGAGGGGCACACGGGGGGGGGGAAGGGGGGAATAGAAAAGGAAAGGCCTTCTCCAATTAGAACCTCTGGGTCAAATTCTGCCTAAAAGGTAGAGGCTGAGTCACAATACCTCCTGAGTAAATGTCATTGCTTAGGAAACAATTGCTGCACAGCCAGAAAGTGCATTCCTACATGTAATCAAATTTTGGTGTAAATTAACCAGGAAGAACAACAAATTATAATTTTTCAACTAGGAGACAACCCTGTCTTCAACAACTTGTATCATTTGGGAAGATAAACTAGCATAGTTCCCCCCCTAGCCCATTGATTTGGTTATTTATTTATAGAATCTTTCAACATAAGGTCCTGGCAATAAAGTGTGTGTGTGTGTGTGTGTGTGTGTGTGTGTGTGTGTGTGTGTGTGTGTATAGCAAGCCCATCACAGTTATAAAAACACATACAAGTATTCCACATGGAACAGAACAGTATAAATTTCAGACTGCTCTGAGCAGAGACATTTGGAATAAAGGGACATGCTTTTGTCCTATGGCTCTTTCTTCCAGAATTGTAGAGTGTCTTAAAAACAAGGAGACGCTAAGTCGAATTGGTTTGGGTCAGTTTCTTAATGGCTACTGTCACCAGAATTCACAAAACGCTGTAATAGTAGCTAAGAACATTGTTTATCAGCTATAGGCAAAACAAATTGAGAAATGAAATTACCAGTTTTCATTACTACACATGTCTCTTTCTGTTGAATAAGCTACAGTATAAGGGTACACAGCTTGGTGTTCTGTCCTTTAGTCTGGTATAGTATATGATTTGCATAAGACAACATGTTCCAGGTTTCAAAGTTGCTGTACAGGGGGGGGGGGAAGCAATGATAATAATAATGAAAACAATAAATCCGCGCTTCCTAATATAGTCCATGGATTGTGGCTCTGTCAGGAAATAACCTTGGTGATGAGGTTGAGAAAAGGAGCTGGCGCAGAGCCAGCAGCCTGCCTAGCATTGAAGCAAAGCTGTTGCTGCTTCAGAAAGAGCCTTGAATAGGAGTCTCATCTGGTTATTAAACCAGACAGTGGAGAGATATTTTCCCTCCTGGGAAGCAGTTACAAACCTCAGGCGCTGAAGCGATGTGAGTGCATGTGACGATTGCATTTCAAAGCATCCTGCGCCCTGAACTTGGGAGGGTGAGATGCAGCTTGCATAAGTGAACAGGAACGCTTGGACTCCCTGACCTAGTCCCTTATTTTTTAAACACAACTCCAACCAATGCCGGTGACTTATTTTTTTAAACACACACACACACACACACACACACACACACACACACACACACAAAAAAAAAACCATGTACAGCTGCGGCATCAAAGCCCTCAAATTAATGAATGGTAGACTTACAAACAAAAGCAAACTGCAGCCTATATAAACAGCAAAGTAAATCCTTCTATAACAAGGCACACTGAAATCTATTTTTGACTTCTGACCTCGTCCATCTGCCTAATGGAATAATAGGCTATTCTCTCGGGGCCTCTGTGTAATGTCTTTGTCATTCGGGAAGGGGGGGGCAGAGATAAAATAAAATGGCCTGATCACACTTCAATCAGCCAGTCAGCAGCGTAGCTAGCCGCCTGGCCGCCTAGGGTGGCAAACCCAAAGGCACCCTGCCGGGGGGGGATATCCGCCGCACGCATGCGTCATGACGCACGATTCATGTGTCACAGTGCACGACGCATGTACACACAAGAGGGATACGCCACGGCGACACAGCAGGCCGCGACGGGCGGTGTCCGGCAGGCCTCCCCCTCTCCCTCTGGTCCTCCCTCTGCCCATCCTTACTGCACTCGAGGCGCTTCTCCTCACAGCCAGTCATGTGGCCAGCATGGCTAAGCCGCTTCTGGCGAACCAGAGCAGCACACGGAAACGCCATTTACCTTCCCGCTGGAGCGGTACCTATTTATCTACTTGCACTTTTACGTGCTTTCGAACTGCTAAGTTGGCAGGAGCAGGGACCGAGCAACGGGAGCTCACCCTGTCGTGGGGATTCGAACCGCCAACCTTCTGATCGGCATGCCCTAGGCTCTGCGGTTCAACCCACAGCGCCACCTGCGTCACCTTACCTACTCAGAAGTAAATCCTAGTCAAGTCAGGCAGGTAGAGTTAGGATTACAGCCTAAGTTCTGAGAGCTGTATGTTAGACTGGGAGTTGCAGATCAGATCAGTTTGCGTCAGAATTTGCAAATACTGCTTTTCTCAAGCATCCCTAGGCTATGGATATAGGATTGTCATATCCCTTAAATTAGATCACATGCAGTCCTTTTCAGTGGAGTCAGTTGACACATTTAGCTCTGCCGGTCAATAAAAAGATACTCATCAACTGCAGAAAAATCAAACGATGTGGCACGTTATGTGTGAACTAGTCCACACATTGCGAGAAATTTGGTCACACTTTTGAAAGTTTACAATCTTGTTCCCTTCACACATGTTCCACAGCAAACCCGGACTAGAAACAGAATGCTCTGTCTAGGGCTTTCAGTATATTGATTGGGACCCCAGGACCTTGTGTGTATATGCAAAATACTTCCACATGTGCATATTGGCTCATGGGGCCTCACTCTGGAGAGTCTCCAGAAGGGGAGGACTACCTGTGGAATGCTGAGCATCCCATCACACTTGGGCTTTTACTGTGTGGACAGAGCACAAATATTTTTCTGCATTGCCCGCAAGTCCCACTATTTGGTCCTGCTGCCCTTGTCTTTAGTTTGAAGAAGCTGTCACTATGGATATTGTCCAGAGTTGTAGAAAGAGTTGGCGGGAATGTCTTTGGTTTCAGTTTCAGACATCATGAGCGCCTAAGGTACATGGAAATTTAGATGTGCTATGTAAACCATCTCAGAAACCACCACATATTAGGAGGGGGAAACCAAAAAAATGTGGAACAGACTGAAGAAAATGAAGGAGGGAATTGAGATAAAAGAGGATAATGAGAAAAATTGAGAGGTGCAATTGCAAGTGAAGGATATCCTGAAGGATTGATATTGGTGAGCGAAGGCTGATCAGGTGTTGTTTCCTTGCAGAGTGCTCTAAGAAGACACTGTTGGGTTAAATACAAAATGTAAAACATAAGTCACTATAAAAAAGCAGACTGCTTTGGAGAATGGATTCAGGGTTTGAGGCTAAGGTGAGCTATGCCACAACTGTATTTAAATAGCTACTAAGAGTAGCTTTGAACATGGTCCAAGTATGACTTGAAAAACTTACTGAATGCACTGCTAGGTTCATTTATTCAGTATCCCTTTATGGTAATGATTAGAGAGACTGGTGAGAAAATTTGCAGGCTTCCCCACACAAAACTGGACAAAAAGGAAAATGTTACACAGAAAGCAAATTACTTAGACGAGTCCTATGACTCAGAAGTCCCTTTGAGTTCAATCAAACTTACCCTGAAGTAAATGGGTATAGGACTACAACTTAAATTGTGTTTTTTTAATATATATATTTATAAAATTGATGAATACCTAATTATGTAAATAGATTATGGACCCCTTTTATATTAAACAATATTCAGAAGTAAAAACTAGTCTGCAGAACTAGTTCAACAACAATCAAGCCCTCAAATATATCAAAACTTAAGCAGAGGAGAACAGTAAAATGGCAGTTAAAATCAAATACTGTGGTCCCTGGAAGGGTATACCAGGGGCCATAGGATAGAATGGATATGGCCTGAGGGAGGAGAAGGAGGTCCACCCTCACAAAGCCCCACAAGTTGCAGGCCTAGAAACTTCTGCCTACCTTGTTCCTCCTCCATCAGCATTCAGTGGTGGCAATGGCAAAAAATGCTTTGTGTATTTTGCTTAGTCACATTACAACTTGAGCTCTGACCAGGGCTCACAGCAGCATTCAGCAGAATAAACTCAGAAAACCTTCCAACTTATTTATAAAATGGAATTAAAGCTATGACAGAACTGTTGTGAATGTGAGGTTGACTGAGATTTAGACTAGAAAGCTCTTGACACAATAAATGTTACTTGAAGTGTAGGATTAAAAACAGCCCTTTGGGGCTGTATATCTTAGTGTTCTGTGTGTATTGAAACCTGATTTGGACTAGGTCTCACTGAGCTATAAACAAGGTTTGTTTGGGGCTTACTGCTCAGTGGTTTGTATGGGGGAAACAAACCACCCCCCTGGGTTTGGATGTAACACTAAGCCAAATAAGGTCATCTGTGCTTAAGTTCCACTCAGCTAGACTAGACAGTGGTGCAGCAGATATTCCTTCCTGATATCCTATGGTTGGTTAAGAGGCCAGTGCTCACGAAAGACAAGGGTGTCTCCTTTTCCTGAATAGGCTACGGTTGCAGTTTGGTCCACATTTAGATTTGCAAGGATCCAAATTAAAGGCTTGATGTATTGGAGCCACATCTATCTCAGCAGCAGTGCACATGATTTGCACATACAAAATCCTAAATTCAGTCCCTTGCAATCTCAAGTTAATGGAGCTTGGAAAGCAGAGCTGGGAGAGAGCCTTCTGCCTGCAATCTTGGAGAGCAGTGGCCAGTCAGAACAGACCAAAACTGGGCTAGATGGCCTAGTCCTGTGACTCAACAGAAGGCATCTCTTTTTCTGCAAGAAAGAACAAAGCTATTTTTGGAGTGCACATTAAGGCGGCATCTGTTTTGTTTCTTTAGATTTCATTTTGTTTAGTGCATGACGTTAAAGTCCATTAGCGTCCCTGAGCCTTTCGTCTGGCTTTGCTTTCTAGGATGGCTGTTAAAAGTGGGCCTTTTTGAAAAGTGATGTTTTGACCTGGATTACCGCGATGATGAATTACACTTGACAGTCCTATCTTGTTAAGACTTGATGAATACTATGTGGGAAATCCTGGGAGTGGGTGTAGAATGGGGTTAATCCTTTTTATTAGAATGTTCCAGCACAGCATTGAGAATACATCAAAAAGCAGGAAAATGGGTTAGTGGCTTTAAGAATAGCCTTGTCGTCTGCCACGTTACTTTAAAAAAGAAAAAGAAATGGGCTGCTCTGTGCTACATGCTCTCGCCTTGAGACTTCCCCGCTCCCTAAAATATTTCTCTGATGGCAGTAAACGAATTGCATTGCCCTGCTGGTTGTAAACCTGCGGGTGCTCTGCTGCGGAGCCATATGGCTCACATTTATTTTAATGTGCCTTTGACAGGAGGAGAATAGCTGAGACTGCTGAGGAAAGTGCTTACACTTTGGATCTCAGCCAGCGAAAGCTCAATTTATTTATGTTTAGTAACTGAGTAACTTCTTTTTACAGTAGAAATGGTGCTTGAAAAAGATTAAAAGACTTGACACGTCATTTATGCTACTTTCTCTCCCTCCCCCCCCCAATTTTCTTTTTTGCAAACAAGGCAAACATGCTTTCCATTCACAGCATCAGTTTATTTTTAACTGAGCCGAGACCCCCCTCCACCCGCCGGTGGAATTCCGTGATCTATTTTTGGAAAGCTTGTTAGAATTTGCTTAAGCAAGATTATGTGTAAGGAGTTTCCTCATATGAAGACCAACTAAAGGTCACATTGGATCTCTAAGTCTCAGAGAGGCATCTCACTCATATTTGCCACAGAACAGAGCCTAGTTGATGGGCTGGAAACAACAGATGCTGTCGCCTTACTGGAGCTAATCGTGTGTGAAACCACTCAGCAGTCTGGACAGGAGACCACGGAGAACCTTGTGCAAGAGCAGGATATAAAATCAGGGGATGATCAAGGAGATGCATGATTTGGAGATAAAGCCTGGAGCTTCATACTTAACAAGGAACACATTCTGTGCCAATTTCAGCTCTTATCCAAACAAATTGCCAGATTCTCGTAAGACAGTTTTGTCCCCGGTCACTCGCCTGTGGCAAATGGGCTTTCCATGCAACCAGGCAGGAAACTTTTGTGACTTGGAAGAGGTTGAGTCCTGCTTTTCTTCTAGGTTGTTGATTTGCCACATGTAGCAATAAGGATGCACTTTCAGATGCCTGCTTCCTCACACGGCTGTCCCTTGCTGAATGGGAGCAAATGTGTATTAATAATGTTCCAGGTTGCAATTAAAAAATAAAAGCAATGAAATAATGGCTGTAAAGTAATATAGGCCCTCTGTGATATTGTACTCAGTTATTTATGAAGCTAATAAAACAGGCCACCTGGAGGTATAAATGAAACAGATATATAATTGCTTCCTATAGGAAAAAGATGGGGGGTTTTTTTTTGGTAGAAAGGTATTCTGTTTCCGTTTCCAGAAGTCCTGGGCTTTAGTGGTGCTAGAGGTCTAAAAGGTAGTACAGTAGGCAGCCAGTGTTTTTCCACACTAATCGTACCTAGAGATAATATTCCATCTCGTGTTGTCATTGCGTTGGGCAGTTTCACGTGCACAAGAGAAAGTGACATTGATTATTTCACACCTGGCTCACTTTTGTTACCAGGTTTTGGCTAGGTTGTGTGATGGCGTTGGTGTGGATGGGGGTCACTGAAGAGCCACAAATGAAGGGACTCTCGGTGTGGAACAGGAAGCACCAAAGATGAATGGAAGCATCTGCTGAGAGCATGATGGAAGGGAACCTCTTCCATGCTGACTTGTCTCTCATGGAACCTTTAAGCCGGTAGCAAGGAACCTGTGGCTATTTATCTTGCTGCTGTTGAACTCCAACTCCCATCAGCCCCAGCCACCATGGCCAGTGGTATCATGGGAACTGTAGTCCAGCCAACTACAGGCACCAGGCCCATTGGCAGACCAACAAAGATGTCTGCAAACAAGTCTCGAAGGCTGGCAACATTAACCTTGCCATGTGGGAATCCCTTGCAGATGACCGCAGCGCCTGGAGACTATCAGTCAGGTTTTGTATCCACAGCAGTGACCAGAGGAGGAATGACCACCGGGAGGAGCTCAGAGAGAAGAAACGCCAGGGGAACATCTGCATCAGCACAACCTGATGCCTTCTTTTGCCCCAGCTGCAGCAAAACATGTCTCTCCCCTGTCGGTCTTTACAGCCACAGCAGGCGCTGTAACTCTCCAATGGTTTGAAATCACCCCCAAGGGTGCACTCTTCCATTGTCTCCCAAGGCAGGTGGGTGGCGACAAATATCAGCAACATCACAATCCCCAACCCCTACTTAAAGCCTTTGCAGAGAATTCTGCAGCATGTTCAGAGGTACACACGCTAACTGCACTAGAAACTGGCTAAGCCCTTTGGGCCTCACAATTTCAGGGACACATATCCATCATTATTGACCTTTTCACTCAGGTGTCCCTGATGCTATTTTAAAGAACCACAGAGTTCCTTCCCTGAGCACTGTTTGAAAAAAAATATTGTGATTTTCTTTATTCTTTTACTTGCTGACTGGTCACAGGCCCCACCTCACCCCTGCCCCAATAACATGATAGGTTGAAACCCATCTGTCGCCTAAGATTAAAAAACCTGGTATTGCTCCCTGTGGATGTGTGGCAGGAAGGAGGGCCTGAAGGCCAAATGGCTCTAATTGCCTGAGACGGAAGAGTTTTTAACCAGCTCACACGTCCTGTTGTGCCTTATTGCTGTTAAATATATGGCTTCATGTTACAAAGGCTGTCAGCATCTTTTATGACCATCTCTGTTCCTCCCTTCTGACCATTACCGTTCTCCCATCATACCTGTGCAACTGTCGCACCTAAATTGCACAGCCATAACTCATCATCTAGTTTCCCCCCCAGCCTCCTACTGCCGTCTCCCAGTAAATCAGGCAGGCTCCTGTCATATCTTCAGGAGTCAAGCAGCTAATGTGTGTGCGCGGCTAATATTCTGCACTGCGGGCTAACAACGGCCTGCTTCTTTGTGGCAAAACAAAAGCATTCAGAGTTACAGCATGAGGTATCTCTGTCTGGACCAGCTGCACAGCAGGGATAACACATTTAAGGAGCTGTTTCGTTTTATTTAAGGCGCTCTTTTCAAAATCAGTATGCATTGCCTAGAAACTATGTTCAAATGCATGAGAAAGGGATAAACACCAAACCTTTAAAACACATTAAAAGCACACATCCAAGAATCTTGAGAACTGTGATTTGTCCTCCACAAACCTGCAACTCCTTGCACCCTTAACAAACTGCAGTTTGTTAAGAATTCTTGGGGGGGGTGTGTGCCTGCGTGCTTTGAATGCCCTTTAACAGGTCTGGTGTTTACACAGCCTATGTGATGAGCGTAGGAAAACTATGCTCCTGACTGGTTTGATGTATTTCTGATGTAACAACTGCATGACCAACCACAAGTCTACCTTTTTGTGCAGCACATGGGAGAGATGAAGGAATGAATGAAACAAGACAAACAGACATCGTGCATTCGTGCTACATAAATAGCATCACTGTATGGCAGGCCTCTGGGATTAATTTCTCATGCACTGGCCCCTTCCTGTTTCCCTAACACACCATGGAACCCCGCTACCTAAGGATGTGCCACAAGAGAGATATCAGTTTTGTGAAAACATAGGGCAAGATACTCACTACGCAGGTAGCAATGTTTCCTTTGCTTAAACCTTAAGTAACCAATCCAAGTTACTTGAGGTTTAAGCAAGCCCTGTGTTTGATTTATGTTACCGGAGGCCTTGTCTGGGAGATAGATGGGGTGGCACTCTCTTGGAAGGAGCAGGTGTTCATTCTTGGGGTATTCCTTGCTCCATCTTTCTCACTAGAGTCCCAGTTGACCTCTGTGGTCTGGAGTGACTTTTAGCTTCGGGTGGTTTGCCAGCTGCAACCTTTCCTGAATGGTGACAGCCTGACCACAGTGGCCCATGCATTGGCACTGCCTGAAGGCTTGATAGCTGCAATGTGCTTTATGTGGGATTGCCCTTTTATCTGGTCCACAGTTGTGCAGAATGCAGCAGCCAGACTCCTCACAGGACCAGATTACTGGCAATATGTTACCCCACCACTAAGAGAGCTGCCATGTTCAAGGGACTTCTGTTAATTCATAATGTCTTAAACAATTTGGGGCCAAAGTACCTTAAGGGCTGTCTAACTTCTTATGTTTTATGGATATCTTTGTTGATTTTGCTTTTATCTGTTGTATTCTGTCTTGTTATATTTTTTAATGGAAATGCAACTTACAGATGTGTAAAAATAAGTTAGTCCATTTGCCCTAATGGTTGGTGATGCCTCCTTTCACTGGGACCTGACGGGAACCAGGACTGATGGGGTTTTCACTTCCGGTGGGCAAGCTTTGGCTCCCTTCGCCAGCTTGGGAATCTGGCTCCTGCTAAATTGGCCAATGGCAGGCAGGCTTGGAGAGCAGGTGCCCCCAGGAGGAAGTAGGCTTCTCTAAGGTCCACTCCCAGGGTATTTAAGTCTGCCTGTCCTAACTCCTGGCACCTGGTTCCTAGAGACCAGGAACCTCTGTTGTTACCTCTGAGATGGCTGGCTATATAGTTAGAGGTTATAGGCCTCTATTCTGCTTTATATAAAAAATAAGCAGTTAGGTTTGCCTCGTAAGAGAAGCAATGCCTGTTTTTTACTGGAACACCTTTGAATCTCTTTTGCAACACCTTTGTTGTCTTCACATTGTTACACAGTTAAGATCGGAAATTGAGATTGGAAACAAATTAAAGTTGCTCTGCAAAGTGCAATGAACATTGATGGAACTGCACACGGCAGCAAAACTTTTAAAAACAACATTGACTACCACCTGATTAAATGAGCAAGGAGTCCTAAGAGTTTTAGCTGAGTAATCCATTAACCCTGCCTAAATATGCACATGAGAAAGCAGTTCAAAAACAAACAAACCCGCCCCCCCATATTCTTTTGTTGTGATATGTGAATTCAACATGTCACATCAGGTATTGTCTTTGAACAGGCAAGTTCCTGTTTTCACATGGAATGAAAGCCTTTTTTTTAAAAAAATGTCAGTTTTATATTAAGGATTGCTAAAAATAACTTAAGGTGGCTATAAATCTACTTCCCCGTTGATTGGGGGGAAGGGGTAGTTTGTTAGCCTTTCAGAATGTTTTTGATCCGTTAACAAAACTAATGAATTGACTAAATGTGGCAGTAGCACTATATGCTAATAACAATAATGAAAATGAATGAAAATCAGTTGAATGCCGAATTAAGCATGTATGCTGATATGGGAGGAAGAGAGAAGGAAACTGGCAACAGGCCAGCTTCTCCACCCAATTAACTGCACAGAGCGAGGAAGGCCTTTCCTCCCCCTTCCCACATGGGAAATCGGTTGTGTGTGTGGAGGTACACACAATTTGCACTCATGCCTGCTCCTACCACCAGCACTCCTTCCTCACCCCCAATTCCCCCAGACAGAGGTGCTCAGCACCAGCTGGCTTGGGGAACCCCACTGCTGAGAATTTGTGAAATGGTGAGAACAGTTTTTATTCCAAGCTGGTCGCCTTATTTCTTTGCAGCATCATCAATTCTGAAAAGAGAGAAGCGGAAGAGGACGAAGAATGTTCATTTTAACTGCGTTACCGTGTACTACTTCACAAGGAGGCAAGGGTTCACGAGCGTCCCCAGCCAAGGAGGAAGCACCCTGGGCATGTCCACACGTCACAACAGTGTGCGCCAGTACACACTGGGGGAATTTGCGATGGAGCAGGAGAGGCTTCACCAAGAGATGTTGAGAGTGCATCTCAGGGAGGAGAAACTGAATTCTTTAAAGCTCAAGGTAAGGACAAGGCTAGCGAACTGCTTTGCCTTTCTACCATGTGGGCAAGAAGCAGGAAATTGCCGCACTTACATCCTTGGCAAGATTGCGTCTCCGCTTCGAACATGGCTGCACGTCAATTGCCCCAAGGAAGCTGGCATCTTCTCTGTTTCCCACATTAACTCATCAGATTTGTAATAGGCTTCCACCTGAGCTCTTTAAGGGGACAGCTTCCTTCCTGCTATACAGAAACAATGACAATTCATCCCCCCCCCATCAAAGTTCTTGCTTTGATCAAAATTTAAATATGGTTAGCCAAGTTGCTTAGTGTGGATTGTTCTGCACAAGAGATTTTGGCTGGTTATTTTAAGGAAGCGCTGCTTTGTGTTAGGAATCTGGGTAATGTGGGATGAGGCTGCCAGATAAAATATTGGAACCCATTTTATATGTGTTCTGTATGGTATATACTTTCAGGAGACTTTGACTGAAGCATGTCCAATCTGTTTATGTGTTCCTTCTCACGCCCAGTCAGAGCTTACAGGTACTGGACACACCTGGTCTTCAGAGAGATGGTGCTATTGACTGTCTGCAAAATTTTGTGTCTCATATTGTTTGTCTGGGACTTTTTTATGGTCCCAGGCAAATACGTACACATGAAGACAAGTCACCATACATGGCCGGTGGGCCATATTGGACTTGCGCCATCTGCTTAAACGCCACAGAGGCACTCCAGATTGAGCAGGTGGTTGCAGCAGTATTTAAAGCACTCAGTTCGGCTGATTTGAAAGCAGATAACATCCAGATCAGAGTCGAAACTGACTGCAAATTTGCCCCCTCAACTCTGTCCATGTGAAGGGGAGTGGGCAAAGCAGACCACATCCCACATGTCTTGGGATCGCGCTGGCAGTGTTAGGAGCAAAGCAGACAAGAAATGGGCTGTTACAAGATGGTGGTGGCAGTGGTGATATGTACATGGCTTCCCATCAATGCTCTAGAGCCAGTGTGGTGTAGTGGTTAAGAGCGGTAGACTTGTAATCTGGGGAACCGGGTTCGCGTCTCCTCTCCTCCACATGCAGCTGCTGGGTGACCTTGGGCTAGTCACACTTCTCTGAAATCTCTCAGCCCCACCCACCTCACAGGGTGTCTGTTGTGGGGGAGGAAGGGAAAGGAGATTGTTAGCCGCTTTGAGACTCCTTTGGGTAGTGATAAAGCGGGATATCAAATGAAACTTTCTTTCTTTCTTTCTTTCTTTCTTTCTTTCTTTCTTTCTTTCTTTCTTTCTTTCTTTCTTTCTTTCTTTCTTTCTTTCTTTCCTGGCAGCTTAAAAAGCAAAACAAAAACAAAAACTGGCACACTACAAAATTTAAAAATACAAAAGGAAATAATCAGCATAGATGAAAATAACAACTCAAAAACCTTCTTTCTAGTGAAGATGGAGAAAAACAGGTTTTATGAAGCTCTGCTTAAAACAAATGAATAAGAGTACAAAATGTATTTTGGTGGAGAACCTGGAGCCCTCCAGATGTCATTGGGCTCTAAGCTGCATCAGTCCCAGTCAGAATGGTGAACTGCTAAGGATGATGGAAGTTGGGAGTCCAGGAACATTTGCCCACCCCACTCATTATTTAAAACCACATTTGAAACAGGAAAGGCCTGTTGTTGACTTTTAAAGCACATAGTGTACTCTCTCTCTCTTTGGTGATCACTCGTAGCCGAGTAAGATTGTCTTCCATAAACACAGTTTTAACAATGGGTCCGTAAGTGACTATGGAGGCCAATTCTGGATCCACACGTCCTTCCACAGTGGGGACATTGGTTTCCAGGCGGGAGTTGTTTCTCCCTTGTGTCCTGAGATCCATAGTGTACAGTCCCTAGTCAGCTGCAAGTTGTCTGAGAGCGCCTCCTGCTGGCCTCTTTGTTGGAAAGAGAGCAGCGCATTGGTTCATCTTTGTGTCAAAAACATTTTTACGTGTTTCAAAGAAGAACATGGTCCTGTTTGCGAGACAAGGGTCTCAGAGCAAGCTGTACAGTAGAAGCAGATGCTGTTTACAGTTTAGTCATTCCGTTTAGTCTGTGGCTCTGCAGAATTAGAGAAGCTATGGCAGAGCTATGGCAGTTACATGTGGGGCCTCCAATAAATGTTGCAATATGAAGTGCTCCTGTTCTGGACATTCCATCTCCACCCCCCCCCATCAACAGCCAGTCAGTCCATTCCATGCCCACTGAGCATGCTCTGTCTTCATTGGGCTCTTTTTCGGGGTTCCCTTCCTACTTAGTGGTTTTCTTTTTCTAAAGATTAGTAGAATTTCTGCAAACCTTGGGGTTCTCAAGAGTACTCCTGTGTGCAGATGGTGTTGTTTTGCCTACTATCTCTGAGGTCTCAGGCTATGTAAGCCTGAATACAAATATGTAGCAGAAGGTGTATTAATATGCAGTCTTAATTTTTTGGGGGGGGGGGTTTCCTATGCAGATTAGTTTAAATTTGCATAGAAAAATTTTCTGTTGCTGTAGAGCAGCTGTAGGGAGCCTCCAGTCACAGGCGAAATTATGCCTGTCAATTTGGCCTTCAAGGCTGTTGCCCACAAAGCATGGCCACCTGTCCCACATCCGATGTCGCATACAATGCCAGGTGTGGGGCAGGTGCGAACATGGCCTCAAAGAGACAATCAGCAGCCTAAAGTTTATTTGCAAGTGGGGGTCCCTATCACACTGACAGGAGGCCACACTGGGCTTGTCTGCACTAGACAGTTCCTGATGGGAGCTTGGGGGGCTTGTTTGTTCAGTTCCAAAGCAGTTTGCATTAAAGCCGCTTTCTCAAACGAAGGGCGAAAGCTCGGTTCCCAGAGTGCAAAACTGAGCAGGCTGCATTGCAGGCACACTCCCAGCGCCAATCAGTTGTACCTGCCGACCAGCTATCGGTGGTTACATCGATGCTCTTGGGTTGAAAGGCGATTGTCCAAATTGGCCTGTGAAGGGTTGGGGAATTAAGGATCTTTGCCACCAGACATATCCAATTTAGCATGCTTATTTTGCTTGTATTCCGTCAACAAAGCTTTGAACCTGCTAAGCTTGCCTAACGTCATATTTGCAATTGGCATCCATTCCTCGTTACAAATGAACTCATGAAACAGGAACTTTTTCTGCCCCACACCACTGATTTCTTCATTCATGGCACAATTCAGGTCTCGGAGGACCTTTGCAGTATGTCATAGATAAGGCAAAACAAGAAGGCTGGAGATTAACATTAGGTTGAGAATCAATTCCACTAGAATGGAAGGTTTCTGAAAGTAAAGTGCCCTGCTACTTAGGTTGTTGCCAATACTCCCATGTGCCTTTCTTTTCCCTCTTTTGTGTGACAAATTTGATGCTTTCCATCATGGATTGTCCACCTAGGAAAAGTGGCTGGTACTAGGAGTTAGGGATGCTAAAACCTGCTGCCAGTTCGGATAGATAATACTGGGATAGAAGGATGAATGGTCTCACATTATATAGGGCATTGTCATAAGTCGGTAAGTTCAAAAACAGTAAGAAGCATTGGAACAAGCCAGCCCACTTCCATGCCAGGAGCTCCTTAGTTGAAAGCAGTGTCGTTGTCCCCCCCCCCCCAAAAAAAATATGTTTAGGGGTACTCTCATTTTCCTCCTCATATTGAAATACTGCCCTTCAATGAGGCCAAACTTAGATTCACAAAATGCTTAGGGGTATGCGTACCCCTGTGTCCCCACCCCCTCCAGAAAAAAAAGCACTGGTTGAAAGCTATGTTCATATAGGCTTTCATGATAAAAACAGGGAACTGTTTTTGAGCTGAGAATGGCTCTTCTCCTCAATGAATCCCCGACACGCTCTTTCATGGCTCTGTGTTGCAGATGACCAAGAACGGGACCGTGGAGTCCGAGGAAGCAAACACTTTGACACTGGACGACATTTCCGACGACGATATAGATCTAGATAACACAGAAGTAGACGAGTACTTCTTTCTACAGCCTCTGCCAACAAAAAAGCGAAGGGCACTCCTGAGAGCCTCTGGGGTCAAGAAGATTGACGTAGAAGAAAAACACGAGCTGCGAGCCATTCGCCTGTCAAGGGAGGACTGCGGCTGCGACTGCCGAGTCTTTTGTGACCCAGAAACATGTACCTGCAGCCTTGCAGGCATAAAATGCCAGGTGAGAACTTAACTAAGGTACAGTCTTAAAGGGGTCGGGGGGAACGAGGGGAAGCCAAAGTATACCTGTTTCTCCAAAAATAAGACACCGTCATATATTTATTTTTCCTAAAAACACACACACTATGGCTTATTTTCAGGGTATGTCTTATCCCCCGCCCTCCTCCTGCATTGCTGCTGCACCTATCACTATGTCTTATTTCCAGGGTATGGCTTATGTTCCTCGAATGCTTAAAAATCCTGCTATGGCTTATTTTATGACTACGTCTTAAAATAGGGGAAACAGGGTAATTACAGGTATTTGGTTTTTTTTTTAAAAAACAACAACCTGTGGCATCCTCCCCCTGCCATTCAAATATTCCTAATGTATTTTTCATACTTCCCGCAGTGGTAGAAAAGTCTCTTTATAATGCCTATCTCAGTATGCAACAGCAACTACACTGTTAGGAGGCCAGGTGAGTGGCAGCACCCACCCACCTGTTTGCTACAGGGGAGCAGCGTAAATAGGATTCTCATAAATCATGGCTTCTGAGATAATGAGTCCTAAGCCTGGTTAAGCGTAACCATGGTTGACAGCTATGGTAACATAACAGTTGAGATCATTTGGGTCCAGGGGAGTGGGGATGGGGGACTCATGCTCTAGAAAAGAATATGAAACCCCCAAGGGCAAATATTGATTGCTTTCCTATTAGCAAGCAATCAGCAGTTTTACATTTATGCTGCCCTTGGTGTCCTTTATGGAGCAACCGGTTTTGAGATTCTTCCTTTCCAATGTCCCCCTGCTCTGGATTTAATTTTGCAAGATGCAATATTCTGTACTGGGCGTTTTAAAATTAATGCAAATCATTTATTTTTCGTATCACCCCTTCGACCATATATCTGAGGCAGCTTTCCTGAATATAGCTCCTGGCTTTTACTGTCAATTTCTAGTTTGCCAAGGTTCTGCAGCTATAGAGTTCCTCCTTCCCGGACACCTAGTTAATCCATGGTCTCTTTCCTATAGGTGGATCGTATGTCTTTCCCATGTGGTTGCACTAAAGAAGGATGTAGCAATACGGCAGGTAGAATTGAATTTAACCCCATCCGCGTTCGGACTCACTTTTTGCACACTATAATGAAACTTGAATTGGAGAAGAGCAGAGAGCAGCAAGTCTCTGCGCTGAACGGTTGCCACGGCGAGATAAGTGCTCACAGTAGCTCTATGGGCCCCGCAGCCCACCCGTTAGAATATTCCGTTCCGGGTAACTTTGAGATCGAAGCAGAATCTCGGGCCGGCGTGATGCACTTGCAGTCGGCCGATGACTTGGACTGCCCAGGGGAGGAGGAGGAGGAAGAAGAGGAGGAGGAAGATGCTAGCAGCTTCTGTAGCGGGGTTACAGATTCCAGCACCCAGAGTTTAGCACCCAGTGAAACAGATGAAGATGAGGAAGAGGACGACGACGAGGATGACGAGGAGGAAAAGGTGGGTGACTTTGTGGAAGGCTTGGGTGCGCATGGTGACATGGTGCAAGCTCTTCCTTCGGTCCTCTGCTACTCCGACAGCACTGCCATGCACGAGAGGCACGCCAAGGCTTCCTCCTACTACGACAACTCCTCAGCGCTTTATTACCAAATAGAGAACCACAGCCCTGGCGCTCCTGGCCAGATGCGTGAGGCGTACCCTGAAAGGGATACAGTCAAGAATGGTAATCTTTCTCTGGTGCCTTATAATCCAGCTTCAGAACAGTTTGTGGACTACACACGGCAATCGGAGGAAAGTTATAGCGGCTCGCTTTATCCTCCTTCAAACCCGTCGGTCATAGTTTGCTGCTCGTCTTCAGAGAGCGACGGCGCTGTTCCGTGTAGTAGCCTATACGCTGAGCATAGGCCAAGACACTCCCAAGTGGACTTTCCCTCATACTTGAAAACTCCTTCTCAAGATGGATTTGTTTCTGCTTTGAATGGCGGCACTCACCTCCCAGAGCATCCCGCTGAGAATTCGCTCAGCCTCTCGGAAAAGAGCAGACTGCATGAAGAGTGTATCAAATCGCCTGTCATGGAAACGGTACCTGTTTAAATTATTTTAGGACGGAATCCCTATATTTAACTGCACTCTGTTTTAATTCCCTGGAACCAATCTCTCCCCACCCTCTCTTGGCAATAGAGGTAAGGGGACAAGACTGTGGTTAGTGTTTTGAATATTTCTTCTGGTTTAGGCCATTGCACAAAAGCAGTTCATGTAAAAAGTTAAAATTTAAAAGCGGGGGGTGGGGGTTCAAATGGTCTTTTGATAGAAAATACCTAGATTAAATAATAATAATAATGATGATGAATAGTCGCCTACCTGTTAAACGACATGAAGCTGGCCTATCGAGACTCAAAGCTTCCCTTTGTATTATCAGACCGGTACAAGATAATGGAAATTTTACTTTGGAAACTTCATGTTTAGAGTACAAAATTGTCACACATATTTGAAGAGATGGTGACTTTTTAAATGTAGATGTGATTACTGTACAAAAAACGCGCCCCTGAATTGTTTGGTAATGTATATTTTATTTATTGTAGCTTAGTACTCATGTCTTGATAAAAAAATGAAGAGCATGTTCTTTGGAGCTGAACATTTGAGCAGCTCACAGCACAGCCACTTCAAATTTCATAAGGAAAATTATATAAATGTTTAGTGACCACGTCTGAAGCTGACATTGAATTACAGGGTATGTTCTTTGAAGTGCCCCTAGCCTCCAGTCATACTTGTAAGCTAGGGGGCAGTCCAGGAAGTACCACTGCTAGGCATGATTCGTTTGTTTCAGCAACACGGGTGGGGTGTTCCCACTCCATCTCTATAAAATGAATGAAGGGCGTGCACAAGCTCCGCCTTCTGAACTGCACTCACAGGCATCTATAATTGCTAGGAAGGTGAAATATAGGACAATCCTCTGCTTTTTGGTTTTAACTGGCACCAATATCCCTTGAAAATAAAGGAAGCTGGGCACAAGTCATCAAAAGTTAGTGGTGACTGGTTCATGCGTTTATTTTCTTTTGGGCATTTCATTTGTTGCTCAGTTTTCTACCCAAAAGCTATGTAAGGAAATGAACACTATTAAATACGTGCAGAATGTAGTTGTTCTTCACATCTTCCTGCGCTCCACTTCCCAGATGCACAGGTGTGTTTTTTGCCATTGGGTGTACGATGTAACACAGGCACCCCCAAACTTCGGCCCTCCAAATGTTTTGGACTACAATTCCCATCATCCCTAACCACTGGTCCTGTTAGCTAGGGATCATGGGAGTTGTAGGCCAAAACATCTGGAGGGCTGCAGTTTGGGGATGCCTGATGTAACATATATTATCATAGTAGTACTACCACTGCTTCTTTAGTAGTATGTGGGGGACGGGACCTCCAGTAACACCCCCCCCCCAAAAAAACTTTAATTTCTTACATTTTTTAGGATTACAGGTTGGAGCACATAGTTCTCCCCTTACCCATTTTATTCTCTCAGCAATCCTGGAAGGTATTTTAACGATAGACACCTAGTCGATTTTGTAGCTGAGTTGGGAGTTGCCCACACTAACCACTACACAACACCACCCTTGCTCTCCATTAGCTCCATGCACACAGAGTCCCCATTACCTACAGCGGCCACATGAACATGTCAGATTGTCACTATTTTGGGGTGGGATTCAATCACACACCAGGAAATGAAGGGTGTACAGTCGTAATTGTTGACAGGTTTCATGTAACAACCCACCCTCCAAACACCAGCCCTTTTTGCAGGGAGGAAAGTGTGGGATAACACTGTTCTCTAACCTCTGCACAAGCATATCAGAATGAATGTTTATTTTAAGAGCCAATGCTTTCTAATCTCCCCGCAAACAAATCAGGATGAATGCTCAAATTAACAGGCCACCTGGATTGCTATGGTTAATAGAAAACTAGCCTGGTGAACCAGCGAAATCAACGGGACCTCATCTAGTCAAAACCTCATTTCAATTCTTTCAGTAGAACTTAGTTGCAACTACCTTTCGGTGCATTGTGTGCCTCATGTTCACTTTCAGGATGTAAACTCTGGCTTTTCGTTGCCCTGCAAATATACAGCTAACTAATGCACTTTAGGGCCTCCCCTTACTTGTGGGGGCTATGAAAAGTCTTCAAGGTGTGCTAGATGGTGGGTTTTTTAATTTTTTATTTTATTTTACTTTTAAATCATATAGGCAAAAATTAGGGGGGGGGTGATCCATGTTTTCTCTAGCCAATTTCTGAAGATATGAATAAGTCACTGGCAAGAGGAGTCTTTGTGTTGAGAAAGCAACTGCATTGTAAATAGAAGACAGACAGGGTTCTAGGGGCATTGAGCCATTCACTCCAGTGTGACTTAAGATTTCACCTATGGTACTGTAGCAATATTTTAAAGGCCTGTTCCAAAAGGAGGTTGAAATCAACAGGAATGCAGTGGTACCTCGACAACCGAATTTTTCGACTTACGAGTGGGGCAAATGGCCGCACACTTACGAATTTTTCGACATCCGAACGGAAATTGTGGCGGTTTTAGATAGGGTTTTTTCGACTTACGAATTTTCAGATGGGGTTGCTTCGACTTACGAATTTTTCCGTTTCCAATGCATTCCTATGGGAAATCGCGTTTCCAATGGCGCTTTTCGACTTACGGATTTTTCGACCTACGAAGGTGCCTTCGGAACGGACTAAATTCGTAAGTCGAGGCACCACTGTATGTCCACAGTTGCTGGTGTTCAGTTAAAGGACTCAAGCCTTTGCACTCCTCTTTGTTTTCTGCTATTTATGCTCCAGCCAGGGCTACTGTGGACTTTGCCTTCTCCATTTACTTCTGTGGAGGAAGTGGGTGGGTGTATGCAAAGAAATGGGAGTCTGGAGACGTTAACTCCACTCAATTGAACTGGGGGTCTTTGCAGGCAGCAGAGCACTGTGCGCACATCACAGAAATCCCTAATCAGGTGGCTGCTAATAGAAAAGATTATTTTTAAAGATTTCTTATTCAATAGTGAGAACAATGCCTGTAACCTGGGGCTACAAAACTCCAACACCTGCCTTTCCCACTTAACAGCCAAGTCTAGAGTTTCACCATATCCACAGATAATATAAAACTCTACTTTTTGGAAAGGGGCAAATTAATAAGGCCATCTACCCATAATCCTTTCTTTCAAACACCATCTACGGGGGCAATTTTAAATGTAAAGCCTTGAGCACCGCCTATTTAAAAAATACATCACTTCCTGTTCTGTTTGGATAATTATTTTTAAAAGGGTCTTGAGGAAGCACCTTTGTGCACTGGGTGAGCACAAACCCTTACTGGACAAACACTGTGATAAAAAAATAAGCTGGACTTACTACTACAGTATTTTAAGTTTAAGTAACATTTAAAATTGATATCCATATCCAATTTCGATCAAGATTATACCTATCATGTAGAAATACCCTGTCCAACCATGCACACATTTTGCTCCCTGCTGTAGAATTAAGGGTACTGTCTTAAATCAGCCTTTCTTAATTGGCTGTAAATGTTTGCCTTTAAGCACTTGCTCCTGGGGCGGGTGACATGGCCCTACTGTCAATCAGCTCATGCTCCAAGGGGGCAAACACTATAGTTGTACGAAGCATCAAGCTTCTTTAATAGTTTTATTCACTATTTTACCAACCTGCATAATTCCACCAGACGGAACGTCTGCCACACAGCAAGGCCCACATTCTACAGTGCTACAGATTTGTTCGAGTCTCCACCCACCCCCCAAAATCCAATTTCTTTTTGCCATATGGAGCACAATACATGGGAGATGGTGGAATGAACTCCCGTGGCTCACACAAGTGCTGTACTTCCTGTATTGTTAGCCCTTGGTTTGGTATCTGTGAGCCTTACGTGCCAAATGGCTTGTTGTGACTAAATGACAAATAACAGTGAATGTGTTTTGTACAAATTTTGCATGTTCTGCTTTAGTTTTTTGTGATGGCTCTCTAGGCCATACAGATAATGAAGATGATCTTGCTGAGTTTACATACATTGATGCCCATTAGTTTTAGGTACCAGTCAGCAAGTTGGAACGCAGCATTCCCATTGGAAACAGACATTGTCGTACCTATTTCTGTCTAATAACAAATCACCCCGCACATTAATTTTAGCAGGCCAGAAGGAAAACAACTGGGAGCACTTTCCTGGCCAATTAAGTCTCACTTGCATGTTGTGTTATTGATCTTTAAAGATGGGCAGAGCAGATTGATTTGGCTCTAGGATTTTATTTTACAGCCAGGAGTGTTCTTTTCTAAAGTCTTCCAGTCTGCCTGCCGTTCTCAGTTACCGTTATCCAGTGCGTCCCAAAGTCACCAAAAGGTGTGTTTGTTTGTTTTTACCCCAGATACCAGATAGAGCACATGGAGAAATAGCCTGTAGTGAAATGATTGCAAGGATATAATCATGTCATAGAATACAAGGCTTTTCTACATCAAGCCCCATGCACAGATTGATGAAACATGAGATGGAACCGCCATGCTGGATCCAATTTTTCTTCACATAGCATCCTTCTGGGAATGGGGCCCAGTATGAAAGGGACAGGAGGATCTTACTGGATCAAGATGACTCAGTTTACATTACAGGTGAAACTTGGAAAATTAGAATATCGTTTAAAAGTGCATTTATTTCAGTAATGCAACTTATTATTTTTTATTTTATTTTAATTTTTACAAATTGCTTTGTTTTGGAAATTCCACAGTAATAAAACAAATAGTTACAATAATACAAAAATTAAAAAATAAATAAACATCACTATTACATTTCATTACTTACATTCCATTTATAATTGACCCGCCTAACGACAAATAATTACAATTACAACAAATAAAGGCTTGACATACCTTGCTTTGCATGTCATGCATCTATCTCATATATTGATTTCACCTTTTAAGTTGCGTTACTGAAATAAATGCACTTTTCAACGATATTCTAATTTTCCGAGTTTCACCTGTATAAGGGAATGCTCTAAAATTTTCAGAAATTCCCAGTCTTGCTAGATAACTTTATTTTTGTCCTCAATTAATTATTTCCCTTTCCCCGCCACATTAATTTCCACTGGAAAATAGAACCATGTTTAAAACATGACTACAAGGATGTGGGACAATATGGAACATAACACACAACTTTTCAACTAACCTAAACTGAATTAATCTTGTTCAACACAGATACAGTAGTAGATGAATCCTGGTGGGAATGGGAGATGCACAAATCCTATTGCACAGTCAAGTGCTTTCTGTTCATATAGATGCATATCCTTATCAAAATAGATGATGCAACTCCCGAAGATTATGTTTATACATATCCTTATTTGCTAGAGAATGTAATACCAAGGAGGAGGGAGTAAGGTGCCAAATATTACATTAGCAAGCAGGAGGGATTCCCTGCAAGACCAAAAGCTTAGTTTCAATGTAAGGGGTATACGTAGTTCCGAAATGGATGTGCTGCAGCTCTTAGGATCACCTGAGCAACACTGTATCCCCTGCTGCTAGTGTAAAGGACTAGCATGCCTCAACCTGTTAAGTCTTTTAGGAATAAGCATAGCCCTAACTCCAGCCCTTGCTATGGAAGACAATACCATCAGTAAAAACTGAAAAGGGGGGGGGATATGGAAATATGGAAAGGGAAACAGAACCAATATGGTCTGCTTAACCACCTGCAAAGGACCATGCCTCATCTACGGCAGTGCAAGCTATTCCTTGAGCTGTCTTAAGAAAACCATAGGGCTGGAGTGGCAGCCCATCAAAATTCCATTTAGGAAATTTTATTTGCAAATGCATGGTGAAAATAGCCTTTCCTCACTGCTCCCCAAAACCTTATGTAGACTTAATGGGGTGTTTTCACTTTTCCCCCTCCAAGGGTAAGTACCTAGGTGACCTGAAACTCTTTTGTTTACAGCCAAAAGAAATATTAATATAGGTGCATGAATTTAAAGCTTTTACTATTTCATACCTATTGATTCAGCTGGCTACCATATTAACCTCATCCATGCAAAGTAATTCATTCATTCAGTAATTCTTCATTTAGTGGTCTAAGTTACAGATGTTTTGTTTGGAAAAAGACTTGGGGTGGAGTTGGTAAAAAATAACACATGTAAAGTATCTTGGGTACTAGAAATTCGATAATGCATAATTAGTAAAGAAAAATCCCTTCCTCTTCCAACAGCCTGGAACTGGAACTCACCATAATGAAACTGACCTGCTCTTGCTTTCTTTCATTTAAAGGAAAGCATTATGTGGACAGGTGTGACCCAGCACTTTCTTAGAGTGATGCAGCTTATACTGATTCACACTGTGTATACATTATGTAAGAAAACTCACCCAATAAGGAATCTCTTTGCTTTTGACAAATATTAGCTCTGTATGAGTTACCCTATCTACTGTCTCTTCTTTTTTCTTTCTCTATTGCCACTGATACAGTATATGGAAAGCAAAACACAAAGTTCATCTGTAACTCTGATCTGGAATGTTCTCAAGAATTAAAGTAAATAGTGTTATACAGCAGTGGGTCCAGTGGTATTTCCAATTCAGGAAAAATAAAAAAATCAGAATTCGTGCTTTAAGATGTAGAAGTAGATTCTCATAGCTGCTTGAAAATTGTAAATAACCGTAATGCTGCTTTAACTTAACACGTTTGAGGGTAGATACACATGATTATCTTTTTATGAGGGTGGTTTTTAATCACCATGGATGGGTCTCTCAATTTAGCCATTGTAGACAGAAGCTACACACCACCACCCAAAGCCTCTCACTGGTGGTTAGTGTTATGCAAGGTAGCTTTGGCTCAGCTACTGTTCTGACCAGGTCACTTGCTCCCAGTTTTCTGTTCCTCAGGCATTATGGCAAGAGAATAGAATGTTAATGTAAAACTCAAAACACAAAACCTATAGTTGGCATTATTCCCTCCATGTGTTGATTTAACTTTGCTTTATAAGTTGCAACTTCACAAATACCAAAAGGGTAATGTAGGCAACAAAAACATTTGACAAAACTTAACCTGGACATTATGCTGTAATCTTTTATTTTAACTGTATCTTGTATTTATATTTTCAGTATTTATGATGAATGACATGTAATTTGATGTATTTATTGTGGCTTATTTCTGCAATGTATATATTACAAAATAAGCATTTATAAGTCTTAAAATTAGGTTATTTTTTTTCTTAGTGGCACTCGTATTATGCTGTATTTTTACTATATATTGTACAATATATATTTATTGTCTATTTGTTTGCAACAAAGTAAATCAGGTTTCTACGTTACATCTATTGCTGCCTCTTTTGTACTGGGGAAGGGGTATCTTAATCGTTTACAGTTTAATACTGTTTGTATTTCTTTTCATGCTACAGAAGATAAAATTTTGAGAAAACAATTATTACAACAGTAAACAACAAGTAACTTGTCCTGATAAAATTACAAACTATTCATGCGTTCATTCTTCTCTGCCTGGGAGTTACTACTTTGGAAATCTGCAAAACTAATGAGCATGTATCCAGATGCACCCATTCAAAAGGCCACATAGTACTTTTATCCTGAGTGGTACAAACCCAGCATTACGGGTAGGTCAACCTGCCTTGTATAGTTTACCATCTTGGTTTTCCTAAAATCCCTATCGCCTACTGGTACATTTTAAAATTTCCAAAGCAAGAGTATATTATTCAAGATCTCTTAACTGTAGAGCTTAACTTATCCATGACAGGGAATTCTGAAAACAAGCAAAGTGTCTTTCCTGGATCAGATCAAGTCCAAAATAGTTCAAATTCTTCTGCAAGAGTCCTAGCAATCAGCAGGCACTGGTGGGCCACAATGAATCGACTAATTTACCGGTAACCTTTGTTGTGTTCCACGTGACATTGGGGAAGGGCTTTGAGGCGCTAAACATGATTCTTCCCAGCCCTGCAATTCCTACTTTTTTTTTCCTTTCAGAAATAAACTATTTTTTTACCATGGGACTTTCAATATGACTTCTGTCCCAGTAAAAGTTGCATTCCCACTGGTAACCCAGTCAACTACACTTTGCTGCTCCCCACCTCTTCATTCCACTTTCCTCCACATCACTCTCTTAAGCATCTTCTGCTAGTCTTCCAACAGCAGAATCAGCAACAGGAGAAGCCTGCAGTTTAAACAGTGGTGGTGGAAAAACAGTACCTTCCTGGGAGCAGGCTTGCTCTTAAGGTCACAGAGGTGTTGGCAAGGTCTAAGAGGAGAGCCCTATTTTCAAGGGGTTGAGAGGAGCTGTAATTTAAAAGATACGGAGATGCAAAGGACTAGGATTTGGGAGTGGGGATAGGGCTGAGAGAGAACTGGGGCAGGTTGCTTCTATTTATCACCACCCGCCCTTGGTGGGATAACTTTAGAGTTATAAGCCCAGTCATGTGAAATACCCTGCTAACAAGAGATTCAGCAGGCGCCTTCTGTGCCAACTTTTAAACAGCTGCTAAAAACTTCTCTGTTCTGCCAGCCAATTAAGTGTATATACATCCCCACAATGGCCCAGTGATGTTTGTTTTTAATTTCTTTTTTATTTAACTGGGCTTTTTAACTTTTTATGACTTTCTTGTTTGGTTTTAGGTTTTTATCTTGTTGCAAACCACTGTGATACAGCGATATACGAATATTTAAACAAACACACGTTCAAAGCAGCCAATCACTGCTTTCATGGGTAAAACTCTGTGCCATCAGAAACACCACCACCCTTGTCAGCGGAATTTGGTTAATGTGGGTTTACACGGAGGATTAGGAAGCCATTTTTCTAGATGCTATTGGAAATAGTTTTGCAACAGCATCCTCTGCTGGTTAGTTTATTGAACAAGCATTCAATAAATAAGAATTTCAAAAGCTTTGTTGGTTTGCTTGTTTTAAAAAGGAGCATTTATTTATTATTATTATTATTATTATTATTATTATTATTATTATTATTATTATTAGCATATACCACCCTATACCTGAAGTTCTCAGGGCAGTTCACAGGGTAAAATCAGAATATAAAACCACAAATACATAATCAGTAATCTAGATAAATCTGATACTTAATATTATCCTCCTTCCAGCAGCACCTTAGAGACCAACTAAGTTCGTCATTGGTATGATGCACACGACAGCTCATACCAATGACAAACTTAGTTGGTCTCTAAGGTGCTGCTGGAAGGAATTTTTTTATTTTGTTTTGACTACGTCAGACCAACACGGCTACCTACCTGTAATTAATATTACCTTGTTAAATACACTCTTAACATGTTCCTTTCAGGAGCTATACCATTCACTGATTCCCTTTGGCTATTGTATAGCTACAGTCTCAATGAATTTGAAAACAGAAATAACTAAAATAAAAGATAACACAGGATTGATACAACTGTAGTAATAGAATGCTGCATTTTACAAAATATATTATCTGAACGAGATTACATGGATTGATGCAAGAGAAAGACATGAACATCTGCTGCCAAGCTATTTATTCTGCTGTGAATGATGATCAATGGAGCTCTGTGGCTTCCTTTGGAGGAGACATACTGACACAATCACAAAAAACAACAACCACAAATATCTTTTTCACAAGCACTTGAATGCAAGAAAACAGCTTTGGAGAATGGAACAACTCATTTGCCAGAAACAGATGGGTGGTCCTACTTTTTTACTTCTGTATTTGGGTCTGCCTTTAATTGAGCTGCTCAGATTCCAAAGAACCTGGTGGAATCAGAGGCCCGAGAAAGGAGGTAGGGCTCCAAAAGGTATCAGGTTAAAGGAAGGGGGCACTAGAAAATGATAGCTGAAGAAGTTTAAAAACAGAGGAATTGGGTGAAATAAGAGAAAAATCTGAGCATTCATTTGAGCATAAGGTGCTGATAGACGCTGCAGCTTCTAGAAGATGGCATGCAACCTTGTTATGGCTACAGGCCAGCACCTATGGGCCTGACTCAGTAATTTGCAATGGATTCATTTTTCAAACGTCCAAAGGATGCTCTAGTAATTAATCTGAATAGTCCAGATTAATTCCGCATCAGGCTGCCTGCTCCCTCCTGCTAGAGTGAGCAATACAAATACACCAACATGGCTACACTTTGCCTGCAGAACTGCCAAACATTTGTTCCTGGTTGGTCCCAGGGCTGTGCTGCTGCAGTTGCCAAGGTTTCTTGTGTTTCCTTTTTTAGTGGCTTTGAACATCATACAAAGTCACTGGAGCACTCTCAAACCCAAGCAAAGAAACAGAAAGCTGCACACACACCCCAAAATTCCAAAGGGTAGCTTTTGCATCAAAATATTTTTTATTTTATTACGTTTATGAAACAAGATTAAAGAGGCGTTCTGTACAGCATGTCACATATATCTGAAATAAATGCTTAGGAGTACAAGGAAGAATTAAGAACTCAGCCTAGAACAACTGTAGTTAAATGTATCATGTTTAAATCAGATGGAAGACCAGTGCGGTGGTGGGGTAGGGACACAGTAGAACTGCATGCTGTGGAAAAGATAAAAATATAACGTTGAAGTGCTATGAAGTCATAATTATAGCCTCAGTTTATAGTTTTGGGGCAATGCAAGTACGGAGGAAGAAGTAGTAGTTAACTTTGTGACTTAAACACCAAATCAACAAAGTAGAGGAAAACCACTGTATAAACAGAAAACATACTTTTAAGGAAGAACAATAGTTTTGCTTCAACCATCTGCCACATTGCAAAACTCTGCTTATGCAAGCAGCATCTCAACAATAAGCTTTCAATAGTGTATATGCAAGGCAACAACACCCACTTCTTTGTTTAAAACCACAGATACCTAAATAAAGAAAACTGCTTTATCAGCTTCTGAGAAGTGCTGTAACAACCTTCCCCAATCTAATGTCCTCCAAATGTTTTGAACTACAGCCCCCCTATCACCCCTGAACATTGGCCATGATGGCTGGGGCTGACGGGAGTTGTAACCCAAAAGATCTGAAGACCACAAAAAATGCTTTGGCTGGATCCAAAAAGGCCCCCAAGAGCAGAGAAAGTGCTTCCACATATGTCTGGGGTGGTGATGAGCATTTTTTTTTCTGGTGGCAACCCTCTAACTTCTCCATGGAGAAGAACTGGCGCCAATTTGTAAGGTCTCTGTGTGCACATGAAACACAGCACAGGAATCTAAGAATGAATAGCAAATATATACCTGCAATGCAAATATATTCCTGCAATCCGTCCCCTCTCTTTTAAATGCTAGAGGAATTATCCACAAAGAGTGAGCTTTTATTTGCAACTTCTTGGTTTAATTGCTAAGAGTGAATCAAATGTAATGCCAATTATCTGATTCTATCACAATGTAATGTTCTCCTCCCCAGCATGCCCCCTAAATCTGTTCTAGGGGCTCTCCCCAACCCTCTGGAGCAGAATTGTGGAAGGTGTGTGGGAATAATCTAGGTGCACGAGTGAAAAATCCGTGAGTTTACATGGCATTGTACTTGAAAACCCCTCTATTTTTCTCAGCATTGTTGACCCATCACACTAAGCAGCAAAAAGTTCTGAATACTGACTCTTAATTAAGGTGTTTAATCACAGAATGTGCAACTAGTAAGATATTTTGTTAAAATTCCTTGCATGTAGAAAGCAAATAATCCTAACGCTAAACCCAGCAGGTTCAGTTAAAACATTACAAATTTCTGATGAAAGACACCAGTTACTTAAAATGTTTTGCAATAGTTTTGAATTAAAAGGGTCATGTTTTGAATTCT
Organism: Zootoca vivipara; assembly: GCF_963506605.1. NCBI lineage: Eukaryota > Metazoa > Chordata > Lepidosauria > Squamata > Lacertidae > Zootoca > Zootoca vivipara. Next base: position 108,866,952 of record NC_083276.1, read on the forward strand.
GAACACATGAAAGAGGAAAATAGGATTTAGAGATATGGAAACTTGGAACCCATACATAATAGAAAAAAAAATATGAGAGATGCCAGAATTGTCTAAGAAGCAAGTAATGTGATGTATCAGGAGAAGCAATAAACACCTTTTCAACCAAAAGAGAACAATTTTGTAATCAGTTTAAGAAATCTTAAACATACAAAGCTCATCACTGATAAGCATAATGAACAACAGAACACCAAAAACTGCAGCATATAGAGACCCAACCAGTTTGCAAGGGGCTAACACCAAGAACGTATTATTCATTGGAGTGGTAATAGAACTTCATAGTTTGAGAAAAATTGATAAACTTCATAGATATTTCTTGCTATAAACACTGAGCCAACTAGATCAATGTGTAAACCAGGGGTGGTCATTTAAGGAAAGCTGTCACAGTTTAAATTATAAAGAACACCTATAAGGCACTCTATTTTTCAGATAATATACAAAAAAAATCATCTCCCGTAACCTCTATCAACAAGTTTCTTCAGTTATTGACCAGAATGTGTTTGGGAATGCATGTATGTAAAACCTTTACAAACTATCCCCAAACCACTGAGAATTGTGTCTTAAAGACAGAGGTTTTACAAAAATATATTTACTGGAAATATAATTTCCAATATTTGTAAACATTTTTTTAAGAATCAAGAAACCTAAGTATTCCTTGGATTTCTTGCCAGCTAAATTGTGCATTTTAATTTTGATGTAAAAATGCTTTAATTTTTTTTTTTTTTACAGATAAGATGACCTTGCATAATTTAAGTTAAACCTGGATAATTTTGAAGGAGATACAGTTCCCGTTTAAAACACCTCCTAATTGCCAGTACTTAATTGTTTCGGCCAAAAATCCATTTTTGGAAGACATCTGAGGGGTTACACGGCACCAAGCTTGGATGTTCTTTATTTCCTGTCAGGCACATCTTTAAGGCTGCGTTGTACAACGACTGGTCCTAGAAAAGTGGAGAGAGAGAAGACACATTTTTATCTAACTTTTTCTCCAAGGAGATTGGGGGGGGGCATGCCAGGACTACCCACTTTAACCTTACAACAATGCTGTGAAGTAGTTTGGTCATACAGTGGCTTACGCAGAGTCACTCGGCAAACTTTGGGGCTGAGTGGGAATTTGAAACTGGCTCTGCCCAATCCAAGTACGACAGGTGATGATTGTACTATATCACACCGCCTCTCTAGTTCCGCCCATTAATCCAGCCAAGATTTTGTAGACTTCATGCATACTTGGAGAGACAGCATTCTATCAATGCTGACAAAGACTGATGATTCTGCAACACATTCCCCAGTGCTGAAAGCTGCAACTTTATTTACATCTTTGAATTTAGAGCCTGCTATATCCTAGAGGATTACAGTGCTTTAAAGGTAGCTATATTTGATTTAAACAACAACAACAACACTTCCCTTTATCATAATGGGTTCACTGTTCTACAAAGGTATCTAAAAACATGGCTGTAAAGAGCTGCTCTTGAGAGGTACCGGGAGAAGGGAGAATGAGACCTAGAAAGTTTTTACATATGGCTCAGAACTACAGCTTTTCCTGCACATCTGAAGAACTTTTTCAGCTACCAGGAAGGAGCTGGAAAACCTCACACATGTTCTGAAGAAAACAGTCATTCTAAGTATGTACCAAGTTTCAGACTGGGGGACAGGGACTTGCATAGAGCTTATATGCAACAATAAATATCTATAAGAAGAACTTGCTCCTGTAGCTGCCCTATTGTATGGGAGCAGGACATGTAAATGTAAAACTCCTCCTCCACATTTAATTAACTAGCAGCTCCAAACTACAAAAGCTATATATTCTCTTTTTGGCTGATTTTATTTGAGAATACCTCTCGGAGCTCCCATTTCTCTTCTGGAGGGGTTCTGCTGTTCTTCCCTTTGTAGTCACAGTCATGAAGCTGTGCTTCTCCTGCTAAAGCATGCAGGCACAGCTCTTTCTGGATGTTGTGTCTAATTTCATGATGTGCAGAATATTCAAAGTACTATATAAAGAAACAATTCAGTCAGGGAAATATCACCCAAAACTCAACCATACAAATCCACTGTGTCCCTTTGAACTCCAGATTAATGCTTACAGAACAACTTGATGCTTTGCAAGTGGAGTGCTTTATACACAATGCCTAAACCATGACAAGGGCATATGGCAAATGCAACGGGACATAATGGAGGTCACTAAAAACAGTAGGGTGAAAATGGAAAGATTTTAGTTTCCCTTCTGCCTCCTACTCAGAGACAAGGCAGGAGAGATAGCTATGTGGCAGATTCCCAATGAAACCAATTTGTACAGAGCAGATCCCAGAGCTGCTTGGAAAGGTAGGAGGCTCTCTGGAACAATGTAGGAAGTTGCACTGGGGCCGGCAGGGAGAATTGGTGCAAACTGCCTTCCCCTCCCTTATTCTAGAGGAGCAGCTTCTGCTTGACTCTGGTCCCTTCTACGAACAGCAAATACAGGAAGCCATTCCATTCATAAGAGAGACATTCTGGATCTAACCCAGGATTAGTATGAAAAGCCTGTGCAATGTTCTAAGGATCCTAGAACTCTTGCAATTGAGAGGTGCTATCCACTCAAAGTTAAGCGCTTTTAAAGCCACACTGATTTCAGTGCTTAACTTTGGCGAGATCATATCCAAGGCATCTATCAATTGCAAGGGATAGAAGCAGTTGTCCAGCCATTGTGCGCCAGCACTGCCTTAGCAGTATAAAGTGAAATGCCTTCCACTGGCATGGCACCCTTGCCAACGCTAATGTAGACCAGGCAAATAATGACACTTGCAATATGCCCTGGACTTACTTTGGGAGGATTGGTGGGATAAATATATATGCAACAACAACAACAATTTATTATTTATACCCCGCCCATCTGGCTGGGTTTCCCCAGCCACTCTGGGCGGCTTCCAACAGAAATATTAAAATACAGTAATTTATTAAACATTTAAAGCTTCCCTAAACAGGGCTGCCTTCAGATGTCCTCTAAAAGTCTGGTAGTTGTTTATCTCTTTGACATCTGGTGGGAGACCGTTCCACAGGGCGGGCACCACTACTGAGAAGGCCCTCTGCCTGGTTCCCTGTAACTTCGCTTCTCACTTGGAGCTGGACCTCAGCAGAACAATGGGGATGGAGACGCTCCTTCAGGTATACTGGGCCGAGGCCGTTTAGAGCTTTAAAGGTCAGCACCAACACTTTGAATTGTGCCCAGAAACGTACTGGGAGCCAATGTAGGACTTTCAAGGCCAGTGCTATGTGGTCTCGGTGGCCACTCTCAGTCACTCGTCTCGCTGCTGCATTCTGGATTAGTTGTAGTTTCCGGGTCACCTTCAAAGGTAGCCCCACGTAGAGCGCATTGCAGTAGTCCAAACGAGAGATAACCAGAACATGCACCACTCTGGTGAGGCAGTCTGCAGGCAGGTAGGGTCTCAGCCTGCGTACCAGATGGAGCTGATAAACAGCTGCCCTGGATACAGAATTAACCTGCGCCTCCATGGACAGCTGTGAGTCCAAAATGACTCCCAGGCTGCGCACCTGGTTCTTCAGAGGCACAGTTACCCCATTCAGGACCAGGGAGTCCTCCACACCCGCCCGCCTCCTGTCCTCCACAAACAGTACTTCTGTCTTGTCAGGATTCAACCTCAACCTGTTAGCTGCCATCCAACCTCCAACCGCCTCCGGGCACTCACACAGGACTTTCACCGCCTTCACTGGTTCTGATTTGAAAGAGAGGTAGAGCTGGGTATCATCAGCATACTGATGGACACCCAGCCCAAACCCCCTGATGATCTCTCCCAACAGCTGCATATAGATGTTAAAAAGCATGGGGGAGAGGACAGAACCCTGAGGCACCCCACAAGTGAGAGCCCACGGGTCTGAACACTCATCCCCCACCACCACTTTCTGAACACGGCCCAGGAGGAAGGAGTGGAACCACTGTATGACAGTGCCCCTAGCTCCCAACTAGTCTAGACGGTCCAGAAGGATGTTATGGTTGATGGTGCCAAAAGTCACTGAGAGCTCCAGCAGAACTAGGAAACAGCTCTCACCTTTGTTCCTAGCCCGCCAGAGATCATCAACCAGTGCGACCAAGGCAGTTTCAGTCCCATGATGAGGCCTGAATCCCGACTGGAAGGGATCCAAATGGTCCGCTTCTTCCAGGCGTGCTTGGAGTTGTTCAGCAACCACTTGCTCAATCACCTTGCCCAAGAATGGAAGATAGTTGGCCATATTGGCCGCATCTAAAGATTTTTTAAGAAGCGGTTTAATAACTGCCTCTTTCAGAGGGTGTGGGAAGGCTCCGTCACAGAGAGAAGCATTCACCACCCCGCAAAGCCCATCGCCCAGCCCTTCCCGGCTAGCTTTTATAAGCCAGGATGGGCAAGGATCAAGGAGACAGGTGGTTGGTTTCACTCGTCCAAGCAGCCTGTCCACATCCTTGGAGGTAAGAGATTGAAATTGATATTAAACGAATATAAGATACCAAATTGTTCTTCTCTTCCTGTATCAAACTAATAGTATGAAATTTAAAAACAAATACTATTTAATAGAAGAGACCACTGAGATCAGCAAGTTACTAGGTAACCACAAAGGAATCAAACAATGGAATTATTGTCCATATCTATTGATGGACAATTGATAAGTTTCAGCGTTGGATATGTAGCTTTCCTATTTGCCACTACAGTAGTTTTTATGATAGGGTAATTTACATAAAAATGGAATGGTTTTTTTAATTGAATGAAATTAACTATGACTTGCAACACCCTAGCTACATTTCCAGAGGTGCTACATTTAAGGGATGAGATATGTTCTGAACCATCTCTTCTCCACAAGTTGTGCACCAAGAAGTGTTTGTTAGAAGTTCAGTCATCTAGGAATGTACATAGGCTCAAAATGGTAGGTGGTTTTAGCATAGGGAAGACCACTCTAACCTCCCAGCATGAGGCTGTAAGTATGACAGGAAAGATGACTCAGGCCTGGTTGCTTAGACACCCACTGGTTTCCTCCTTGACAGCAAAAGTTCTAAAGGCAAAGGAAAAAGCAGCAGAAGAAAGAGGGAGGGAAAGAGTAAAGATTATTAAGTTTACAAGGCAGAAATGAAGAGTGTTCCTGCAGAATAGACCAGAAGCAGACAAAAAGCTGAAAGAGAGATGAAGAGTGCATGGCAGAGACAGTGAACTAGTGTAACCAAGCCAGTATATAGCATTATGGAAGTCATCCAAGTTATTAGCGTGAGGTTATAAAAAGATGTGGACTCTGCAGAGGATGGAGACTCAAATTGAGAGTCGGTCTTCACTTTGGGTTCCACTGCATCTATGGCAATGGTAGGTTACTCTCCCCTAACACAATGCCCTCTTTTTTATACTGAATACCTTAAATGAGAGACATGCTTACAATGACAGACTCAAAGAGGAACATAAAGAACATCTGGTTTCCCAAATAAAACAGTGATTACACAGTAACTTCTAACCATAGGGATGACTCCAAATTTGGTGCTGCCCTTGGAGAGCTCCTTGCTCTTTATAACACAATGCAGTAATCTAACCTTGAGGTTACCAGAGCATAGACAACGGTAGTTAGGCTATCCCTGTCCAAGTAGGGGCGTAGCTGGGCCACCAGCCAAAGCTGATGGAAGGCATTCAGGGCCACTGAGGCCACCTGAGCCTTGAGCGACAGCAAAGGATCCAGGAGTACCCCCAAGCTTACGAACCTGCTCCTTCAGAGGAAGTGTAACCCCATCAAGAGCAATCTCCTACCCATCTGGTCTAGGGAACCACTCACTAACAGGGCCTGGATTGTGTTTCAGTGTGTTGGCTCTCATCCAGTCTATTACTTCCACTGCCTCACCTGAAGATGTAAAGGAGAAATAGAGCTGAGTGTCATCAGCATACTGCTGACAACTTACTCCAAACCTCCGGGATAACCCCACCTGGTGGTTTCATGTACATATTCTAGGCATGAGACCCTGATAAATTTAAAACATGGTCTGAAAACGCATTGCTGTGCTTATCTGCACAATTACCTAAAAACCGAATGCAACATTTTACCTGGTTTCCTCCAAGCCCGTGACATGTATACATAATCAATGGCTTGCCACCATTATTATTTTCTCCAGCATCCAGGCATGTTCTTCTCCCAACATTTTTTATCTAAGGAATGTAAAAAATGGAAATGTAAGTACAGAATAGCATAGTTAAATCCTCTACACATTTGCTTTATTTCTTCTTGTAAAAAAAACAAACCAAAAATCATACTCACAAATCCATATAATGGAGGATTCAAGTCGGGTACATATGCCTCAGGATAAACATTGCTAAGGTACCACGTAAAGTTTTTACATTGTAATTGTTGCTTTAACTCATATCTTTTTGAGAGGTCACCAAATGTTTTCTGTTGAAACAATACTAAAAAGCGTTATAAAAAAACCAGATCACAAATAATACTTTGTACTGAAAGCAAACACAGAGGGAATTTTTAAATTAATTTAGTTAAACAAGCTTTAAAGTATCTTTTAATAATGAAAATAGAGGTTGGAGGTCCATTTAGAAGCCACTCAACTTCTTGCAGCCCTCAACACATTTCCTACAATCATTATATGTTCTGATCAAATTATCCTTTTCCATGTATCCCCAAAGAATCAGAAGTGGAGCAAGAAATGCCACTTACCCAATAATGGTGGCAACCTGAATAATCACCCAATAATTCATTTTCTCTCTCTCTTTTCTATTTAAATAAGTAAATAATTGACATAAACTTATAGAGCCAGGAATACACACAACCACACCTGAGATGCAAATCTACATTATCCTTTGAGATCCATTTTAAAATAATTAACTTTAATTTTCTCCCTAAACAACTGGCCAACTTGGGTTTTCTGAGGTTATCAAATGTTGTTAATTCCATATTTACATTTAACATGACATAAGAAAAGCCTACTGAACCAAGTCAAAGTCCTGTCTAGGTTCAGCAGCCAATTAGGTGCCTATGTGAAGCACACAAGCAAAATCTGAGTGCGATAGCACTCTCCCCATTTGTGACTGGCATTCAGATGTAGACTGCCATTGACAGTAGAGGTAGAACACAGCAGTATGCTCTGTGCATTTGTTTTTTAAAGTCATCCAAGCTGTTTGCCATCATTGCATCTTACAGATACTGCCTGGTACTAGCCTTCTAATATTTATCTTAGCTGGCTAATATTGCTTTAGTAAAATCAAGATTCTTTTTAGTCATTCTTTTAGACTTCACATATATTAATCAACTGAATGTTAAAGAGAATTATTGAGAAAGATCCTACTAGAAGTTGGTGGATGCAATCAACGACACTACTCTAGTTCAAAGAGCTTCGGGGAGGTATTGTATAAAAGATTAAATGAAGAGGTAATGGGCACTACTGAATCTATTCAATATATTGCCAATCAGAGCAAATTGAATAAAGAGTGCCTACTATGTTTACATATTTTCACAATAAATAATTTTTGCTCACCAAGAACTTCAGTGCAGCAACTGATTTCTAATACCACCACCATCGTCACCTACTTGTTTAACTATTTTTGTTGCTTCTGTGTTTCTCCGGTAAAATATATACTTATATTCATCCATCCAGACTTCTGCAAGACGAACTTGATTACGGGTGATCACTTGAGTCCCTTTTGGAAAGGTATGGGGGCTCTTGCTGCGAAATACATGGCCCACAACTGAGCAAGGTATGATTTCCAGCTGACCCCCACATTGCCACACCTGAAAAATAACAGTTTTACTTATCAGCCTTTAACAGATTCACCAGATAGCAGGTAATATTGCTCTAGAAGCATTTGTATAAAAATGCTTTCTGAAATCAAGCCCTGTCTACCCACATGCAACAGAGAAAAAAAACCATTTCCATCTTAAGATATTTTTGCAGTACTGATGCACCAACCAAGCACCTGACACCACTCTACTAGGGATGGGGAGAGATCCAATTTAGCCCACATTTAAATATGAACCTACCCATTTCCCATTTCCCAAAACAATATGCAAACTGAAACACAGGCATTATTCAAAATTCGTATTTACAGGCATCCCCCCCACTTACACGCATTCAACTCGCGCACGACTGCACATATGCGTGGCTCCAGGAAATAAATAAGTACAGGGGGACACCATTTCATGTGGGGGTTCCGTTCCTGGCTCCTGCGGGCATTGGCGAAGTATGTATAAGCATGCCCCACCCTGTTACAGTCCATTTTCATGAGGATATTAAAAAATAATAATAATCACATACTATTCCAAAATGTTGAGAAACAAATTTAAGACTGGGAAAATGAGGACTGAAATGGTCAGATCCTTCCATCCCTACACTCTACAGTAGTTTCTCCCTCCCGGTTATCATTAGTCTAAGACAGGCATAGGCAACCTTGGCTCGCCAGATGTTTTGGAACTACAACTCCCATGATCCCTAGCTAAGAGGGCCAGTGGTCAGGGATCATGGGAGTTGTAGTTCCAAAACATCTGGAGAGCCAAGGTTGCCTATGCCTGGCCTAAGACAAAGCTCATCTGGTCTCCTATAGGGAGTAGCTGAAATGCAACAGAGGTTTTGTCATTGCACCTTCACGTGAATATTGTGTCTCTGAACTTACTCGGAAAGACATTTCTATATTTTCTCCTCCCCATATTTCCATTTCTTCATCATAGCTTCCAACTTTGTAAAAGTAGTCCTTTGATATTGAAAAGAGGCCCCCTGCAAAAGTGGGCGTTCTGCAAAAAAGAAAAAAGGGGGGGGGAGAATAATCTTTTACGAAGCTAGCAATTTCCCAATCTGGGGAAAGCCTGTTATTTTTCTTTTTAAGATCCCAAAGCCCATCCCTCTTCAGGAAAGCCTGATAAATGGGCAATCAACACTTTATGAACCATCGGCAAAGGCAAACAGCCAACAGCAGAGGGAAACGAATTAGTGAAAATGTTTGGCTACTATTTGGGCTTTGTAGAGAAGCTACTACCATGAGTTATATGCACATTAGCATCCATTTCAAAGCCAGAACAATAAAATAGTCAACAACTGTCATGGGAAGAAATTGCTTCTGAAATATGACTTGTGCAGTAGTTGTATTACTACAATGAAACAGTGTGATATGGGGCGGGGGGAAGGATTGCTCAACTCAACTGAAAGGGGGGGGAATGTGCCCTGGTTTTAATCAGTCATTATATGCCCCACCACCATTTCTAAGGTAAATTTCAATGAAATCAAGGAGCTGTATGTAAACTGCATTCTGTAATGGTACAGAAATCCTAAACCCGAAGCAACAAGCAGCTTTAATTAGGGATGCCAACTTTTCTCTTACAGTCTCTTTCTGCCTTCAACAGCTGCATTGCTCAACCAGTTCAGATGTTCCCCTCATCCTACCTCCAAAGCCAAGGATGCCACCACTCAGGCTTTTGTTAGAGCAAACCTCAGCCAAAAAAGCAGCATTAGCATCCATAGCACTCTCAGTATTTAAAATTCAACTGATGGCTTTTTATATACATACTGATATACTTATATACATATATTCTACTGACAGAGCTTCTTCGAAGTGGTTCAGGTCCTACTAAAGCTTAAATTTTTTGAAATATTTTGAAAATGGAAAAAAAAATGAGATTAATTGCTTACTTAATAGGATACGTTTCATCTTTCCTTCTCTTGCCTTCATGCTCAGGAAGAGATTCCCATCCAAAGGACAAACCCCAGTCAAAATTCCCTCTATTATGGTTTTGACCATAAGGAGAAGGTTTCATAAATTCAAATGTATTTAGATCTATAGATGAAATATCAGGGCTTACGACACGAGTATTGTTTTCAGCGATTCTGGCCAACAATGGCTCTAGCCAGCCATAGAAACATTCACCTGAGAGAGGAAATAGGAGGTAAAATAATGATTATAATGCTGGATTTATCCACTTTCATAAAAGCAGTTACAGAAACATTTTACGGTAATTTCACTTAGGCTGTGATCCTATGCACATTTATTTGGAAGTAAGTCCCACTGAATTTAGTGGGACTTACTTCTGAGTAAGGTAAAGGAAAAGGACCCCTAGATGGTTAAGTACAGTCGAATTTGTCTATGGGGTGTGGCACTCATCTCTGCTTTCAGGCCAAGGGAGCTGGAGTTTGTCTGCAGACAGCTTTCCAGGTCATGTGCCCAGTATTACTAACTCTCTTCTGGCACAACGGGACACCGTGACTAAAGCCATAGTGCATGGAAACGCTGTATACTTTCCTTCCATAATGGTACCTACTTATCTACTCGCACTGGAATGCTTTCGAACTGCTAGGTTGGCAGGAGCTGGGACAGAGCAACATCGAGTGGATTTGAACTGCCAACCTTGCAATCAGCGAGCCCAAGAGGCTTGGTGGTTTAGACCACAGTGCCACCCATGTCCCACTTGAGTAGACCTACATAGGATTGCTCTGTTAGTTTTAAAAATCCACATGCTGGAAATGTTGTTAGCTTACAGATACCTGCCATGAAATATCACATACATGATCAAATGAAAAATATGGCACTTAAAATATGCCTAGCATGAAATGAAAGCAAACTGATTTTTCCCGTCCCAAACTTCAGCCCTAAACACAAATTACGGTAGATATTTTTAAAATTCACTAGTTTTGGCTTTCTCCCAAGATTCATGTGCATTTGTGTAAAAGCTGTCCTTAGTTTAAATAAACAAACAGTTTTTCTGCAATCAGTTCCATGTCTTTAAAAACTGTGCATTTTCAACAGCAATGCTTCTGTAGTGTTATTTGTTAGAAAAACAGTTAAAAGAGGACAAGGAAGAAATCAATACGGAAAGGAATTTTTTTTAGCTAACCAAACACTATTACAGTCCAACACTATTACTTACAGTGTGCATCCAAAAAAGTGAGGGTTTCTCCAGTTGCTATTGAAGCGCCTAATAATCGAGCAGTGATGAGCCCCTTTCTTTCCTTTTGTCGGACAACTTTAACTATCTGGAATTGTTTCACATAATCATCCAATTTATCCTGCAAGTATTCTAAAAAGACAACAAGACAGTCTTTGCCAATTTAATAAAAGGCAATTGTTAAGTTCACTTTTCATAACTAGCTACTCAATAAGAGGAAAGTCAAAATACATTTATTCTGAAATGCCTGTACGTAGTTTCAGTTTGAAGGGACAAGAGGACCTGCTTTTTTTGAAGAATGGGGGAAGGGAGATACGGCCCAAAATACACCAGGAACCCAAATTTGGGGGAAATGCAATTTCTAGTACAAAGCAGTAAAAAATGCCAAGTTATCATATCTTCTTGATAGCTCAGTTGGTTAGAGCATAGTGCTGATCATGCCAAGGTTGTGGTTCGATCCCCATACAGGACAGCTGCATATTCTACATTGCAAGGGGTTGGACTAGATGATTTGCAGGGGTCCCTTCCAACCCTCCACTTCTATGAGATTTTTTTTTTTGGAAAAGACATTCTACTGAAAAGCATTCTACTGATGGAAAGAGAACAAGTTTTACTCGTTTGGCAGGGCTGTCAAATAACGTTAGTTACCCTTACCACTTTTATGAAGTAGGTTGGGCATTACTGAATTCTTTTCATAACTAAACTAGCCTTCTTATAGGTGTGTTTCATAATTTCAAAGGGGGAAAAGAGAGGGGAAATTTGCCTGGTCCTGACCTAAAGACTGTCCCTTTAAGACTGCTGCAAGATAGCAAGTCAATTGGCTGGTTCAGAGAATGCTTTCTCTCATTGCCACCCTGCACAGATTGTAGAGAGCAGGAGCCCTCCTTCTGCCATTCACAAAGGAGACTAACATTCCAGTGGGTCCTATATGCATGTACAATCCAATGCTTATGGGCAACAATAATTTGTCTAGGTCATGTGTGCTTAGGTTTCATTGAAATATTATGCCCTGCAACTGCAAGAGTAACGGTGGCAATGGAAGTGGGGCAGATGCATCAGGCAGATGTGGGAGAAAGGCATTCTCTCACTTCCACCACATGTAGAAAGTAGTGTCTGAGCCAGTCTTTCTTTACTTGCTGTGAAGCAGAACTACAGGCTTTCTTTCTTTGGCAGATAACGGAAGGGGAGGAGTCATAGCTGCCAAGTTTTCCCTTTTCTCGCGAGGAAGCCTATTCAGCATAAGGGAATTTCCCTTAAAAAAAGGGAGAACTTGGCAGCTATGGGAGGAGTGGCGAGAGAAGGGGCTGTTGATGCACCAAAACAATAGCTACTAATTAAGATAAAAGCTCAGGTTGGATACTCTGCCAAACCATGGTTTAAGCTTCCAAATGTACAAACAACAAAGTATGATTTAGAGTTTCTCATCTGCTTTATTTTCCACCCACTCATCACCAGCTTCACAAGTCTGTAAATTCACTCCTGTCTCCATAGTGAGACTCTTGAGACAAAAGCATAATTACAGCTACGGTATTGCTCTTATAAATGCAGATATCACATCAAGCCAGTTAGGACAAACCATGGTTTGCAAACCGATGTCAAGTCATGTTTTCAAATTCTAGTTTGGTGGCTGTTCACAAACCATAGTCAATTCAGACATCATGCCTAATGTAATTAAGCATTAAACATTAGACACTAAACTAAAAATTAGACAAAGCATTAAACCGAGACAAAGAGAAAGCACAAATTATTTCAATTTGAGAGCTCTTTATACTTTATGAATATTAATGTTTTTGTTATTTAAAAAGTGCATATTTTCAGGAACACAAAATAACTTGAAAAACTTAAATGTGAAAAACCACACACAAACATTATACGTTCTTACCATCTACACTGGCATCATCCACCAAAATTATTTCCTTCAGTAATATTGCAGGGGAAGTGTACATTACACTGTGAACTGTTCTTAAAAGAGTAGACCATGCTTCATTGTGGAAAACTATGATAACACTTGTGGTAGGTAGTGGAGGACAGCGTTTAAACTTTTGCTCGATACATCTAGATGACAAAAACAGAGTTTTTAGAATGAAACATGGATTATAAGTCTGATACTTTGATGTGGCACAGATAAAGCTTGGCAAGTATGGTGGAACTTCTTTCTCACATCAATACTAATTATTAAAAAGTCATGCACAAGATCTGTGTGGAACAATTGTTTCCAGAGTATCCTAACAATACAGTAACATGTTTCATATTACATCACAAGGGGCATGTGGCAATTTAGAATAATTGCCACCATAAAATGTCCAGGATTTACAATTTATCAAGGATTAGACACTTGTGATGAAAGAAAAGGGCATCCTTTCATCAATACATCTTAAAACAGGGGTGGGGAACCTTCAGACCCTAACTAGGCTCGCTAGACCTGCCCATTTGGCCAAACAGGCCATTCTGGCTAAGCCACACCCATCTGCCAATCACCTCACAACATATATTACATCAGTTATGGGAAGGCAAAAAGGCAGCTGGGCTACCGGTAAGACAAAGAGGGATTCTGAAGTGACGTTGATCAGCTGATTGGCAGCACTTCAGCAACTTGTAGCAAATAGCCTTGCACAGTATTCTGAAGTTGCCACAATCAACTGATTGTCTGGGCTTCAAAATGCAGTGCTATTTTAAAGGTACTTGCAAACAGCCCTGTGCTGTGCTTTGAAATCCTGAAAAACTGTTGGCTATCGAGATCTCAAAGTGCCATGTCATCTGAAATCACTGTGATGACAGGTGTGTGTGTGGGGGGGGGGGTCCTGACCTCATCAAATTTGCACAGAGTAAGCGAGATAAATATCTGGTCCACCGGTGAGTTTTAATTTCCAACCCCTTTCTTAAAGGAAATGTGTGAAAGGGCACCAAGCCCAAACAAATTACATCACAATCTATTGAATTTCTTAGATGCATTATGTGCTTCCATCAGAGATAATTAGAAGATTCCTGTACTCTACTTACACAGCTTCATACTTAAAGATGCAAAATTACGTAGCTACAAATTATGCTAATGATAATGGCGGAAAAGCTATTTTTTAAAAAAAAGAAAGAAAAAGCACATATCAATGCAGAACATGGGGAATCAAAATCCCTTTTCAATATTTTGCATATATAATTACACATGCAAAGACCAGAAATCCAAATATACTTCAACATACTCAGGAGGTCGCGTGTCTGGTCCAAGATCCCGGTGTAAGGAAATCCTGTCACTTGCGAAAGCATTGAAACAATGTTTTTCATCCCCGTGTTCTTTTTCCTTCTTCTCAGCTGGACTTAAATTGACCGTTTTGAATGGTTTACCAGAAGCCCCTGGAGCATTAGAGTCCTGAGGGGGTCGATCCAGGTGAGGTGTCAGCTCTGCTGCTGTATAGGATCCAGGTAAACAGCGCTTCTGCCCTGCCTTTTGAGTTTGCCTAATAGGCGCTTTAATCTGCATTTTTGGCTTTGCAACTTTAATATTGTTCACAGCTTTTAATACTAGACCCAGTACATTATTAATCTTTCCATCTTTTGATGGGCTCCCAGGCTCCTCATTAAAATCCTGAATGCCAACTTCTCTTTGTAGCAGAAACACAAATATCAAGAAGATAAAAATAACGAAGGTAAACTTCCAAAGTTTCCAGTGGGACAAATGTTTCACTGTGTATCGTCTTAGGAGCCTTATGTAAGCCATCACGTCGACCCTCCACTTGTCCACGTATGCAAGTGCTTCCAATGATGCTATTCTTTATTCATAGAGGTAGTTAGATACTTCATAAAATGGTCATATCTGCAGAAAAGTTTTTTTTAAGTGTTAATAAATACTATTGTATAAATGGAAACTTTAATGCTTCATAAGGATAGATGCGTCTGCTTAATTAGGCACAGAGTAAAACCTGTGCAAAGCAGGATAGCATTCTTTTCAGCACAGTACTCAAGCTGTCTTCTCGTTTCTAAACTTACCACAATTTGCATTTGAATTTTGACCAAAGGCTACAAATAATAATAATAATAATTTGTACCCCGCCCATCTAGCTGTACTGCCCCAGCCGCTTTGGGCGGCTTCCAGCATATATAAAAACATAGCAAATCATTAAACCTTAAAAAGCTTCCCTATATAGGGCTGCTTTCAGATGTATTCTAAATGTTATATAATTACTTATTTCTTTAACATCTGATGGGAGGACATTCCACTGGGAAGGCACCACTACTGAGAAGGCTCTCTGCCTGGTTCCCTGTAGCTTCACTTCTCGCAGTGTGGGAATCTCCAGAAGGCCCTCAATACTGGATCTCAGTGTCTGGGCTGAACGATGGGGGTGGAGATGCCCCTTCAGGTATACAGGGCCGAGGCCGTTTAGGGCTTTAAAGGTCAGCACCAACACTTTGAATTGTGCTCGGAAATGTACTAAGGCCCATACACTTGACAAATAATGCAAAATGTTTTATTCTGCCCTATTTATATTGTAATTACAGATAGTCATGGTACACTAATGCAACTAACTGCAGTCAGATGAAGTGAACTTTAAAATTAAGCTTCAAGAAGCACTCTCTTACAACTCATAAACTCCTAATTAATCTCCAAAACACCACATTTCTATAGTAAGATTTCAAATATTAAAAAAAATCACATCAGCTGAAATATTAAAGCTCTAAAGCTCCAATCCTAAAATACTTACTACACAGGAAGTTCTATTGGATTCAATTGGATTTACTTCCTTAGGATCAATGGTGTGCGTTCAATTTTGGTTTTAGGGATAATTTTTAGGCACTTGCATTGTAGTCAGGTGGACAAAAAAATAATCCATGTAGTTGGGAACCAACATCAATTTTTCTTGAGCCTGGGATTCCCACCCTTATAACTACAGAAAATGACAAATTAATTATACATCTTTACATATGTGATACTACTGCTAATCCATGGGTTAGGCAGTTAGTACTCATATGACATTCTAAAGATCACCACCTCCTTGTAAAGCTAAATGTATCAGCTAGCTAAAATGTGGTGTAGCCTGTGAGTCATGGGAAAGCCAACTACAACTACACACACCTCCCTTCTTTATGTCAACATCTTCTGTTGACCTTCCACATCACCACCAGCAGCAGTTCCTGGAAGGATAAGAAAGATCAGAGCCACCTATTCACACTTTTTTTACAATGCACACCATTTTGGGCAGAGCTTAAGAAAAAGCTTTTGAACCTTTAATAGTTTGCCCAAGTGGCAATTTGGACAGCAATATATATATACCTTGTGTCTCGCCTGCACAATTTCAGCAATTTCACCCCAAATCCCACCCATCAATACACTAAACCAGGCATCCCCAAACTTCGGCCCTCCAGATGTTCTGGACTACAATTCCCATCTTTCCCGACCACTGGTCCTGTTAGCTATGGATCATGGGAGTTGTAGGCCAAAACATCTGGAGGGCCGCAGTTTGGGGATGCCTGCTAAACAACACATATTACACAACAATTAAAAATGTACAGGAGGATGCTCACATCTTCCTCCACCTCTGCCCTCCCCCTAATCCCCATGGGGGCACCACTGCAAGAAAAACAAAAAGATCTGGCTGCTCCCAAATGTTATAGCTGAATTCATTCAGGCCTGATCCAAGAGCCCTGCAGGATTAGACCAAAAGCAGATCTAGTCCAGCATCTTGTTTTTCACAGTAGCCAGCCTGGTGCCCAAGGGAAGCCTACAAGCAGGACATGAGTCCAACTGCCCTCTCCCACAGCTATTTCCTAACAACTGACATTGGGGCAGTCTCCCCAAATCTCTTATCCCAAAACTTTGCAAAGAAAGGTCTTGGAGGCTCTGCCTGCCAGCTGCGTAGCAACAGTTCAGACAATGCAACACAGCCGGACCATTGGCCTGACTTCTTAGGGTCCTATGATAAGCCTTACACACCAGAGCCCACCTAACCCTAAGCATACTTACTCTGAAGCAAGTCCCACCGGGCTCAACCAAACTTACTCCCTGCAGTTTAAGATTGGAGCCTTACTACCGATATTTCATGTAGGAACTTTTCAAAGCACTTCATATGCCTAATCTCAGCACACCTTAAAACACCCTTGGCAAGGATACCCCAGGATCATCCCACACTGGGGATCCGTCCTAGGACAGGGCTGCCAACTTGAATAAAATACTGGGGGTGGGGGCGGGGGCAGGCAAGCACTGCCCTGCATAACTGATCACATGCTGCAACACCCACACACCAGTTGAATGGCAATGCCCATTCACTTAGGCAGTGGGCAGCGTCCTCAAATACAGTGGTACCTCGAGTTACAGACGCTTCAGGTTACAGATGGTTCAGTTTACAGACTCCGCTAACCCAGAAAGAGTACCTCGGGTTAAGAACTTTGCTTCAGGGTGATAACAGAAATCGCACGGTGGCAGCGGGAGGCCCCATTAGCTAAAGTGGTACCTCGGGTTAAGAACAGTTTCAGGTTAAGAACGGACCTCTGGAACGAATTAAGTTCTTAACTCGAGGTACCACTGTACTGCAATTGGGAGGGGTGGGGGAGCAAAGGGACCTCGGCCCCTGTGGCTTAGGACAACAAGGCATGAGTTCGAAACATACCCATTCACGCAGTTATATGTGCCCACTGGGCATCATTGCCCAGGGGCTGCCTCTCAAGTCTGGCAATCCCCCACAAGCACACACATATACATATACACATTCTCTCTCTCTCTCCACTATATAGCTGAATCTAATCTATATCTATAAAAATGTCCCCAGAGGACTAGTAGAACCAGACCAGCAACCCCCCCACCCCCCGCGCCTCATCCTTGCTACCTCGGGATAGGGCGGGAGAGGAGGAGCAGGATGTGGGCGAAGGGTGCAACTGCTCCAACCCGGAGCCTCCCAGCCTACATGGCCATTTCTGCAAACGGCTCTCCGAGCCAGCAACCGACGCTCGCCCCTGAAGCAACGGCAGCGGGCGACACCTCTCCCCCCCCCCGCTGCTCTCCCTGAACTCCACCGACAGCCACCCAGCAGAATAAGCCCCGCCCTTACCTGTGCCAGCAACGCGAAGAAAGCGGTGTCGGCGTGGAAGGAAGGAAGGGGCGAGCGTGCCTCCCTTTGCCCTCCTTCCCTCCTTCTCCCCTCTCGTTCCCCGGCGGCGGCGCTCCGTTGCCAGGGCGGCGAGCGAAAAACCCTGGCCTGCGATTGGCCGCTCCGTGAGGCTCGGAAGCGCCCAGGTGAGCGTGGGGGCCGAGGAGGGCGTTCACTTGAGTGGCTCACCTGGGCAGCTCAGGTAAGGCGCGCGCGCAGCCCCTCCTTCCGCTCCTCCAACGGAAGGCCCCAGGCAGGCCCACGTGCCCCTGGCGGGCGCGAGAAACACGGGAGGCCCTAAAATGATCCTCCTCCTCCGCTGCCCTCTATGGCTTTTTGACGCCTGGAGGAGGCTCTGCTGCCCGGACGCTGCCGTTGTTCCCACCTCTTCTGCGCTCCTTGGCGACTCTTTACTGGGGTTCCTGTGAAGCTTATTTCCGAGGGGCAGAGGGGTGTGTGTGTGTGTGTGTGTTTGAGCAATGGAAACTCCAGAGCAAAATTAATTCAGCAAACTGATGCAGGGATGAGCGCGTTCGTTGCAACGTGGAGGCAGTAAAAGGAAGCAAAATTGCATGGCCCTTGCTATGTGTTTTTAAGGCCCTGATGGAAAACAATGAAAAGGAAAGGTTCGCTGGCAAATTTAGAGTGATATATCGGTGTGGCTGTGACATATGAATGGGAGGGAGAGATGGAGTGTTCAATATGATGATTATTGAAGCGGATCCAGGTACCCGGGCACATTGCTAGAAACTTAATAGCGCGATTTATCTACTTGCACTGGTATGCTTTCCAACTGAAGCGAGATGAGTCTCCTTTTGACTGGACTACCACTGTCCGTGGGTCCTTTACCGTTTACTTAATAGGAACAAACCTATGACGTAAACTTGCATGAAATAGGTACACCAATTTATATCAAGTTGCAAATTTAGGCCAACTTTCTGAGGGGGGGGGAACAAAGCTGGCTTTTGTTGTTAGGGTTCAGTTTGCCTCTGAGCTCATTGAGGAAACTGGGGACTCAGCTATACAGCTGCAAATCAAACGTTTTCAGTTTGTTGTAAAGTGTATTATACAAATGTGACACTAGATGGCGATGGTGAGCTATGGCAAATTCAATTTTTTTTTTCCCCCAAGCATTTTTGTAAAAAAGCATTTTTACAGCGTTTTCAATATGTGTCTAGATTCCACCTGGGACTCTTTGCAGAATGCTCAGCCAACCTGCAAGAGATTTTTCAGAAATGGAGAACGGGGGAAGAGATCAGGGGGCTGCAACGAAAAGAACAGGGACATCCTAACAATGCCTCTGCAGGCAGCACTCAGTCCTTGAATCTAGAAAACACAATAATAGAATTTTGCACAGGTATCTCCACAAAGATTTTGTAAAATCTACATTTTATTGCGGGAGATGTCAGACACGCCGTGCTCAAAAATCTGTAGTACGGTAGCTACAAATAGTGTAAAGGAAAATGGAAAACTGCATGCTTGGAAATGAGAAGGAACTGTTTAACAGTGGAAATTGTGACAGGATGCTCTGAGATTGATACAAATATGAATTGTAGGCAGAGTGTTATTGTTGCTTGCTTGAGTAATTTATAAAGAAAGATATATTTAGTTTGGCATCATGCATTTTATTTTCAAATTACACTGAAAAAAGTAATGTTGACCAGATGCTGCAGTATTTTTAGAAGTATTTACATTATTTCAGTTCCTTCCACACCAAATATGAATCATCTCCATTTTAACAGCATAAAGTAGATTTCACAGTTCTGTGTTCTTGTAAGGTAGCTGGGAAGAAATCTCACATTTCCCCTCATTTTTTATCCAGGTTGACTAGTCCAATTATGACGTATAAGAATAAGGTCCCATTGCTTTTCAAAGATTTTTCATAAAGCCAACTACATAAACCCCCGTTTTCCCTTCAGGAAAAGCTGATGCATGAAGTTTAATAGGTTTTATTGGTAACCATATATGTAATGTATTTTTGTCCTTCTGATGCTGTGGCCTGTCGGCTAAGCAAATAAAGTTTGATTTGATTTGATTTGACACGGGTGGCACTGTGGTCTAAACCACTGAGCCTCTTGGGTTTGGTGATCAGAAGGTTGGCAGTTCGAATCCCCGCAATGGAGTGAGCTCCCGTTGTTCTGCTCCAGTTCTTGCCAACCTAGCAGTTCAAAAGCACGCCAGTGCAAGTAGATAAATAGGTACCGCTGCGACGGGAAGGTAAACGACATTTCTGTGCGCTCTGGTTTCCGTCACAGTGTTCTATTGCACCAGAAGCTGTTTAGTCATGCTGGCCACATGACCCGGAAATCTCTGTGGACAAACATCGGCTCCTTCGGCCTGAAACCAAGATGAGTGCCACAACCCCATCGTCACCTTTGACTGGACTTAACCTTCCAGGGGTCCTTTACCTTTACCTAAACAATACTCTACAGCAGCTTTCTGCTCTTCTTGATATATGCTGCATGTTACTGCATATGTTTGCTCTGAAGTACCACTGAATTCATGGAAATATGCATAGAACTGCAAAGCCTTTTTTCTTGTTACTTTCATCCTATTTCTTCCACTTCCATTTCTTCTGTACAACCAATACTTTCCAGCATATTCAAGACAAATGGAAAAACTAAATATTTATCAATTTGCCAAAGCAATGTAGGCAAGTGTGTAAATTTTTGTTTTTTGTTTTATCATACACTCTGATATTTAATCCCAGAACTGTACTGTATCATGCTAACATAAGAGAGTAGGAACACAGGAAGATACCTTATGCAATGTCAAACCATTGGTCCATCAACTCAGTACAATGACTGACAGAGGTTCTCCAGGGATTCAGACCAGGGACTTTCTTGAACCTGGGATCCTTTGCAGACCAATCAAATGCTTTACCACAGAGCCATGGCTCATGTGCAAGAGGACAAGGATCATGCACCTTTAAGAGCTGAATAGAAAATAGAAAATAGAATTGTAGCAGGCATATCAAGCAACACTGCTAAAATCTCTTCTACACAACTATCAAAGGTGCAGGAGCTCTGCCCCTTTGTACCTATGTACCTACTATAATGATTTTTGTTGCCACACATCTCTCACTGAAGTCAGTGACAAAACATCTCACACTGCTGCATAAAATATTCTTTTTGGGAAAAAATATTTGTGGTTTCACTTTGGAAAATGTGCATCCCACTATCTTTGCGGTTCTTTAGACACAGTTCCTTTTGAAATGCTAAATGCAATGGTTATGGGTTTTATTTTTCAGCTACCTAGTGTAGGGGTTGCTTGTGTTTAGATTTGAAAGGTATAGAATTGATCGTTTTGGTTTCTCTTGCAACTACGATCATAAAGATACAATTTGACTGAGAACCTATTCCTTGAAACTATAGGACACAAAATATTTCAAGCATACTGTATGACAACAAGGAGCTTATATAAAGAGCTTGCTATAGTTGTATGTATATCCATAGCTATATATATATGCTGCTATAGGAAGCTTAAATCTCCAGTGTAAGAGAGCAATAGAAAATGCAGACACACTCCCTTCATCCTCCTTCAAAGGCAGAGAATATGAGTTGCTAGGCAACACCATACTGAACACTGGACTCCTTTTTCATTAACATAACTGAACTGACCTCTCTTTCTCTCTTGAGTCCTTTCAATTCAAATGCCATGTATTAGAAAGGAGGCTCAAGTTATAAAATGCTGCTAAAAAATATTGTTAAAAGCTCAAATGGAGTCTTCCCACTTAACTGTGAGAAAAAAATAGGGTCACCCTTGGAAAAAAATGTCACCCTTTTATCCTGAATTCAGGAGGGCAGATGGCTCATATGAACCCAAACAATTGGGGTGGGGTGCATGGGCGTAGCCAAGGGGGCAGCTGCCCCCTATACAGTCATACCTCGGTTTAAGTACGCTTTGGTTTGAGTACTTTCAGTTTAAGTACTCCACGGACCCATCTGGAATGGATTAATTCACTTTCCATTACTTTCAATAGGAAAGTTTGCTTCAGGTTAAGTACAGACTTCCGGAACCAATTGTGTACTTAAACCGAGGTACCAATGTACTTAACTGACCAACTGCATCACAGAAAGCTCCATTATCCCCCCCATAAGGCTTGCCCCCCCCTAAAATAAATCCTGGCTATGCCCATGGTGGGGTGGCATGGAGAGTGCAGAGGAAAAGAATAGGAAAATTTATGGGATGAGAATGTATCGGAACACAGAATCTTCCAAACTAACAAATTTCAGGCAAACTGGCAATCCAAGGCATGGGATCAGCCTCTATGTGTTGATGATGGTCTTCTACATCAGTGACCAATTGAGGTGAAAACATGTACAAAAAATAGGCCTTGGCGGCTCCTGAGAACTAGCCTGCTAACCCAGCTCTATTGGAATTGACTGTACTGTAATGCATCTAGATGTGACACTTAGCGGAAGTGTGCCAGCTTCCTGATACTCATGACATAGCTGCTAGTCTGTGGGTTACAGCCCCTTCAGCAGAAGCTGGGAGGCATCAGCCATAATCCCTTGGCTGTTCCCCTCAAGCCCTGGGACAATTCCCTTCTGTTGGAAAGACATACCTGTGTATACTGCACAGCTTACCTGCACCCACCCCTCCCCCAAACTAGCCTGATGCCTTCAGGTGCAGATGTGGAAGATATCCCATACCCCAGTGTTGAAGTAAGATTCAACTGCCACTCCATTAGGTCTCTGTATGGGCAATAGGGAAGTGTGCCATTGCCTTGTCTCAGGCAGGCTTCTGTTGTTAACACCATCAGAACAGGTTGTTTTACTTCAGGCATAGGCAAACTTGGCCCCCCAGATGTTTTGGGACTACAACTCCCATCATCCCTAGCTAACAGGACCAGTGGTCAGGAATGATGGGAATTGTAGTCCCAAAACATCTGGAGGGCTGAGTTTGCCTATGCCTGTTTTACTGCCTTTCTTCCCTTAGAAAGCTTGGGAACGGGTATCCTCTGTGACATGGGAAGGTGAGCTACAGCAGGAGGAAAGAGGTTCCAAAACAGGTAATTGGATAAATGAAAACAACCCTAACACAGAGGCTCTCTGTCCAGAAACAGAGAACAGAGCTATGGCCTTTCAAACAAAAGGTGGCCTTCGAATTAATAGCTCCGGTAGCTAAAAACGGAGTTTTAAACAAACAGATCCAAATATAATCTCCAAAGATAAATATGGGCAACTCTATGTAATGCAGCGAGTCAATTTGCTTTTCTCTTAAAAGCCATTTCTATGTTTAGCTCCGGTAAGAACAAAGTGAAAAAGAAGCAACAATCGGAACTCAGTAAAGACTGTGGTGTAGTTTCATATCTGAATCAGAGGATGTGGATACCACAGCATAGGGGAGGAACCTTCAATCAACTGCAAGAACTATAACAATGAAATCTTAACATCAGTCTTGAAGTGGAAATCAAGTTTAAGGTGGATGGAAGTGGCAGAAGTTCATACGACCCATACCGCCTTCTGAAAACCCCCTGTTAGTTTAAACTGTGTTTTAATGGGTGTTGTGTAACACATTATGTCATTTCTACTGTAATGCAGAACAAAAACAAACCAATAAACCCCTCTCCCCACCTTCCCTGGCCCACCTTTATTTAACTTTTGCTCCCAAATTATGGGATATAGTACATAAAGATAGATTTGAAGAAATATATTCATTTTATGTATACATTATTTTCAAATTACGGTAGTAATCCAGTACAGTTGACATGAAAAATACCAAAATTCATAAACAAAATGCAAATCATATGACAAAAACAAGTAAAACTGAAAAAAAACACACAGAAGCATTGAACTTGCAACAAACTAAGCCAGGTAAAGCATATGTAAATATAGTGTTTAAAAAAGGTGACCTGCATGTTATATTGTAGGCACTGAAACAAGCCTCTCAGAAAAAGCCATGGGATTTCTTTGAGGCTACATAGACAATAATCACTTGATGAAAGACAGTTTTACACAATAATCCAAATAATGAATTATACAAATGAAGTTAAGTACGTTGTCGTTTCTACTAGAAGTTCTAGTAATAATAATACTTTGGCGCTCTAAGCATGGAGGACAACTAGATCTTTAATCAAAGCGTTTCAAACTGTGAGAACCCTGGTTTGCTAAAGTTTTGTAATTGGTCTGTCCCTGATTTTATTGCTTTATCTGCCAAGAGGTGCTTTGTTGTAATTGTATTTTCAATTCTTTTATATTGTATTTTAAAATCATTTTTATGAATTATAAAATCATAATAATTGCAGAGTAGCGTGCAAATAACGTTAGCTAAAAAATAAACGTGGTAGAATGAAATTCAAATCCCTCCCGTTCAGCAAGATAGCCTTAGGGGAAGGGACATTGTTTCAGCTTAACCCACCTTGCCGAATGGTTGAGGCTGAACATCTCGAAAGAATGGCAAGTTACGTATGTAATCAGTAAATATATCCTTAGGGAGCTACTGGTACCTTGCGCAATTACGTAATGATTTATGTAGCATACAATAGCAAAATAAATTAGTCATTGATAAAATAAACTGGGGTAGGGGAAGGGATTTTTTTTTTTAGTCTTGGTCTGCTTGATCTGGGATTCCAGCTGGGAAAACGAAGAAGTGTGCATGCACACGAAAGCTCATACCAGTAACAAACTTAGTTGGTCTCTAAGGTGCTACTGGAAGGATTTTTTTATTTTGTTGCAAAAATAAAACAGTTAGAACTGTGAGACACAAAGCATTCTTGCGGTCTCCCCCCGCCTCTGAGGACCCCGATTATACACCATTTCAAAAGCGTGGCCGTGCTCCAAATAAATCACCTTTACGAGGGTGATGTTTGAAGGCCAGTGAAGGAGGGTGCAGCTGGGAACTCTCTCTGCCACACAGCAACCTTCAAAGGACGTTCCAGCTGGGGCTGTTGTTCCCTTACACCAAAGTGATTTATTTGGACTGCAGCCAATACCTACAGGTGGGTAGTAACAGACACTGATTATCTTTTAAATTTGCTGAACTCCCTATGTGCTAAAACTGCCTCTTCCAGAAGACAGATAAATCTAAAAGTACACTCCACTTTTTTTCAATGGGAACTAACTGAGCATGCAGTATCACAAAATACACAGATTACAGGCCTTTCTCTGCTTGTCCTGTCCTGTCCCACCCGCCATTTAAGATAAATACGTACAATATTGCTCAAGTTCTTAATGCTACGCGTGCCTTATCAAGTATTTCCTTTCTGATCTTCGGGTAGTTTGGATGTTGTTCTAAAACCTGTTGGAAGAAAACATATTCATAGTAAGCAGTTAAGTTATTACTTTATTGTTGTTGTTGTTGTTCATTAAATTTGTATACCTCCCTATATCTGCAAGCCTCAGGGTGGTTTACAACACGTAGACGCATAAAGTTATGTCTCGCTGTAAACTAAAACAAGTAGTTAACTATACTACTGTTATATATCTAAAGCTATTTCACTGCCTCATATGTCAATACTGTCATTACTAGGACAATGCTAAACTTTAATGTTTTCCCCTTTTCATAGAACTCACAAGCAAAGAAACATGTTTGTAAAAAAAACAGTTTACCTTATGACAAACATTGATTGCATCAATGTACCTCTTGGCTTTCAGGTAATTAAATGCCAACTTGAAACCTGTAAAAAAATGATGTCAGAGGTTAACACAAAAGTAGCGTTCTCTTTTCATGTAAACCTAGGATTTTACAAGGGGTGCTGAGAGCTTATGGACACCAGCTGCACCCCCTTTGTTTGAACAAAGTTCCTTTGGCAGGAAGAATGGGGTAGGCATTTAATAAATATGTAATAATAATTAATAATAAATTTTAAAACCTACTAACCACAGAGAGTTTAGCCAGAGAGCTGGAGTGGATCTCCCCAGTCTTGGCTGCAAAGAATCACCTCGGTTTTTGCTGTCTATTTTGTTGTTTCTCCAGCTTGTCAGCCGCCTTGTGTATAGCAATATAGAAAGGCGTTGTATGAATTAAAAGTGAAGTGAAAATGAGATGAAGTTGCTAAGGGTGAACCTACCAATTGTTGGATTTGTTTGGTTTCCATATTTCCAGGCCATCTCATAGTTTGCAGCTGCATCCTTATATGCTTGTTCTTTCTCCATTATGTATCCCATATATTCATAAGCTTTGCAACAAGACTAAAAAGAATTTTAAAAAAATCTCTGTCAGCAAGACTTAAAATTGCAAAGCCTGCTGGCCCACTGAATTGTAAGCTGAAGTGCTGTTGGCCCTCAATGGCACCGCACAGAAGGTCATAAAACACTGCCCTCACCACTGTCAGCCAGTACAAGGAATGCCCGCCTCATTTTGCCTGCTTTCCATAAGATTAGTTGCATTAATTAAAAGACTTGCTGTGGGTTAAACCACAGAGCCTAGGGCTTGCTGATCAGAAGGTCGGCGGTTTGAATCCCTGCAATGGGGTGAGCTCCCATTGCTCGGTCCCAGCTCCTGCCAACCTAGCAGTTTGAAAGCACGTCAAAGTGCAAGTAGATAAATAGGTAGCGCTCCAGCGGGAAGGTAAACGGCCTTTCCGTGCGCTGCTCTGGTTCGCCAGAAGCGGCTTTGTCATGCTGGCCACATGACCTGGAAGCTGTACGCCGGCTCCCTCGGCCAATAATGCGAGATGAGTGCCGCAACCCCAGAGTCGGTCACGACTGGACCTAATGGTCAGGGGTCCCTTTACCTTTACATTTAGGGGTAGAAAAGCATTAACAGAACAGATACAACATTACTTATGGCCTGTCCGTTACCCTGTTATGACGAAGGCACCGTTTTAACAGGTCACTAGCCATATCGTATTTTGAAGACTGAATGAAAATGTCAGCGAGGAGAAGCCAACTTTTTTCAAACTCTTCTGCATCAACAGGATTCCAGTTCATCTTTGAAATGCGCTTCAACTGGTTTCTGGCTCGTTGGGTTTGTTTTAAGATCATGTAAGCCGTGGCCATTCCCAAAAGTGCTGGGATGTGATCTTTCTGCAAGAAACACCAACATGACGCGACTCAGAAGACAGAGGACCCAGTATAAATGTCAACATTCTCAAAAGGACAGTGCTTTGCCCTGACAGCGGCTGGTTATTCTAGCTTAGCACTTGGGCTGGTTGAAAATAATAATAATCACAACCCCAAAAACGCCTTTCTAAATCCACCATGTGATTAATTCAATAAAATTTCACACAAACGGACTTATTACATGAAAGAAAAACAGTGGCAGTAAGAAACTTACAAACTGGAGGGGGGGGGGAGGAGATTCCCAGCATTCCTTACTGATGTTTATTATTCTGTTACGAACACCTCTGAAAAGAATAATCTTTTACCTAGTACAACTACACTCTGAAAAAATGATACTTAATATTGTCAGTTTGCATTTCTTAGTGCAGAAAGTATTCATCTCGTGTGTAAAGATTCTTTTCTATTTTAATACAGGAGGCTACTAGAGGCTTCTCTGTGTGAGAGAAGCAGAGGCAGAAAAGGTGCTACTGGAAGGAATTTTTTATTTATTTTTTGTTTCGGGTTAATGATTGTTTGGGTTATACCTTCTGGGAAGCTGCTTTGAAGTAGTTCTCTTATCTCTTCCAATTAAGGTCATGCTGACTATAAATATAAGCCAGAAGAACCCAGAGTTTTACTTTTCTATCTCTCTTCCTTCTGGTGTGGTGTTTCCGTTTCTGTATAGTGTTAAGGTTTAGTCTTTTTATGAGTTAAGTCTGTAAGTGCTGCAACTCTGTATGGACTGAGCCAGTCCTGAATGTATTGGATTTGATAACCATTACGCTACATTTGCCTTCAGCAAGCTCTGCTGAATGAAGTACTATTGCCTCTGGTCTATTTTTTGGAACTCTGCTGAACTCTGCAACATGTTTAAGGTTTTCCTCCACACGTATGACAAATATACTCTACTATTAAAGCAATGGGCAATGCATGAAATACATTTATTTGTAGGTATGAGGTTCCTACACATGCACAATAGACCTGTGTTCAACTGAACAGACACTATAAACATCCTACCTCATCAACCACAATTTCTGTAAAGGCGTTTAGCGCTCGCTCAACATTTGATTTTTGTTTGGTTGCCACAAGGCAGTAATTTTCCATGATGCGGAGCTGCACGTGGCCTTGAGCTGTCTGGGGCTTCAGTTCTTTTAAGAGCTTCTCTGCTGTTCTCACAGCCAGCTGCACAGACTCTTGCTTCTCCGTTGAGCTACTTTATACACACATGCATAAAAGAAACAGCATCAGTTCTTGTGTATCAGAAACTACTCAATCAGGATTTTGAAAATAGCTAGAATGAGCCCTAGAAAGCCGGCTGACAATATCACGCAAGTTTAGCCTTTACGTGTTTTTCATCTGTCATCAACTTTTATCCATGATGCATTTTTATAGAAATCAGTAAAAAAAAAATCTGGTTCCCATCATTTCCCTGCTTGAATCTAACCCGTCACTCACTGCTGGCCCCCCAAAAAGAATTTGTAGAGACTCTTCTATGCGCCAGTCAAGATACACCAAAACAAAACACTGCACTAAAATACTAGGAGTTCTAAAAAATCTCATTGCCACTCACTCTGCGTCACCGTCCAGGTGTTCAAACACTTCACCTCCCACTGTTTCATTGTCAGGGTTCAAGCAGATTTCAATCATATTATAAACAGCGTTTTGTCCCCAGTCATTGTCTTTCCTCGCTTTGTTAAAATGTCGAAGTGCATCATTTGGTTCGCCAGTGTACCTAAACAGGAAATCACACTTAACAGCTTGCATGAATTGAAACACAAGGAAACAGGGAAAATGATGCTGGCAGGCAGCTGTATTTGGAAAGGAAGAGTCCAAGGAGAAAGAAAAGAGGGAGCAGAGAGCCAAGGACTTGCAAAGCAGGAGTAGAGAAGTGGATCTGGCTGGTGGGCTGGATCCAAAACTCCCGTGGCCCCAAGAGCCACCACTTGTCATCACATGACACCAGGTGACTCAATTTCAAAAGAATCTTCCAGCTGTAATTTGTTTTTTGAATTTAGCACATTTACTGGGCCATAGGGAAAAGGTGGCAAATTCAAAAGACCCTGAATAGGGCCAGCAGCAGAAAAAGGAGAACTGGAATCACCCTCTAAGTGCACTCTTGAATCTTCTATTTCAGTTTGACCCCACAAATTTACCTGTCCTGCGTGTGACATCATAAGATGTCAGCAGATAGATAGGTGGGACTTTGTTTGGGCCAAACTATCATTAACCCTGCAGAGTGGAAATTCTCCCATCACTGTTGTAAAGGTAGGATAGGACAAAGAAAACAAGTGAACTGAAAGAACTAGACATTAACACGATTTGAATTTGCTTGGCTGGCGTGTCATGAAAGCAAAGGACACCAAACCCTTTCTTACTATACTAGTGATTTTCTAGCCACACCTACCAGAGATACAATCCTTTGCAATAGTGAAAACCTGGCTCGAGTTTTGTCCTGGGGGAATGTTTCTCAGCCATGGCAATAAATCTTGGAACTTCTTCTAGCTTTCCAGCTCTTCTTAACAGGTCAATTAAACGTGATAGCGTTGCATAATTATCTGTTGGTGTAAGCATTCCGGGCATTACAGAAAGCAAGCACGTTGTGAAAATTAAACACAAGAAAGAAGCATAAAAATCTAAGAGTGTTAAGTAAAACCAGAACTATACTGTTTGGTAGGCAGAAGGGGGACCCCTCTGTGCTGACAGAGAGATGCTGGTGTCACACTCTGCGGGCAGCTGATGGAAGCCACCCACTCTTCTGGCCTGGTGCAAAGGGAGCTTACATTGCTCTGCCATCAACGTGTAGCTTTAATATAAAGATTTGTTAAAAGGGAGCCATGAAAAGAACTGATGCTCACCTGGGCTGCGTTCCAAAAGCTGCTGGAAATGAAACACCGCTTGTTCGTAGTCTTGTTTCCTGAACATGAGGTCAGCCATCATCTACAAGCACAAAGCAGAGATGCTAATGAAACAGAAAGCAACACAAAACCTTATCTGCAGCAATTTTATCCTGCAAAATCAGCCTATACCGGAGTGCAAAACTCAAATGGGCTAGAGGCTAAACTCTTCTTCACACACCAAATACCCAGGGGCCACACCCACAGCTGTTAAAGAACAAAAATTGACCAGCTTCAATGGTTCCTTGGGATTTGCGTTGGGAGCAGTGATTTTTTTAAAATTTAATTTTCTTCGTAAGTGATCTGGAGTCGGGGTGAGCTGTGGAGTGGCCAAGTTTGCTGATGGCGCCAAATGGTTCAGGGTAGCAAATACAAAAAGGGATTGTGAAGAGCACAAAAAGGAACTCCCCAAGTTGGGTGACCGGGCATTAAGATGGCAAACATGATTCCATGTAAGTGAGTGTAAAAATTCATGGTATATGCTAATAGGATCTGAACTAGCGGTGGCTGAACAAGAGAACTCAGGATCGTGGCAGGTAGTTCCATGAAAATGCCATTTATGTAGAGAATGGCAGGGTTGCTATGAACCACATTAAGGCTCCACAATTGTTGTTTGACAGCCCTTGCTTCTGCATACCTCTTTCTCGCATAGGTTTCTCTCCATTTTCAGAGGTTAGTGGATGCACCTTTGGTCTGTACCCCTCTGTTTACAGACAGTCTATGAGGGCAAGGAGCAGGGCCATTTCTGTGGTGGCGCCTATGCTCTCAAACACCTGGCCAAGGGAGACTCACCAGGCAATCTTTCTATATAAAACTTCAGTTGGCTTGGGAAAAACCATTTGTATCAAAAAGCTTTTGCTTGTTAATGCCTGCTAGCTGTCAGCGTTTGAGTTTAGCACATTGCTGGTATTTTTTGTACTAAATATTAAAGTTTTTTTTAAAAAATAATTTTGTCAGATTCTCTTTTGACATTAAGTGGAAACTCGGTTTTCGAGAGTCTCAGAAGTCGAACGTTTCATCTTTCAAACGCCGAAAACCTGGAAGTAACTGGTATGGTTTGCGAATGTTTTGGAAGTCGAACTGTCTTCCGGAGCGGATTACGTTTGAAAACCGAGGTTCCACTGTAGTTTTTACCATCGGTACACTGCTCAGTAGAGAAAAGCTGCTCGTGCATTCAGAAGACATTACAGAGGTGGCCCTTTAATGTTTTTCTTAAAACCTAAAATAATGTCATTAAATAGTCACCCTACAGAGAGCATGTGTATAACTGACCATGGCAGCTGGCGCATTATCTGGATCGCTCTTCAGCAACAGAGCACACTGGCGCTGGCATGCATCCACATCATCGTGTGCAAGGTACAAACGGGCCAGTTCTAGCATCACCTGAGGATTCAAATAGAAGTAGAAGCTCTTCGCTAATTTTTCATTCTATTTACAACATGCACCCCCTCTTAAGCAAGGCTGGAGGGAAAACGGTTCCTCTTGGTGCTCACTGACCTTGTTGTCCGTTTCACAATGAACAAGAGCTTCTTTGTAGAATTTAATTGCTTTCTCATAGTTCCGCTGGGCCGCTGAATGCTTTGCTATCTCTGCACAAATTTCAGCTGCTAGTTGCTTCTGTACAGGAACCGCGTCCAGCTGCTCTATCTGAATCCGCTTCAATACTCTGGCCTGCAATTCCTGAGCCTGGTGGAATAGCAAAGGAGGCTTCCAGTAGGAAATAATAATATCGGATGAAGTTGAGGGCGGGTGGATTTGGAGCAAGTTGTGCATTTTAAAAAGGACCAATTCTCTAATTCAGTATTGTATGTGTCCTTGTCTTGTTATGTGCAACGTAAGAGTTGTAGAATTGTAGAGTTGGAAGGAACCACAAATGTCATCTAGTCCAACCCCCCCCTGCAATGCAGGAATCTTTTGCCCAACATGCGGCTCGAACCCACAACCCTGAGATCAGGAGTCTCATGAGCTCACCAACTGAGCTAAGAGGCCAAGTTAACTCTTGTGCTTGACTGGTGGAAGCAAACAGCTGGTCCTTTGTTGCCTGACATACCTTAACAAACTGAACAGTCAAAGGTCTGCAGGTGGAAGGAAGAAATACAGTGACTTTTGTAAGGGAGGGCAGGAGTTGTTTTAACATCACTAATTTAAAATAGTGAGGAAAAAAATGGAAAAGTTGAAGTCACCCAACACATGCAATAGGGGAATAATTCATTATCATCATTAAAATGTTTTTTGTTCTGCTGGTGCTGACATGAAACTCATTGGGTGACCTTGGGCCAGCCACTGCATCTACATCTAACCTACCTCACAGGGTTGTTTGTGAGGTTTATATAATAATAATAATAATAATAATAATAATAATAATAATAATAATAATTTATTTATACCCCGCCCATCTGGCTGGGTTTCCCCAGCCACTCTGGGCGGCTTCCAACCGAATATTAAAAACAGTACAGCATCAAACATTAAAAACTTCCCTAAACAGGGCTGCCTTCAGTTGTCTTCTAAAAGTAAAATAGTTGCTTATTGCTTTGACATCTGCTGGGAGGGCGTTCCACAGGGCGGGTGCCACTACCGAGAAGGCCCTCTGTCTGGTTCCCTGTAACCTCACTTCTCGCAATGAGGGAATCGCCAGATCTCAGTGTCTGGGCTGAATGGTGGGGGTGGAGACGCTCCTTCAGGTATACAGGACCGAGGCCGTTTAGGGCTTTAAAGGTCAGTGCCAACACTTTGAATTGTGCTCAGAAACATACTGGAAAGGTTTAAATGAAGAGAGGCAGACCATGTACATCATCTTACTCCTTGGAGGAAAGGTGGGATACAAATGCAATAAAGAAGTAATAATAATATCAGACCTGGACCATTTTAAGCTTGATCTACTCTGTTGCTATCAGGTAACCAAGTATCTCTCTTTGGCCACCAAAGGCCTAATGTGCCAATATTTAATATTTCTTTACCTGTTGTAACGAAACAACAGCATCGTCTGTCCTGTCCATTTTGCTGTATACCTTTGCCAGAAGAACCTGGTAACGCGTATCTTCCATCAGAGAGGACAAATCATTTACTGCAGAAACATAGATATATATTTGATACAAAGTCTTCACAAATAGTGATCTCTTTATTTCTTTTTTAAAAAACATGAAGCAAATAAGATGTACATACCAGACTCATGATTCAAAACTTGCCGAAGGACTTTTACTGCTTTTTCATACTGGTTCAGTTTCAGCAATAGCTCTGCCAGGTCGTAAGAAAGGAAATTCTGCTGCCCAGTTTTCAGAGCAGCTTCATAATAATTGATTGCCTAAAATAGTCAATGAACAAACAAATAATCTGAAAGATCCTGTTTGACATTTCTGAAGGAGCTGCAGGTGTCAGAAAGGAGAAGATTCCCTGGCAGTCAAATGGAAAATTGCGTTTGCCATTTGAATATCTTAGCTGCCTTCAGACTATCGTAGCTAGTAAATCAATACTTTGCACAGATTAATAACTAAATATAAAACTAGAGGCAAATTTCTTTTTGATACGTCCATGTTTTGTTCTGGTCACAGCTCAATAATTCTTTATATGGATTATACATATATTAAAAAATCACCCACAAACCTGAAAATAAAATATTGCAGAAGGAACCTGCAACAAGATATGATGTGCTTTGAATTAGGTCAATGTACATTCTTCATCTAAGGGTTCAGAGTTTGTCAGCCTCAGACCTCAGCTGTACAGTACAGGGAGGGAAAGGCATATTTACCTCTCACTCCTTGCGCTTGTGTGCCTGACAATGGCATCTCCCAATCCCAATTTCTCTTACCGCAAGGATCTTTTAAGCTGTGAGGAGTCTGTTTCTTAGCAACTTTAATAGCCTTTGGGGGACAAGCTAATTTTGATTATATGAAGCACTTTTCTCTCTGATCCTGTGACCATCCCCAAAGCCCACTTTGCCTTTCACAGTTTAAATTCTGCATGGAAAATGAAATTGGGAAAGGGGGTGGCAACACTGGAAAGATAAGGTATTGCCCTCCATCCTGCATTGACAGCTCTCTCCATTCACGAAGAAGCCAAATACCACAGGCATGCAGTAACACTTGGACACTTATGGGGCATTTGGGCGTGGTGTAATCCATATGTGGATATTTTTCTTTTTCTTTTTTTAGACAGATTTTCAGTGCATCAGAGAGGAGTCTTCTCCTTCCTCTCTCCCTCCTTCCTTTAACCCCCTCAAGTTGTTTGTTACTGTTGTTTGTTTTCATACAAACAATATTAACCTAAAAAATATTATTTTTAAAACCTGCATTTCGCCTTGACCCACAAAAACCACCCTCTTCTGGCTGGCTGGCCTCGTTTCACTTCTGCACTGGTCAGCTGTTGGCACTGAAAACTGGGGCCAGGAAGAGCTGGATGGAGGAAAGACAGAGAGCTAAAAACTTCAGAGCAGAATATTTTAACATTCTTCATGCTGCTAATTCTTTTTGTGTGTGTGCTGGTGGAAGGCACATGGACATCCACAATCCTGGGCTCTTCTGGGCGGCAGGTTAAGTATTTCTGGGAATGTTATAGAAATGATTGTATCGGGATGCATGCAAGCCGGTCATCACATACCTTTGTATACTTATGAGTCTTGATCAAGGCATTCCCAATTTTGCGAGCCAATGCTCCATCCTTTAGATTCAACTTCAAAGCCTGTTCATATATCACAATGGCTTCTTCAGGCTAGGGTACAGAAAAATAACAGTGAGAAGCCCAAGCATGAATGATTGCAAGGCGTGTGTGTGTGTGTGTGTGATCGCAAGGCCCATATATATATATATATATATATATATATATATATATATATATATATATATACACACACACACACACACACACACACACACACACATATATATATATATATATACACACACACACACACATATACAGTGATGTCTCGCAAGACAAATTTAATTCGTTCCGCAAGTCAATTCATTTTGCGAAAAATTCGTCTTGCGAATTGCGGTTTCCCATAGGAATGCATTGAAATTTCTTTTTCTGCCTATAGGAACACATTAATTAAATTTCAGTGCATTCCTATGGGAAACCGCAATTCTCAAGATGAATTTTTCGCGAAACAAATTCGTCTTGCAGGGCATTCGTCTTGCGAGGTACCACTGTATTGGGGTGTGTGTGTGTGTATATACACACACACACACACACACACCAACAGAGATACAATGAAACAAAACCAAATAATATTAATCAGAAGACAAGATTCCAGTGGGGAGTCTTGGGATAAGGCAAGGGCACAGAGCCAGAGCCAAGTGGGGAAACAAAACTCTGAAGAGCCTCATGGTGATCCCGTCTGGTACGTTCTCTTTCCATTTTCCCTCTTGGGGGGCAGGCAGCCTTGTAAGGAAAAGAGGAAGTAACAGACAAAAAACTGCATTTCTGTGTTGGACACAGAGGAGGGGGGCTTCCCTCTAGTAACTTGCTCGGTTTTGTCAACTGCATGCAATTCCTGGTTACATATGTCTACCAATGTCAGCATGCAACAGCAGCCACATCCCAGGAAGCGGCTTGAACTGGCCAGCTAAACCAGGTGAGAGTAGCCAATGGGGTCTCAAACCCACAGTGAGTTAGGGGCTTCCCCTGCATACAAAGACAGGCTCCAACAGATTGAGCGGATGAGACCAACTGTGGGTCCAAAGGTCAAGAAGGCAGTTTCTATACATGCTCTATAGCAGACATAGGCAAACTCGGCCCTCCAGGTGTTTTGGGATTACAACTCCCACCATCCCTAGCTAACAGGACCAGTGGTCAGGGATGATGGGAGTTGTAGTCCCAAAACATCTGGCGGGCCGAGTTTGCCTATGCCTGCTCTAGGGAAGTGAGGGGCAGATGGGGCTCGTCAACTTGGAAAGGTAGCCCAAGGGAAACTCTGATCCTAAACCTCCACAGCCTTGCAGGTATATTCGTAAGAAAGGCTTTGGGAGTAAATCCAGAGGAAAAATCCATACCCGCTGCCTTACAGGACATCTTCAGGAGAAGAAAGGCTAAGGAGTAAACCCTACACAAATCCAAAGTGGAGTCCCTAAGACCATTGGATGGTGTCTTGGAGGTCACTTCAGTGCTGCTAACATAGCAGTTTGACTTCACCTCCAGATGCGGCACTCCATTGTCTCTCGTGACAAATGGATGCCAACGACAACAACAAAATGTCTACAAGGCCGGGGGCAGGATTTGTGTAATTCAGTACTTTTCACAACAGAGGTGCTCCTTCTCAAACCGAAACCTTCTAACCATAACCCCTAAAGCTACAAATGCTTATACCTCCTGGATATTCATATATGCATCACCAAGGAGAAGAAAAGTGTGAGAACTTGGAAGTTTATCCACCAGGTCTCTGAAAATAAGAAGAAAATAAATCATGTCAATAGTTGAATCTGTTTGCTACTAGTGCAGTAAGCCAACTTTCAATGGCCAGGTTTTTTTTTTTTTGTTGTTTTTTGTTTAATAGACTGGTGGCAAATATTTGCTTCCTTCATCTTCAGACGTTTCAGTTTAACAAGGACAGAGAAGGTGTTTGAGAGAAAGCAAATTAAGACAAGCTGTTATCCTGGAAATCTTAGTTTTAATGAAGACACCGAAATCTGCTATCTGACGTGCTTTCTTGTTGATACCAGTGCTGTAACAGTTGTGTCACAGAACATGTAGCTAACTAAAGAATGTTTCAGAAGAACATCTTCATTCAAACAAAGGACTCCAAGAGAACAACTGGGATAATCGTAACATCTGGAAAACTGAGTCTCGCATACTTACTGTAAGACTTCAAAAAAAAATGAGGCAAGGGATATAGAAAGGGACACACTTTGGATGGAAGAAGCAGGTATCTCTGTGGGCTCTGAATACCTTCCCTAGGCACCGTAAGTACTAAAACGGCACAATATTTTATTGGCAACATTTTCCAAAGAAGCAAAACCATACAATTCCAGAAGCAAATGGACACACCCTTGTTGCAGTTGCCCTGTGACAGCTTCAACTGTAGAGCAGGAATGGCGAACCTGTGACCCTTGGGATGCTGTTGAGCTCCAACTCCCATCAGCCCCAGTGCCACGGATGATGGGAGTTGTAGTCCAAACACACACAGAGAAGGGCACAGGCTGCCCACCTCTGCTGTAGAGAGAGCAAAACTGCAGGCATACAGGTGTATGTTTCTGACCGATGCTGCAGTGACTCAGAGCTCTTTTCCCGACATGTGTATTTTTGTTTTAAAAAATATTTCAAAATGAATGGCTTTTTTGGTACATCAATGTATGCACAGCACTTTCCAGTGAAGTGGTTTATTTCTGCAGGAAGAAACAGGCACGAAACGAACCTGGTATTATTATTATTTTGGCAAGCTAAGCTCTTACCTGTAACAGCTTGCATATAGCTTCCTATCCTTCCTGTGCTCCAGATAGATCTCCGCCATTTTCTCTTTGACTTGAACAAAGTAAGCCTGCTCTGGGGTTACATTCCTGAGCATCGTCAAAGCCGCTTCCACGTCGCCTTGCGCAAGGGCTAGGTCTGCATTAGCAACCATAACTCTCAGCTCTTCAGGGGTGCCGGAAAATTCGTTGATAGCATCTTGGAGGACTTTAATGGCTTCATGCTTCAAAAGAGACCATCGTTCTTGTTAGATCGGTGCCTAAGTTGCCCCTGCAAAAACTGTGGCTTTCAAGCTTTGTACTTTCACAGAGAACATTCCACATCAACGCATTTGCCCAGGAATCCCTGTGCACTGGGAAGGTGGCCATTGTGGCAACATTCTCCCCGCCCAGAGGCACAATTGGTTTACGCAGAGCACCACTAGACTTACTGGGCCTCACCACAGCCTTGTGTGAATTAAGTCTGTACCCTAAAAAAGTACTTCCCTCGCAGGAAAGGGCAGTGGCAGCGAGCAATTCTGGAACCCTTCAGAGTAGGTGTGGGAAGCAGCATGTACAGAGGTACGGAGGAAATCTGCAAAAACATTTCTCCCTCTCCTCCCACAAATGGATGCAATCCAACACCTGTCACTCCAGCAGGATGATCGCAAGCACTCTCTAAAAACTGTACTTCTGCTAACAAGTTTCCAAAATTTGCAAACCACATCCAAAGGTTATGTACCAGTTTTACGTATGAAACAGAATCTCGTCATACCTGTTCGCCATTCAACCGATGAGCATCTACTAGTTCCAGATAAACGGACACACGATCGCTCCCATCGATTTCAATCCTCTTTGTTTTTGATTTTGAGGAAGGTGCAGCTGCTCTCATTCCAGGCAAGTTCATTGCCATCTGCAGGGTTTTAACGGCTTCTGATATTTCCCCCATCTTTAGTTGGGCTCGAGCTTTTATTAAGTGGTACACAGGATGCTCTCTGACCTAATGAAGAGTACATAATCAACATCTATGTCCTGTGCAGTCTTCCAAGAAGAAGAAAAACCAGAACCTAACCATTTATTACGTTAAATCATATTAGTGGGATAATTATGTACATTGTTTTAAGCAATTTGCAGAAGTAATCTAGAATTACTAAGCTTTAGTACAGGACAACAGGAGTGGCTCTTTTAAAGCAATTACACCCTACTCAGGTGGACGCTAGCTACATTTGCTCAAGAGTGGCCCATAACATTCAAAATATCTCACAATCCTATTTTTTCCTTTCTTGCATTTTTTTTTATTAAAAACTTCTTTTACTTAGATCCCACCTTTCCTTCAGGGATCTGAGGATATGGGGAGATCCTAGAGGCACTGATCCGATAAAAACCTGCTTAGCTTTCAGCAAGATTGCTATTTATGTGTGCACTGAGATCACAACCGGGGAACTACTTATGACATCGCACTACAGATCCCACGAGCAATGACTTCCATAAATCCAATGCCATATACCAAATCCCCAAAACCTCTCGAAGGAGAGACTCACACGTACTCAGATGAAAGAGAAACCGGGGTGGAGAGAGATGGAAGGAAACTCACTTTACAACCTACCATTTGCTTTGTACCCAAGCTGTAGAGATTTCTAGGATACGATGCTAGTCTCAAGAGATTTGTGCTCCTGATCCTATGCAACATCAGCGCACCGCAGCAGATGGCTCCAAAAGCCACATTTTGCCTCTGTAGGGATTGGCTTTTCCAATTCCTCAATACAACTGGCACATAGAAGAATCTTAGCCCCTGATCTGGAGGGAGTTTGGTTGCAGGGGAAGATTCCCTCTGCCTGTCTCTGGTCAATTGTACAAGCAGGGGCAAGTAAATGCTGTGGGGGCAGAGCTGGGCTAGCTTAAGATCTTAGCCTCCCTGCTGCACCAGTCTAGTGGGTTTTTCTTTTTTTTCCCTTACTGCCCCGTTCACCTATTGCCCGGGCCGGTGAAAATGGCAGGACTTCAGGTGGGTCAGGGGCTCTGCTGCTCTATTCAGCCGCCCTGCTCCTGGTCAAGATTTAGGATTGCATTCTTGACCAGTGTGTCTCTATAAATCTATCGGGGACCCGGGTGGCGCTGTGGTCTAAACCTCTGAGCCTCTTGGGCTTGCCGATCAGAAGATCGGCGATTCGAATCCCCACAACGGTTGTGAGCTCCCATTGCTCTATCCCAGCTCCTGCCCACCTAGCAGTTCGAAAGCACATTAAAGTGCAAGTAGATAAATAGGGACCGCTGTGGCCGGAAGGTAAACGGCGTTTCCGTGCACTCTGGTTTCCATCACGGTGTTCCATTGTGCCAGAATTGGTTTAGTCATGCTGGCCACATGACCCAGAAAGCTGTCTGTGGACGAACGCCGGCTCCCTCGGCCTGAAAGTGAGATGAGCGCCGCAATCCCAGAGTCGTCTTTGACTGGACTTAACTATCCAGGGGTCCTTTACCTTTTATAAATCTATCATTTATTTATTTATTAAATCTATCATTTATTTATTTTTGCTATTAACTTTTGCCCTGTCGCCAGCCAGAGGACCGACAGTCTCTGACTGCATTCACATGGTAGCATCTCGTCTTAAGCTGAATGAGACTAGGCACTCATTCTGCTTCTCCCTTTGCACAAAATAAGCAGACAAACTAGTAAGCCTTTTAGCAGTAGCTTCCTGTTTCACTTAAACCCAACGTTTCCAAAAAAGGTCTAAAGCTAATTCATGGGGCTTGCAAGAATATGAAGATAAAAGGGGAAAGCCTAGCAAATTTTATACTGCCAGGGCTTTGGGGCTGCAACCACAGTAGGGTTTCTGTCGTACTGGAGGCAGGAAGAAAACGAAATGGAGTTAACTCCTAAATCTGAAACCCTGCCCTGACTTTTGATATTGCTGATTTCAACTAAGAGCTCTTTGTTAAATGGCGAAATGCATACGTTTCCTTGTTATGTGACGGTTATTGACGTCCTGACAATTTATCCATGGGCAGAAAAAGTAATAATAATACCGGCAGCAAATTAAAATGCCAATCAAGCATGGAAGGAAAATAAAGAGCTTCAGTATGCTGGGCTAGATTTTCCAATCAAGTGTACCTCAAAGTTATAGCTTAGGCAGAGTTCCAGAGACTGAGAACAGAGTTTGAAGTTGTTTTGCAGCAAATGCACTTGAGCCATAAGGAGATGGGCATCTGCGTGGGATGGATTCTGTTCTATGCAGTGCTGCAAGATGCTCTGGGATGCTTCAGTGTTACCTAATCCGGTTAAGCAAACAAAACAATAAAGGGGGAGAAACAAACTAAAAATGTTGACGAGCTGATTTAGGATGGCAGTTGCAAGACAGGTTCATTTCCACTGATTAAACCTCCTCCCGTCCCAGCACTATTTATTAAATGCTTACATTTCGTAAATATTTCGACAACTAAAGAAGCAATGAAATCACATGCTGTGTGTGAGAGAGAGAACACCCCAGTCACCAGCTGCAAGTTACCTCTCGGCTATGGCAGCGCTTTATGAATCACATAGTACAGTTTCAAATTACAAAACGTACTTCAACCATTTCTTCTATTTGCAAGGTTCAAAGTGCGGGTGCCACTGCATGTCTGGTCTACTGCTCAAGTACAAACTCCCAATAATCAGGCACCCCCAAACTCCGGCCCTCCAGATGTTTTGGACTACAATCCCCACCATCCCTGACCACTGGTCCTGTTAGCTAGGGACCATGGGAGTTGTAGGCCAAAACATCTGGAGGGCCGCAGTTTGGGGATGCCTGGTCTAAATAGCACAACATGAGGGAGGGAGCAACAGGCTAGGGAACCCTGAAGTTTGCAGGAGTGCAAAAACCGTTTAAGGACGGGGTGGGAACACCAAAACACCCCAATGCAGACCAAGCATACTAACCGATATTGTGGGGTGGAGTGTAAACCTTAACAGAGAGCACTCCACACTGCAGCTTTATTATTATTATTATTATTATTATTATTATTATTATTATTATTATTTGCAAGTGCTACTGAGGTAATGATTATATTTGCATTGTTTCAAACTCGAGAGATTTACCTGCCAAATATTTCACCTTTGCAACTAAATAGGCGGCCTGCAGGAGACCAGGAACAGTTTTAACCACAGTTTCAAGGACGGATGCACAAGGCTTGAGAAGCGGGGAAGGAGGTTGTCCTCGACCTGCAGGCTTGAGATAAACAAATGTTACTTTGATTTATTACATCGAGAAAGTAGAGGGAGATTTTTTCTTTTTTAAAAAAAAATTAAAATATCCCAATGAAATGTATATCTGAGCTGAAATAAAAATTCTGAGTGTATTTTCAACGGGCTCTTTTCTAGATCTACTCCAGAATGAAGCACCTGTGCTTTTTGAGGCAATGCTGACTTACAACAGCCACACAGGCTGTGTACTGAGGCAACCCCATGAATTCACATAGCACTCTGCCTCTGGCATGCTGGCCTGACTCAGGGGGGAGGGCTGCAAGCTCTTGCAGGCCAACAAGAGGGCAGAAAGGCATTATGAGAGTTGGTTCTGAACATGGAAGTAAACTCCTACCAGAAAAAAATCTTCAATTTTCTCTTCCAGGAAGAAAAAACTTGGAGTGGGAGGGAGGGAGGAACCCAACTAGTACAGATACAGTTAGGGATAGGGTTCTACTCATATTTCAAAGTCTTCGCACAGCAAAGCCCCAAACCTACTCTACTGTCCTTACTCAAGCTCAAGAAGAGTCCTTAAAATGTAGCAAACCTGTGTCCTTCCAGATGTTATTGGATTCCAACTTCCACCAACCTCAGCCAGCATGGCCAATGGTTATGGGTGATGGGAGTGGGGCCCAGCAAACATCTGTAGGGCTACCTAAAGGAATGTCTCCACCCCTGTTGTTCAGCTCAGAGACTGAGGTCTAGCTCCGAGGGCCTTCTGGCAGTTCCCTCAAAGCGAGAAATGAAGTTACAGGCGTAGAGGGCCTTCTCAGTAGTGATGCCTGCCCTGTGGAATGCCCTCCCATCAGATGTCAAAGAAATAAACAACTATTTGACTTGTAGAAGACATCTGATGGCAGGCCTGTATTGAGAGGTTTTTAATGTTTGATGTTTAATTATGTTTTTATATGTATTCGAAGCCGCCCAGAGTGGCTGGGGGAACCCATTCTGATGGGAGGGATTTAAATAATAACATTACTATTTCTATTATTATTATATGTTTCCCCATTCCAGATTTGAAAACAAAACAATCACTCTTTAAGCAGATGACCAGGATCAACAGGAATCTTTCACATATTTGCCACATCCATAAATGACGTAATGTAGCGCACCTGATTTGTGTCATGACAATGTTCTGGACTTATTTACAAGGAAAACAAAAATACTTTAGCGGTTACTCCACTATTAACTATTGCTCAGTCCTTATAATGGACACTGCTCAGAATCTTGGCAATTCATTCTAATTGTCTTCGCTTCAACCTGAAACCTTCTTTTGAGCACAAAGTATAATAATAAGTGGTTGTTGTTTTGTTGTTGTTTAGTCGTTTAGTCGTGTCCGACTCTTCGTGACCCCATGGACCATAGCACATTGTTGTTTTAGGAGGACAAAAATCCTAGCTACTTACCTGCGTTGGGCAAAAGCTAAGATACTCCTTAATAATCTCTATCAAAAAGTCAGGATTTAATTTTTCAAAATATTCTACACCAAGAGGTAAGCCTTGCAACGAGGAAAAATGAGTATCAAGCACATCGTTCAATAAAGTAATAACTTCCTCTTGTCTTTTGTTTTTCTTCATAGCCAACACTGCACGCAAGTAAGATAATTCCTACAAAACAAATAGAAAATTACATGGAAAAATCTATAATTAAATCTGTCATGATTCACCTAGCACTGGTCACCACTGGTAACTAGAAATTGCCCTCTGGCACCCAGATGCCCTGATTTGCAGCACATTTCCTGGCATGTATCTAGATCTCAATAATAAAATAATCCACTGGTCATTCT
Source organism: Zootoca vivipara (assembly GCF_963506605.1). NCBI lineage: Eukaryota > Metazoa > Chordata > Lepidosauria > Squamata > Lacertidae > Zootoca > Zootoca vivipara. Next base: position 108,910,189 of record NC_083276.1, read on the forward strand.
TCTCTCAGTGAACTCTTGTGAATTAACAGGCTCGTAGTTTTGTTCCAGAAACTGCCTGTGCTGCTTGGCAACTAATTGTATCATTCCCCCCCCCATCCCCCATAAATTAAGACCTCTAAATTAAGACAGAAGGTTAGCACACTGTGCTCTATGAGCACAGTCTCTGGTCACTTCCAAATGACCTGTTTCTTGAGCTGATTTCTTAGTACAGTTTGCAGGGAGGCTAGATAGGGTTGCCAGACTCAATAGAGGACAGGACTTCTGTGCCTTTAATTGCCCTGCTCTCTTTTGAGTCCGGAAACCTTAAAGAGAAACCAGCAGACCCTTTGCTTGGAAATTAGACAAAGGGTCTGCTGGTTTCTCTTTAAGGTTTCCAGACTCAAAAGAGAGCAGGGCAATTAAAGGCACAGAAGTCCTGTCCTCTATTGCGTCTGGCAACCCTAGGGCTAGATGACATTGGCTATTTACTGAGCATTCATTAAGATTTATTTGCGAGGAGGAGGAGGAAGAGGTGTCAACTGTCACCTGGTCTGGGGCAGGGGAGTTTGTTAAACAAAAGCAATTTGAACTTGCCAGTATGTGACTGACTGCCTCCCCAAACCCGTGACAGTCAGGAAGCACCCATTGTTTTTGGAAGGGAGTGGTCTTCTATTTATCTTTTTCTTCCCTCAACGCAGCCATTATGTAAGTCGCATGAAGTCTTTGTATCAAGGACGTCAAATATATATATACTATATATATATCCTAGATATGATTTCCCCATAGGTTCAGGGGTGTTTCAGTCTGGTTCTTCCATTGCTGAGCTGTCGCTAATCGTGCTGCAGTCAGTAAGAAGCCTACTTGTTCTCTGTGGCGCAGGGTGGAGCTTACGTCTATGCCCAAAGATAGCAGGGCAAAGGGAGGATTTGGAGAAAGGGTTTGGCCTTTCATGGCGGATATAATGGAGAAAACAAACACCATTAAATGTACTGCAGGATAAGTGTTTAATGGTTATTGTATTTGCTTAAAAACCAATAAAATCGTGTATTTAAAAAATTTAATGTTATCATCATCATCTGTTTGGGTAAGCAACAGAGGTCAAAGCAACATTAAGGGGAAACAGGTTAGAAATTACTTTTGCACAGAGTTTGAAAACTGTAGCCTGCTTACGACTGCCAGTTCTATCAGGCTCCTTCCTCCCTCAAATGTCGCCTAGCAGTAGTCATTCAATCAGGCTGCAGCTGAGAGAGATGGGAAGCAGGGTAACCGAAGCAATGTTGGCTCCCCCTCTCTTTTAACTCTCCATCTGTAACTAAGAAATAGTGCCAGAGTTTGCTCCCCCACCCCTTTTGTGTTACTCGCGTTTTTTTAGATTGTAAACCTGAGGGCAGGGACTGTCTTATTACGGATCTTTGTTAGCCACTCTGGGAGTAAAAACGCTTCAAAAATGTATTACCTCTTTTGCACACATTTGGATTCCCTGCCTTGAATCCCAAGAACTGGACATTGCAAGGAGCAGAAAAGCAAAAGCCCTTGGTCAAGAATTCTCTGCCCACATTAATATTCTAGCCTCCTCAGTGAGGTTAGAATCAAAGCACTTTTGGAAAGGATCGTTCTCTTACTGCTGATTTCCCGATAGACTGTTGGATTTCGTTCAGGAACTCCAACTGCTGCTCTACATCGTCTAGCTTCCCTTCCATTAGCTGGCTCCGGATAATTCCTGTAATGCAAAGTCATCCCAATTTCAGCTCTGCTCTACAAAGAGCCTTCGGTGTTTAGCATTCCTTTTTCATTAAGCCAGGCTTCAAAGTCTAATAGGAACGTAAGAGAGACTCAAAAACAAGGAGGAGGGGCAATAAGCTGATGAGAATGCAAATCACACTAAAAAAGTCAATCACACAGATTACTTGCAGTGATAAAATTATTTTCGCCGGGATGTGGGGGGTGGGAGGAGAGAAGAATCAGCTTTGCATGCTCTTGAAAACTCAAATCTGTTTTTAAGCCATACCAGTTAGTGCGGGAACGCTTGTTTCGTCGAGAGCCATGGCAGTCTTGTACCATTTTAAGGCCTCCTTCATTTTCCCCTGCAAAATCATCTGGTAGCCAAGTTCTGTAGCGATATCTGCACTGTGTGGGTCTAAGTTGAAAGCTCGTTCCACCAAAGTTTGAGTCTGCCGAAGGATCAGTGGGTTGCGGCCACACTATAATTAAGAACAGTTTCCAACATGAACACTTTAGCAGATTTAAAATCCTCCACTTCACTGTTTTTTTTTAAGCTTTAGGAACAGTCACTAAATATTAAAATAAAAATTTGCAAACATTTGTATGAAAGGGTGATGGTTTGTTTGGGTGTCATGAAGCACCGGTATGATCACAACTTACATAAATCACCTGAAGAACCTCCCTTGCATTATTACTAACGGCAATTGAATGCACAGAGTAAAAACCCAGTTCCCCAGCTCTGCTCATGCTGCTGTACACCACTGAATTCAGAAAAGCGACCAATCCACATGATTACACAGCTTATGGCAGCTATTTTCCTCCCTCTCTAACCCCTGACAGCTCCCAGCTCAGGGCAAAACACATCAGCTTGTGCATTTGCCATGAGCACAACCTCCACTTATATGCCACCACTCGGCACAATATTTTTTTTTTTGCTCAGGGTGAATGAGTCAAGCAATCCATTTGTCACAAGAAGACAGCCGCCACAGACAAAGTCCTTGGGGCAGGGGGGGGGGGGAGAGAGAGGGGAAGCCACCACAACAAACAAGGGGCCTTTGGAGTGTGTGTGGGAGGGGAACCAACAGATTAACCAATGCTCATTTTCCATCATAATCAAAATGCACTTCATACTATAAAGAAAGATTCCAAGTTAACACTTCACCTTCCATTCTGAAACAAAGAGAGCCGTGCCGCTCTTAGAGCACTTTTGGTGCACAACTCAACAAGTCTACTAAAAAGATTCAGACACATCTGTGTACAGGATTATTTATGCCCGATAGGTACCGACCCAAACCCAACATATACAGGGGCTTCCCATTGTAATAAAGGGGAAATGCCACCATAACTTACCAGCTCACAGAGGAAGGATCACAATCAATGTCTTCGATGTTACTTTTCAAATAAATGTCCACTTACGGTTCTGCTGAACACCAACGCCGTTTTGCAGAAGAGCTGGGGGTTATGCGGCTCCAACTTATCCAACGCACTAATCAAATCTTCCAACTTGGAGGAAGCCTGAGGAAGGGCAAATGAACACCGGTCTTGGTACTGGGAGGAAATGGGGAGGGAAATCTGCGGGTTTTGAACAGCAGAGTCCCATAAAATTATTTCATTTGAATCTGCAATGTGTTCTCATGCCAACAGGCACATTTTACACAAACCCACTCGGAAAGCATTGCAACAGTGCAATGTATGCTAACTTGAGTACGGTAATATACAAATGCATACTTAATGGCATTCCACTTATGGAAGAGCAAGAGAAGAAAACATACAGTACTCTTAAACAAAATGCCTAAGAGCTAAATGAGGCACACACACTCTTTTGCGGTACTTTATACGCGAGTTTAGACTAGAGCCTTGCAGAAGTCCTTTGTGAAATCAAATGTTTACCATCAGGAGAAAAGAATATTTTGTGTCCGGTCTAGTAAACATATTTTAATTGGGCAGCATAGGCTAAGTTTTGGATGGCTGCATTCCAATTACCACAATCAAAAGGAATCCTTCTCTGAAGCAACCACATACAACTAATACGCGGCTACAACCTTCCAGAGAATAATGTACTGGAAGAGCTGCCCTGCAAACAGATTTTTAAAGATATATTTTCCTCAAGTTAAGCAAAGTACATTAATTATTTTTTAAAGCAATTATCCATCTCTCGTTTGCAAAAAATAACCTCCTTTTCTGTCTTGAAGCTATAAAAAGCTGGACTCAACCGTCAAAATGTATTATTGCTACAATCTCCATTGACTTTTCTAGAACGGGAGTCGTCTTTTAGGCGTTCCTTGTGTGGTTTTAGAATCTGACCTTTTTAAAGACTACACTGAATTTACTATTATAGACCTCTTTCTCTTTGGTTTCATTCCACCCTGGAAAATAAAGCCAAAAAAATGCAAACGGGGGGGGGGGGGTGCCTCCTCATAAATTAGACCAAAGATCCAAGAACCATCCAACTAGTCTCCAAAGGATTTTCAGCATGTGGTTCTTGAGGCATAGCACCCTTATTCCCTCTTCTGCCACACGGGAAAAAAATCACATTTGTTTCCCTAAGCTTCAGTTTGTAGTATGGCAAAAACAAGGATGGGGAACCTGTCTCTCTTCAGATGGTGTTGGGACACAGCATCCCCAATCTTGGCATGTCTGGTCTACTGCTCAAGTACAAACTCCCAATAAGTTTACTTAGTTCCTTATCCTCAGGATTGTTGTACATACCACAAAAACTTGATTTGTTTTTAATTCAAAAGCATGTTCTTACAATGTACTTACCATGGGCCACGGTGTTAATTAATAGAAAGTCTAGTACAGCCTTTAAAATATAGTTAAAGTTACCACATGTTTCCGAAATTGTAATTTCCTATGTTTGGAATATAAGATTTTAAAGCTGCAAGCCAACCGAGTTCTACATCTGAGTAGCATAGCTGCCAAGTTTTCCCTTTTCTCGCGAGGAAGCCTATTCAGCATAAGGGAAAATCCCTTAAAAAAAGGGATAACTTGGCAGCTATGCTGAGTAGACATATATAGAATTGCACTGTTAGTAGCTATTATTTTCCCAATTAGCAGATATTATTTGACAGTGAAGAAATGCCGACAACGACAAACCGTGCTCTTCATTCGTTCAGGATATGTGTATTTAAATAATTAGTAACTTAAAGCAAACCTGGATGTTAAATTAAGTACTGACCTCAGGTATATTTCCTTCCCTACACAAATAATGAATGGCCTCCATTTTTATAGCGTCCAAATTAAGAGCATCCTTCTGCAGCAACCTGGAACGAAACGAGACAAGAGCTGTATCTTTACAACACGACTGCTTATATGTTTTCACGTAACAGAGGGCCAACGCTCGAATAAATAAGGAATTCCCTGGGCACGTTATTAGCGTTCAATGAAACAGAGATCACTTAAGTGTCCAAGAGGCCCCATCAATACATTCTGCTCTCAAGCAAAAACTCATACTGTAATTGAACCCCACCTTCTAAGACCTTCTACAATCATCCACTGCAGAAGCAAAGAAGGTAAGTGAGAAGGTAACAAGGCACTGCTTGCCACCAGTGGTGTGTGATTGGTGTGTGTGTGTGTGTGTGCCTCCGTCCCTAAACTGGGCAGAAGTTTCCCAGGCTTTGGGAAGGAGGCACCAGGCCTATGACAGGATACTGGAGCCCTCCTGCTTCCTTCCCAAAACAGTAACAACCCACCTCTGTGCAGTCTCGGTTGCCTGTTCCCATTCTTGAAGAGCCAGCTGCAGCTTCATTTTCTTTATAAAAGAAGGAAGGAATTGTGGCGCATGGGCTATTATTTGATTCACCATCTCCAAAGCTCCCGAGTAATTCTGGCGCATTTCAAAATATTGTGCCTAATGAAACACGAAGGAAAACCCTTAATCCCCTACGTTTTCAAGCCGAAAGGAAAGATGTTTTGCGGAACGTACCACTTCCTTCCTAAACATTATTCTAGTCTCAAACCCATCAAAGTCTACTTCAGAACCTCTATACACAGGTTTCCCAAACTTGGGCCTCCAGCTGTTTTGGGACTACAATCCCCATCATCCCTGACCACTGGTCCTGCTAGCTAGGGATGATGGGAGTTGGAGTTTCCAAAAACAGTTGGAGACCCAAGTTTGGGAAACACAGCTCTATCAGGAGAGGGGAGGAAGTGAAAAGCTGCTGACACGTTGGTGGCAAAAGGAACTGATTCTGTGGAACCACTGATGGACCTTAATCTCATATGTAATACAGAGAACCCCATTCAAAATAATGAAATGACAAGAGATAGTGAGTTTTCCAAAAATTTCAGACCTGTGTTCCCATCCCTTGCTTGGGACTAACTCCGACCATTTATTCCAATACTCGCATCGAGCAGCTCAGACTAGGTGTGAAGCAATCTGTGTGAGATCCACTGGCACACGCCATAATCTTGGTTATATTAACAGGCAAGGATTAAAAGCTTCTATTTTGATAACATACTTACTTTACCCATCAGGCCAAAGGTATCATTTCCATTTTGCAGCCCTTCATCAAAATATTTCACAGCTTTTTTAATACTTGCTTCTTTTCCAGAGGTGACATCAAGCCACCCTTTCAAAATCAATCCCTGCAAAGAAAAGCAAACTTTTAAAATGTGGGTTTCTTAAAAGAAAGCTTTCAGAAAAAAAAAGGTTTTTAGAACATCCATCCTTGGCATGAAAGAGATCCCTTTCTCTGTTTTACCAACTGCGACTCGTGACTGAGAAAGCCAAGCATGTTCAAAGCCACCTAGAGTCTCAACAGCAACCTTCCAAACCCCAAACAGCAATTCCAAATGTAGTGTTCAAAACACTAGGTATACCATATGGACGGCGCCAGATGAAATGTTAAAAGGGGAACCCAGGAAACGTGGTGAGCCAAGATCCTGAAAATCCAAATGTCTGCACCCACAAGATCCCTGAAGCACCAAGAATGGAAACACAAGGAACTCTCTTATATGTTCAAATTTGCATCTTTTGGAGTGGCCATAGTACAGCCTCTGTTGGAATGCTGCTACTTTCGATCTATACTAAGAGAAAGAGAAAACGCTAAATGCAGAATCATTTAAAACTCTGCTTCTGCCAGTTCCAATGTAACTTCTTTATAACGTGCGAAGGATGAAGCTTCCTGCCTTGGCTGAGAGTTTCTAACGTTGAAGAGAGGGTTAGAGGAAAACATTTGTGAGCCAAGAAGCCTTAAAACGCTCCAGAGTCCAAGGCCTTCATATAATCTAATTCCAATCATTCTCCTAATGTTTCATATCGTTAGTATGCAACTGGATGGCGAGAAAGCATTCAAAACAAAATTCACAATTTTTTGCAATTTGAACTTGACGGGAAAATTGGAAGAATTAGTACACAAAGATCAAGCTGGATTTGTAAAGGGCAGATTTGCAAAGGACAATATTAGAAACATCGTAAATATTTTGGAATGCCTTGAAAACAGAAGAGATAAACAGGCAGCCATTCTATCAATCGATGCCGAGAAGGCTTTCGATAGAGTATCGTGGGCATTCATGATAAAAACAATAGAAAATTTAAATTTGGGAGAACGAATGGAGAAAGCAATAAAAGCAATTTATAAAGCCCAAGGAGCCAAAATATTAATAAACGGAAGATCTACCAATAAAATAAATATTGAAAGAGGCACAAGGCAAGGCTGCCCCTTGTCGCCTATTCTTTTTATATTAACATTAGAGATTCTATTAAAAAATATAAGGCAAGAAGAAACTATTAAGGGCATAGTAATTGGTAATAAAAAATTTAAAGTAAAGGCTTATGCAGATGACATAATTATAACCACCGAGGATCCACTCCAAAGTATACCCTCTGCAATTAAGAAAATAAATGAATTTGGCAGATTAGCGGGATTAAAAATAAATTATGAGAAAACCAAAATGCTGGTGAAAAATTTGGAAATTAAAGAAAAACAGATACTCCAAGAAAAAACAGGCCTAAAAATTGATAAAAGATTGAAATATTTGGGCATCCAAACAACAATAAAAGGAATAGATCTTGTACAGGAAAATTATAGAGTAATGTGGAAAAAGATAAAAGCAAATATGGAAGAATGGAGAAAATTGAAATTATCGTTAATGGGTCGAATCTCTCTAATCAAAATGTGTGTTGTCTCTAAAATGAATTATTTATTTCAAAATTTACCAATTCTGGGGAAAGACAAAATCTTTGAGGAATGGAAAAAGGATATTATGAAATTTATTTGGGCAGGGAAAAGACCGAGGGTGAGATATAAAATCATGATAGACCATAGAGATAGGGGAGGCTTTGGTCTCCCAGACCTTGAAATATATCACGATGCGGCTGCGATTGCATGGATTAAAGAGTGGGTCGAACTCAAAAACACGGACCTTTTAGATCTGGAGGGCCAAGGGCTAGCCTTTGGCTGGCACCGTTATTTAATGAAAGATAAAATAGAAAAAAAGAACGTTTTTATGTTCAATCTAATTAGGAAATCTTTGTATCTAGTATGGCAGAAATATAAAAGGTTCTTCGAGCCCAAGACTCCATGGTGGCTTTCACCATTAGAATTAGTCGCCGTAAAAAGAACTAATATGGACAACAACTGGCCCACATACAGATTATTATTGGAAGAAAAAGAAGGAACCTTAAAACTAAAAGAATATGCAGAAATAAAACACCTACTGACCACCTGGTTACAATATTTTGAAATTAACCAAAGATTACAAATTGACAAAAAATTGGGGTTTGACGGTGAAATGTCAAAATTTGAGGAAATATTACTAGTAAAAAAGACCAAATTAATAAAAAATCTATATCAGATAATCCTAAAATGGAAAACTGAGGAAGAAATGACGAAGGAATACATGATTAAGTGGGGTCAAGACCTGGGGAAAGCTATCCCAGTGCAGAAATGGGAAAACCTGTGGAAGAAAGATTCAAATTTTACACCAAATTACGACCTAAAGGAAAACATCTTAAAGATGCAGAATAGATGGTACTTGACCCCACTAAAAATGTCCAAAATGTACCCAGGGGTTAGCAATCTGTGTTGGAGGTGTGGAAAGGAGGTTGGAACATTTATCCACATGTGGTGGAATTGTAGTGTAATTAAGGAATTTTGGGAAATGCTATACAAGGAATTTAAAAAAATGCTAAAATATTCCTTTAAGAAAAGTCCCGAAATGTTCCTCCTTGGAATGATGCCTGAGGACATACAAACAAATGATAGGTGTGTAATCAGCTATGCGACAGCAGCCGCCAGATTATTAGTCGCAAAAAATTGGAAAACCCCGGAAATCCCGAGCAAAGAAGATTGGCAAATAAAATTATTTAATTATTATAATTTAGCAAAACATTATGAAGAAACTAGAGGAAAGAATTCAGACGATATAAAAAAAAACTGGGCACCCTTTTTTAACTATATTAAGGAAAAATTGGAAAAACCAAACATAATCTTAGACGTCTAACAACTCTGTTATGATCAATTCACTAAAACGATATACAACTTTGTTAATACGGCATGTATATATTACTTACCTTTTTCAACTCAATGAATTTTGGTATGTTAAGATCTTATGGTAGGAAAGGATAAGCTTGAAACAGGGGGAGAAATATGGGGGGAGGGATAAGGGCGGGGAGGGACAGGGGTGGAGAGGGAAAAAAGGGACAAAGAAGACTCAATAATGAAATGTGATATATGTTTTTTATTGATTATTGGTTTGTATCGTTTTTCTTAATTTTTTCTTTAACATTAATAAAGTTTTTTTTTATAAAAAAAAAAAAAGAACTTGACGGGAAAACACCCACGTTTATGCACAGCACATGGCGTTTCTGTGTCAGCAGCTCAAAGAAAACCCCAAGCATTGGGAACATCTGTGATTCAGACCCATTAGATGGCTTAGCTGCCTCAAACAGCGCTACTGGCTAGTGACTCATTTCAGTTAATGAACCAGACACACTTAACAGCTAACTAAAGAGAAACCATCAGGCTAGTTTTTAACAGTACTGATTCCGCCAAAATATTCCTTGAGCGTTAAATGAAGCAGTAATAACTGGCTATGATCTACAGGATGACTCAACATAGCTGAGGGCTAGCAAGTCTCGTTCTATAGCAAGCAGAGATACCAAGTGTGACTATGGGAAGCGGCTAACCTCTGTGCTGCCATTCGAGATCTTGATCATTCTGTCAACGTACTCGCGGGCTTTCTCGTGGCGCCCAATGTGCCACAAGAACAAAGCTGCAGAATACAACGCCTGCTGCCCTGCTACTTTGCGCTGCTCCTTCAGCTTGGAATCCAGCTCCACAATGGCCTCTCGATCTGAAGTAAAAATCAGTAAAGCGGTGGTTATTTAAACCGTAACAGTGGGTGTGTGGATACGGCCCGATTTGGCCTACTGTCTTCGGTACATGCTACAGATTTATGGCAAGACGTCATGCAACAGGGACAAACTCCCTACCGCCATGGTTTAACAGTGAAAATATTAGGAAGGCCGCTTTGGATCCTCCTGCTGTTAAACTTGAAATGGGTGATTCCTCTAGCTAAGGTATTTCTGGTTCAAATTCAGTTGCCCTTTCCCAGAGGAGTGTCCCCCTGAAATCAGCAGCACTTTTCCCTAAGCGTGTGTGCACAGGATTGCGGCCTCAGGCAATTTTAAATGGGGAGGCAGGGAATGAATGGGGGGAGGGGTGCAATGGCTTGCTGGAAGAGGCACTCTGAACAGACGCACTTCAGTTAGGTCAGATTACACCGCAACATTTTATTGAAGGCCCCCCCATGCTTTCACATTAAACAGGACAGCAAAGGAAGTGTTAACAACTCAATACGTTGTAATAATAATAATAATAATAATAATAATAATAATAATAATAATAATAATATACTTTTTATACCCTGCCCATCTGGCTGGGTTTCCCCAGCCACTCTGGGCGGCTTCCAGCAGAATATTAAAATACAATGATTCATCAAATATTAAAAGGTTCCCTAAACAGGGCTGCCTTCAGATGTCTTAGAAGTCCTATAGTTATTTATTTGACATCTGATGGGAGGGCGTTCCACAGGGCGGGCGCCACTACCGAGAAGGCCCTCTGCCTGGTTCCCTGTAACTTCGCTTCTCGCAGTGAGGGAACCGCCAGAAGGCCCTCGGTACTGGACCTCAGTGTCCGGGCAGAAGGATGGGGGTGGAGATGCTCCTTCAGGTATACTGGGCCAAGACTGTTTAGGGCTTTAAAGGTCAGCGCCAACACTTAGAATTGTGCCCAGAAACATACTGGGAGCCAATGTAGGAATTTCAAGGCCAGTGTTATGTGGTCTCAGTGGCCACTCTCAGTCACCAGTCTAGCTGCCGCATTCTGGATTAGTTGTAGTTTCCGGGTCACCTTCAAAGGTAGCCCACGTAGAGCGCATTGCAGTAGTCCAAGCGGGACATAACTAGAGCATGCACCACTCTGGCAAGGCAGTCCACGGGCAGGTAGGGTCTCAGCCTGCGTACCAGATGGAGCTGGTAGACAGCTGTCCTGGATACAGAACTGACCTGCACCTCCATGGACAACTGTGAGTCCAAAATGACCCCAGGCTGCACACCTGATCCTTCAGGGGCACAGTTACCCCATTCAGGACCGTTAAGTCCGCATGGCTTTATTCGTTGTAGAGATAGTTCAAACTGTACCTGGATTTGGGCTTTTTTTATGGGCATAGATCAGTGCCATCATTGTGCAAAGGGATACGTCCTGCTTGTTTTTAAGAGGTTCGAGATCGAGAAGAGCCTCTTGAACGTGCCCTAAGGAATCAAATTCAAGAAGGTTAAGTTGCATTTTCTGGTGCAATGGGATATGTGCTTCATCAAGCAGAGGAAAACAGGAAGCTGCCTTGTACCAAAAGCCAGACCATTGGCCCATCTAGGTCACATGCCAGTGGTCCTCTAGGATTTCAGCCTGGACACTGAACCTCCGACTTTCTGCAAGCAAAGCAGATGCTCCTCCTTATAAATAAAAATTTCCTTATTTGTACTCTGCCCATTTGACTGGGTTGCCACAGCCACTCTGGATGGCTTCCAACAGATATAAAAACACAATAAAACATTGCACATTGAAAGGCTTCCCTATACAGGGCTTCCATTCCCCCTAGTCTGCACATCTCAGTTATTCAGAACTGTACAGTCAAACCTTGGTTTGCGACCGCTTCGGTTTCTAACCACCGCGGACTTGGATGCGCAGAAGCAATCTGCGCAGTGTGCAGAAGCGCTCTATCAGCGCTTTGTGCACGCGTAGAAGTGTGCCTCGGGAAGCGACGAACTCGGGGAGCAACCGGCTCCCCGGAACCAATTGTGGTTGTAAACAGAGGTATGACTGTACTCTAATATTCCCGCAGTGTGGTGGAGGGTGCTTACCTGATCTCCCAACAGTGGAGGTGCTGCTGTTTACTGGGAGGGAGGCAAAGGCAAGGAATGCTCTACAAGTGTGTTTGCATAGTATCAACCCACTTGTCTTCCCATTCAGCAGCAGCGACTCCTCTGCCAGGAGGTCCGCACTGCCCACTACAGAATTACCGATAATTAAAACATCTCTCTGCATATCTTTACATTGGGTGGTACTCCAGCATACTCTGAGTAGACCTGCCAAAATCAACAGGGTTTAAAGTTTCGAAAGATATTCAGTCAAAAGCCTTACCTTCCATCAGCCTGCCGTAAATGCGGTAAAAAACGAAGCCTGGGTCATTGCCAAACAACTTGAGGCCTTCGCTGGCAAGTGTCTGAACATGACGAAAGTAGCCTTCTTGGCAATAGTAATTAATGAGTGTCTGCAAGGAAATGATGGATACAACCACACAGGTGTAAATACTAATAAAACTAAGACCATTGAGTTAGGAGAGCTACTTTCCAGCGCCATATGGTTGAGATGAAATGAGAAGTTAACGTGTGATCTGCAAGCTTATTCGGGGAGCTTTCTTTATTTTGCTAAAAGGTGGGATAAAAATAAATAAATATGCAACCCTCTTTTTCTGCAGATGTTCCCATTGTGCCGCCTCCACTCATAACTTTGTACAGAATCTGATTGAATCCTGTACAACTCTTCTAAGAGTGGGCCAAATCCTGTTCCTGAGAAGTTTCAAGTGTGTGCCTAAAAATGCAATGTCAGTGTGGTAAGTTGGTACTGGCAAACTTATGTAACATATATGCACTCATCAGAGAGATGGGAATGGCTACAGCTGCCTTTTGAGAGTGCACAAGGTGACAAAACCCACATTTGCTGCTTTGCAATCTATGTAACAGAAAAAGAGCCTAGGCTGGCTGCTCCCCCCTCATGCTTGTTTACTTCACAGAATCATTGAACGGTAGAGTTGAAAGGAACCCCAAGTGTCATCTAGTCCAACCCCCTGCAATGCAGGAATAAAAACACACTGTCCCTTTGTGCTTCCCAAGTGCAGATGCACACAGATGTTTAAAGACAGTGGCAGAAGCACTTTGCACGTTCACAGCAGAAGACAAACACCCTTCTCCATGCTTCCTGAAGAAAGTATAATATGTAGCAGTTCTAAATACGTGTGCGCTGGCATTTAAAAACACACATGTAGACATGTGAAGGAGGCTCAGACGCCCGATGTTCAGCTCAGAAACACTGGCAATTGTAGCTCAGTCGGTCATCAGACTCTTAATCTGAGAGTCATGGGTTCAAGTCCTACGATGGGCAAAAGATTCCTGCATTGAAAGGGGGTTGAACTAGATGGCCGTCGGGGTCATTTCAATACAGTAATTCTATTCTGTGGTGATGGGTGTTTCGGTTCATTTTGTCTTACTTCCAAAGGGGGAGAGAAAGAAAGCCAGGAGGGAAGGGAGGTGGTGGAAAGGCTCGCTGCCCCTCCCATCTCTTGCTTGCTTTGTTACGCGATCGCTGGGAGCTTCCCAAAACGTCGGGGGGAGAAAAGGAGGAGCGCAGAAGCCGCCGAGAGTGGCGCGTTTCCCGAGAGGAGACGGGCGCGGGAGGAGAGAACGGGAAATCTCGCTCGCGGATCGGAGGGAAGGGAAGAGCCGAAGCGCCTCTAACAAACCTGCAGCAAGGAAGGATCCATGGCTGCCGGAAGCAGCGGCCCTGGTTGCTAACGCGACTGCAGCAGCGTCCAGGGGCGGCGCCTGAGGAAGGGAAGGGTGGGCCTTGCCAGGCGGTTCCTCCTCGCCCTGCTAATCCGTTGCACCAAGGGGGGAAAAAACCCCAAACCCTCACTAGCCTTCGCTCCGGGGGCATCTTAAAAAGCGCAATGCTTTTATTACGGCGCGAGCTCCCGTGGACCGGGGACTGCGCATCTTCAGAGCCGCTTCTCACTGGAACGCAGCTCGCATCGTTGCGCGCGGGTTGCGCAGGCTGGGGTTGGGGAGGAAGAGGGCTCCCTTGGGGAGAAAGGATGGGTCCGAGGGTGGGGAGGTTCTTCGATTCTCTCTCACACACACGCCTCGCTTTGTAATGAATCATAGAATTAGAGAGTTGGAAGGGACCCCCAGGGGCCATCTAATCCGACCCACTGCAATGCAGGAATCTGTGCCCAGCATCGGGCTCGCATCCACGACCCTGAGATGAAGAGGCGCCTGCTCTACCGACTGAGCGAGAAGCTGTTCAGGCGTTCCGTTTTTGTTTGTTTTTATAGCATCAGATCCTCTTTCCAAACAAAACGAGGACAGGATACCAAAATCCTGGGGTAGCAGAATCAATGCTTTTGTGATAGTAGTCATCCATATAGCACCGTCCCCTGTCTTTTTCTGTGTGCTGCCGGCCATGATACTTTTATCAGGACATGAGTAACTGGCAGCTCTTTTCGGGGGAAGGAGCGGGGGTATCCGTCCAGGTTGGGCTGTCTTAAATAAACGCAGCGCACGTCTCAGGCGCCAGCTTTGCGCTCGCCTTCGTTCGCAGGCCCGCACGCTGGGCTCTGAGCCCGCATGCAGCGATTCCAACGGGAGCCGGAAATGCGGTGTTACGCGTGCCTCCTCCTCCTCCTTCTCCTCCTCCCCGTGAATCAGAAGGGAAGCTCTTGAGCGCCGCCGGCGATGGGAAGGTTCTCTCGTCAACATCTTATGTTGGCACTTGATTGGCTGGAGGTTCGCTTTTATGGAGAGGAGCGGACGCCGGAGTGAGTTTCTATTGGCTTACGCCGGAGACGGCAAAGGATTCGTCAGAAGGCCCAACGTTTTGCTGCAACGAAAAGCGGGTGCTCGCGCGCCCAAGTAGCAACTCTCCAACCCCCTCTCCTCCAACAACAGTTATATAGTTAGCATAGCAGAACGAGACTGTCTTTATATCACCCATCAACCTTATTGTGAATAACGAAGTCTTGTAGCGCCTTAAAAAGCGTGCTCTCTCTCTCTCTCTCTCTCTCTCTCTCTCTCTCTCTTTTGCAGCAGAAAACCAGCGCGCTGTTATCAGTTGTCTGATTATATTGTGAATAGTTGAGCTTTGCAAAGAAAAAACATGTATCTCACGACCATTTGACTCTAGTAGCTTAGTAGCTTAACTTTCCCGTCCTCTGGTCGTGTATGTAGATAAGTGTATATGTGCGTGTATTGCATGTGTTTGCACACACAAATCACACAGCCAGGGGCGAATCTACTATGAAACCAATGAAGCTTAAACTTCAGGAGGAGGGCCCTAATCCCAGAGGGGCCCCATAAGTGATTTTAGTCCCAATTTGAGCAGCATGACACAAACTACTACTACTACTACTACTACTACTACTTATTATTTTGTATATATTTCAACAATTCGAACATTTGAGAGTCAGTAGCACAGATGTTGTAAAGGTGTAGTGATCTGTTGTGGAACAACCCCCATTGAAGAACAGTGATTACCCAGAGTAGACCTTGTTGCTGGTGGCGTAGGGGCCCTCATGACAGTTCAAGCTTCAGGGACCCCAAAATGTAGGTCCGCCACTGCACAAAAGCTGCCTGCCAACTGCAGGTCCCCGTATACATCTGAAGAGATCGCCACAATAAATTAGTGTCTCTTTGATGTACCAAAAGGCTCACCTTAGGCGTCTTTTTGTTGTTGTTTTGATTGGCACAGGCTGTGGCTGGAATCCTACCGTGTTTCTCATATTATAAGTCATGTCTTATATTAATTTTTTCTTCAAAAAAACACGACATGGCTTATTTTTGAGGGATGTCTTATTTTTTAATAAAGTGCACGCGGGCGCTGTTTGCCGGGCTTGTCAAGCCCAGCAAACAGCGCCCGCCGATCTTCGGTGACAGGCGGGGGTGGGCGGAGAGCAGAGAACGATCTCCGCTTCCCCCCACCCCCGCCTGTCACACAGCACAGGTCGGCGGGCGCTGTTTGTCGGGCTTGTCAAGCCCAGCTAGGAGCGCCCGCCGATCTTCGGTGACAGGCGGGGATGGGGGGAGAGCGGAGAACGATCTCCGCTTCTCCCCCACCCCTGCCTGTCACACAGCACAGGGCCGAAGATCGGCGGGCGCTGTTTGCCGGGCTTGTCAAGCCCAGCAAGGAGCGCCCGCCGATCGTTGGTGACAGGCGGGGGTGGGGGGAGAGCGGAGAACGATCTCCGCTTCCCCCCCACCCCCGCCTGTCACACAGCACAGGTCCGAAGATCGGCGGGCGCTGTTTGCCAGGCTTGTCAAGCCCAGCAAGGAGCGCCCGCCGATCTTTGGTGACAGGCGGGGGTGGGGGGAGAGCGGAGAACGATCTCCGCTTCCCCCCCACCCCCGCCTGTCACACAGGACAGGTCCGAAGATCGGCGGGCGCTGTTTGCCGGGCTTGTCAAGCCCAGCAAACAGCGCCCGCCGATCTTTGGTGACAGGCGGGGGTGGGGGGAGAGCGGAGAACGATCTCCGCTTCCCCCCCCCGCCTGTCACACAGGACAGGTCCGAAGATCGGCGGGCGCTGTTTGCCGGGCTTGTCAAGCCCAGCAAACAGCGCCCGCCGATCTTTGGTGACAGGCGGGGGTGGGGGGAGAGCGGAGAACGATCTCCGCTTCCCCCCCCACCCCCGCCTGTCACACAGGACAGGTCCGAAGATCGGCGGGCGCTGTTTGCCGGGCTTGTCAAGCCCAGCAAGGAGCGCCCGCCGATCTTTGGTGACAGGCGGGGGTGGGGGGAGAGCGGAGAACGATCTCCGCTTCCCCCCCCACCCCCGCCTGTCACACAGGACAGGTCCGAAGATCGGCGGGCGCTGTTTGCCGGGCTTGTCAAGCCCAGCAAACAGCGCCCGCCGATCTTTGGTGACAGGCGGGGGTGGGGGGAGAGCGGAGAACGATCTCCGCTTCCCCACCCCCGCCTGTCACACAGGACAGGTCCGAAGATCGGCGGGCGCTGTTTGCCGGGCTTGTCAAGCCCAGCAAACAGCGCCCGCCGATCTTTGGTGACAGGCGGGGGTGGGGGGAGAGCGGAGAACGATCTCCGCTTCCCCCCCCCGCCTGTCACACAGGACAGGTCCGAAGATCGGCGGGCGCTGTTTGCCGGGCTTGTCGAGCCCAGCAAGGAGCGCCCGCCGATCTTTGGTGACAGGCGGGGGTGGGGGGAGAGCGGAGAACGATCTCCGCTTCCCCCCCCACCCCCGCCTGTCACACAGGACAGGTCCGAAGATCGGCGGGCGCTGTTTGCCGGGCTTGTCAAGCCCAGCAAACAGCGCCCGCCGATCTTTGGTGACAGGCGGGGGTGGGGGGAGAGCGGAGAACGATCTCCGCTTCCCCCCCCCCCGCCTGTCACACAGGACAGGTCCGAAGATCGGCGGGCGCTGTTTGCCGGGCTTGTCAAGCCCAGCAAGGAGCGCCCGCCGATCTTTGGTGACAGGCGGGGGTGGGGGGAGAGCGGAGAACGATCTCCGCTTCCCCACCCCCCACCCCCGCCTGTCACACAGGACAGGTCCGAAGATCGGCGGGCGCTGTTTGCCGGGCTTGTCAAGCCCAGCAAACAGCGCCCGCCGATCTTTGGTGACAGGCGGGGGTGCGGGGAGAGCGGAGAACGATCTCCGCTTCCCCCCCCGCCTGTCACACAGGACAGGTCCGAAGATCGGCGGGCGCTGTTTGCCGGGCTTGTCGAGCCCAGCAAGGAGCGCCCGCCGATCTTTGGTGACAGGCGGGGGTGGGGGGAGAGCGGAGAACGATCTCCGCTTCCCCCCCACCCCCGCCTGTCACACAGGACAGGTCCGAAGATCGGCGGGCGCTGTTTGCCGGGCTTGTCAAGCCCAGCAAACAGCGCCCGCCGATCTTTGGTGACAGGCGGGGGTGGGGGGAGAGCGGAGAACGATCTCCGCTTCCCCCCCCGCCTGTCACACAGGACAGGTCCGAAGATCGGCGGGCGCTGTTTGCCGGGCTTGTCGAGCCCAGCAAGGAGCGCCCGCCGATCTTTGGTGACAGGCGGGGGTGGGGGGAGAGCGGAGAACGATCTCCGCTTCCCCCCCACCCCCGCCTGTCACACAGGACAGGTCCGAAGATCGGCGGGCGCTGTTTGCCGGGCTTGTCAAGCCCAGCAAGGAGCGCCCGCCGATCTTTGGTGACAGGCGGGGGTGGGGGGAGAGCGGAGAACGATCTCCGCTTCCCCCCCACCCCCGCCTGTCACACAGGACAGGTCCGAAGATCGGCGGGCGCTGTTTGCCGGGCTTGTCAAGCCCAGCAAACAGCGCCCGCCGATCTTTGGTGACAGGCGGGGGTGGGGGGAGAGCGGAGAACGATCTCCGCTTCCCCCCACCCCTGCCTGTCACACAGCACAGGTCCGAAGATCGGCGGGCGCTGTTTCCCGGGCTTGTCAAGCCCAGCAAGTCAAGCCCACCGATCTTCGGCTCTGTCCCCCGATGCGCGACGGCTCGGGGAAGCAGGCAGGGAGCTTCTGCTGGGTCCCGCGCCTTCGCCTCTCGCTCGATCGGGGCTACACGACATGGCTTATTTTCGGGGTATGTCTTATTTTTCACCAACCCTTAGAAATCCTGTCATGGCTTATTTTTTGGGGATGCCTTAAAATATGAGAAACACGGTAACCCCATGGACTTCAACAGGAATTTCTTCTGAGTAGACATGGTTAGGATCACTCTGGTATTTCTGCTTCTCTGGAAATTATATTAATATTAAAAACCTGTTTGCACACTTCAGGCAGGCACTCGGTGCTGACCTGACCGTTGCACATAATGCACACAGTAGAAAGCCAAGTGAATGGATCACCCCTCACCTCTCAAGCCAAGCACAAATATGGAGAGGGAAAGGGAGAATGTTAACAGAACACTGAAAAAAACGAGGGTGTTACAAGCATATCAACATAATGTTTCTGTACTAAGTGGCTAGCTGCAGCAGTACTTGCCTCTGGTAGCTCAGTTGATTGGGGCATGGTGCTGATGTCGCCAAGGTTGCAGGTTTGATCCCCATAAGGAACAACTGCATATTCCTGCATTGCAGGGGGTTGGATCCTCAAGGTTCCTTCGAAAACTCTGATTCTATGATTCTGTATTCCAACCATGGTTATGGGTGAGTTTAGGAGGTGCATTTGACAACAGCATATGGACAATATAATCAGCCTATTACAATATTCTATAATATAGTATACAGTATTAAGTAAATTCCATGAAATCAAACATCCATACTGGATGTTTATTGTGCTTAGCATAGGCATGCTCTGTTCATGCACTTTATACGAGGCACCGGCATGAACAAAACAACATTTCAGCTGTTATTCTGGCCAGTAATGGCTTGTATAGATTGCTCTAGCCCAGGGGTCAGCAAACTTTTTCAGCAGGGGGGCCAGTCCACTGTCCCTCAGACCTTTGGGGGGGACTATATTTTTTGGGGGGGGGGGAACATGAATTCCTATGTCCCACAAATAACCCAGAGATGCATTTTAAGTAAAAGGACACATTCTACTAATGTAAAAACACCAAGCAGGCCCCACAAATAACCCAGAGATGCATTTTAAATAAAAGGACACATTCTACTCATGTAAAAACACGCTGATTCCCAGATCGTCCGCAGGCCGGATTGAGAAGGCGATTGGGCTGGATCCAGCCCCGGGGCCTTAGTTTGCCTACCCATGCTCTAGCCATTCCCTTTCCTACACCCCCTGTCACCTCTCCAGGAATCAGCTACTATTGCTTTAGCGCTTCCCTTTCCAAATAGCATTGCCTTTACGGTATATTTATGCATATATATTTCTCTCTCTCTCTCTTTCTGGTCCCCACAACTGCAGCAGGGGACAGTCATGATCATGGGTGCTGAAAGGATGGGGGGGGAGAGATCGAATCCTTCCACATAATGGCCCCAATGAAAATCTCTCCATTCCATACCTCGTCCTGGCACATCTGGCACACGAGTCAACAAACTGCTCCACTGACTTGCATGCAGACACAGTGTGCTTTAAACAACTAAAACAAAACAACATTTTAAACAATGTGAGTATGATCATGCTCCGAGTACAAGCATGGCCACTTTATCTTTTTTCTGCTTCTTTTCCCCCCTCACAGCCGCAATCCATCCAAATAAGCAAGATATAAGAAGTTACAAGATCCAGCTTTACATCAATATTAATAAACCTGTTTGTAAGAAAAATAAAGGTAGAATCTTGGATTTCACACCATTTGCTCTGGGAAGTGCTTGCGAGGGAGAGCGGGGGGTGGGGGGCGGGCGGAATCTAAACCATGAGTGGGGAACCTTTATCTGCTGAGGAACGCATGCTGGCAACAATTTTTAAACCGCTTGATGGTTGCCTATTGTTTATGATTATTTTAATTGTTGTTTTGTGGTTCTGTGCTATATTTTATGCTCACTGGAAGGACAGATCATGAAGCTGAGGCTCCAATACTTTGGCCACCCCATGAGAAGAGAAGACTCCCTGGAAAAGACCCTGATGTTAGGAAAGATGGAGGGCACAAGGAGAAGGGGACAACAGAGGACGAGATGGTTGGGCAGTGTTCTTGAAGCTACCAACATGAGTTTGACCAAACTGCGGGAGGCAGTGCAAGACAGGAGTGCCTGGCATGCTCTGGTCCATGGGGTCACGAAGAGTCGGACACAACTAAACAACTAAACAACAACAACTATATTTTATGTCTTTTGTATAATTTGTTGATATTGAGATGCTCACATAACTGGCGGCATGCACACGTTTGAAAAAATTGCAAACGAAAGGGTGGATTACTACTTGTAGATCATCAGATGGTGCTGAAAAACAGCCTTCTCCATCAAACAGTGACTGGCTGTCAGTAGTGCAAACAGTGCTGACCACTGTGGGTGAGAATCTTGATCCAGCACTGTGGAAATTGAATACAAAATCTCTGGTACTGGATGCAGGAGCCATACACCTGGCACTCAGCCCAAAAATGTCTCCCATGCGCAACTGGGGCAATTTTCTCAGAATTAACTCTTGTTAATATCAATGGAACTTTGTTCCATGCACGTGTGCTTAAAATCACTACTTAGTTATGTTCCTATTTACATCAGTGTCCAGGATTGGCTTGTTGAGGAAGAGTGGTGGGTGACACCTGCTCAAGAGCCCCCCCAGGGAGGGTTGCCATATGTCCTCTTTTTCCATAGGTGCCAAGTTCCGGATTGAAAGATCCGGGATCAGCAGCACCGCGGCACCGGAAGTCGCTTCTACGCACTTCCGGACATGCATAGAAGAGACTTCCGATGCCGCTGTGCCCATTTCCAAAATGTCTGCAGCGCCAGAAGTCGCTTCTACGCATGTCTGGAAGTGCATAGAAAATACGGTAAGGAAATACGGGGGTTTCCCCGGGGAAAACGGGGTACTTGGCAGCTATGTCTTTTTACAGGTCTGGTTGCCATATGTCCTTTTTTTTCCTGGACATGTCCTCTTTTTCAGAATTAAAATTTCTGTCTGGGCAGATTTTTAAATTTTGGCAAAATGTCTGGGTGTTTTGTTTTTGTTTACAGTAACTCAAGAATTTTTTTCTAGTGTATTAGACTCAGATCTAAGGCACTCGGCTAAGCTAGTCTGCAGCAGAGAATCACAGCAGAGCAGCATCTTAAACTAACAACATACTGTATAAATCCCTTCTCTTGTGGCCGAACTAAAAGGACGCTGGCTCAGCTACAAGATCTTGGAGGAGGAGTCTG
Organism: Zootoca vivipara; assembly: GCF_963506605.1. Classification (NCBI taxonomy): domain Eukaryota; kingdom Metazoa; phylum Chordata; class Lepidosauria; order Squamata; family Lacertidae; genus Zootoca; species Zootoca vivipara. Next base: position 108,931,921 of record NC_083276.1, read on the forward strand.
GGAGGGAAAGAGTTAATATTCCCCTGCCCTTAAGGAGAGTCCATATGCACATGTTAAACAGTTTAATAAATTGTTCTGTGCACACTTATGTTCAAAAAGACGTGAACATGAGCCCAAATACTTTCATGTGGCAAGTGAGGGAGCAATATGTATTATTATTATTATTATTATTTTGTTGTTGAAAGTTAAGAACTTTGCTACTAGCAAAATAGCACAGTTTCTATATCCTACACATAGTAGCGGTATTTAAAACGAGTGTTTTCAAAGCAATCTGCAGTTGGCAAATGTGTCCTCTTTTTTTGCTCTTCAAAATATGCAAACCCTAACACAGAAGATGACTTAGACCAGGGGTCAGCAACCTTTTTCAGCCGTGGGCTGGTCCACCGTCCCTCAGACCATGTGGTGGGCCGGACTATATTTTTTTTTTGGGGGGGGGGGATGAACGAATTCCTATGCCCCACAAATAACCCAGAGATGCATTTTAAATAAAAGCACACATTTTTACTCATGTAAAAAAACACCAGGCAGACGTCACAAATAACCCAGAGATGCATTTTAAATAAAAGGACACATTATACTTATGTAAAAACACGCTGATTCCCGGACTGTCCACGGGCCGGATTGAGAAGGTGATTGGGCCGCATCCAGCCCATGAGCCTTAGGTTGCCTACCCCTGATTTAGACCCTGGATTGTGGTGGTGGGACACTGGGGAGCAGTCTGGGGAAGGGATGATCTGGGAGGTGCTAGAAGAAGGAGGTTTGAGCAATCGGGGGGGGGGGTGTCAGAAGAAAGAGACTCTTCCAGGACAGGGCTGGAGGCTGAGAGTCACAGTGTCAGTGCAGACTCAGAGAGAGAGAAGTCAGAGGTTGCCAATGCTACCCAGTAACAGGACAGCCTCAGTTCTGGCCCTCCTCCCCTCTGACCTCCAGGAGAGTCCTGCACTTTGCGGAGCAATGGGATAGACAGGCCCCGAAGGGGAGCTCACTCCCTTGATACAGCTTTCGTCTGCTTGGGGAGGGGGGTTATTATACAGTCATACCTTGGTTCAGTTTGAGTACTTTCAGTTTAAGTACTCCGCGGACCCGTCTGGAACGGATTAATCCACTGTCCATTACTTTCAATGGGAAAGTTTGCTTCGGGTTAAGTACGCTTCAGGTTAAGTACGGACTTCCAGAACCAATTACACTCATACTTCGGGTTAAGTATGCTTCAGGTTGAGTACTCCGTGGACCCGTCTGGAACGGATTAGTCCACTTTCCATTACTTTCAATGGGAAAGTTCGCTTCAGGTTAAGTACGCTTCAGTTTAAGTACGGACTTAAAGAACCAATTACACTCATACTTCGGGTTAAGTGCGCTTCAGGTTGAGTACTCTGCGGACTCGTCTGGAACGGATTAATCCACTTTCCATTACTTTCAATGGGAAAGTTCGCTTCAGGTTAAGTACGCTTCAGGTTAAGTACAGACTTCCGGAACCAAATGTGTACTTAAACCGAGGTACCACCGTATTGAGTGAGAAGTTAGAGGGAAAAGGCAGGACCAGTGGTCAGTTTCAGCAGCATCTCCAACTAGAGCTAAAGGAACTCTGCTGTGTTGTTACTTTCTGTGAACAAAAGCTAATTGCATTTCATGTCTTAGGTTCTTTCCTGCCCTGTGGATGACTTGTGCTCGGCAACCAGCTCCTTGACAATCAGAGGTTGAAATTCCTTTTATCCTAGATACGAAAAGTAGCCAAGGAAATTACAATAAAAAATTAATCTTTATTATTTTGCACATTAGTAATGATGTATAGCATTATTTAGGATATTAGTAGCATTTCCTGCATGCAGTTCACCAATACAGTATAAGTTGATTGTTTGTTAAAAGAAATAATCTATATTTAACATATCCCATGTAAGAAACATAAAATGTCCTGATGTGTTTGGTTATATAATTCTGCTATTTATTTTTTTCTGTGAAAAAATACTGTGGACCCAAGATATATTTGTAACAGTTCTATTAAAGCATGAGTCAAATGAACAAACACAGTCTGCGTAAATAAACACAGGAAAAGAACATGGTTCTGTGAAAGAAAAAGGCTACATTTTCTGATGCAGGCACTGCTAGAGATTTAAAATAAAAACATTGCATCCTCTTCCAAGTGCAAAGAATTGCTGGAAGCAAGCGAACTGTGAATCTTTGCTTCACAAATAATTGAATTATTGCACCTTGAAAATGTTTGCAAATACAATTTTAAAAAGCAGAAAGCTACAATTACCCGTCTCTTCTTCGTTTCTTATTTTCTGAAGTTCTTCCGTGAGAAAGTGCTATGGACAGAATGTAACCCAAAAGGCTGCAACGTCAACCTCAAGATAAAATTCATTTCTCATTTTTATGTACATAATGCTCAAAAATAAAACAAACATGATTTTTTTTTTACAATATTTATATTTGCTTATAAAATTCTAACCACATTATTTTCAACAGGTTTAGCAGTTTGCAACATGTCTGTACAGTCTGGCTATACATCAGATTGGTTTCCGCTTCAAATTTAAAAATGTCAAACAGAAAAAAGAACCTCTGAAGTAGCTGCAAATATTGCTTAATGATATGAGGGGATGAGGTCTTGTTGAACACTTTTTTTCCCACTTTACCTCTGACGTATGGCTTCCCATATTTAAGATTCTGGACACTTGAAGGAAGAGCAGCGTAGGCAATATAAACATGCACTGATAGGATCCAAACTATCTATAATGGTACAGAATACATTGTTTTTACCTGTTGAAAGCTTGCACACTAAACCTATTGTGGTACATATTTGATGCAATAAATGTGCTCAGGTCGTTATTCATTTGCTCAAACATGCACCACAGGTAAAATTACTATTTACACAACAGAGGGCTCTTCATTAAACACGTACGTTGGCAACCTGGCTGAGAGCTGAAGATGGCTAAACAATACTGCAGGATGAAGCGGAACAAATTCATAAAGGGGTTTTTTGGTCAGTCCAGTTGTTTCTTTTTTTCCCTTTTCTTTTTTAAGGGCACATTGCCTTAAATACACCATACAGGGAAAAAATAATTGACACAGACATAAAACCAGCGACTCCCGACTCCAGCTCCTGCTGAGATTTAATTGCCGGTGCAAAAATAAACCGGCTTGTTTTGCTCAGGTGAGTTTGAGGGGACTTTAGAGGCATTTAAACACTTGCCCGAATGTAACACAACATGAAACACGTTCGTTAAAGCACCTCGGAACGGAGTATTCCCTTGCAGTTTTAACAATAGTTGTTAAAAAACTCGTTGCTCTTGGTGGACGTAATGTTTTTTTCCCCCATGCATGATCTATAAGAAGTGCAGCATGCCCCCCCATGCAAATCGTTTTGGTGTGCATATAAGAGAGTCATATAATAGAACGCCTGGTCCTCATACCGACAAAGTAGTAGAACTTACCCCCTTTCCCCAGCATAAACCCCATTTACAAAAATAGTCACAATGTGTGAATAAAAAGAAAGAAAGGAAGGTAGAAAGGAAAGGAATCCACCAACACAATTTCATAAAAAGATGACAAATGTGGCAGTTGAAATGGATATACTTACTGACTGTACTAAGTGTTCTATGTTTTAACACACACACAAATTAGTGTCCCAACCCCCAACCCTTTTACTGGTCCCTACAGTCTGATTAGCCATTTTTTCCTCTCCTCTTCAGCAGTGTCAGCTGGTAATGAAAACAGGAACCTCCTGTCATGCTTCCCATAGTTTATATATAGTCACATTTTGATGACGAGGGGTTTCTGTCTTGTTATAGGCACTGACCTTAAAGAATACAGTATATTTGTAAAAACTGTCTGTTTGGCATATACCGCCTAGAGGAGTCCTGTTGACACAACTACATTACTCACACAGGCTGTAAACAATTTGTCACCCAATGGCGCTTTACTTTTTCTTCTGTACATCTTTACCTTCTTTTTCGTGTTTTTCTTCAATGGGCTTGGTTACGCGGTCGTAGGACGGTGGACAAAGAGCGGTGGACATGGTCAGGTCTGTTTTTTCTGTGTAAGAGTTTTCATTGATCTTATCAATGAGAATTTCATCCTTGAGACGTTGGCCCGCCCCTCCTCCTAATTTATTTTTATTATATACAAAGGAAGCTTGGTGTATTGTCTGTCTTAGGCGGTGACGCCTGTAAGCCCGCTGAATGATGACAGCGGACAACTCCTCTTGTTTACGTTTCAATGTAGTTGTGATGGGCTCATACGAGGCTTTGGAAGGGTTGGATTGCATAAAGCGGTCCTCCATCTGTATGCGGAGAGCATCCATCTCTCCGCTCTCCCCAAGGACGCGCTTCGTAAAAGCAAACAAGATGTCAAGGCAGTGAATTCTGTCACCACTTACCATGGGTAGATCCATCGCAATAAGCTGAACCTTGTTGGGTTTTGCTAAATGAAGAGGAGGTTCCAAGGCAGCTGCAAACTCCGAGAGTTTTTCAAATTCCATAAACTGGGTTGCATCCGGGTCAAACTTTTCCCAGACTTCATAGAACATCTCGAAGTCATCCTCGCTCAAAGGCTCAGCACTTTCTTCGGTCGCCACACCAAAGTTCTCCAGAATGACAGCGATGTACATGTTTACTACAACTAAAAATGATATGATGATATAGCTGACAAAGAAGAAGATCCCAACAGAAGGATTGCCACAATCTCCTTTGACGGAGCTTCCTGGGTGGTCTTTTTTAGGGTCACAGTCTGGAGGCCCACTGTTGAGAATGGGTGCTAGCAAGCCATCCCAGCCAGCAGAGGTGGTGATCATGAAGAGGCAGATCATGCTGTTGCCAAAAGTTTCAAAGTTGAACATGTCATCGATGCCCACTTCTCTCTTCACGTAGGCAAAGTTGGACATTCCAAATATAGCGTAGATGAACATGACCAGGAAAAGGAGAAGGCCGATGTTGAACAAGGCAGGGAGAGACATCATCAAGGCAAAAAGCAGCGTGCGGATTCCTTTAGCACCCTTGATGAGACGCAGGATTCGACCTATCCTGGCAAGTCGGATCACTCGGAACAAGGTGGGTGACACAAAGTATTTTTCAATGATCTCTGCTAGGAACATACCTGTTAAAAATACAATTAAGCAATAGTCTTAGGGCTAATTATTTATCATTGCCAATGTCCTGCCTTGACTTACCTGTGTACTTTAAGGAGCTTTCAGTGACAAAGTCTGCAATCCTATGCACAATGACTCAGAAGTAAATCTCTGAACAAAGCCACCCTTATTTCTGAGTAAACATGCACAGGAATGGGCTGTAAACTGCCATGTTTCCGACTTTATGGCAGTGTGCAGTAACAACTCAAGAATGTTAGAAGTCAACTTTTATATTTTATCTAACACATAGAAAATTATGTCACCTAAGCCTTTCTAGATTCATTCATCTTAACCTATTGTTATTTGAAATCTAAATCAAGCAGCACATCTGGGAGTAACCAATTTAAATATAACACACTAGGCACTTTTGATACCAGAAGTCAGTGATATCCAACATAAACATACCTTATGAAGGTAATAAACAATGTCGAGGCTCCTGCCCTACAGAGCAGGCAAGCCTGCTGGCCTGACATTAAAGGAGGATTAAAGGAGGATGGTGGCTGTTTCCATCTAACCTAGCAACTCCCCCCCCCCCCGGGAAAGCTGAGCTGAATGGGTTGCTGTGTCCCCACTAGAGCTGGCCCTTACTAGTAGGTTGAATGAGTTGGCCACCTCAGCAGCAGATGCTGCAAAATGGGGAGTGGCAATAGGTATTGGTGGATAGAGGGTGGTGGTAGTGGTTGCTGTTTTCACCTTTGCTTCAAGCAACAGAAGGTCTTGGACCAGTCCTGGTTCCCGCATATAGAAGCAAATGGGGCATTCATCAAAAACATTTTCCTTTCCATCATTTCTTTAAGAGTTTGTAAATTATAGCCTTTTGGGGAGTATTGGTTTGTAGATTAAGTGTAAGAGTGAACTTAGAAAACATATCCTCTTTTTTTTTAAAAGCAGCTTGTGTGATTTTTGTCACCCACCCACCACTCCAATGTGCTTAACCAAATATACTTACCATGTTACTAAAAATGAGGGAACCCCCCCCCCTGTGTTGGAAAGATTTCAGCCCACAGAAGGACTCCCAAAAGTGGAATATGTGACACCATCTTTTGGGGTTGTTTTCCTAAGAAAGAAACCTGGGGCCAGGGGAGATGCCACAGTCTCCAAAGTGGGAAGATAAATATGCAGGGACTTTCTAACCAAATATATCGGTGGGTGTGAGAGTACCAGTCTTTACTGAACAGTGAGGGGGCCAAGACAGAAAGGAGAGGAAAATCCTACTCACTGAGATCTAGCAATTTGAGATTTCAACCTGTCTGGAATTTCCCTCATCGGATGAAATGGATACAAGCAACCTATATCATCAGAGATACCATTTGTCAAACATATTCAGAAACGATTGTGATGCATATGACACAATTACAGAAGATAGATGCAACTAGGAAACAACGTGGCTGAGCAACTGAAAACTGCAAAAGAAATAAAGCAACGTTCAAAGCAACTTAATATACTTTTGACATTTGCCTCGCTTTGTTTAGAACGGGCCTTACCTACAATGGAGAGGATGACAACCACAAAATCAAAAATGTTCCAACCAATGGTGAAATAATAATAGCGCAGGGAAATTAGTTTCAAGACACATTCTCCAGTGAAGAGGACTATGAAGATCAGATTAATCCGGTACAGAATATCTTCCATTTCTTCACTTTGGTCATCTGTTTCGACCATCATGGTGATCATATTAAGGCAGATGAGAATCATAATACTGATGTCAAATACTTGTCTTGTCACAAAATCAAAGACCATGCCTTGATATTTGTTCTGAGGTATAAAGAAGAGATATTAATCAGTTAAGGCTCTGGTGTGCACACTGCTAGATTACAACTCAATAACATATACTATTATTAATTTTTATTAGTTTTCGCATACCACATATTCCATTATCAGACATTTGGGCTCATTACATTCATTATCTTTGCAAATTCTCTAGAATTCTCAAATAAAAATACAGCTTAGTATAATAACAACAACTCTTAAAGTTCAAACCTAAAGTTACAAAAATTTCCGATGATCGACTTCCACACTACTTTCTTCTGCTGTTTTTATATTCATATGTTTGGTTGCACGGTATAACATTCCTTATAGTTTCAGTCTATTTTCAACATTCTTCATATCGTTTTTAAACCTTCATCCTCTTTCTTTTTGTACTCATATTTTCTTGTTTAATCCTCTTTTTGTGTATATATATATATATATATATATATATATATATATATGCGTGTTTATTTATTTATTTATTTTTACTATACATTGTACTGTATTTTCTATCTGTATGTCCAATAAAGCTTTTTAATTTGTTGTTGTGAATTTGTTTCCTTCTGTGAGTAATTTCTTATTTAAGATGTTATTTTGTTTCAACTATCTTATCTATATATGCTATAAATTTTCCCCATTCTTTCATGTACACCTCGCTGCCTTGCTGTCTTATTCTCGATGTTAGTTTTGCAATTTCCATATATTCCACCATTTTCCTTCTCCAGTCTTCTACTGATGGAATTAACTCTTGTTTCCAGACCTGAGCTAGAATTACCCTCGCTCCTGTAGTCGCATATAGGAACCATTTGACATCATCCTTTGCAACATCTTTCCCCACCATTCCCAACAGGAATGCCTCCGGCTTCTTTTTTATTGTATATTTAAGAATCTTTTTAATCTCATTATATATATCCTCCCAATATTTCTTGACTCTTTCACAGGACCACCACATGTGTATGAAGTTGCCTTCCTTAGATTTACATTTCCAACATTTCGTATCTCCTGTCTTGTACATTTTGTATAGCTTAGTTGGTGTAAGGTACCACCTGTATATCATTTTGTACATATTTTCTTTTAAGATTGTGCAAGCCGTAAATTTCATTCCTACATTCCATAGTTTAAACCACTCTGCATATTCTATATTATGTCCCAGATCCATCGCCCATTTAATCATCACGGTCTTTGTTTCTTCATCTTTAGTGTTCCATTCCAGTAGGAAATCATAAATTTTTGATATGTTTTTTTCCTCACTTGATAATACTGTTTTTTCTAATATTGTCTTAGAATGCTCAAAACCTTTTGATTTCCTATCCTTTGTGAACACACTGTATATTTGTTGGTATTCCCACCACCCCTGTAGATGTTCTTTAAGTTCTTCATATGGTTTCATCTTTAACTCATTGTCTTGCTCTGTCAGGATATCTCTATACGTTAACCATTTTGTTTTCATGTTTATTTTTTTCACTGACAGGGCCTCCTGGGGTGATAGCCAACCTGGCGTTTTCTTTTCGAACCATTCTTTATATTTGGACCAGACTTCGAATAACGATCTTTTTATACAGTGGTTTCGCTATGTTTCGCTATGTTTTTTTATTGTGCGTGTCTATATCTATATATCAATAACATATATAGATATAGACACACACACAATAAAAACATAGCGAAACATCAAACATAAAAACTTCTCAGCACATGACTACCTTCAGATGTCTTTAGGGCGACAAATAGTTTGCACATATGCATGCCCAAAATCAAGAAAAACCAACTCATTTAAATGTATTCAAGTATTGATTGCTCTCTCCAATTTAAAGAAAGCTTAAACTCACTTCTCATTTGCTGTTTTTAAAATGAATCTTTCAATCTAGAATAGTGTCACTTACCCCTGGTCTAGGAATAGGCTTTTGAGGCTTTTTAGACCCCAACTTTTTCATTGCATTGTAGTACTTTTTCTGTTCTTCTGTCATAAAGATATCTTGACCTCCAAAGTAAGGGCATAACATGAAAACTGGTTATAATCACATTCTCATAGATGGCCTATACACTTACTTGCATTTATTCCATATTCATAATCAAAAGAAAAACAAATATTGGGCTGAATTGGTTTTTACAATGAGGTTCTTCCAAATTTTCCAGCGGTGCCGGTAAAAGGTGATACCCTTTAAACTGTTGTGCCCATTTACTGATTGTAGAATAAGAATTTTAATTTAGGCTCAATTCAGTAAGAATGGAAGATTTTATGTAGAACAGAGGTAGGGAAATTGTGGCTTTCCATAGGTGTCCCAGGTAGCACAGCCAATGGTCATGGGTGATGGGATTTGTAGTCCAGCAACATCTGAAGGAGCACAGATCACCCACCCCAAATATAAACCTTAACTGCCCCTGCATTCTGAGAGGAGGTGTGGCCACCACTCCGCAGGAACTTCTCTCCAATGACTAAACATTGCAGCTCTTCAATGTTTTGCAAGGCAAGGTTCTCTCCCAAATGGCCATGAATATTTATAGGTCTCTCCACTTTTCCCTTTAAAAGTCAGAGCAGGTATTTCATTTCATCGGTTCACATGATTTAGCCAAAGTTTACAATGTGAGCTTTAAAGGTAATGCAGGTAAAATACTTATCTTCTTTTTTTGCTGATTGAAGTTATCAATGATGACGCCAATGAATAGATTCAGGGTGAAGAATGACCCAAAGATGATGAAGATAACAAAGTAAATGTACATATAAAGGTTGTCTTCATACTTAGGCTGCTGTTCTACCTACAAAGTAAGCGAAATGATTGCGAAACCTCAACAAGGTGTATTTAAAAAAAAGCTTGCAAGTTGGCATCAAGACAACCCTGGAGCCCTCCAGATGTGTGAATGTGTGTATTTTGGCAGGTGTATAATTGAACATGTCAATGGTGTACTAATAGAGCATTAGTGATGAATTTATACTGGGGCACCAACACACCTTATTAGTTCTGCGATGCTTCCCTAATGTTACTGCACTATTGCCATCTGGAGAGGCACTCCAGCACAACAGCAGCAATCCAATGCTGCCAGATGCCCCCACTATTTGTGGTATGAAACAGGTGCAGGATTGTGTACAGCCACCACCCTAAGTACAAATGATCATAAGAGCACAATGCAAAAGAACTTCTGGGGGGGGGCATAACAATGCTATATCTTCACTTTAATTGTCAGCATGCCTGGAATTCTTTATGTTACGATGATGGTGGTATTTCTGGTACCCCACCCATCTTTAATAATAATATAATTATATATTATATTATATTATATTATATTATATTATATTATATTATATTATAATGACAAAGCCTCTCCTCCTACCAGAGGGGAGGAGTTGTGAGCAGGAGCCGGTTCCTGCGTCGGCAGGGGGACGTATTCGGCCCCCTGCGTCAGTTACCCCAGCTGCCACGCCACGCCCGTCAGCCAGCCAATAGGACTGGCTTGGAGGCGGGGTTTAGCCAAATTTAAGCAACCGCGGCAGCTCCATGCTCTCATTCTGCTTCCTGAAGTCGTCGGATCACCTGCTCACCCTCCATTTAGGTCATATCTATGCTTTTGACCTTGCTATGGAGGTTGGTTGGTTGCCCAGGGGGCCCGGTAGGAATTTATATTCATTTGGCAAATTGGCAACAGCCTCTTGGTTTTTCGCCTACCTCGTAGCAAATCGTCACAACTTTTCGGGTATTGGCGGTTAGGCATTGGAATATGTGTCGTGTGTTGGAGGGCAGGTTGTGGCCATCACCTTCCCCTCCCCTTGTTGGGTATTCCGTTAAAGGAATCCGGCGGTTGTGGATCCTGTCCGATGCCCTGCTGGTGGCTAGGGCCATGGCACGACCCCCGGTGACATCAGGAGAAGCTTCCAGTTGTATTTGCATCAACAAGCTCCTCCCACTGGTTGTTAACCTTCAGATGACTCCATGCTGAGGGGGGTGGAGTCATGTATAGATTGTTTGATTCAATGCCTAAGCCAATACCACTCACATGCTGTAACCAATAAAGTTGTGGCCTTCTTTAGCCCATTAACATAAAATACATGTGTCCTTGTGTCTTATTTATCTCTAAGCGGGTGGCGGGTCCTCAACTCACAATAAGCTTCTTGTACCCTGCCCATCTGCCTGGGTTACCCCAGCCACTCTGGACAACTTCCAGCTAAGTATAAAGGAACACAAACCAATTAGGGTGCTATTTAATTTGAACATAATTCATGTTCACAATAATGTTACCCTCATGCACATTTCATCAGCAGAATTCTAGAATCTTTGTGCGGTAAAGAATGCAAAGTACTTACATTTCTTGAATCAACCGCTGCATACATAATGTCCATCCATCCTTTAAATGTAGCCTGCGTCAAGAAAATATTTTAAACATAAAACTCTGAACTCACAGCCTTGTACCAGAGTTACCAAAAGGAAATGCTTTACATATATATACATATCCTATAACTATGGACTGAAGTGAAGGGGGAGCTGTTCAAGCTTTCAGTGGGCTTGATCCCGCCATGCAGTGGGATCCTATACTGGTCAAAAGTAAGTTCCCTTAAGTGCAAAGAGATTCTCTGACAAGTAAGCGTGCTTCCAATGGGAGGAAGCCCCATTGACTCTATGGAACTCATCCTGAGTAGACATGCATAGGATTGTGATGTAAATTTGTTAAGCTTCGTTCCCCATGAAATGAAATTGGTCCCAACTAAATCAAATTGGCATGATGGCCATGACTTGGCTTAAGTCCCATTGATTTCAAGGAGGCCTAACTTAGTCCTGCTCCAGCTGACAGTTAAGAAAATTCAGAAGTAAACAAAAACGTTTCAGTATTTCAGTTCACTATACAAAGCACAGGTACAAAAGATGATACCTTTGGCAATATGGAAATAAGGTACTTTAATGTATCCTAAGATATAACAGGCTTCCCCATGCGAACCAGGAAGTGACCTCTCCAGACAACAGGACAACTCTTCTTTTCTTATCTCTGCAGCTGCGATCTTCTGGGTGACGCGGATGGCATTAGGCAGTTGAATGCTCATGCATATGCCATCTGTTTCCCTCCCTCCCCTCATAGCTCTGGGCTCTGGCAACCCATGCTATGTCACTGGGTGGGTCTACAATTCTATACTAAGTTGTGAGAACTCAATGGGACTGACTTCTGAACAGATATCATATCATATCATATCATATCATAAATATATCACTTTCCTCCAAGGAGCTGAAGATGGTGTATGCGTCTTTTCCACTTTTATGCTCACTGTGAGGTAGGTTAGTTTGAGAGTTGGCAAATAGCTAATGAGCACCCAGAAGGTGAAACTGGAACTCCTGAGACCTAGTCCCACAGCCTCAAAGTAACATTTTAGGCTACCTTCATTTTATATTCTGGCAGTCTACAGTGATTCCATGACCTTCTTACCACCAAATTCCTAGCAAATTCCTATGAGCCTGATCAGACTAAGTGACGAAATAGTTGAACCAACTTTTCATTGTACACTAAGTAAACAAGAAGTAGTCTGTAAAGAGTGTTCACTTACTACTTGCAGTAAAGAAAGATACCCAAATCCCACATTATCAAAGTTAACTTTCACGTTTTTCCATCTGGCGGTTTCATTTCTTTCTATGAGCTCCTTGCACTGAGTCCGATTGAAAACTTCTTCAATTGTGAACATTTCACCAGTTGTGGTATTAATGCAGTGGTAGAACTTGCCAGCAAACAAGTTTACTCCCATGATGCTGAAAATTAGCCAGAATATAAGACAAACGAGAAGCACATTCATGATGGATGGAATCGCTCCTAGAAGGGCATTCACAACCACCTAATACACAAATACAGGAGGGAAAAAAAGAGTATAAGAATACTTACAGCAATAACATAATTACTCTGTTGCACCAATGCATAATTTTTCTGTTTTACTTTATTTTTTAGAGTGAATTATTAAATGGCTAATCACAATTTTGATTGCAACAGAGTCCCTATTTTAAAGAAAATTTTCACATATGCAACAACATCAAAGATGAGAAAACTAAAATACTTAAATAAAAGTAAAAAGTAAAAAAACCTGATAATAGTAACATGAAGATTGTTGAACTCTGTAAAAAAAGAGATATATGTTAAAATACTAATACAGAAAATCAAAATATAAACTGAAATGATTGTATAATTTCTTTAAAACTAAAAAAACAAAATGTCAATAATGTTATCAAAGAGAATTAGTAAAGATTAGTATATATATATTGTACAGTTAACCATGCATTATTATTACAAAGATTAATTTCTTTGCATAAGAAAGCCAGACAGTTTTGCAATATGTGCTTATTTAAATAATCACATAGTTTATTTCAAGCTCCAGTCTTTATTGAGAAAATGAATCTTTTTTCAGTTTAAACATTTTGTTTAAAAATGATTGAATGAAAAATTCATATGTCCTTATGGCGAAGTGTTTAATTAAAGGATCAAAAACATTTAAACACATTGGGCTCCTTTACTAAATCAAGAAACACCTTACTTTATTGACTGCAATACATTTGTAAGTTTATCTAATAAAACATGACTGGGAAGAATGCTATCCAGAAAGCTAAGAGGTTAGAGCCTAAGATCCCTTGAGTGGAGTTCCACTCGTGGAAAGGTCACTCCCCCCCTGCAGTCCCCTAGATATCTGCTCCAGGGGTGCAAGGGGGTGGACTGGGGGATTCTGTGAATGGGTTGGATCTATAGGTGTCATTCTGTTTCCAGAAGGCCCTTTGAGCCAACAGGGGCTTTCGCTAACATAAGGTGGAGGGCGAACATTCACAGATTCCCCCAGTCCACCCCCTTGGACTCCTGGAGCAGATATCTAGGGGATTGCAGAGGGAGTGACCTTTCCACGGTGCAGAGGTTATTAATATTTAAATGTGGAATACACTTCTTTTTCAGCATTAACTAGCATGGCTGTACTCCAACACGTGGGCGCAGAACAACCCTTTATTTGAGGAACCCTCTCCAAAAAACCAAATCCTACTGACTGGGTCTTTGGCAGGGGGTGGGGGAGACACAATCCTGACCACCATAATTTCCCTAATTGATAGGATTTAACAGTTTCCCCCCAAGAGGGTTCTTCATGTACAGTCCAAAATCCATAGATTGATGGATTGAGCAACAGAATTGCACAAGCAGGACCTATTTGTGGCTTCATATCCAGAGAGGGATACGCATGCAGAAAAAGCCTGTAACTGGATCAGGGAGGTATGTGCTTGGTTTGAAATTAGTGAGTTTTTAAATGCGTGTTCCCAGCATCAGTCACCTTCAGAGGAGTGCGCAGTAGAGGCCTGGTTTGCAAAGTCTTGTTAAACCATTGTTAAAATAAACCACACTTTGCTGCAAATGTGCAGGTGTTCTGGGGCGGTGCTCCCTTGGTGCCGGGAAACAAGCTTGCCAAAAACAATCCTTGGTTACCACTTGTGGTTTCTTTAGAGAGAAACAAACCACCGTGAGCCCAGGTTCGATTGCAACCCTACCTAGGCTTTGTTTCCTGGCAGCACGGCAGCAGAAGAGGAGAAACGCCTGTGATTTTAGCAGCATGCGTTAGCTCGTTACACGCAAGCCATGGTTTCCTTTTAACAATGGTTTGACCACAACGTGATGCGTGAACTGTGTTACGGTTTTTGCAGAGCCTTGCAGGCTGCAAAAGAAGTAGCCCTTCTCATCCAGAGTGAAATACCAAGGAACAACCAAAGCAAGCAGGCCCTCAGAACCTCGCCCAAACACGTTATGAACTTGTGGGGGGGGGGTCCTTGGAGCTCACATAGCTGCTTAGAAAGCTCCTTTCCCAGCTTAGAAAGTTAGGCATGGCAGAGCTTCAAAACGATTTTGCTTCAAGCCTGGCTAACTACGGCGCAGCAAGGTTTCTATCTCTCAGAACCATTCAGGGTTAGGGCATGCCCCCCTCTCCCAACACCACCTGCCTTATAGCCGCATGCTGTGGTTATTTTGGAAACAGCATTCTAGGCTCTTTCTGCTGTACCCCAGCTACTATATTTTAAGCGCTTAAGTTGTGCAGCTGGCAGTGGCCATAGGGAATCAAGGATGAGTGCTCTCGAAGGCAGGCCCTGCCTTCCAAGGTGACAGCCTGCTTGCTGCTCTCCTAAACCTTGAGCAGCGCTTGGGAAACTCATGTGACTATGAGGCCATCTTGCCTAGCTGATGGTTAAAAAGAACCTTATATACTAATAGCAAGCTCATTCCCCAAGTGCCTATCCTTGCATAGGCAAAACAGCACCACCCACCCACAATATTTTTTTGGGGGGGGGGGGGGACAAGGTTAGCAGAAGTAAGAAATTATTTAGGGAAAAACTATAACAGGAGGGGGGCCCTGACAGTGTATTGAAGACTGAGCATGCTCAATGGGCACAGAATGTTGGGAGGAAATGGAAAACTGTGGTGAGCGGAATGGAGTATCCTGGAAAGGGGAATGGCTGGTTGAAAGCCTGAGCAGGAACATTTCACACTGCAGTAGTCTGTCGCAGGTTCTCCTTTCAGGATAAAGCCTTGTCCTATAAGGTGGAACCCCAACATTACAGTACAGTACAGGTAGCTTGCATGGTAGTAGAAATTAGGAGGGGAGGGAGGGGTTGGCATGGCAATTGAATTACTGCATTGTGGTGGAACATAATGCTTGGTGTTTAGAGTGCTTTTGGTCAGGGGGTATTTTGGGGCTGAGCCTTTGTTTATTCTCTTTTCTTTCTCACAAGGAGACAGTTTGGTATAAATAAAGTCACAGAGCTGGTTAAATCTCAAGCATATGAATTTTTCTTCAGCCTTAACAAAATTCAGTTGAAATGCTCATAATTTCAGAACAAATGTAATGGCAGGGGCGGGGGAGCTCTGGCCCTGCAGTGCTGCTGGACTCCAACTCCCATCAGCTCCAACCAGCATGGTCAAAAGGATGATGGGAACCGGAGTGCATCAACATTTAGAGAGCCAAAAGTTAGCCATTCCTGGTGTATTGGATTTCAGTCTTGGTTTCACCTTTCTTGCATAGAACTCTACTGTGGAGTATGAATAGCCCTTCCAAGACACGAACGGCACTTTTGACTCCAACCCATTGATCTTAGCCTTCCTTAATGTTTCTCTCTTGTCATTATGTCTGGCCTTATAGAATGAAACAATCTAGGGGCAAAAGCTGTGTGAAACAATCAAGCTGCGAAAAGTAATTAATTACTGCAGGAGGACTGAATGAGGAATTAGCTGTCCACCTCACTCATCAAAATAAATTGGCTATGCAAAGACAATTCAATAATTAGACCTGGAGAAATGGAAAACATGTTTCTGATTCTGTCAATTGTAAAAAGAGTTATTACTGAATCAATGTAAGAGGCATTTTTAAGCATATCTTCTGAATTGTACAGAATAAAGTTCGAGATACCAATTTATTTTTTAATGTTGCTGCCTTGGAAACTGGACTGGAAATTTGAAATATGATACTGTATCACTTTAAAGCAATCAGCCAGAAATATGCATAAGACATGCAAAACTAAAACTGCAAGGTGGATTAATTTTTTTTAAACTCCTTTTCCGCTTTACTGCTCTAAGAAAAATACATCAAGCACGGCGTAACATGCTCTCTTTCAGTGAGTTTACACATAAACACATGCTTTACATATTTTGAACTACTGCAAGAGCATTACATTACAGGGAGTTTTAAAAATGGTAAATATAAAGCAATGGGTATATTCAAATCTCACTTTGCATGTAGTTATAAGCATTGATCTACATGCACTGAGATTAGAATATAGCTTCCAATCTGTGACAGATTTAATTCACATAAAAGCGATTATTTACTTTGCCTTCCAGCACCTCTGTGGAGTTAGGATGGTTGAAATTTACTTTTGAATATATTTAAACAGTTCTCACAATAACACAACAGTCTTGCATTTTTTAAATGTTTACTTTGATAAATAATTCCCCTGTCCCTGTTGTGCATGTTAAAGTAGTTGTGATACTTCACAGACTTACTTTGTCCTTAGGTCTTGGATTTTTCTTCCGCATAGGAATAATTTTACCAAATTTCGAACAGAGAAATCATATGAAGTTAATTTAAAGCTCCACATTTAAATATAATGATACAAATATGTGAAAACCCAAACTTGATAGGTAGGAACAACAGGTCAGAATTTTAGGTTCTGATTGCATGGAGATGTTTATTATAATTTTTTTGGCAAGCTGCTTTAAAATTTGGTGTGGTCCATCCACAAGTCAATTAAACAAAACCATTTTTTTAATAAGACATTTAAAAAATGCGGTTGATGCTTGACCTCAGTTTCATTTAAATTTGAACAGTATTCTTTATTGCCAACTAGACTACAAAGTGGTTAATTAAAGGTCTTGTTTATGATGCCTTCTTCCCCTCACAAGACTGACCCTTAATTCTGTAACAGTTTTCATCTCTCTAAATTATCCTCAACTCAAGATGCAGTGCTTGTCATCTTTCGCTCCAAAGTAGCCTCCAACCCTATTTGCTCTTTGGTTGCTTCGGTCAGAGGTCATAAATTCCCAGTTCAGCACCAGACTCTGAACACGGCTTGTCAGAAAAACCTAGTATTATTTGAGTCATGCTGAGAGTGGAAGTCCCAGAAGACCAATAGCAGATAGTACTGGAGAAGCTTTTGAGTCCCTGTGGAAGATTAGCGGTGCCAAACATATAAAGATATAACAAATTTTGTTATATCTTTAAGTTGGGCCCAGGGTGCTTCGAGACAGCTGTTTATTGTGGGATCAGTACTGTCACACCTTGGATCCCGAACGCCTTGGGAGTCGAACATTTTGGCTCCCAAACGCCCCAAACCCGGAAGTGAAGCCAAATGTCCGACGCGACTTCCGTGGCTTCCGATTGGCTGGAGGAAGGCAGCCAGTTGGAAGCGGCACCTTGGTTTCCGAACGTTTTGGAGGTCAAACGGACTTCTGGAACGGATTCCGTTTGACTTCCGAGGTACCTCTCTACTGATCACACATGCAGGTTTCTTCAACAGAGCATCAAAATATCTGCTCATATATCCCCCCCCCCACATTTAATCCAGATTTACACTTTCTGCAGAACATCCAAGAGACTAAAAAGAAAACCTGTTGCCAATGACTTATTTGCAATGTCTGAATTAATTGCTTCCAATATTCTGTCTCTATATGGAAGCACTGCACTGGCACTAGTTCAGTGCTGCAGTTATCATGGAAGAAAGCAAGGAGGCATTAACGATTTTCATTCATCATTTCTCTGCCATCAACCCAATCCTGCCTTTGCCATGTCCCCACAAAATGAAGTTGCTGAAATGAAAACTGTCTCAAAAGAGTGCCGTTCAGTGACTTCTTTGAGAGCTGGTCAGGTTTTATGCCTGGGAGATTTTTTTTTCCCCGTTCACGAATCATTCATTAACAGACACACTGATTTCTGTGAATGTATAGCGCTCTTTCTAAATTTGGGCCAACTGCTTTGGACAGATAATGTTTACTATTCAAGTTGTTTGTGCCCTTAATCCATTTAATCTGTTTATAATTGACTTTGAATTATCAGCCGTATGTTGCTTGTTTTGTTCTTTAGCTGAATGAGAGACACCCTTTAAGTGGGAGAAAATGCACAGGAAATTGTGAAAAACTGACACTGTTGTGTACATGACTCTTTGGTTCCTTTTAGCTATCATTAAAGAGAAAAGTCGCAATGGAGATTGTGAATGGAAAAAAATGAAACCTAGTATAATCATATTCCTTATTCATATGAAGCAGATGTGTTTTGAAATTTATTTGTTTTTCAGGTCGCCATATTCTTGGTACTCGTATTACATGAACATTTAGCAGCGTTGCTATTCTTGTAGATTACTTAGGAATGAGTACAAAGGACAACAGTTCCCCAAACATTTGTGCCAACAAAAACATATTTGCAAGAATGTTCATGAATAGTAAATAAAAAGAAGTATGAACATGGATAAACCAAACAATCAGTTAAAAAACTGAATGAATGTTCGTGAACACTACAGCAATTGACCAGCTCTTACCCTATTCCACTGCTGACTTCTCAATTCATGAATTTCTTGTTTAAAGGGATTTGTTGAAATTAAGGGGTGGTTAGATGCACCTGAAATTCATGTATCGAGTCAGTTTCAATTTACAATATTTCTTCTTAGAAATTTTGAAGAAAATATATGCAACCTGATGGATACAATTTGAGGAACTGAGCTCCAGTATTCAGAATTTTGTTTTATGGTACTGATGTGGCTTTTACATCTCAGCACTAATTAGACACCATGTTATGTTATCGGCTGCCCATCTCACTAGAAAGGTTTTCTTTTATCATTATTCAAAAGCTGTTTCCTCTTATGTTTCCATGAAGTGGCAAAAAAAGAGAGAGCATTCTCTAAAAATAACAGGTTTGAACAACATGCAGTTTTGATCAGGTGGTATAGGGAGTGTAAATGAATGTTTTTAACGGAAGTCTTTGGAGTTTTGCTGGTGACTTCAATACAGGCACAAATTCACCCAGTAACTTTAAGAAACGGAAGAAAACAGGGGTATCAGGATAAATATTAAGCAGTGGTCCTGACTTACCCCAGAAAAAAAAAACATATAACACTGCATGATTTGTGTAGATAATGCTGTGGGATTGCTGGAATTGCTTTAACTGTTTTGGAAATTATTAGCCATTGTGAAAAAGAAAGAAAAATAATCCACTGAGTTGTCTGGTTAAATTAGTCACGTAAGCAGGTTTAGTCTGATCAGTGAGACCATAAAAAAATTAAATCTTACTGAGTTGTCTACATGGTATGATTACTAGTTGTTCTTGTATGCCACTAGGTTTAAGTAGTTCATTGTCAAAAACTGAGGGAGGGAAAGAGACCTATATGGAGACCTGAGAGTGATCAAATTTGACCTACTGAATGAAATTCTAAACTGAAGCCATTAATTTCAGTGGGAATAAATTAATTCTCCATTAATTTAACTAGCAAGAGAGCTCACAGATCTGAATTTACAAAAGCAGCGCACCCTTTTAACAAGCTGTGTAAACCGGATAATGAAGTAAAAAAATATTTAATTTATCAGAAACAAAATGACGCAGCATCAACTCACCTTTCAAATCACTGTTAGCAAATCTGACAAACTCCTCAAATCGGCTAGAAAGTAAAGTAATATAAATGCACACAGCTTACGCGTGGTACTGAATAAAGGGTTGAGGTTTGCTAATGAAGCTTTCTGCTTATCTATTACCGATAAATGTGCAATAGAATGAAAGGGCAGCATTTCTGCATGGTTTTGTCATTCCTCACAAAGGCATGCACAGAACATTCCTTACATTTAGGCATGCGCTTTATGTCTGGCAGACTTTTCTCTCATTTCATCTTACCCTCATCCCTTCAAATCTTGACAAGGCCCGTAAAGGTCTCAGAGCTCTCAGTGTCCTAAGGGATTTGATGGCTCCAAGTTCTGAGTAACCCAATGCATTTGCTGTTAAGCTAACCAATGATACCTGTTAAAAAAAATAATAAGAAAAAGAAAAATGGCCACTTTGCATCGTATAAGGCTTTGTAGGTTCAGGATTGTGGAGTTTGAAGGAATCACAGGGCTATAAGCGCTCAAAAGCACATTATCCAGTACACCCTGTGCCAACTTAGGATCTTTAATTTCATACCTTAGCTCACCGTATGAAAGTTGGGTGAATGGGTTGCAGTGGTCAAAATGGGTTCCTCAACTGACTCTGGAAATGTGTAACATGGCCCCAGTACAGCTAAGAACGAATATTTCAATACAACAAGGGGTAAAAACACACACTTTGGCTATTTTGGGAGGACCACTGAGGTGCAAGGTTGGGTCGCATACAGCAACATGATTTCATTGTTAAAGCCTGGACAATCTTTATCTGCAGTAAAATGTGTAAGACTGGAGAGAATTATCCATTTTTCAAAATGTTTGGTTTGACTTTTCACAATGTGTATATATTCTTAAGTCAATATATAATTTAAATGTTGTTCTCTTTGAGATTTAATTTGCATTCTCTCATGATGCAAGATTTTAATGGTTTTTTTTAAAAAAAATAAATGCAAAAGGGCATTCCAGAGGTTATGATTTGTATTCTTAATGACCACTTCCCACATCAAATGGGGGGCGCCTTTTGTGTGGTCACGTGCAGCCCCCCGGATCCCAGTGCAGCTCCCGGTAGTACGGGCTAGCTTTGCCCTCCGCAGGCTAGATACCTGGAGGTCTCTGCCTGCCTCAGCCAATCGCCCAATCCCGCCTGGGGAGGCGTCGCCAGGGGGATCGGCCAGTTAGGGGGAGGGACTGCCCTGCCCAAACAACAGATGGTGAATCTTACTGATGGCACTTGTCAGTACCAAGTGTCGCTGTAGAATAGGGATAACCAATGTAGTGGCCCCCAGATATTTAGGACCACTATTTTCATCAGGCCTAACCAGAATGGCCAATGGTCAAGGGTGATGTAAATTTTAGCCCATATCTGGAGGGTACCATGTTGTCTACCACCAATAGTAGAACTCTGTGAAATTTGCTAATGTAATGCTAATACATTATGCATTCTAAGGTTTTTAAGCAATACGCTACTTGCTAATGGCCTATTCCAAGGCAATATTAGACAGAGTGATTGTTCTTCCACCGTGTGGACATGTATGAAAATGGGTTACGTGCTTATCTTTTATGGTAATATATACTGGGATCCCCTTTTCTGATGATGGACATACTGAATGCTCTCCTGCACATGCTTGCATTATATTGGAATAGGCCTTTAAAAAGGGATTTGGCATGCACTGTAGGATGCTAATAATAGTGAAAAATAAAATAAGGTTCCAAAAAATGAGAAAATATTCATCATTGTTGTTGTTGTTGTTGTTGTTGTTGTTGTTGTTGTTGTTTTGCAAAGGGTCTAATATTAATTGTGAACTCATTTTCAGAGTGGACCCCTATGCAAAACGGCACAATCCACACACAGGAGTAGGCCTGGGGTGGGGGTGGGGAATCCCAATATTAGGAAAAGCTCAAAAATATTTTGGGGGGTGGGGAGGAAAGGCCAGCACAGGCACAATGTTGATTGGCTGTTTGAGGGGAAGGGAAAAGGAAATTGAAGTGGTAGGAATAATTTTTGAAAAAGTCTATGCTAACTGGCTGGCACCCTGAAAAACATGAGCACCCCACACTTGCGCAATTTAGTGTTTCTGCGCATGCGCATGCACCAAAACCGGAAGTAACCCGTTCCGGGACTTCCGGGTTTGGCGCATCTGTAACTGTAACCTGAAAAGATGTAACCTGCAGCGGACTAACACGAGGTATGACTGTATATAAAAATAAATATATAAAAATAAAACACTTAGGGTACATACATCAACAATCAAGAAATCCAGCCAACACCAGGCATTAGTGAAGTATGTTTGATATCCATATGCAACCCACTTCAGAAGCATCTCGAGAATGAAGATGTAGGTGAAGACCTTGTCAGCGTATTCTAGAATGATCTTTATAGTCTTCCTCTGTTCAATGTATATGTCTTCAAAGGCCTGCAAATTGTTTCCAAATGTTTAGTGTTAATGTTTATTATGGTAGAAGGACAGGAAGATTGCCTTGCTTTTCACTTTGCTCCTAGTTTTGATTTTAAAAACATTTTTGCAACCCTGTTAGAGATGCTCTTCTAGCTCTGGTATAAACAATAACGCCAAACACTCCTGCCATAATATTTAATAGTCCATCTGCAAGACATCTCTGAAGTTGTTTTCCCTCCCTACTTTATAAAAACAGAAACTGTAGACAGCGGAGACTAATGTCATATCCCGATGAATGGGTGAGCTGCAGCAAGTCTAAATAATACAACTTTATTTCCTATTTGCCCTGTACTTCCATTAGGTAACGTATTTTCTCTCTGTGTCTCGTCTTAATCATAAGTGAATTGGTCACTTGCATTGGGTATTTCATGGGTGCTAGAGACAGAGCTGTTCCGCCTGGCCTTTGGGTTTTGATTTGGGCCATTTTAAAATGAGGCTGCATTTTAAAACAATTTTTAAATCTAAATTGTATTTTAATCTGCATCTTAATCAATTGTTTTTCTTTCTTTTACGTTTTATTGTAATTTTATTGATGTCAGCCACCCTGAGCCCGGCTCTCACTGGGGAGGGCGGGGTATAAATAAAAATTTATTATTATTATCATTATTATTATTTATTAACTAGCAACAAGTGAAAATATCATTCAGTTTCCATAATTGTTAAAGCGAAAATGTAATGTAGTAAACCTGCTATGCAAAAAAAAGTTTTTAAAAGTAACATTTATTTTTAACGTCTCTTCTGTTTTCACTTACCAGCGCACCACTGCTAAGAAGAATCATAAAGACAATGAAGGTTTCAAACCAGTTGTGCTCAACAATTCGGAAACAGGTTTTTCTAAGATTCCACCATTGTTTTCCTCTCCCGGCCTCTACACTAACATCACAGCACTTGAATCTTCTCACACAACCTGAAACAATAAATTAGATTTTTGAGGAGACAGAAGGAAAACCCCTGATATTAATTACTTCCACATATCCCAATGTGACAACTGAATGATTAAGCTGTGGTCTTTCTGCAAGAATATTAACTTCCTGTAGAACAGGTGTGGCTAACTCCCCCATATAGGGGCAGGGTCTAGCCTAAAAGGCAATTTTTTTGGGGGGGGGGTAAGGATCCCATGATTGTGGTGGCATCAGCAAATGTTAACCCTCTCCTCAGACGATCTACGTACATCCAGTGACATAGTGTGGGTTGTGTGTCAAGGCCTCCCCCATTTGTTGAATAATAACACATGGACACAGTATTTTAGGTTAATTGGCAAATAAAGACCACAACTTTATTGATTACAGAATGTGAGTGGTATTGGCTTAGGTACCGGAATTGAACCGACTATATCTTAAATATGCTAAGCCACGCCCTGGCCAACTGGATTGATTGGTCGGGGGCCAGGACGCGGCCAGAACTCCCTGATGATGCGGGGGCTTAGCCATGCCCCCACTGTGTATGGGAGACCACATGGCCCCACACATAGCTGTCAAGTTTTCCCTTTTCTCACGAGGAAGCCTATTCAGCATAAGGGAATTTCCCTTAAAGGAAGGGAGAACTTGACAGCTATGGTCCCACAAGGAAGTAGAATGGCCTTCCCAGAACCTGGGGCCATGTAGAGGGAGTGGGGTGGGATGGAGAGAAATGGATGGAGTACACATGCACATTCAACTGTGTCTGTATCACTTAGGAGACTGCAGCTGCAGAGATAAGAAAAGAAGAGCCATTCCACTGTCTGGAGAGGCCACTTCCTGGTTTGTATGGGGAAGCCATTTTCAGCAGAGCCCAGCAACAGAAGTGCGTAGTTGTACCAAGGCAGCACTGTGTGTTGAAATTTGGCGCACCTAACAATTTTGCGCCATTGCATGCATCAACTGAATTTTGTGTGTGTGTGTGCTTATATAAATATCTGCCTGTCTGCGACTATGTCCTGTGGACACACCACGGGAATATGTGCCTAGGATAAGAGAGAGAATGTCCTGAACCAAAAAAGCATTAGCCACCCCACAGATGGCTCACATTCTATCACAGCTCATCTCTTCTAGCAAGAAAGCTAACCAGAAGCCACACAAGCATTTCAGGCTCTGAATATTGACCTTCTGTAAAGCAAGCTTCAGGCTCAGCTGCTTCCTCGGGTTCTACTTCCGGTTGTTCTTCGGCAGGAAGTCCAATATCAACAGTGCTCCCTTCGGATGAGCTAGAAGAATTTAGCTTCTGTTAAAGAAAAAAAAATAAAGGTGGAGAAAAACAACAACATTGATACAAGAGGACACTCAGGTCTGCAAAACCCCTTGCATGACTGCTAACAGTTCATTAGTGTTTACTTGTGTTTCTGGTAACTTTTATCAGATGTTTTATATATTGTCATTTGTATGGAAGTCGCCCTTGGATCAAGAATTGAATGGCAGGCTTTTAAATTGCACAAGCAACACAACTTGTGATAGGACTGAAACCATGCAATTCGATTTACAGCAGCAATGCTAATGAAGTAGGTGACAAAAAGTCATTATGGATGCCCTTCGTTACATTTGAAGGGCTTTAAGGAGTTTTTTTTTAAAAGCAACCAAGCGGGATATAAATTATATGAAATAATAATAAAAATCCTCTAATTTGACACTGGCTAAATCCTCAAAAGCAATACAGAAATAGATCATCATTATTATTACTAGATCAGGAAGATTAACAGTATTTAAAGGTTTACCTCTTTGCTTTCTTCCAAATCTGATTCACTGCTGAACTCCTCTGTATTTAAATTTTCAAAATCGGATTCTCCAAGAGCTATTGGCACAGTCACAGTCAGGCTTGGGTTATTTATGAATGACATGTAATCACTTTCATCAATGATGTATTTTTCCACACTGCTCCCTGTCCCTATCCCGCTTGTGGTTCCATTCACATCCCTAAGATAATCCAGATCTTTACCAATTTCAATAGTATGGTTAGAAATGCAGCTGTTCTTATTTAGCTCCTCAAGGGGCTTGATTTCGTCCAAAGCTTTTTGCTTTTTAACGAAGGACCTTGCGATGAATTCTCGGATTTTTCTTTTCATGTACTCTACTCCTTTATCTATTCTTGCCACAGCAATCTGGAGATTGTTCATTTCGTTGTCATCATCTGTGGCAGCAAGGTTGTCTGCACTAAATGAGCTCAGTAGCAATGCCAAAAATAGATTCAGTACCTAAACAAATGGAGGGAGGGAGAGAAAAAGATCCTAATTTTTGCTCAGTCAATGTATTGCCCTGAAATAACATGTTTGAGATAAAGGCCTGCAGCCCAGTACATAAACCCAGTATTGTAGATTCAGAAGGGGTTAATGCATATTGTAGACAACTATGAAGGAGATTAAGGGCTGACATCTCTCCCAGCAAAACTGCCTACTAGCAAATCCATTCACTGCTTTTCTTCTCTCCTGTCTGCACTGCTTGACATGATACTGTTTGCCAATTCCTACTCAAGGTCATTGCAAGGTTTTATATTGGCACAAAAGTGTATAAAGCGAGGGAAGAGTGGATGCTAGAAAAACATTTTTTTTTTTGTAAACTGGGTCCTCCCTAAAAAGAGGGCACGTGTTGCGGTGGGACCCGGCAACCAGGCCTTGTGTTGTGGGTGGGATCATTGGAGCAGCCACAACACCCTATTGGTGGATCCCTCGAACCTGGGAGCAATTGGGTTAGTGGGACACCAGTCAAAGCAGTTTGAGGGATCACAATATAACCCGATGCATGTAGAAGAAGAAGAAGAGTTTGGATTTGATATCCTGCTTTATCACTACCCGAAGGAGTCTCAAAGCGGCTAACATTCTCCTTTCCCTTCCTCCCCCACAACAGACACCCAGTGAGGTAGGTGGGGCTGAGAGACTTCAGAGAAGTGTGACTAGCCCAAGGTCACCCAGCAGCTGCATGTGGAGGAGCGGAGACGCGAACCCAGCTCCCCAGATTACGAGTCTACCACTCTTAACCACTACACCACACTGGCTCTCATGTGCCCTGAGCTTCCTCTTTCGGGTTCTTTGCATCGGAACACTAGCCCACTTCTCCCTATATTTAGGGCTTGTGCTTGACCTTGCTATGCTGTCGTGTGTCACCTGTCGTTGGGACAGGGACACGGCAGAAATTTTCCCCACTTGGCGGATTTGGCTGGCGCCATTTGAGTTTTGCCTGCCGCGTAGCAAATCGTCACAACTTGTAAGGTTGCGGATAGGCTCTGCTTCTTGTTGATAATGGTGGCAGGATGCCTAGCCATCCCTATGCGTTGAGTATTCCTTTAAGAAGGAATCCAAGGACTCATGGTTAGTTTTCCCCGTGCGGGGTTGTGCCCTGAGCCAAAGTTCAGGGCTCATCTGGGTGGGTGGGGGCGTGGCAGGCCCCACCGCCTGCCTCTGTCCCAGGTGTTCACCCAAGGCTGACTGATGGTTGCTAACCGTACTCAGCGTGTCCTGCAATGCTGCAGGAAGCTAGTCGAACCAGAGCCTAAGCAACCACCCACTTGATTTGTAATCAATAAAGTTGTGGCCTAAATTCTGCCAAAAACCAAACCAAAAATATGAGTCCTGTCTGAATTTATTTCTAGGCCATGTTAAAGGGTCTCCACACGCAAATATGATTTTGCTTGCCAATCGCTTCTAGTGAGTATGAAACTTTGATCACTTTGTTCACTGATTATCTGAAAAGCCTCCCCTGTAAATGAATGTGTTTTAAGATCTTTGATGAAACAGTCCAGGCTATTTGCTAGATCTAGAATATCTTAAAATTGTTTTTTACATACCACTAAATTTCCAATCACCATAACCATCATGAATACTGTAAGGCACATGGCTTGACCTGCAACTTCCATACAGTCCCACATGGTTTCTATCCATTCTCCGCAAAGGACTCGGAACACGATCAAGAAAGAGTGGAAAAAGTCATTCATGTGCCAGCGCGGAAGCTCACAGTCCTTTGCAATCTTGCACACACATTCCTTGTAGCTTTTGCCAAACAGCTGCATGCCCACCACGGCAAAAATGAAGACAATGATGGCCAGAACCAAAGTCAGGTTTCCCAAAGCCCCCACGGAGTTGCCAATGATTTTGATCAGCATATTTAGCGTCGGCCAGGATTTTGCCAATTTGAAAACCCGGAGCTGGAAAACAAAAAAGGTCAATTGACAAATGGTTGTCAGTAAGGGAGAATACAAACATGTGAAAAAGTTTGTGGCCCACTCCGGGAAAATTTAAGTGCCACTAAGTTCCACTGAAATTGATGGAGCTTTAGTAATGCCATGATTCAAACATTATGTAGATTTAAGTCTTGTTTAACTACCGGTAATTTATTTCAAATGAATTCTCCTTAGAATTGCACTGAAATCCTGCTAACTTGTGCACACTTCCTTAGGCCAAACAATATGTGATGTTAGTCACACGTTTAAATAATTTATAAATCATTTTTATTAAATTTCCCACTTTAACAATCCAATCCAATCACATTAAATATTCCAAATTATATGTATGCATATCAAATAATCCAAATATACTGCCAAGTTATAAATATTTTTTTTAAGCCTTCCCATGCTTCAAGTTCGGAAGGCTCTGATCATCATCATAATTCTACTGCATTTCATAATCATTCCCGATGGTTCCTCCATTTCTTTCTGTTGTTATCCTTCATTCTTTTGCAGCCTCTGAGTTGTTCCCACAAGTGAGTTACAACAAACAATGATGTGTTTCTGTGTGGATTTTATGTCTATGATTCCCTTCACATTTTTAAATAAAGGTGGTTAACCTAACCAATTTCATTTTGAAGCTGTGGGCTCTGATCCAGAACATGCTCCTGATGTAGATCAGGACCCTAAGTCAGTTTTCTGTTAAAAAATTGTCTCTTACCTGGTGTTTATTTGCCCCTTATAGGTAAACATCAGTAAACATCAACTTTTGGGAATAAAAAACAGCCTGGAGGAGCCCATTTTCAACAGTCCACACCCAGAGGAGTCCCCAGTCCACACCCAGAGGAGGTTTCAGATAGGGACCCCATGGCAAATTTTCTTCAGAATTGACGTATCCAGATTAAACACCCTTGTTTAAATATCTGACTTGAATCTTGGCCCTACAGCTCACTGAAACTCCTGGAACTTAGTGAGTAAGTGCATGCCATATCATTGGTTTCATTGGGATTTAGTATTGACTAACTTTTACTGGACTGTGTCTTTTATCATGTAAGTTTTCCATTTAAGATAGCTCTACAGCATTTTTTTATTTTTAGATTCTTAGAATTCCTAAAATCATAGAAAAGGAAATAAGATGATTCAACAATAACACCGGCTAGACATATCGGTTGAAACAATTTACCAATCTGAAAGACCGAAGAACTGACAGTCCTTCCACGTCTGCCAGGCCAAGTTCCACCAAACTAAGAGTGACAATAAAACCATCAAAAATGTTCCAGCCTTCTTGGAAGTAATAATAGGGATCCATGGCTACTAGTTTCAGAAACATTTCTCCCGTGAAGATTCCCGTGAAAACCTAAATGGGAAACACAAATATATGAATCTGCAAAAGTTTAAAAATTACAACTGACATACAGAAGATAACCATGGCTACAAGAAAGTAGCATGCCTACAAATGCTTTTGGAGGCTTTCATTCGTTCATCTTTTAATACTGCATTCTTTTATTGATTTTTCTAAAAGCAGCTTGTGGGCATACACAGCAGCACATTGGCAACTACACATGGCAAATGGCCCCGAGGGAAAACATTCCCATGTATTTCACCTGTACTTTGAGCCACTGTTCAAGCCTAACAATTTTGGAACAATAATCCATGATGGTTGCCCTGAAAATGACTGAGCTGGGCATTAGATTCCCTGTTTTGGCGAATATACAGCCAACCTTTCAACCATTAGTGTTCCTCAGACAGCTCTTCAATCTTTAGGGCCTGTGCAAAGTTTGAATCTGAGCCAAACTGTCCGATTTTGCTTCTTTCCAAATCTAGACTGTGAACCTTTTGCTGCTTACTTTGTTCCCTGAAGACATTTGGAATATGGCATCCAGTGATGGGCAGATCTGTCAATTTGACTTTCTAATTTTTCCAATCTTAAATTCAATTTGCATGTGTGTGTGTGTGTGTGTGTGTGTGTGTGTGTGTGTGTTTATATTCAAAATTTTGTCAGCATTTTAGGTCACATTTCCAATGCATTTCTCCTCTAGCACAGATATATTTTGTACATGGTTTTTCACTAATAATACATGCCTTTTATGTACCCTTTCCACAATACACACATTTTTGTACATGTTATTTCACTGAAGAGTTGCACCTCAAAACTCAGAGAAGTGTGGTTTTCAAAGGATGGATGAGTTTCAGTCTGCATATTGTTTCAGGAAGTGCAAATTAAGCAGGTTCACATTAATGTGAGAACCAGGCTTAATTTATCCCCCATCCTTGAGAGAACTGTGGCTTAGTCAATCATTGACAAATGTGCCAATGCCACAAGTGCAATATTGTGCTAGAAGACACTGTGCATATTTCCCCAAAAGAATAGCTAAAACAGAAAAACAAGCAGGGCATTACAGTAGTC
The DNA here is from genome assembly GCF_963506605.1 of Zootoca vivipara. Taxonomy (NCBI): domain Eukaryota; kingdom Metazoa; phylum Chordata; class Lepidosauria; order Squamata; family Lacertidae; genus Zootoca; species Zootoca vivipara. The sequence continues at coordinate 108,961,871 of NC_083276.1, forward strand.
AGCATCAATGGATTTCAGTCATCACGTTATTAAACATCTAGGATTGAGTCCAGCTAAGTCATATTCCAGGTAGACTCATTGAAATCAATACTAACTTTCAGTGGCTCCACTCTGAGTTTGACTTAAGTTAGCTATGACACCTAATCTTGAAGGCAATTTTAAATTCAGAAGCAGTATTCTAGACAGATCTTTCTGGTCAGAGGCGCCATCTTGGGAGTGTGATTAGGGGTAGCCATTGTCGCTGCTTTGTAATTGTATTTCCACCATATACTCTTTTAATCTAGACAATTCAGAATGCCACTACACTGAAAATGTTCAACGAAGAAAAGTGCTTTATATTAAAGGGTGCTGAAGACAAAGTTATATGAGTTCAGAATGACACTTCCTGTATGTTGTGTTGGTATACACAGCTATCCAAGCATTCACCACCACTAGTTTCTTTATTAAAGTAATAATAATAATAATAATAATAATAATAATAATAATAATAATAATAATTTATACCCCGCCCATCTGGCTGGGTTTCCCCAGCCAACTCTGGGTGGCTTCCAACAGAAATATTAAAATACAATCATTTATTAAAGGGGTGGGGAATGCAATTTTTAAACTTAGCCTTTATAAACAAACAGAAGTCAAATATCTCGTGCAATAGCCAATGGATGACTCACCAGGTTCCCAACAGAAAGCACATTATTGAATTCATCTGTCATTGGGTAATGTTCCATTGCCATGAAAAGGGTATTTAAAACAATGCAAATTGTAATAGCAAGATCAACAAATGGATCCATCACCACGATGTTAACAAAATGCTTTACTTTCAACCAAAATGGACAGCAGTCCCAGATCAAGAAAATGTTTGCAAACTTGTACCAACATGGCGGGCACTTCTGCCGTGACTCTTCAAGTTCTGTTAAAAAGAAAAAGAAGAGCACACTGTTTCATGCTGACTGTTCCTAAATCAGGAAATGCCATCTCAAACACGGCTAAGACAAAACCAAAAAGAGAAAGAGAGAGATGGTTCTATTGTTTCTGCTTCCTCTGGTCCCCCTGAGTCCAGAGATAAAGAAATAAGAAGAAAAGATGAAAGGCTGAGTCATGTACGATCTCAAAAATGGTGTCTGGGAACTTGGAAAGTCTAAAAAAGGGAGGGTGGCCTAGTCAAGCACTCGCAACACACACACACCTATATCCAGGGCTTCTTCCTCAGCAGGAACTCACTGGAACTCAGGTGAGAGCCATTGCCATTATAAAATAACAAGAGAGGCATTCACGGTGAGTTCCAGCACCTCTTTTTCTAGAAAAATAGCAGTGCATATATCACTGCTCCATGTCCTCAATGAATGAACTGCTCTTAAAACACGGAGACATGGATACAGAAAAGCCCATTTCAAAAAGGGCATTGTTGAGCTGCAAAACGTAAAGAAAAGAATAACCAAAACGATCAGTGGCTCTCTTATATGTAAAGTTACAATGGCCTGACACCACAATAAGTCAGAATACAGCTTAGAGTGTCCACAGAAAAATTACTTGCTGCTCAGGGGGAGCTCATGCCTGCTGTGCTCTTCCCTGTAGGTTTTTTTAAAAAAAAAAAAATCTCAGGGCAGGATGACAGCTAAACCAAGGTTTAGCGTAGTGTATCAGCTGAATCAAGGATCACGATTAAGTTCTCTCCCACTTAACTATGACTACAAACTTAGCTACAGATTGTAGGAGAGACCTGGACCATGATCCTGAGGTCAAACAACAAGCTAAGCCAAAAATTGGCTTACCTGCTGGGCCACAGTGACGGAAAAAGTCTGGGGAGAAGCAAAGCGACTGCAATCTCCTGGATTGCTATCACATTCATGCTAAGCCATGGTTTGGCTTAGTGTGTCTTCTGAACATAGCCAATGTTTGGTGCTTTTTTGTTTACAGAAATGGCAGATAAGGGAGACAGAGTAAATTATGCAGGGGGTCGAGAAGGTGGATTGGTGGATTGAGAAGCCCCACCCTTTCCACATAATATTAGAAGCCAAAGTCATCATAATGCTAACTAGCAGGTGCTTCAAGAGAGGCGAAGTACTTCTTCAACACAGTTCACCGCCACAAAACTCAGCAATGGCCTCCAGGTCAGAAGGCTTCAAAAGGAGAACAGACAAATTTGCGAAGGGTAAGTCTATCAATCTCTGCTAGCCATGATGGCAAAATGGTTTCTACAGGTTCTAAAATGTGATGCCATTGAATGTCAATTGCTGTGGAACAACAGCAGAGAGATGGCTATTGATCTCATGTCTTGCTTTTGAGCTTCCCGAGACATCTGGTCAACCACCATGGGAAATGGAATGCTGAACTAGGTAAACCTTTAACCTAAGCCAGCAGGACTATTACGTCCACATGGAATTCCTCAGGTACTGTTGGGGGGGGGGTCACAGGTGCTTAGAATTCTTAAAAGGTCAATACAAGGAACTTGAATTGCGCTCACAATGCTGAATCCTGCCATTGTCAGGAGGGCATAAGGTACACTTCCTTGCAATAGACTTGCTTTTTTCTAAAGCAGTGATAACTCCACCTGTTTTAAAAAAGGTGACAATTCCAAATCCATGTGCAAAAACCCTTGCCTTTACAAAAACAAAAAGTCCTCTGAGATGCCTTTGCTGTTGTTTAACTTTCTGACTTCTAGTTTCACCAGAAATCGGGACTTCCTTCTTTCCCCTTCCCACTGTTTCATAATCTGTTCTTCCAGCATACATTTCCAAACTGTATTCTCACATCTCTGCTGCTGGGCTGTCGAGAATGTGAGACAGCCTAGCGTAACCTACCACAATCTTGTGCATTAATTAACCCTGGCCTTCCACAGAGCGGTAATCATTACAGAGTAGTTTGGGGCAACACGTTTAGTACATTTGAAGGAACCTCCCTCTCTCCCTCTCTCTTTCTCTGTATATACCTTCCATGGTGTTTGTGATTATGCTAGCTATACTCATTGCTCTCTCTCTTAGTGTAGGGTCTTCCAAAAAATCCATAGAAACGTGAAAAGAACTTGATCTTCTTTTTTTCATTTCCGTCTCTGTGGTTGTGGCCTGCAAAAGAGAGAGTGAAATATAAGATCGTTCTGAAAGCAGCGGTTGAGCATGGCAGCTTATATGAAGAATGTCTAAGTCTGAAGGCATACATGCATCATGCTTTTGAGTTATGCTCAATTATACATGCCAAATCTTAGTTATTTATTGTATTATTAACCTGGTATTTTTCATTTTTTTAAAAAATAAAAAATATCTCTTTAAAGTATTTGTAAGAAACATGCTTTTCCTCATCTCAGTTATTTCTTTGTTATACTTCTTAGATGACTCTCAGGGAACATCCCATGGGTTGTTGTTGCTTTTTAAACTGCCTTGCTTATGTTCATTAGCATTGCAAAGTCCCACTTACCCATACGTTTCAACCTATGCATTGATTTCAATGGGATTTGCTTCCAAGTAAAGATGAGCAGGAATTCAGCCTTGGAGAGCATGCTAGACTTTGCCAAATGGGGAAATACCCCCCCCCCACACACACACAACATACTAGGCACAAGATCTATGTAAAACAACCTTTTACTGTTCTCTTTTAAAGAGAACAGTTGGTGGGAGAAGAAATGAATTGGAATTATTCAGTCAACAGCTGTAACCCTAAAGTCGTTTACTTGTGAGTGCTTCCCACACATAGGATTACAGCATAAATCCCAGGTTATAAATAAAAATTAGAATGGGAGAAAGAAAAAGGGAAAAAAAGGCAAGTCACTTGCTTATCTTCCGCATTTAAAATGGATAGCAAGCTTTTCATTCAAACCAAATCAAAATTAAAGTTTAAATTAAAATTTAAAAAATCCAGCATTGTCATGCTTCTCCAAATCAGCACAGAAAAGTCCTATAATTTTGATTGAGATAGCTAGAAAAATATAGTGTGTGTATATGTGACAGCAGATATGTGCACATATATTTGTAATTTGAAAAGTGTGTGCATCAATGTGGTAATTAAATATCATATTTACTTTGTCAGCCAAAAATGGAGCATCGGGTTGAAAGATGCATGAAAATGCTAAATATAAAAAGTGAAATTTTGGAGTGATTTTACCAATGTTTGGGGAACCAGAACTTCTAGCCACGTTGTTTGTATGTTGTAATGATGTTCACGAGACAGAATGTAATCAAATTTATGTACAACCAAGGCAGTGTCAGAATCCATATGGTACCAAAAGTTATAACTTCCTCTTAGTTGTGGAGTAAGATGAATTTTTTATTGGACCTGGCCAGACACAATTAATTCATAGCCAGATAAATGTAGGATCCAGCAAGGTTTTCTGAATATAAAACACACAAAGCAATATATATTTTGCACATTCTCCAGACAATTTCTCTCTCTCTCTCTCCACTGCTTGTTTTGCAAATATTATGCTTTAAATTGATTTTGTTAGTATATATAAAAGGTATTACAAGATGCAGGAGCATTCACAGCTTGACCAACCAAGGATCATTCCCAAGGGATTCCATTCTGTAGACACACTGGCTGGTGCATTAAGAAAAGGCCACCATGCCTGAACTATTTAAAACTTCCTTACATTGTCATCAGTAGCTGGTTTATCTATTATCACCTCTGGCAGAAGCTGTCCAACAGGCGATGTAGGAACAGATGGTCCACCAACCAAGGAAACCACCCCATTGCAATCCACAGTGCTGTGCATCTTCCCATTCACTGGAAACACTGCCAGCATCCTGGATGACCTACTGGCCTGACTAATGTTACTGTTGCGCCGTTCACCATGTCTGCGCGGCACAAAAAGGGAATCTCTTCTGCTATCATTATCTTCAAATGTGCTGTGTTCATCATCAGCAAAGTCATTCTCTGATCCTATATCCTTTGCTCTACCTCTGAAGCTGAAAAGGCTCGTTCTGCTGTTGCGCCTTGGGGAAAACAGGGAGCCACGCATGCTCAGCAAAGACTGCAAGGAAACACAGGAGAACACGGCAGTTAGGTATAGAGTATCTACAGAGCTCTGAAAAAGGATAAGCAAAGTGCAGGTCCCCGCCTCCCTTTATCTATTCATTCTCAAACACAGGCATCCCCAAACTTGGTCCTCCAGATGTTTTGGGACTACAATTCCCATCATCCCTGACCACTGGTCCTGTTAGCTAGGGGTGATGGGAGTTGTAGTCCCAAAACAGCTGGAGGGCCAAGTTTGGAGATGCCTGCTCAAACACCATGTCAAGTTCCATATTATTATCATTATTATATATTAAATTGGTAGACCCAGTGCTTGTTTTCTTGGAGGGGGGGCGGCACAGGGGTATGCATAACCCCTAAACATTTTGTGAATCTAATGGGAGAAAATTTTTAAGTTTCTTCTCAGTACAGTGAATTGTCAGCTCCATTGCTGGGTAGCGGCCTCATTTCCTGTCACACTGTTTCCTGAGTCTCAAATGGAAGTGAAGCATTTAATGTGTGAAGTAAGAGTTGGAATCTTACATAGTGTTTGGTCAGTTTTGTTGTTACCGCCTCCGATGGTGATGGACACCAAGAGCAAGGAGAGGAATCGGGAAGATGTTAGTGCACACAACCTCATGCCAATGTGGAAGTTACTGTGAGCTGTCAGCTGTGTAATATTCTTTACTGTATTGATTTCCCCCGATTTGAATTATAAAATGGTGATTTTCTTGAGTCAAAATGAGAGTACCCCTAAAAAAATATTTTATATACAAAAGCACTGGGTATACCACATTTATATGCTGCATTTAATTATAAACAGTTTGCCATGCAAAAGAGGTCATTCTTAGATTAGCAATACCAGAAGGCAATGTAGTACAGTTACTACTAAGAGATAGAGAAACTAAATACTCAGATACCTGGTGGGGAGAAGAGTGTTTCCGTTCTAGTGTTAGCCTATTCCCTTCAATAGAGAACCGGCAACCTTTTCTCCTGATGCTATCTTCTGATTCAGATCTATGAAACTCATCTTCGTCCTTTTCCTCTCCTCCAGATTGTTCCCTTTGTTTTCTTTTTTTCCTTCTGTTTCTCCTCTCTTTGGCGCTCTTCGAACTCAACTTGGACGCTTCAGAAGAACTTTCAGAAAGCCCCCCTACGCCGCCGCCTGCGCTGGGATCCTTTGACTCAGCCGATGCCGTCGCTGCTGCTGTTACCGCTGCCTGCCATAAAGCATTTGGGGTTTTATTTTGCTGGCCTCATGAAAAGAACAGCGTTTCTAAACTTAAAACACTCGAAAATCCAAGTGTAGATTTGTTTTTATGAAATCAAAATGGTTCTTTTCCTTATACACATTTGTTTTTGTGCTTTATACTCCTCCTTACATGCACAGGTGGCACTGTGGGTTAAACCACAAAGCCTAGGGCTTGCTGATCAGAAGGTTGGCGGTTCGAATCCCTGCGATGGGGTGAGCTCCTGTTGCTTGGTCCCAACTCCTGCCAACCTAGCAGTTCGAAAGCACATCAAAGTGCAAGTAGATAAATAGGTACCGCTACAGCGGGAAGGTAAACGGCATATCCGCATGCTGCTCTGGTTTGCCAGAAGCGGCTTTGTCATGCTGGCCACATGACCTGGAAGCTGTATGCCGGCTCCCTCGGCCAATAATGCGAGATGAGCGCCGCAACCCCAGAGTCAGTCATGACTGGACCTAATGGTCAGGGGTCCCTTTACCTTTACCTTACATGCACCTGCACTGAATTTTATTTATGTGTTTATTTTATTTTAGAAAATGTGTACCTTGACTTTTCAACTGAAGGTGCCAAGGCAGCTAACAATACAACTACCCCATAGGGAGTGTTGTATCCTCTTTCCCTCAAACACCTGGGCAGTGCATAAAATAGGAAATATATATCATAAAAACCAGACAAAAATATCCCGTAGATTTCTTTTCACAGTATCTTTGGGGGAGCTGGTTGAAACAAAGACAACACCTTTAAGGCACGGCAGCTTTCTAAATGATACATTCAGCTAGAACAGTGTTCAATTATTATGTTCAATTTTTCCCCATCAGAAATATACCTGAGCTGCTTCTTGTTGTTTTTTCAGCTGCTCCAGCATCTGCTGGAACTCGGCCTCCTTCTGCTCAGCTTCTTCCATGGTAGCTTGGTTCTGCTCATCGTAGGCCATGGCAACAACAGCCAAGATCAAGTTGATCAAGTAGAAAGAACCCAGGAAAATCACCAGGACAAAAAAGATCATGTACGTTTTGCCGGCAGCTCTCAACGTCTAGAGAAAACAATAGGGTTGTTGTTGTTTTAATAAAAAATGTAATATATGAGTTTGCAACGCCCTTCCCCATGTGACTCTTGTAAGCCAATACAACATTTGGGCTCAGGTTACTTGCACGGGTTTTGTTTTGAAACCAGCATACTTTAAGCTTTCGCTGCACAAATTATCCTCTCACCAGCTGATAAAGGTTTTCCCAGAAGTCCTGAGTCATCAGTCGAAAGAGAGACAGGAAGGCCCAGCTAAACGTATCAAAGCTTGTATAGCCATAGTTTGGATTTCTACCAGCTTTTATACACATGTATCCTTCCGGACATTGACTGAAAAAGAAAGAAAGATGTTAGGATGAAAAACAGTCAGTCATCAAATCTAGTGAAATGCCTACTTTGCAATGGATACACATATGGGCATAGCTGAGTGGGTAGGCCCTACCCTGCACAGGAAGTTCCTAACTCAAATTCCTTGCCTTTTATTCATTCTCTCCCACTTAATCCCTTGGAACCACCAGCTATCTGCTGCTTCACCACCAACCTTTCCTCACATCCATTCAGGATGAGAATTAGATGCTCTAGTAAGATAAGATTCAAGTCTGGTTTTCCCATTTTTTTTAAAAAAAAATGGTCTCTTGCTTCCCATTTCCAATTCGACATATTTTAATCAATGACCACAATCAAATTATTTAAAAAGAAGCCTAAATCAGAGCAGATCAAATCCAATTCTTTAGTTCAGGAGTAGCCAGTGTGGTGTCTTTTGGATGTTTTTGGACTTCCAGCTTCCACCAGCCCTGACCAGCTTAGCCAGTGGTCAGTGACCTTGTGTGTTTTGGCTTCAAAAACAACTAGTAAGTGCCATATTGGCTACCCTCTAGCTATATATCATGTCAGGTTATAGTTATCAATTATAAGGTACACAACAATGTTAAAACCTGTTTTTACTTTGTATTTTTAAAGCTTAATGGTGGTCTTACCCTGCATCAGAACTGTTGCCACAAAGCAACGCATCGTTTTGTCCTTCCAGAAAGTAAAAATGACCTGTTTGAAAAAAAATTATTTCAAAACATTAGGAGAAAATAACTCAGCAATTTTGAATCATATAGTATAATACTTTTATTTTTTGCTTCGCGGCTTCATTCCTGGAATCCTTTCACCAACATTTCCACTGTGAAAAGGAAAAGGACGGTTGGTGGTGGGTAATCTTATACGAGGCTGTCCAAATAGAATGAGGGTATTGAGGGAAGACATAAAAAGAGGACACCAACAACTTCGCTCGATGTTAAAAAGGTCCCAGTTCTATAGACTGGGCACAATGAAAAACTGGGTCACTGGAGCCATCACAAATAATACTGCCTTTAGGGTGCTCCATTGTTTTGTCCCATAATAAATGGAGGCATCACCAACTTCATCTCATGATAGCAAGTGGTTAAATTTATCCTTCAATCTAATTAATGGATCTCTACCTTGAGTGAAAGCATCAGGAATTTAGCCAACTCTTCGGCTCATTGTTACATAAGAATTTAATACAGAGTGCCTTAGCATAAAATGAAACTCATAAACTGATTCTTGGAGGATCTAACTCCCTAATAACTATCTGGCGACCTGACCCATCCCATAGGCTACAAATACCGTATTTTTCCATGTATAAGACTAGGTTCCCCCCCCCTTAAAAATAATGTCCAAAATTAAGGGGCGTCTTATACACGGAGAGTGCCGAGGGTGGTTTGTCTTAAACCTGAGTCCTCCAAAATTGGGGGCGTCTTATACATGGGGGCGTCTTATAGACAGAAAAATACAGTACATGGCTTACACCCAGTTGTTGAATCACAGAGTTAATTGTGATCTCCGTTCCACCAACATCCCTCAACATACCTGGTCCCAAACTTGAAGCAAACAATAAAGAGCAACACTCAATAGCTCAGTTTGCATGTAATAAGCAAATGTGTAGCTTCCTGGAGCAGTTTGGGAGTGGGTTTAGTTAGTGACCTGATTTTGGGCAGCCAAGGAAAGTTATGGTTAGAAAAGCAAAAACCTTCTGCCTGCTGTTTGCGCACCAGTTTGTACCGGTGCAGATGCCCACAGAAACTGTCATGGGCACCACATCAGAGGTGCCAACTTCCAGATTGAAAAATCCGGGATCGGCAGCTGCGCGGAACCGGAAGTCGCGCTGCGGCCGTTTTGGAACTGGGCAGAGCGACACCGGAAGTTGCTTCTACGCCTGCTCTGCCCATTTCCAAAATGGCCGCAGCACCAGAAATCACTTCTGCGCATGTCTAGAGACTCCAGACATGCGCAGAAGGAGCCTCCCTGGGCCGGTAAGAATCCGGGGGATTTACGGGGTTATTTTAAATCTGGACTGCCAGCGGGAAATGGCTGGAAAAACAGGGGTTTCCCGGGGAATACGGGAGACTTGGCAGCTATGCACCAACAACTGAAAATATAGTAGGAAGGGACACTGTGGGCATCAAGGAAGGCCTCTGAGGGCACCCCTGCTCTGTAAGAATCAGTCTGTGGTAATTTCATTCTTTGTGAACGGGGGCATAGCCATGGGTGGCAGAAAATTACTACCTACTTTATTTAGAATTGTTATTGTCATGGAAGAGTAATGGTCACAATCACCAAAGTGCCAGATGCAACTGTACTAAACAGCTTTCTCTTTGAGGCTGGATGATTCATCCTAATCAAACCTAGTATGCTACATTTATTTATGATACACAGTCTGTGTCATTCTGCCCTCTACCCTCCTCCCCTTGTCTTCTCTGTAGCTATGACTATACTGAAAGAGACGCAAATAACCACCCTGATTGTGCTGAGAAGTGCTTTGGCACAAGAGAACTAAGAACATCTATATCCAGTTCCTGAACTTGGTCAGCTGCCTGCGGACATCAGCTGAGGCAGGGCAGGATTTGTGCATACACATCAGTGGAGATGTCCAGTCTTGGTGAAACATGGATGGCGAAACAGATTCCCCACGCTGTCCAGTGGATGAGAAGGCATCACTCACCAAGTGCCAAAGTATGGAAAACTGGACTGGACCTAGCAACCACAGCCAATTCCCCCCTATGGTGGCTGATATTTGCGTTTTGATGCATGTTTGCACGCATTTTTTTGGTTGGAGAACTTCATTGTGAAATTGGGGAAAGTGCAAATTTCAAGAGGATAGCTTTGACTTGTGTGTTGTTTTGAAAAGTACAGATTCGCATTAAACCAGGCATTCCCAAACTGCGGCCCTCCAGATGTTTTGGCCTACAACTCCCATGACCCCTAGCTAAGAGGACCAGTGGTCAGGGGTGATGGGAATTGTAGTCCAAAACATCTGGAGGGCCGAAGTTTGGGGATGCCTACATTAAACCATTAAACCAAACTGAATTTCTTCCCTCATCCCACGGACAGGTCACTTTGACCTACAGCAGCCTGAGAAGTGTGATAACACACCTTAAACCATTTTAGTCGCTAAATATACACATAAATTTGAAAGTGGTCAAGTCCTACTCCCCCAAGTGGAAAAGCATATGAATTACCATTTCTATAGCTTTCACTGTTTCCCCACAATTATTGCACCTCATGGGGATGGGTGGGAAGGCGAAGGTTGTTGAGAGGGCACTGTTCATCTCAAAATAATAATTCTAAAGAACCCAAACAAGATATGGTGAAACATCCCTCTTCCCCACAAGAAAAGTACAGAAGAGGCTGGCAGGCGGCTTGCCCTCCTACAGCTTGAACAATTGTGTCATTACAAAGTGTGATTAACATGTTCCCAGAAATGATGAGACTATCGATCCCTTTAGGAAATGGAAGCTGGAACCTTTCTCCTCAGTTTCTCCAGGGGATGCCCTTCCGTGTGCTGTGAATTTCATGTTGTCACAGACATACATTTTAAAATAGACACTCTGCTGCTTAAACTGCTGTGATAGTGCTTCCAAGTTAAATTAAAGAAGACAAAAGGGGCAAAAAATAGATTTTGGAAGTGCTGCTATTACCAAAAAAACAAACAAACACACACACAGGAAAAAACACAAAGACACAGTGTGATGTCCTGTTTCTATAAGTGAAGTGGCCCATTTCTGGAGCATTTCACAGACTGACATCTTGGTCACCCTTAGTCACTCATGGTGAAATGGACAAAAATTACCAGAAGTATGTTAACTGTGAAAGAGTAAATAAGTTATTAAAACTTAACAGTGGAAGGGTGGTGTTTCAGATGCGCTCCTTCTTTGTACATTATTTTTGGGACATAGGTACATGAAGGACCACCTCCTCTCATGCCAATGTGACCAGATCTCAAAATCTTCCACTGAGACTCTTCTGTCACTGCAAGTCAGGCTGGTGGTAACAAAGGAGAGTGCTTTTTCCATCAGTGGCACCTATCCTGTTCCATTGTGGCTTGGGGGTCACAAGAGGAATTGGAGGGCAACCTATCTCGGTAAGATCACATCAAGTAATGTCTCTTCCATATGGTCGCATCATGTCAACGCATCCTGGTAAGCAGGGTCATATCAGGCCAAGTCAGGATGATCTGGCAAGCTACATCCAGATTCTGACAGGTGTTATCAGGACCACAAAAAGCTATCTGTGAGCTCCGTGAGCTGGTTCTTCCCTTATTATGGGTCAGGGAGGGATGTTGCCCCACTAAAGAAACCACTAGAAGCCTTATGAAATCTGACAAGGCCTGTTTTGCGGTTGGCCTTGCCTCCTTGAGGGAGCTGGCGGTGCTCTTTAAAGGCGCCCTCAGAAGGCTGAGGAGATGGAAACCCTAATGGGGGGAAACCAAACTAGAGAAAGTATGTCCTGACTAATGAATAGAAGCAAAAGAATGAAGTCAAGAAAGTATAAAATAAGCATCATGTATTCCATAATGTAGTCATGAAAAAGTTTAAATACTTTACAAAGAACAAATCCATGGTTCTTCTGACGCTACTGGGGAATGGATGGCAGAAGGACCACATCTTCAGGCTGGAAGAGCTCAGGAAGAGGTGCTAAATGTTCATTCCCGCCTGTATCTCTTCCCTACCCCCTCAACCTTTGCTTGGCTCCTTTGGGAGTCACGGAAGAATCTCAGCCGGGGAACACCCTACCTGAGACCAGTTCTTTCCATCACAAGCTGAGATCAAGATGAAGAGAAATCACGAGCCCTGTTTCAGGCAGCACACTAAGCAAAAACAATGGCTTTGGGCAACAGCAGCAGCTGGACTTAAGGAGAAGCGAAGAGGTCATCATCTGCCCTCCAGAAGACTGCATGCTTGCACTAAGTCATGGTTTAGTTCAGCATTATGTGTGAATTGGGTCATAATTCGTTCCCTGTGGAATATGGCTTAGCCTGCTGTGTCCAAGTGACCTGATGGAAAAAAACTGTAAAAAGTGCTAGCTTCTATTTAGAAAAGCATTATTAAATTGAGGGGATTTCAACAGCTCCCAACCTCCTTATGTCATGAATACTTATGTCATGGTTATTTAATCCCACGCTGCCATATAATATTATTAATGATAATTCTATTACTATTTAAAATAACATTATAAAATTACATTCTTACTTTCTTCTTGTATGTATTCATTCCAGTCAAACGGCGTGCTATTAAATGTACCATTTTCTCCTAGATTTTCTTCTAATGTGCTATTAAGGTAAGGATCACTTGAATTTGTAGCATTGGCCGGATTCCAATACAAGCATTTATGCCTCAAGTTGCCCATGAACAGCTGGAGCCCTATTAGAGCAAATACACTCAGACAAAATACAGTCAGAATCATTACATCTGACAGCTTCTTCACAGACTGAATGAGGGCTCCCACAATTGTCTTCAGGCCTGAAAGCAGAAGAGCACTGTTAGGAAGACGACAAACACATATTTTAAAAAATACAACATACCCCAGAAACAGCCCCCCCTCCCATAAAAAAACCATGCAGAAGCCCAAATCAATGACATTGATATTTTATGAACTAACAATGGTTCTATCGCTTGTGAAGATGCGTCTTGTGGAGATGAGGTCACTGGAAGTTTATATTCATTGGACTCGTGAATGAAAATGGACGGCACTTAATTCCTGAAAACAACTTGTTTTAATGCCAAAACAAGTGATTTTTAATCATGCTTTACATTAGCTTCATACAGAAGAAATCTTACCGTACCAAGATTAAACAATGTTACACGGAAGGAAGTGCTATTGAAATCATTGCAACTTGCTCCCGCATAAATATGTTTAGGATCCGGGATTGAAGTGTTAGTGGTGTGGATTTTTAAAGAAAACTGTCAACACTTCAAACCCAACCCTCTACTGGAATTAGCTTTATAACATGTTGCTAAGTAAAAGAGTCTATAACATACTAGGACTTAATGCTAAGAAACTGTGGGTGGTTTGGAAAAAGATAATAAATTTCCCATGCAACAACCATGCTATTTTTTATTTTTATTTACATTTTTCTTACTGTTTTGTGTTCAATAGTGATTCAGATATTTCAAAAAGTTCAATTGCGATACAGATATTGGTCTTTGTAAAAATAAAAAAAATCAAGAGCAAATACAGTTTTTACAGTATGCAGGTAAAATAAACACATGGGTAAAAAAAGGTCACAGTTATGATTATGTTTTTTTTTGTCACAGCTTGACCTCAAAGCTTGACATTGTATGATGCAAATCACACAGGCTGTGTATACTGCCATAATCTCATGCAACAATGTGTTAAACGCAAAGGCTGGTTTCAAAAGTGAAGAAGCAAATGGCAAAAAGCAAAGGATCACAATGTTCGTTGCTACCAAAACATGAGTCCTGCTTTTTCTCGAGTGAGCAAGCAACGAGGCTTATGGTGAAGGAATGTGTGTGGCTTGAATTTCCATGAAGTCTGAGAGTCAGCCTCTGTGTTTAACCTAGCTCTCACCTGGGATGACTGATATTGTTTTCAATGCCCGGAGAACTCTGAATGTTCTCAACGCTGAGACATTGCCCAGGTCCACAAACTCTGTCACATATCTGCAATAGGGGAGTTCACACACAAACACAATGACAGGATAAAAAGGAACAGTTGGGACGCACGAGGGACCTAGCACTTTACACCACTCACTTCTTACCTGGGATTACAGAAATAGTTTTCAAAGCTCTCAATACTCTGAAAGTTCGAAGAGCTGAAACATTGCCTAGGTTTACAAATTCTGTTATATACCTGTAGAATCAAATCACAGTTATTCAGCATCAAGGCAGATGTTTTGCTACTTACTTAGGGTCTTTCATCAAGATCCCTTGGGTAACTTTAGTGGAAAAAATTAAATAGCAACACTGAGATGTTTACCTTTCACTGCAGTTTGCTTTTCATTAAGGTCTTTCAGCGGTGATTAGATTACATTTAAATGAAAAGGGGGGGGGGAATGAGCCACAGTGATTTTACTTGGAAAGCTTAACTTTTTAATTAAAGTCATTTATGATGATAAAGGGGAAGGCGTTCCTCTTCTGGTAGGAGGGGGAAATTGCAGGACCTGAAATTACCTTTCTATGTCAATAACTTTACTCCTAGTGAATTCCACAATCGACATTACTAATTACTTTGCTAGTATTACACCGTACATGGATTCACCCCAAAAAACAAACATACGTACAATGCCACTATCCTTATAAAAGATGGGGAAGAATAAGCAGCAGATTTTTATGGAAGATCAACATTGCCACATGAACTTCCTAAGATGCAAACCCTGATTCATTGTGTATTGTAAGTACCCACAGGACAAAAGAAGAATCTCTAATCTGCTGTGATTTATTTTCTCCAGTCCGGTTGGCTGTAAGCCTGAACACGGGGGTTATATGTTGGCAGCAAAAATAAGCTTGTACAGAGATGTTTCTTCTATAACTATTTGCCTAGTCATATTCATATTCCTTGGTGTGGTATAACAGTATTATACTGTTTAACATGCACCAGTCACTAGAAAATTGCATCCAGTCATTAGTCATTGAAGAATCTATTTTCTCCACCCCGATTGATAAAAGCACATCTTAGTACCATAAACGCCATAGGTTTTTGTATGCTCTCCATGCAAAAAACAAAAACAAAAACAAAACAAAAAGGGGATGGGCGAGAAAGGAACGTAAAACTTACGCAAATGTAATGACAGTGAAATCCAGCCAGTTCCAGGGATCCCGAAGAAAGGTGAAACCATCTATACAAAATCCTCTTGCAAGTATTTTTACAAGTGATTCGAATGTATATATTCCTGTGAATGTATACCTGGGGGAAATGGTCAAAATATTCATTGTTAATTAAAATGTTGCGGTTTTAAATAAACAAATAAATCTGGGCAAACAAATCTTTTTCTAAGACTGTCAAGTCATCATTTGTCTCAGGTATCTGTTTTCAGAGCCATGCTGTCTTTGAAGATGGACTTTCCATTTAGCAATTAAGGGACAATGCCTGTTCATAGACCTAGCCCTCTATTGGTAGATCTGTTCCCCCTTTTGAACTGTCTAAGCTAGTGGCCATCACCTCTTGTGGCATAAATATAATTATACATAGCAGGAAGAAGGGTCCACTGCAACCACTGACAGCCCATTCCCTTGAGCGGCAAGTCTTCTTTAAGCATTAAAGTTACAATTAAGGAAAACGTATGCGTACGGACCTGGGCCACACCAAGTGGCCCATGTTCCCGACATCCAAGCATACAGTACAAAGGCAGCTTTGTTCTTAGACTTCCATATTGTGTAGAACCTTAAGCAGCAGGGGTTCTAGATTGTACAATGTATGTATGGGTAGAAGCTCCCTCCCTGCCTTCAGATGTTTGCACCGCATGTGTGGATGCCAGGAGGAGGGACTACTTGGCACAGCCCAGTTCCCTACATGTTCTCCTTATCTGTAAGTATAATGCCTGAACAGGCCTTGACTGTGCAAGAAGAGGTGGATCCCCTCCAGCTCTGCGCTCCTGTGAGCTCACTGCATCCTAGCCACGTTCTACAGGATGCAATCCTGAAATGAGTGGCTGAGAAGTATGAAAACAGTTTCACTACTTTAGCCAATGCCCTGCTGAGCTCAAGTTGGCAGGGCAGAAGTGAGGATGGAGATGGATTGAAGGCTCTTGCATTTCTCAAGACATTCCTGCTCTCTCTCCCTCTCTCTCTCTCTCTTGATGCATTTATGTTGGAAGGGGAAGAATATGTCTAATTTTTCCTCCTGGGGTGGTATTAGGGGCCCAGGAGACTCTTTGGATCTTTTCGATCCAAGCTGCTCCCTGGTACCTGCTCCCCAGCACTCTATCCCTTTTGGCCATACCAACACTAGAACTCTGATATTGGTTGGGCCAGAGCTTTGGAGGAGCCAGCAGAGAGAGGGAATCTCTGTCCCTGAGGAATGGATCTGATCTATCCTACGGCCTCCAGAATTCCCTTCCAGGGACCATCAAATTGCACCTTACATCTATCTTAAAAACGTTATTAGCTGCAGTAGAATTCAGTCCACAGCAAAGCATGCAAACATGCATATTAATAATATTCAACTTACTCTACATTCTTTGTCCATTCAGGAGGGTTACTTAGGGTCATAAATACACAGTTGGTCAAAATAGTGCACATAATGAGCATGCTGAATAATGTAGATTATATCATTAAGGAACATACAGCAGGAAATCATGATCAACAAAAACAATGGGATGTTCTGTTTTTATTAAATCAATACATTTGTTTAAAAAACTATGGGACAATACATTAACTTCTTATTTTTTAAAATCCAGGACTATAGTAAATGTGGATAAGGGCAGACATTATTTAGATAAGGGGAAACAATAGAATTCATTTCCACCAAGGACCATTACTCACTCGAGTTAATATTCCTTGGACAGAACTATCTCAGAACCCATGCAGATTATGCCTCAGGCAGCCACAGCAGAAACTGAGGCCTCTGAAAATTTGTTTTTTAATTAAAAAATATTGCAAGTAGCACAATCACTAAACGGTTGCAGATGTAGTGAAAATTCCAATAGCTTAGTCGAATATGGAAATATATAGAATGACCCCAGTAGAGCTTTCAAATCGTAAGAAAACAAGTGTACTCTATATGGGATGCTAATAGCAAAGTATTTTGAAAGGAAAGCTGTGATGTACATGCAGCTGCTGTGCAAAACCGGTGCTATCCATTGAAACTGCAAGTTCCAGCAAAATGAATGTAGATGCTGAAAGTCACAAAGTGGATAGGGTGTGCCAAAAATAGAAGAGTATTTGCATACAACATGGGTAGCTGATGGGGTGCCCTCTGGATGTTGCTGAACTCCATTTCCCATCATCCCTGACCATTGGCCATGCTGGCTGGGAATGATGGGAGCTGGAGTGCAACGACTTCTGTAAGGCGCCATGTTGGCCGCCCACGGCAAGAGTCAGATTTCTTCTGGCTCAACCTAAAAATAAATAAATTCCATCTTCAATTAATAAAAACATAAGAACATACAAATAGCCTGCGGGACCAGGCCAATGGACCATCGAATCCAGCATCCTGTTCTCACAGTGGCCAACCAGATGCCTGTGGGAAACTAGGAAGCAGAACATGAGCACAAGAGCCTTCTCCTCTCCCGTGGTTTCCAGCAACTGGTATTCAGAAGCATGGCTGCCTCCAACCATGAGTGGTAGCCATCGATAGCCCTCTCCTCTGTCTAATCCTCTGAAAGCCACTCAAGTTAGCAGACATCACTGTCGCCTGGGAGAGCAAGTTCCATAGTTGGACTCTGCGCTACAATGTTGAAAGTTCATTGTTTATCCATACACAACATAAACCACATGATGGCACCACAAACTTTGAATTTCCAAACCAAATATATTTCCTTCTACAAACTTAATTTTCCCTACTAAATTACATTCTTTTCTAGCTGCATTTTGTATCGTATTAGCCAACAGCACAGTGAGGTATATGTGAATAAAATATGTATCCTCACCAGGAAGACACTCCCACAATGCAAGCAATATATTGGTCTAACAAAGCGTCTTTTGATTCTGGATTTTTTTTTTTTGAGTTTTGTCAGCCAATGGGGACGGGAAAAGCACAATCTCAACCAGTCGAGCTTATTTTCTGAGCCAGTCGAATGCAAACCCTTATATTTCATTCAGCCAATGAGTTTACAAAAAGGTAGAAGCAGGTGTTTAAATTCTTTTCCTCACTGGAATTGGCGAGGCAAAAAATAAAAAAAAGTGTAATGTCGGTTGACTCTTTGAATTAGAATGGTGCAATCTAGCACTGATGCACTTGCAAAATGACAAATTTATGCCACTTGAATCTACCATTTGCAAAGTGATAAATTCATATGAATCTAAATGCTTCGTAATCTACACTTTAGGTTGTTAAAACCTATGCATGCCTATTGTGCCCAAACCTCCCCTTCAATATATCAAAAGTTTTCTTTCCTTATGAAACATACTTCAATTTTTCTGCCTCGTTCTCAGGGCACACCAGTCTTTTTTGCTGTTGTGGTGGGTGGGGGTGGGGCTTATCATAACATTATGAAGTGGTCATGAGTGACATTTGAGTTTTTTTTCTCCATTATCATTTCCCTTGAGCTTTATTTGAAACATGGGAGGCCTGGGAGACTGATTATCAAGCATCTTGGTACAGTAACACCTCTTATTACACTTTTTGTTTTTAAAATTGGATTGTCAGCAATAATAAAGCAAAGTACTGTAGAAGTACTTTGTTTCCAAGGGGAGCAGGGACTGGCAAGTCTGTCCATTTTGGTTTTGCCTGTTTCTTATTTTTTTTCCCCCATTCACCACATTTCCACATCATTTTGTGATTATTATTTTTAAAGTCTTCATGAAAATACACCAACATTTTATTACAATTTTATCCCACATGTTTGCATGCAATTTTGCCCAAGATGGATATTTTTGCAAAGCAATTTCCATTAATATAACAGTTCTATATTTTACCACAATATCTATTTTTACACACAATTTAGCCTAGTATATGACGATCATCCCCATTTTAATTAATTACCAGCACTTTACCCTAAAGCAGGTTGCAACAATTTAAAATGCAATATTAAAAACAGTTTAAATACTTGCAATTACACTGCAAAAACTCATTTGTTTCTGTTTTTGATGTATAAGGGAATAAGTTATTGTTAATTATACAAGCAGGAATTGTAAACTGGGCAGCTGAGAGAGAAGGGGAAAGGGAGGAGAAGAACAAGAATTAAATGGGAAAATGTGACATTTAAGATTATATATAAGGGTTGAAATGTGAATTGGGTTACAAATTTGTAATATAAAGCAGTAAATTGGGGAAAATAGGGACACAGCTAGGAAGGAGAGTGGGAAGTCAACTTTTAGGAAAAAATGTATTAAATTTGATGTAATTTGGTATTGATTGGTTAAAATTTGGAAAACTATTTGGCAAATATATAAATACATAAATACTTCCAATTACAAAAAACACAACCACAAATTCCAGGGTGGGATTGTTCATGCTACTTGGTTGGAGAACTGCACTGCAAAATTCAGAAAACTGGAATTTGAAGGAAGGCTGTGTTTTTGTTCTCATATTATTTCAGAAATTGTGGATTAGGTAGGAGAGATTTGTAAAGTGAAAGGAAGACCACTCACAAACACTTTTTGACCATTTTGAAATGTGGGGAAGTACAACAAATGTCTTGCATCCACCCAACCCATGAGAATTTCTCTCCCCCCCCCCAAATTCTCCCCCTTTCCTGATTTTGGAATTCAATTTATTTTGTCATAAAACTGGTGGAGAATGGTTGAAGCGCAGGAGAAGATTTTGGCACAGCATAGCACTGCATCAGGTGATTTCCTCTATCCAAAGTTGAAAGGCTTACAGTAGTGCAGAACGAATGATACAAATTTCTAGAATCTGCACGAAACTCTACTTTAAATCAATAGTTTATTGTGTAGAGAAAGTCTGCTAGTCTTAGCCGACTTACAACACAATCCTATGCATGTTTACTCAGGTGTAAGTTCTATTGCGTGCAGCGGGCCTTTCTCCTAGGTAAACGTGATTAGGATTGTAGCTTCAACAAGGTCTTCCAATGGTCGCTGTCTATGTACACCTGATTTGTCACTGATGAACCATACCAGGTAAACGAAGTAGTAATACATTTAGACAATTTCATGACCTAGGAAAATGCTGATGCTGCTGAACATCCTTCTCTATTTTGACAAAGCACTGGATACAGCATTAACATTAACTATCTGGCCACTCCCCCTCTGACTGGGCTTGCACTTGGGTGCTTAAATGGTAAGACTAGCATCTTCCAGGATCATGTTCTAAGGATACAACATTTTAAAGGATTTTATCAATGGTGTCATATTACAGTAGCTGAATGGCAATTCACACCAATTACATAGCACATAAAAGGTAAAGGTAAAGGGACCCCTGACCGTTAAGTCCAGTCGCAAACGACTCTGGGGTTGTGGTGTTCATCTTGCTTTACTGGCCGAGGGAACCAGCGTTTGTCCGCAGACAGTTTTTCTGGGTCATGTGGCCAGCATGACTAAGCCGCTTCTGGCGAAACCAGAGCAGTACACGGAAACACCGTTTACCTTCCTGCTCAAGCGGTACCTATTTATCTACCTGCCCTTTGACGTGCTTTCGGACTGCTAGGTTGGCAGGAGCTGGGACCGAGCAACGGGAGCTCACCCCGTGACGGGGATTTGAACCGCCGACCTTCCGATTGGCAAGCCCTAGGCTCAGTGGTTTAGATCACAGCGCCACCCACGTCCCCTACATAGCAGATATAAAGTTCAAAAGGTAATGTGGGTGCCAAAATGGCAAAACTGACCAGAAAGCTCAGGAACCAAGAAGACCAAAACCAAAATAAGGAATGGGAATTTTTTTTATAATTTATATTGGGGACCACTGTAAACAGATGAAAATATTAGCAGGATTGCAACAACACTTGCAATGTAACGGGTATTGTGGAGATAAAGAAGTTATAAAAAAATATGGAGTACTGGAAAAGATGCAGTAGAAAAGATTTAATTACAGAAGCCATGGAGGGGAAGGTGAGGAGTCCAGAGATTCAGAGGAATCTCTTAATTGTGGAAGTGTTGTGTTATTTTTATAATTTTATATTTGTAAAATAAAATAAAAAATATTTCAAAAACAAAACCACGCACACAAAAGGTAACGTGGGTGGCGCTGTGGTCCAAACCACTGAGCCTCTTGGGCTTGCCAATCAGAAGGTCAGTGGTTCGAATCTGCACGGCGGGATGAGATCCAGTTGCTCTGTCCCAGCTTCTGCCAACCTAGCAGTTCGAAAGCATACCAGTGTGAGTAGATAAATCGGTACTGCTGTGGCAGGAAGGCAAATGGCATTTCAATGCACTCTGGCACTCACCACGGTCCTCCGTGCACCAGTAGTGATTTAGCCATGCTGGCCACATGACCTGGAAAGCTGTCTTTGAACAAATGTCAGCTCCCTTGGCCTGAAAAGCGAGATGAGCGCCGCACCCCAGTCGCCTTTGACTGGACTTAACCGTTCAGGGGTCCTTTACCTTTACATTATACATTTCAATGCATGTGCATCTTACTCATGCAGAAGCTCCAATGACAGCTGTCACTGAGGTCAGTGTTAACCAGATTTGTGGGAGCACCATACGTACAGTAGAGCTTTGATGCCCAACTAGAGGAATGAAATAACCTGTGTGCTCAATTTGCTTTAAACTAATCTATTCCATAGGTATTTGTGACAGGGTAGGAAGGTGGTTTCAGAAAGTCCTTAGAGAATTTTGTTAAGCAAGTTTGAAACATTTTCATTTTAGACCTAATCATGTAAAGTAAGAAACAGGGATGGTCATGAGGCAACTGAAGAACACATTTGTAGATTGCTATCTTATGAAAACAAGTGAACAGTTTCAAAAACAACAACTGGAAAAGGATATGAATGTACCAAAATCTTAATAGATATTTTTCTAATAGGGTTGAAAGGAGTTAAAATGTATAGGGCAGGAGTGGCACTGAATCGGAAAATTGCCTTTCCTCTATTCAATACTATAAAAGTCTGGAAGAAAGAAGAAAAGGTGAGAGCAATTTAAAGCCACGCAGTTCTACAATCATCTTTCATTATTAATTCCCCCCAGTCCCCCAGTGATTAAAAAAACAAGTCACTATGCACACATCCTTTCCTGTCAAAAGCTGTATTGTTATTACTTACCTGATAAACAGGACATTATTTACTATGTAAGAGTATTTGTTGCCCTTTGCAGATGCATTTTCCTCTTCATATTGTTGTTAGATCATTTGTTTGCTGTTCTACTCAAATGCCTTTTGGTAGAAAAGTTATTAGCTGGCTCACATTTTACAATGCATTTTGAAGAGCACCTCTTGCCTTGTGCGTGAAGGCCATCTCTGAGAACCACCTATGGGGAGGGTCTTATGATGTTGCTGAATTCTACCTCTGTAGCCCTCTCCCCACACTTCCTCAAAGATTAATTTGAGAGGTACCCGAGCCATTTGGTATTCTGGACAAACTTGAAGACAACAAATCTTTCCCCTCCCATGTACACGAGTATACTGATGTTTCAGTCTTTGGAGAGTTGCATACTCCTCAGAAGAGCAGAAACAGCCTCCATTAAGTGTTTGTGCTCTTTTAAAGGATGGGCAGAAACAGCCGCCATTAACTCTTTCTCCTCTGTACTCAAGCGCTGTAATGGGGGTCATTTCGGACTCACAACTGTCCATTGGAGGCGCAGGTTAATTCTGTGCCCAGGGCAGCTGGACAGCTCGATATGTCTACCAGCAGGCTGAGACCCTACCTGCCCGCAGACTGTCTTGCCAGAGTGGTGCATGCTCTAGCTATCTCCCGCTTTGACTACTGCAATGCACTCTACGTGGGGCTACCTTTGAAGATGACTCGGAAACTGCAATTAATCCAGAATACGGCAGCTAGACTGGTGACTGGGAGTGGCCGCCAAGACCATATAACACCAGTCCTGAAAGATCTTCATTGGCTCCCAGTACGTTTCCAAGCACAATTCAAAGTGTTGGTGCTGACCTTTAAAGCCCTAAATGGCCTTGGCCCTGTATACCTGAAGGAGCATCTCCACCCCCATTGTTCAGCTTCCCTGCGAGAAGTGAGGTTACAGGGAACCAGGCAGAGGGTCTTCTCGTAGTAGCGCCTGCCCTGTGGAATGCCCTCCCAGTCAAGGCAATAAGCAACTATTTTACTTTTAAAAGACAACTGAAGGCGGCCCTGTTTAGGGAAGTTTTTTAAGTTTGCTGCTGTATTCTTTTTAATATTTGGTTGGAAACTGCCCACAGTGGCTGGGGAAACCCAGCCAGATGGGAGGGGTATAAATAATAAATTATTATTATTATTATTATTATTATTAAGAATTAGGAAAGGGCTCTTTTTGCTATAGTATTTATTACTTTTTAAGTAACCATCCCATATTATTTGACTGCTTATGGTGGCAGTTTGGCACAGATTTGAATTGCCCATTTTGCATGCTGCTCCTTAACAAAACGTAGCTTTAAGAAATCAACCACAATGACTCCAGGGGAATTATTGGATGTAACAGGGAGCAGATATATCAGAATCTCAATGTGCCTTTTTTGCACTCTTCATTTGATAAATCAAACTATGTGATGTCCGCTGCCTCCCTGGTGCCAGGGCAGGGATATTCTGAGGATACCATAGATATAACAGACACGACCAGTTGGTGATTCACCATGCAAAGTGCCAGGACAAGCAGCCTCTGGGCATACTTAGAGTGCCTTGCTGGAGTTGCCCGCATGGTACAAGGAAAGGAAGCCTCTGAATGTACACAGAGGGTTGTGTTCGCTGTTAGTCATACCCTGAGTAGATCCATTCAGATAAAAATGGCTCAGGACCATTAATTTCAATGGCGCTACAATGAGTAGTCAATAGTGGGATACAACCTAAAGTGGCCTGTCCCCAAGGAGAAATGTAGTCACCAAGTCACTTGCATGGTACAAGAGAAGGGAGCCTCTGGGCATGCACTCAGCACAATAAAACTAACTGAGCATTAGTTAGTTATGAGCAAACTTCTGGTACATCAATAAATTTGCAGGAATTCATTTATTTATTTAAAGGCATGACGTGGGCATCAAAAGGGGAGGGAGCAAAGAAACTAATGTGCCTCTGTGTGTAAATCTGGCAATGATTTAACAGCTGCTCATGCTGTCTACTGAGCATGCAGGTATGGATGCTTGCAAAGCAATGTCTACAAAAGTGCTTCAAAGGCTGACGTGTGCATACACAGCCTGAGGAAGCATCATTTGAGTCAAATGCAATACAGTATTGCATATCAACATGAGAAGGCATATGCACCTTCCTCGTAATGATAACATGAACATATCTTGCTGAGTTGGGAATTTCCCTTTCCAGTTTCAAAGAGGAGAAACAGGTATGCAGGGTAAACAAACCCATCACCCCCTCTAAAAGGTTTTGCTTCTTCCAAACCGGTAGAATTTGTTTGCTCTGTGAAAATGTCCTTGGACAATTTAACGATAGTAATTAGCAACGGAATAACTAACCCAGGAGAATACCTTGCCACAGCTGTTGTTCCTGTGTCCATGCAACCAGCATAGGTGAGGAAATTCATAACTAACCAAAGGAAGGAATGTTTCTTATACTCACTAGGGTTTTAGAATGGCAGTCCTTCCCAGTCCTATCTTGAGATGCCTAGTACCGAATCTGGGATCTTGTGTTAGCACAGTAAGTATTCGACCACTGAACAATTATCCATTGCCAAGTTTACTGTATTGGTTTCCCTAGCATGCTTGTACAGTTTGACTATTTCAAAATTTCAAGCATCATTTCCCCCTATAATGTCCTTAAAATTTCAGGAGAGAATAAGTGCCATGTACAAGCCAGCATTCCATAGATCAGGTGTGGAACCCATAACTAGCTGCTTTGTATGTGCATGCACAAAACATCCTTAACATTATTTCATTTTTCACGAGGAATCTTTTTGATTGCTGTGATTTGACCATGCCATCTGACCAAGCTGCCTTTTGTTTCAGTGAGCACATTCTTCTTTATTTCAGTTAGACAAGCTACCCAGGGAAGGAGCATGATGTGTACCTCACAAGAGGTACCACACCTCTCCTAACATCCCACCCCCCACCCCACACTCAGCTGTCACCTGTGGCTCCTAGAAGCTGTCAACATGTGACAGAGGCCACATCTCAGGAAACGGCTTCGACAGGTCGGCTAAACCAGGTGAGGATGGCTGATGAATTACAGGCTCCAGCGGATTGAGCAGACAAGACTAACAATGGGCCCAATGGTCAAGAAGGTGACTTCTGCTTGTGCTGCAGAGGGAAATGAGGGGCTGATGGGGCTTGTCAACCTGAGAAGGTAGCCCATCTAGGAGAAGGAAAACTCTGATCCTAAACTTCCACTGCCTTGCAGGATATCTTTGGGAGAAGAAAAGGCTAAGGAGTAAAACCTACACAAGTCTGGAGCGGAGTCCTCCATACACAGCGCCCAGTCTAATGTTTTTTTTTTTAAAAAAAAAAACCTGCTGCTGTTATTCATTCATTCATTTAGATGTAAAATAATTGTTGCCATCAAACAATTCAACCACCCAGCTAATCAGTGGTCTCAGAAAATATGAGAAGCTAATAACCAGTCATTTGGTCTATGGAACAGTGTTTGTTTGTGTGTGTGTTAGTCATCACTGTTGTCTCCTGCCAGCTTTTTGCTAGATAATTTTCCAGCAGAGTTAAAATACGAATAGTTTTTGATGTACGGTTAGAGCAAATGATTACTGTAACATCCTTGCAGTGCAATCAATTGCCCTCACCCAGAAATGCTGGTTTTCAAAGCCTGGTAGATCACAAGAAACAGAGATCCCAGAAAGACACGCAGGAAAATTGTAGGTTGTGTGCCTGACTGCAGGGAAAAGGGAAAGGAAAGGGACAGTGTAAAGTGCTTTATATGAAACACTCACTTTTTGGTTAAGATAAAATGGGTCCAGGTCTTCCAAGGGAGTAGCCACCATGCCAGGAGGTATGTCTCCATAAATAAATGGCAGTGATTTTCCAGCCTCCAAGTCACTACTGGGCTTCGGGCCATTTTCGTCGTCGTCTTTACGGTCTGGTTTGGGATGCTTAGCCTTCTCTGCAGCAATGCGTTGCTCAATAGCTGCAAGAGACTCTCTAGTGAAGTAGTGGAAGCTGTCAGGTCCTGGTGGTACAAGCACTGGCTGCTCCATCTTTTCATCCTGCTCATTTTAATTACCATTTATTCTCCTGCATAAGGAAGTACTGCATAAGGAAATGGGCAGGAAGGAAAGGAAGGAAGGAAGGAAGGAAGGAAGGAAGGAAGGAAGGAAGGAAGGAAGGAAAAGACAAAGAACAGAAATTACTAAGCAGGGAAGGAACACTTCCTCCACCGACTCTTTTTGATGCAAACAAAATCTTGCAAACAAACGACAGTACTACATTGTTAAAAAGAACTTTCAAAAGAATGAGCCTTTGGACTTCCAAGACGCAATCCATCAACCCGCCTTGCTGCTGTGCATTCTCCATTTCCTTCAGTGAGATTCGCCTGTGGTTCAGAACGCTATCTGTTTTTCCTCTGGCAGGACTTCCGGACCATCAATTATTATTTATTTACTACCCTTTGTTAAATTGATATACTGCCCTATACAGTATACCTGCAGGTCTCAGGGCGGTTCACAAGATAACATCAGACTATAAAAACCACAAAATACATAATCAAAATAGAACAAAACAACCCAATAACCCAATTTTGATAGGTGGCATAACCAATCAAAATCGATTGGATGAAGCTTTTCCCGGCATGCAGATCTAATGATGGGGAAATTGTGAATTTCTGCTTGTTGCGGAGCTGTCAAAACACACAGGGACCTTACCATAGGGTTCTCATATAGGCCCACTGGAATGAATGGAGATTGCCCCGCAGCAATGCAGAATAGTTTCGTGTCCTAAAAATAGCTTATTGATATGCCAGCTACTTGAGACAAAGCACTGAGCCGTTCCAAAAGCTATTTGATCTTTAAAAATAAAAAATAAAAATAAAAATCCAGGCAAACTGAAGTGTTATTGGAGGGCACAGCGTTTTACTGCAAGCAATATTTTATTAATTACGAAAAATAAGAATGCTACCCTGCTGCAGAATCCTAGGGGGAACGCATTGGTTAATTAACAAAAGGGTCTAATTCAGTGACTTCTCGGAGCACTTGATTTCAGCTTTGTCGATCCTGTGAAGATATTTTCAGAATCAGGTCAGAGCAAAACCCAGCCTTGCATTCTCCTCTGCAAAATGTGCAGGCAGAAAAAATGCAGCAGATAGTTGGGGGTTGGGGTTGGGGCGGAGAGACCACGTTTCCACTACAGTATGTGGCTCTTGCAGAGTACTCCTGAGAGCACAGATGCTTGTTATAGTTGGAAACCGCAGCATATGCTCTTAATTCCTTTTAATGGATTTGATATTTTGGAAATATGCTTAAGAGCGGAAAGAGATGAAACAGAGTCACAAATACCGTATGCAGCCAAAAAAAACAGCATGGTAACAGAGGGAGGTGGGGTGGGGGAAACACCAAGTGCCGAGGAAAACTGCTTATGGGGCACCTTTTGTGCTGCTGAGTGATTTCTTTATTATTTCTGGTTTTTGCAGGCTGGGTTTTCAAATGTGAATTTGGACAGAGAAGAGCGTACCCTCCCCACCCCCACCTCCTCCGAGAGACTAAAGCGTCTGCAGTCTCCACCCATTGGCAGGATGCCTTGAAGAAGGCCTGCTCGCTAGTGCCAGACCTAATACACTGGGGCAAAAGCAGGAGATGAAGAACAGCAGAGCAGTGCAAAAGGAAGAGAGGGAGATAGAAGGTATGAGCAGAGCAGGGAAGGGATGCTGGATCAGAAGGATGGAAGCGTGTGCCAATTCATTTTAAAGGCATGGGGAAGCATCAGAGAGAGAGACACGGGTATCTCTGGAGAGGGGAAAGGAGGGAAGAGATAAAAGAGCAGATGAATGACAGGAAAGAGGGAGTGAGAAGAGAAAAGGTAACAACTATTTTCAGTTGTGTAAGAGAAAGAAAAAAGCAAATTGTTGGAACGTTCAATGAAAAAGACACAGAATTTCCAAGTAGAAAGACCAGTGAGGTATTAGAATGATTTAGGGGGGAAAGGGGGCGTCGAAAACTGTCTTTTGGTTGTGAACATTTTCTTTGACGTCAAATTGCAAAACAAAGAAAGGAAGGAAGATCTGCAGGGAAACCACTGAAAATCTTTGTTTTGTTGCAAGGGTTGGGGGGAAAGGGTTGGGTTTTTTTGGGTTTTTTGCTTAATGGCAAAAGGAAAATCCCTACACTGCAAAAACAAAAACAAAAAAACCAGCTAATGGATCCTTAATGCACATGCAAAGTAAATAAAGCCTGAATTTCAAAGGTCTCCTTTGACCATGTCTGTTAAGTAGATGAATCCCAATATACTTCAGGTTTAACATCTGAATTGACATTTAAAGGACTATATAAGGGTGGTTCACTTCAAACAGGGATTCCAACTTTTCTAGATGGATTATAAACCAGATGGAATTAGTAAGCCCTATATATTACGAGACTACCTGAATTTTCACATGGAGACAGTAATAGTATAATTGGTTTAGGAGTTTTGCAAATGTCCCAGTTACATATATCAATCATTTTAGAAACTCATACAAATTCATACTTTTTTGTGGGGGTGGGGAGGGGGTGGAATATGGACTTGTAATAGAACAGAAACGCCACTACAATTTGCCAAAAGATCAGCAGTATTGGTTGAAAAAAAATCAAGCTACATGTGAGCATTGTTAAAAAGAATACAGTTTACTTCTATACTCACAAGCACAAACTGACAATAGGATGGAATTGGTTGCCCTAAAACTCTTAACACAGATTTTATTCATTATTATTTTTAAGTAACAAGGCATGACTCAAAATTTGGAACCTTTCTTGGTGATGATACAAGGTTCCTGGCAGCCATTGGTGCATGAAAGGATGGGTCAGCACTCTTGGTTGGCTGTGACCATTGTTCCAAGGTGGCCTTATAGGAAGCACTTTGCTTCTTCTGTTCATGCTACAGTATCCGAGAATGGTGCAAAAGGGAGGTATAGAAGGAAGGAAGAGAGGAGGAAGGATGATGTTGCAGATGTTCAAAGTCCTGGAACAGAGAATCCGGCCTCATTCACACACATTGTGCTTGTGTTAAAAGTGCCAACACTAAGACTGGGGAGTGGGAGTCTACACACAGCACACTACAGAGGGTGGAGTGGGGTGGGTGGGTAGCCCTATTTGATGTAGGTCATAGGCTCCCAAGTTGGGTTTACCCTTAAATGCACTCCCAGCAGGAGGGCTGGAGTGGAATAATATGACTTACCCAATGCCTATGCCAAACTGTTCACATGTGTAACCAATAAACGTTGTGGCCTATTTTACCCCAAAAACTATATGCTGCTGTCTTGTCTGGCTAGTTACTCTCTGGGAACTGCAGGGTCATGGGGTCTTGGCATGCAATGGAGAATCTGGCCTCATTCGCCCATGTTGTGTCTGTGTGAAAAGTGACAACACACTACAGCGAGTAGAAATTTCCATCAGGACTGTGGTGAATGGGTAAGATTGCTGTCATACCAGTACTGATTATCTTCTTTCATCCTCCACACAGCTGCTATTTACAAGGAGCAGCCAAGGCAAACTCAACACAATCACACATTTAATGTCACATTTAGCTTGGTCCTCTGTATTAGCTTGGTAGTTCTTTTATGCCTGTGTAACTGTGCAAACTGCTATGTACGCTAATGGTATCACTTAAATACTAAATGCAGAGAGGATCAGTTCACCCAAACAAGCATTACTTCTTTTACTCATTCAGTTGTATCCTTGGAAATACAGTCAAACACACACACGTATAGGAGTAATACAGTAGACCCTGGCTGCATCTTCACAGCTATAAAAAAACACTCTGAAAATGCTCTGGGGAAAAACCATTTTAAAGCTCACAATGGAAAATTTCATAGAGTCCTATTCAGCTCCACATCGCCATCTTGTGCCACAGTGTTACAACGCGTTTATAACATTTTATTTTTACTAATGTAGCCGAGTCCCCTGTGAAATCAATTTAAGTCCACTGATCTCAGTGGGTCTAATCTGAGCATGGCTTGGATATTGCCTGCATGTTGAAGAAATGCTAGAAAAGGATCCGATTTAAATATCACAACTAGATTTTCACTTTGCACATAATAATGAGGAAAGCACATTCATCGCATATTGTCTTAGAAAAACCGAACTCATCATAGCTTTCTAATTTATTAACATTTCTTATATGCTTAGTTCTGCCTCCAGTAAACTACAATGAAATGCTGCGCATCACTGTTTCCTCGCCTCACTTCCAGCAATTAACACATAACATCGTTGGTGTCAAGAGTAATGATCATCATAACAAGGTACCCAGCCTCTCTAAAACCTGAGCTACAATTGGCATCTAAACAGTTATTACCTGCCAAGTACAGTCCTCTTCCTTACATCTAGGACATATGGTGTGCACCGGTGATGACCCTGGAGCCTGAGAATTACTGGCAGAGATCACCCTTTTGTGAAAAAGCTTCCTGCACTCTTTTATGGCCAACCAACCCA
This sequence comes from Zootoca vivipara, assembly GCF_963506605.1. Lineage (NCBI taxonomy): Eukaryota > Metazoa > Chordata > Lepidosauria > Squamata > Lacertidae > Zootoca > Zootoca vivipara. Next base: position 108,992,649 of record NC_083276.1, read on the forward strand.
AAATATGTTGTGTTTATAATGGGTACTGAAAAAGATACCCTTTGACCATTCAGGGTTGTTATTTTTTGCAGGCAATAGTTTCATTTATTATTGTTTCTTTAAAGCATCTTTAACCCAGCTGGAAAGGCTCCCAAAGCAGCTTACATAAAATCAGTAAGCAAGAAGGCAGTCCCTGCCTGCTTAGAATCTGCAAAATGAAAAGGGAATCAGGTGGGAAGAAGAAAACAAACCCATCTCAGAAACCAGTTCTTAAAATTCCAAAGTTTTCAGAACAGCCAGCTTGAAAAGAAACAATTCAAGAAGAAGAAAAGCCAAAGGGAGCTGTTCCTTCAGCAGAGCCAATGAGGTGTCTCCTGCTTGTCTTCTCTCCCCCTGCTGTAGCCTGATGGAATGCCTGCTGCCCAAAGTTGCAGATCTGAAAGTATTTGCTTGCTAAGAATCACTTTTAAAGTAGCACTTAGTTTAAAGAAACAATGCCCAGCAAATTTAGCATCAGCTTCAGGGCTGATGTATTTTCCTTCCCTTGTCAGGTGTATGTCAGAGGAAGAAAGCCTTCCTCGATTCACCCATGATATGCCCCTTTCCGCCTGCTTCCATCAGAGCATCAACAGCAGTGGAGGGATAGATGGCTGCAATAAGGTCTCTGAGGACAGACTACTTCCTTCACCCATGAAGAGGGAGGTCTGCAATAACCTATGGTGCCTGGAATACCTTCCCAAGGACTGTAGGATTGCACCCTTAATGATGTTCCCTGACAACATGTATCTGAAACCATGACAGTATACATAACAATATTACATTACTAAACTACAGTTTTCTCTCTCTATCTATCTATGAAAAGGGTGTTGTTTTTCTGCCTCACATACTCAGTTCCTCTTGTAGTCTGAAGCTGATCACCAATGATTTATTTGGGCAACAGAAATCTGTTACAGTAAGCAGTCCTTACTCTATATCAGGCATCCCCAGACTTCGGCCCTCCAGATGTTTTGGACTACAATTCCCATCTTCCCCGACCACTGGTCCTGTTAGCTAGGGATCATGGGAGTTGTAGGCCAAAACATCTGGAGGGCCGCAGTTTGGGGATGCCTGCTCTATATCCTTCTGTTTGCCATTGCCCTGTGTTATATATTATGGTTTTCTCTTTTGGCTAAAAGTTGATAAATCAGGGCAAACAGAAAGCAAACACAAGCTGCTGTTTCGAAAAGCTATAAAAACAAACAGGGAAGAGTGCTAATATCATTTAATTAGGTAGAGGTTTTGCCCCAGGTGCTCATAAAGTTTCTATATCTGGGTGGTTTAACATTCTGCCATTTTATAATTATTGTATTTGTGTGTGTGTGTGTGTTTTCTTGTTTTCTGAGTCACTTTGGAATTGAAGAGCAGGACAGAAATGAATTAAATCTTCCTATATACATAAAAATGTAAGGTTGTCATTGTGCAGTCTCCATTGGATGATTTGCTGTGCCTCATCACAGCAGGAAGTCAGGATGGGGTAAGGGAGCAAAGGAGAAGGCAGGGTGCACAACATCAGGGCCATGGAATGGGAGTGAGAAGGGAGAAACATTGACAGGCAAAAGTGGTGGTTTGAGTAAAGCAGGATGGAGCAAACTGAGAGGGAAATGGCAGCTTGAAACAACAGCAAAGGTTTGAGTAAATACCTTCATACATTGGAACATTTGTGGGCTCCGAATCCTTTATCTCTCACACATGAGGCAGCTGAGGAATGGAAGAGGGAGAAGTTTGAGTACAGTGAGAAGGGAGAAACACTGAAAGGAAAAAAAAGTGGCTGTTTTGAATAGCAGAAGTTTGAGTAGAGTGGAGGTGGAAAAATGCTGAGAGGAAAATGGCAGTTTCAAACGATGACAGGGGTTTGAGTAAAGCAGTGATGGAGTGACGCAGAGAGAAATGGTGGTTTTAAATAATAGCAGACGGTTGAATAAAGCAGGGTTGGAGAAATGCTGAGAGAAAAAGTGGCGATTTAAAACAATGGCAGAGGATTGAGTAGAGTCAGCAGCAGGTGACACGAGGGGCAGTTTAAAACAGGGTTTGAGTACAATGAGAAGGAAGTTGGAAAAGGCTTTCAATGTTAGCTTTCTGGGTGTTAGCTTCTGCATTGTACCATCTCTGCTATTTCTCACTGTTTTTGTTTTTTTTTTATATAAAAAAAACTGTGCTCCTCCATCTCTGCTTTCCTCAAATCTCTGCTGTTGTTCAAAACCACATTTTCACCTCAGTGTTCTTCCACTTAGGTTTTACTCAAACTTCTACCACTGTTTAAGTACAGTGGGGAAATGGCTGCTTTAAACTTCTCCCTCTTCCATTTATCAAAAGCTTCATGTGTGAGATACACAGGATGCAGAGCCCTCAAATATTCTATAGTACCTTCCCACAATGTATTTCACTCCTGGTACCATGTGTTGTCTTCGACATGAAGCTACAGATTCAACGTAGAGTGGCTGGGGGAACCCGGCCAGATGGGCAGGGTATAAATAATAAATTATTATTATTATTATTATTATTATTATTATTATTATTATTATTATTATTATTAACGTAGTTCAGAAACTACATGGGTGTTTGCTAGTGAATAAAATATATGTACAACATTTATCAGCTGAGCATGACATTCTCTAATTGAGCAAGCTAACTGTCAGGCTTGCTCTTAAGAGTCTATTTGTCTTAAAGACACAGCAACATACACCAGCATGGTGTGTTTGTGTGTGCAAAGGGGGCTGCAGAATGGGAAAGAGGCAGCAGCATGGAAATAGGGGTGGCCTGTGTGCTAAGGAGAGTTGGAAAAAGGAGAAAGGGGGAGGTAGTAAAAAGGGCAGGAAGGTGATAATGGTGTGAGCATGCAAAGGGGGCTGGCAACAGGAAATAGGAGAAGAGGTGGAAATGGGGGAAGATCTTTCTTCAAGCGAGAGTTGAGGAAAGTAAGGCGGGGGATGGAGGGAAAAAAGTGAGTGAATGTGAAAAGGGGATGCAAAGGAGATGGCAAAAAAGGAGGACGGAGGGGGTTTGGTAATGGGTTTGAGGTTGAAAGCAGGGGCCTGAATGGATCTGAAGTAAAGGACAAGATGAAAAGGGTGATTAGTACATTGGTGGCACTGTGGTTAAACCACTGAGCCTAGGGCTTGCTGATCAGAAGGTCGGCGATTCGAATCCCTGCGACGGGGTGAGCTCCCGTTGCTCGGTCCCAGCTCCTGCCAACCTAGCAGTTCGAAAGCACGTCAAAATGCAAGTAGATAAATAGGAACCGCTACAGCAGTGTAAACGGTGTTTCCATGTGCTGCTCTGGTTTGCCAGAAGCGGCTTTGTCATGCTGGCCACATGACCTGGAAGCTGTACACCGGCTCCCTCGGCCAATAATGCGAGATGAGCGCGCCACCCCAGAGTCGGTCATGACTGGACCTAATGGTCAGGGGTCCCTTTACCTTTACCTCGGGTTACAAATGCTTCAGGTTACAGACTCCGCTAACCCAGAAATAGTACCTCAGGTTAAGAACTTTGCTTCAGGATGAGAACAGAAATCATGCTCTGGCGGCGTGGCAGCTGTAGGAGGCCCCATTAGCTAAAGTGGTACCTAAGGTTAATAACAGTTTCAGAATAGACCTCTTTAAGAATAGACCTCTGGAACGAATTAAGTTCGTAACCAGAGGTACCATTGTAGTTGAAATGTGTGGGAGGAGGAAGATGCAGGATCTGGCCCTGGGGGTGGTTGGTGTGCAAGGGGGCATTGCACAAAAGGAAGGGAGAGGAGACATAGGCATTGGGGTGAAGATGGAAACAGGAGTGCAAAGTGCCTTCAGAAATGGGGGGGGGATTGAAATGAAAAACAAGCTTAGTAGTTGCATGGGATGGGAAGGGGAAATTTCAGGGCAATTAATGTGGGAGGAATGCTGGAGGTGGGGTGGAGAACAGAGTGAGCTGAAGCACATCACTTAGTGAATTCATAAAATGAAACAAAGGGACTTAAAAAAAATGCATTCACCTCATAGGTTCCTAAACCAAAGCAATGGAAAACAGAAAACAGAATCTATTTATTTAAATGTGCACCTCACCCTGTCCTCAGAACATGCAGTGATGTATTTCAAAACTTATCTAAAAACATATTTCCATATAGATCAAAAGTAGCAAATGCCACCTGTGTGTTTCCTAATCTGCCACCTGGGGAGCACACGCTGAAAGTAGAAACCCAACTACCTGCTACTTTTCTTTTGGAAGTTGTGGCAGACCCTGCTCGCTGCCACCCCTGCTGTACCTGGAGTGCCGCCAACATTCCTTTGCCCACCCTCATTGTCTCTATTTCATTTGGTGCCAGGATGCCGTGCATTACTCACTGTAGATAGAAGACTTCCAATGCCTGCCTGCCTGCCAGCACTTCTCACCTCCTCATCTGCTGCTCCTCTGCCCACATGCTGCCCCACGGTGGCCCATCTAAATTTGCCACCTGAGGCTAAATGTGAAGGTGCTGCCCCCCCCCCCCCGGCAGCCCCTGCGGAAGCCTTGCTCACCGGAGTTACATGGCTGTGATTTCTGGGTTATGGCAAGATCTTGTGGGATCTCCTGTAAGATCTCACTGGAATGTGGAATGTGGAAGCCACCACCTCTGGGGGTGAAGGGGTGTGCTCACCCACAGAGGCACCCCATGTAGTCCACCGCCTAAGGGGGCTGCCTCAGACTGCCTCGTGGACAGGCCGTCCCTGTTGTTGCCCATTTCACCCTTGTGCCCACACACTTCTGCTAACCACCCCTGTGTAAAAGACTGCTTCCTGCTTCAGCGAAGAAAGAAGAGCTTTGATACACAAAACCACAGCCTGCTTTAACATGAGAGGGAGAAAGACTGACTGACTAAGCTGTACCTCAGAAAGCGAGGCTGGTCATTGCGACCTCATGATGCTGTCTGACTCATAAAAGAGAGATGGGGGGTTGTGACCTAACAATGATGTTGCCTAACTAAAAAAAACCGCAAAACCATAGCCATTCTGACCTCCCACAGCTGGTGTCCACTTGAAGGACAGGGGGAAGTTTGGATCCTGCCCCACATTTTTCCGACTTCTTTAATAAGAAAGGTGCTCTTTCTACTTTGGACCAGACAGGATTCTTAGGTTTATGTCTCTCCTCTCAAATACAAGTTTCACCTCTTCTTAAGCAGGTGGTAGAGAATTGTGCCCAACATTGCTTTTTAGGACAGAGGATTATTGGCCTCTAATTCCCCCTGATATACTCTGTTATTTCTGAATGCTGCCCACCTATCATTTCTCTAACGTGCTACTGAAGGGCTAGAAGCCACCATGCAAGTATGTGAGAGCATCAGAAGCCAACCTGAGATGGGTTCTAGCTAGTATTCCCATGGGGAAGAAATGGAAAACAGAATTAAAAATGCCAAATATTTTCTCTCTCAAACCCAAACCAAACTCCTGCAGAGCCATACTGTAGTCTCGTGTCAGTCACAAAGATTAAATGCCATTCACTAAGCAGTGGTATCTGCGTAGATCAATGTGGGGAGAAAATTTTGCTTCAGTCAAGAAGAATTAGTTTCTGAAACAGTGTCAGAGTCACAGTTGGAATGCTCTGCAGTATTGCAGCTTCCTCCTTCAGCCTCACTGATTTGGGGGGGGGGGGGAAGAGTTTGCATTTCCGCCATGTAACTTGCCCTCTCCCAGTCCTTGAGGAAGTTCACAATAAAATAATAAAACCAGTATCATATCCACTTCTAGATATGAGCAACTAGTTGCTTCTAAGAACCCATATCTGTTGGCAGGCATACACATCCCCATAGACACCCATGGGTACATCTAAACAATATACCGTATTGGCCCAAATATAAGCCGCACCCAAATATAAGCCACACCTTTAAAATTCCACAGGTACTCACATCCATTCCGTTTTACTGTATGTCTGTTTCAGCAGTGATATCGTAGAAGCCCATTTTTATAAGGTCGCGGATTTAAGCCGCACTTTAACTTTTCACGGTTGAAATTGGGGGGGGGGAGGTGAGGCTTATATTCAGGCCAATATGGTAATGGGATTCAGGTGTGCATTGTAATGTGCATGTAAATATACATCTGCATCTGCATGTGTAAATTTCCTTTACTGGATCAGAGCATACAAAATGGCAATAATGAACCATTTTAAATGATTTTTCAATTAAATGTAACACTGTAGTATCATATCCCTTTGATACAAGTTGTGGAAATGTGATAGATTATATAAAACATTTCTGATTGTCATGGCCTCCCGTCATGACATCAGCAGCACTCTGATCCAAAGTCAGCATGTTCTCTTAGAAGCACTGGCAAAATTTGCAAAGGTTTTCTGAGCTTGAGGACTCAGCTTAGAGAAGGTTAGGTCATCTCTCTAACATGTGTTTCATGCATCAAAAATGAAACTACATTTCCTTAGCTTGTCTTTTTAAGCCAGCAGGTTTCCTTTGCAGTATCTGGTAAAAACCAGCAGAGGTACAGTGAGTGTACTTTGAAACTCCCTTAAAAGAAAGGTTCAAATCAACAATGGATCTAAATATTACAGTCTTAAAGCACATGCCCACTAGAGGAGCACTAAATCTGAAGAAGCGGAAGAAGGGGGGGGGGTGGTCAGTGCATTTGATGGCCTGCATGACTCTACTGTGAAACTATAACAGCTCCTGGCCGCTTCTAATAGGGTTGCCATATGTCCTATTTTTCCAGGACATGTCCTCTTTTTCATGGGTATGTAAAATTAGGGTCGCCATATTTCCAAAAGTGAAAATCCAAGCACAAAAGTTGTTGAACTTTTTTATTTCTTTTTGTTGGGAAGAAGGGAGGCAAAGTTGAGCTTTTTAAAGGTTTTTTTTTTTAAAAAAAGTTTTGTTTTGTTCTGTTTTGCAAAACTTTTGCTAAGTTGTTGAGCAGTGTTGGGTGTATGAGAGTTGCCATAGAGATCCATAGTTAAAAGTAGAAGTCGGTAAATGTGTCCTCTTTTTTTGCCATCCCTTGGAAGTCTTCTTAGAACAGTTGTTTTGAGAATCGCTACAAAAGGTGAGGAGAGCCGTACTTCAACACTCTGACTAAGGCAGGGGTGGGGAAGCTGTGGCCTGCCAGATGTTGGACTCCAACTCCCATCAGCTCCAGCCAGAATGGCCAATGGTCAAGGATGTTTGGAACTGTACTCCAGTAATATCTGGAGGGCCACGGGTTCCCCATCCCTGCTCTAAGGGCATGCCCCACCCCAGTGGCAGCTTCCTGCAGGCCTTTTCCTTGGTGTGCAGCCAGAACTACAGGAAGTGTCCCAGGACATTCCCATGATGCTCCCTTACATGAAGCCTGCATATGCAAACTGCACATGGAAGGCGAAGCCTTTTGAGAAGGGCCAGTTATTGTCCTTGGAGACAATACAGAGAAAATATCTAGCTAGGCAGACTAATAGTTGACTTGGTATATGGCAGCTTCCTTTGTTCCGTAGGCCTTACTGATCTGGTACCACATTCTGCCTGCCATGTCACCTGAGGAGGAAGAGTTCAAACTGAAGAACCCCACATGCTGTGGCTGCACAAAAATTCTGATCTATAAGAAAAATTGTAGGAGTTCATAGAATGCTAAACCCAGAAGAGGTGGCAATAGTTAGTAGAGCCCCAATGCTGTCCTACCTTAAACCACGTGCCCCCCCACTCTAAATTTGAAAAGCAAAAAATAAATCTCACTCTTGCAAACCACATGAAAGGTGAGGAAGCTGGAAAACATCCTGCAATTAATCATTATTAAAGGGAATCATCCCCTCGAGACTAAGGTTGTTGTTTAGCAGAGTTGCCACCTGTGTTCTGGGCCTCTGCTGGGTGCAGAATGCTTAGCTCATCATGGTTATCTGATTACAATGCATGCTGTACAACCATAAGAGAGTACAACAGGAACACTGAAATTCATGACACTTTCCTAATGTGTCAATTTCATTGTATGTGTAAATGTGGTGTGACAAGTTTCTTGACAATTGATTTTCATTTATGCAAGTTAAAAGGTAAGACACTGATGCTATTAATAGGCATATTTGGTCAAAGTCCAGCTGTTCAGTTAGGCTAAAACCCTAAAGCTAAGTTATATGTGAAACAGCAAGTGCATAAATAAAGCTCAGATATGCTTAAGCTTACTAATGCTAAACATGCTTACTAGAGAGAAAGTCCTTTTTGACACTTGCTTCCAAGTAAAGGTGAATACGATCACAGTGTTAATTTATATTCAAATATGATTATATATTAAGAGCCAATTGTCCGTGTAAGGGTCGCATGGTGGTTGCTCACGAGGAACTACGCAGGACTCCAGCCTGGTTAGTTACAGGTTTATTGTGCATACTATATACAGTGAAGAGCAAAGAGTTTCATGACTGCCCTAGTCACTGGTAGAATCCGGGAGTGCCCCCTTCTGGTTTCGACCCCAGCAAAATATCTTAGGCACTCCTAGGCACTGCCTCCCCTCTTTGCGCTTTAGCCCTCTGCGCAATCTGGGCGACAGAAGTAGCGCCCTCTTGGCTAAGGTGGCGCTACTTCTCTGAACCCTCTTGGCTAAGGTGGTACAAGGGTTCCGAGCCAACATCCTGGAGCCCCCTCTCCATGGTGCTGAAAGCCTCCTTGTCCTCCCGCTGGTGATTTGACTGCTCTCCCGGCTGGAGGAGGTGCTGCTGGAAAGCAAGGGCCGGGGATCCCTGTAACCCAATCTCCTGCCTCCCTCTTCCCTCGAATCCTGTGGATCCCCCCTGACAGTCCACTTGCTGATCTAGGTCCTAGATGACCACTAAGTAAATTCCTTTCAAAACTGAAAGTTGATAGCACATTATCTGATTAAATTTTTTTTTTTGCATATATTGTAACAAACATAAAACCACGGTCTCATTAGCAAAGATAATGATGTTTTATCCAGCTACACTGTAACTGAAAGGCCTCTAAAGAAGTTGTAGGAATGACAGGTCTCTAGAATATGTAGACAAGAATGTGAAAGTGTGTTATTCTGAACTCATCCTCCAAATATGAGACTAACTCAGGAAGAAAAACAGATGACAAAGCCAAAGACAGAGAACACTGTGCCACAGTTCCTTTGTTTATGTGGGTTTGTGGGCTACTCCACCAGTTCAGCCAGGCAAGTTACATCTCAGCAATGAGAGATCCAGTTGAGAGGTGGCTGGTACATTAGACCCAATGGGACACTGCCCTACCCATGTCAACCAGCCTCAGACAGCCCCCGCCTGCCTGCCTTTTGATGTAAAACCAGCCTACAGGGTAGCACTGCTTACCAGGTTCCTTCTCCTTAAATTTCAGTGCTGCCCTTGTAGAATTCTGAAAGGAGGCAGCAGATGAGGCCCAAATTGGAATTAGCTGGCTCTGCCTGCTTGCCATTGGCTCTGCCTCCACCTACTTTGGGGCCCAACAGGAACCAGGCGCCACGTATTCAGTTTATGGGAACAACAGAGGTTTCATTAATCAGTCGGAGATGCAACAATACCAGGGCTGGATCTAGACACAGCCAAAAATCATTTCAGGAAAACGTGTTGTAAAGCTCATAATGGGGAATCACGTTGCTGAAAGATCAAACTCTATAGGGCCATCTGGTCTCACAGTGTTAAAAATGGGGGTTTGTGGGGTTTTTTTTCTAATGCAGCTGAGTCCCAGAGTCTCACTGGCTCTTAACTCTTAGGGTTAGGGCCTAGTCTTCAGAATTACCTCCCACAACCACACTCTTGGGCCCTCACATTTCCAGAACTTTCTGGCTTCAGGAGAAGACTCTAGACCCACACACTTCCATGAAGGTGGGAGAACACACCCCAGCTTTCTATTATGCTTTATTCATACCTGCCAGTTGTCCTGGGTTGACAGGCACCACATGGTTTTCTATTTGGGATAGAAAAAGTTGGAGCGTATGCTTTTTCAAGTCTGCAGAATGCATTGCTGGGAAGTGTTTACTAGTAGTTTCTGATTTTTTAAAATTCTGAAGAAGGTATCATTTGTATGAGAGTGAAATGTTTGAGACAGGCATCCCCAAACTCCAGCCCTCCAGATGTTTTGGACTACAATTCCCATCTTCCCTGAACACTGGTCCTGTTAGCTAGGGATCATGGGAGTTGTAGGCCAAAACATCTGGAGGGCTGCAGTTTGGGGATGCCTGGACTTTGAGACAACAAAGATAACTCTTAGTTAATTTGCTCATTTAAAGGGGAGACAGCTCTGGTCACTCTGCACTAAGGAGCAAGGCAGACTTGGTTCAGTGCTTAGTTTAGATAAGCTTTTTAATGTTCGACGGACTATTGTATTTTAATGTTTATAAATATATTATTATTATTATTATTATTATTATTATTATTATTAGTTGGTGTCAGCTGATCCTAATTTAAATCATAATAGTGCTGCTTGAATTTCTGACACAACTACAGCATAGCAGCAGGTGAGAAATTCTGAATATATGTCCTTCCAAGACAATGGTAGAGAGCTAGGAACTCTAGCTGCTCCTTTTCCCTGTGAAAACCCCTTTTTGGATTTTATTTGTTCATTAATTTATTAACTGCATTTATATGGCTGCTTCATTACAACAGCTTACTAGGCAGCTAACAAAAACAAAAACATTGAGCAGTATAAAATAAAAATTATAGCGAATTATGAAACTATTTTTATGAGACTGCTAACAGTACTTATTTAATAGGCTTGCTGCCCACAGGGAGCTACTTCTGATAGTTCTACTCACAGAACTCAAATATAAGATGGGGGACACCTGGCTTACTAGTAGTATATGTGAAAAGGACCTAGGGGTCTTAGTAGCTCGCAAGCTTAACATGAGTCAACAGTGTGATGCAACAGCAAAAATAAATAAATGCTAATGCTATTCTAGGCTGCATGAACAAGTATAGTGTCCTGATCAAGGGAAGTAATAGTCCCTCTATATTCAGTCTTGGTCAGACCACACTTGGAATACTGTGTCTAGTTCTGGGCACTACAATTTAAGAAGGATGTTGACAAGTTGGGATGTGTGCAGAGTGGGGGAACTAAGATGATCAAGGGTCTAGAAACCAAGCCTTATGAGGAATGGTTGAGGGCGTTGGGTATGTTTAGCAGGAGACGGAGAGGAGATATTATAGCCATCTTCAAATATCTTAAGGGTTGTTACATGGAGTATGGGGCAAGCTTCTTTTCTCCTGCTCCAGAGGTTGGGCCCCAAACCAACGGATTCAAGTTACAAGAAAAGAGATTCCTACTAAATGTCAGGAAGAACTTTCTGACAGTAAGAGCTGTTTGACAGTGGAACAGACTTCACTGGGAGGTTGTGGACTCTCCTTCCTCGGAGGTTTTTAACCTGAGGTTGGATGGCCACCTGTCATGGATGCTTTCGTTGAGATTCCTGCATTGCAGGGGGTTGGACTAGATGACCCTTCCAGCTCCATGATTCTATGAAATCTGGTATGAAACCCACGACAATAGGCACTGAGGATTAATATATCTGTCCCTCCAACTTTCCAAAGATTCTGACAAATGACAGCTCCAGGTCCAAGGCAAAGATAGGGACAGTGACTTGCAAGGGACAATAATACAGGGAGCGTCCCCTGTAAATTAATAGGGGAGGCTGGAGCATGTGATTCTATGCTGTGTCAGACAAAATGTGCAATTGCTAGGGGAGCTGCGTAGATGGAGGTTGCTGTTTTGAGGCTACGCCTGGTATCGAGATTCTAGCACTTGCTTTTATGCATTGCATTGCCAGAACAACAGCTGCTGCTTATCGATGTGGGGCGTAAAAGAATGCATATCACACGGGATAATAAACAGGATGGACTGATAAGTACAATGAGATGACAGTAAGCAGTTACGTTGTCGTTACGCTTTCATGGGCTTCACCCACACCTAGATTCTGTCCTCCTCAGTATTAGTTACAGTAGTGCACTTCCAAATGCACGACGGCACAGGAAACAGAAACGGGCCAGTACTTTTTAATCTGGTAAGGGTGTTGCCGTTATTAGCTGCATTTAAAAATACATCAGTGGGTGGGATGATCGCATAGCGCCAACAAGATCGTTGCATCTGAGCAGTGACGTTTCCCAGGGAAAAAGGTCTGCTGAGTTGTTGCTGCCAGACTGATGTTCGTTTTTCTGCAGTGCTCTTCCTGCAGCAAATGACTGCAGTGGGGAGAAGCCTGTGCTTGAGATCTTTTCGAGGCAGCGACGGAGCGACGCTTGCCTCCTTTTCGGATTTTTTTAAAATAAAAACCAACAACCATGGAAGTTCCTTGCAACTGGGAGATCACAACCCTCTTCACTGTGACTCCTCTTACACAACAGCTGCCGAGCGATTTGCAAACTTGACACCCACAAACCTTACAAGCAATGCCAGCAGCCCTTTCCTCTCTCCCCTTCTACCCTGCTGTTTAAAAACTACTAGGGAGAGAGAAATAATGCCTGTTCAGAGGAAAGCATATAATGCTGCTGATTCTTTAGAACAAGATTACTAACTTGTAATATAATGTACATTCTATCCAGGATAAGAGGATGTGTTTTTAAAGGGGGGGGGAAGAGTGATAAAGGCTAAGGAAGAAAGGGTTAAGAAACTGGAATGAAGCTACCCATCTACTGTAAAAATGACACTGCAGTTTTTGCAATATGATTCACCATGGAAAACAGAGGCTGTCATTTTCAACAGACTTTGCTTTAATTCTTGCTGTTCCAAACCATCAGAGGCCAGAATCTGATTTAGCATGTACCATTCATTTCAGCAGGTGCAAAAAAGAAAAGAAAAGAAAAAAGACAGAGCTAATTTGATTGTTTCTGCTTAGGAGAAAAAACTTCAGGGAAACGGGGTGCTTCTCGTTTCTGTGGTTTAATTTAGACAGGATTGCCACTACAGTATGGTTACAAATCCTGTTCCCTCAGTACTTAAGCATAAATAAAATGAAAGGGGCCATGGCTTATTGACTGGAACATATGCTTTGAGTGCAGAAGGTCCACATAGCCAGTTAAAAAGCCACAAAGGAATAGAATGTCTCCATATGGAGGGAAATTTGACCATAACTCCCTGGCACCATAGAAATGGGGATGAGGTAAGGTCTTTATTGCCACATGGGGATGCTACTCACATGACTACATGAAGCACCAACTTTTAAAAGCTCACCTGTTTTCACCCACAGAAGGCATAACTATTGAGAAGATTTTTCATTTGATCTCCATAGTTTGCTGCTGCCTTTCTACTTTGCTTGAACACCAGCTCTGTAATGTTACTTCTGCATCTTCTAGAGCTATTCCTCTATACTTCCTTGTTTGCATCCCGAACAAAGAGGTTTAAGTTTTCCTTCTTTTACTTTTGCCCTACCATCAGGATATCTTCGGAAGAAGGCTAAGGTGTAAACCCTACACACATCCGGAGTGGAGTCCCTAATACAGTTGGATGACACCTTGTACATCTCCTTCCGGCAACTCCTGCAGCCAAGCTGGTGCCAAATGTATCACTCTGCTTTCTTTTGGACCACATCAGTGAGACTGAGAGGTCTTGTCATCTGGGCAGCCCAGGACCTCAGTACACACCACCCAGGTTTGTGTACCATTGAAGATCAATTTGGTTCTGCTAACACAGCAGCTTGACTTCACCCCTGGAGGCACACTCCATTTTCTCTTGAGACAGATGGATGCCAATAACCAACCACCAACCATCAGTAATAGCAGATGGCATGGCAGAGCCGTGCTGCTTATCTGACCTCTCTCTGGCTGAGTTGCTACTGAATTCTGTGACAGAGGGGGAAAGGCAGCCAGAGGTGAGGTACAAACACATTTGCGGAGCCAACCTGGTGCTCCTGCTGGTGCGTTTGTACCACACCGACTTCACCACTATTTCTTCCCTCCCCTCTCCATTCCAGGATTCCAGGATGCAGTCCCACTACGCTGTCCACACAACTGCCCACCGTCAGCAAGTTTCACATTGTTAACTACAGTCACAGCTCTTGCTACTTGCCTAACTAATTTCAAAGCAATCAATATGTTATTGCTGCTACTAAGAATTGCAATTAGGGCACTGTTTATGGCGCTAAGCATCTATGCTATGTCTCTTAAATTAACTTTCCTCTTGATTTGTTAGGCAGAGAAACAGACGGAATCTATGGAGCCACAAATTGAGATTCCAGAGAGTTAGCTACACCCTATGTCTTTTCTGGTTTTATTTATTAGAGGTTATTATTCCCTGTCCTTCCTCTGATCTGAAGCACAGCTTTAGTTGAAATACTGGTAAGGCAAAGGTAAAGAACCCCTGGATGGTTAAGTCCAGTTAAAGGTGACTATGGGGTGGGGCACTCATCTCACTTTCAGGCCAAGGGAGCCGGTGTTTGCCCACAGACAGCTTTCTGGGTCATGACTAAACCGCTTCTGCCACAACGGAACACCGTAACGGAAACCAGAGCACACGGAAATGCTGTTTACCTTCCCTCCACAGCGGTACCTATTTATCTGCTTGCACTGGTATGCTTTTGAACTGCAAGGTTGCCAGGAGATGGGACAGAGCAACAGGAGTTCACCCCATCACAGGGATTCAAACCACCGACCTTCCGATTGGCCAGCTCAAGGGGCTTGGTGGTTAAGACCACAGCTATTTGCACCCTGGACATACAGTGGGAAAAGAGAGAGCATTAAGTAAGAAAGAAGCACACTTCATTTGTACTTCTTTCTGATCTGACCCAAATCTTCTAGATGATTTTGGCTTGATAATAGAGAGGTCTTGTTATGGTGGCAGGCTCCGCCCCTGATCTTTGAAGTTAATTGAGTGCCTGACTGGGCTCCCTGGATGAAACTGACTCTCACTCATTTAACAACAAGTAATAGAACTTTTCTACCTTTCTAAATTGGGCTGCTGAGATGAGGAGAGCTTGCATGGAAAACCAGGAGTGATATTTGTGTGTGACAGAAATGTGAGCCTAGAGGCACCCTGTTCCTTAATTCTGTGTCCTCCGAGCCATTATGGATCTCAGGGTTCCAGCAAAGGGCAAAGTAGATCCCACAATCTCTGCATACAAATTGAAGCAACCACAGTGTGCAACAAATACAAACTACAAGGACACTGTAACTAATCTTCACAAGTCAACAACAAACAGCAAAATCCCTTCTTGGAGCTCAAACACAAATGCAAGCAGAAGTCCCTGTCAGATTGAGCCATTTCAATAAAGAATAGCTAAAAGACTGGTTGATAAAAAGAAGATGCTAATATAGTAAAATATGGCAAAAAACAACAACAACGCCTGTTTAAATGCCTTGTTGGAAAAAGGTCTATCCTTGATTAAATTCTACAGGCCACAGCTGAATCGTCCCCTCCTCTCGTTGCCAGTCTCTGAGTTACACTTCACCTCTGGAGGACCTCTTCCTTATGATTGTGCTGCATAAGGAATGTGCCGTTGTTGTGAGTGCTGTATAACAAATGGCACTGTGAAATAAATAACCAGAATATTTTTACAAGAGCAATACACTTGAACCCAAGGTCCCCCCTTTATGTATGATAAATAAGCCTGTCCCTTCAAAAACTCTATCATCTCTGAACCTATAACAATATTTGTTTAAATAGTTCTCCTCCATAAAATCAGGGGTGGGGAACCTCTGGCCCTCCATATGTTGCTGAGCTACACCTCCTATGATCTCTGACCACGAGCCATGCTGGCTGGGGCTGATGGGAACTGGAGCCCACAGCAACAGGAAGGCCACAGATTCCCCATTCCTGCCCCAAATGATCCCTTCCACCAGCCCTCTTGCCCAAACATAATAGGATTGAACAGAATAATTCTGCTTGCAGCTCACTACTCTGTTGTAGCTTGACAATGCCTGCTGATATTTAGACCTCAGACCAGCTGAGATGTCCTCCAAATAGGACATCATAATTGTACAGCAGCATCCAGCACGTACACTTACTCTGAAGTATCAATTACGGTACTCTTGATGCAGTGTCTGAGGAGGCCTCCGCCTCTGGGACTCCCATTCTGGTTCTATACCTTTGTGCATCACCTTCAGGATTGCAACAGCAGGGGCAACAACTGGCCTGTGGCAAAGCTCAGATTCAGCAACAAAGCATTCATTCAGCACCCAGTTTTGGCCTATCCAGAAGAAAGACGACCCCATTCATAGTTTGGGCCAGAACCCTGAGAAGATCCAGGAAGAAGCAGGCCCACCCAGGCTACTATAAAACTGCCAACCCCAAGATGCTTGTTGCTGGTGCCACAGCTCTGCTGACCCAGCTCTGGATGCCAAGATTATGCTGGACAGCTCCCCTGCTGATCCAGGCCCCCTAGCAAAGCCATTCAGTTTCTCCTGGACAGCTCCCCAGCTTGTCTGGGTCTCCTGCTCAGTACTGTATTTGCTCTGGTCTCTTGTGATCTCCTGCCCTGCTCAGGGTTGGCAGAAGCACTAACAACCAAGACCAAGAAACTTAAACACAATCTCCTCCAAAGCTTGAAGTTCCTTCTTCCCTAGCAGCAAACAAGAAAATAAGGAGGAAGGAGAGTTGATATAAGATCTCACTCGTGTTCCAAAAGATGCAACCAAGAGCAAGGAACCTAAAGAAGGCAGCTCTGGCCACAATGCATTAATTTGTGATGCAGCCACACATGGGACTCATTATGGGTAGTGTTGCCATTCTATTACTGGCCCAGCTAACATGACTTTATATTTCAGTGTCATACATGGAAATAGTAGACACAGTGTTGTGGAAATAAGTGACAGGAAGACCTTCACCTGTAGAATTTATATGTTTGTGTTAAAGCTTAAGAATTGTGATTATTTCATGATAAAAATGATCTGCAGAAAATGACCTACTAAATATTCAGAGGCTGATTCAGAGCCCCTTATGTGTGGCGCTCCTATTGCTGCCTAAAATCGTACCCTGCTATTCACACTGTGCAAAAAGTTATTGCACAGTGTGAATTTCCTCTCTGCCCACCATGCTAATTAGCACTTAATTTGGTTCTGACATCAAATGGTTAACTCCGAGCCACAACAGCAAAAGCTGCTGTTTCTGCCACACCCTGTTGATGATGTATTAGGTTTACAGAGAAAGAAGGAAATGGCTTATCTTGGGATTGGCTTGGACAAAAGCATCAGGCTGACAGCTGTTGAATGTGGATGGATCTTGGCAAGGGCAGCTTCTACAAGCAAGGCAAATACTTTGCATTTATTTTCTTTTGATGTACTGCACTATTATATTTATTTCCAGTGAAATGCATTGCGTTGTAAATCTGCATGAGATGTATCTTAATAAGTTGACTCCTAAAAAGACCTAAAAAATAAGGGTAGGTGCTGATATTGTGTTCTGGAGTGTACCTTGTGATAAACTGTTAATAGTAATGAGTGGTAGATTTTAATTTATTTACTTTGGATAAATTTTTAATTGTGTTTCAGGAATGACAGAACAAATAATGGCAACTAATTTTTAAAGGGTTTTAACAATGCATAAGGTTTTTTAAAAAATAAAACCACGTGGAACTTAAGGGGTGGGGGTGGGGGAAAGCATTTTAAGGCAAAATGCCTGTACACAGAAATGCTGGATATTCCTGTGCAGTATTATATTTATCTGATTGATAAATCAGATTTATCAATGTGTTTGCACCTCCCCTGTTGGAAAGGGTGACTGTTTTGATGCTGGCAAAGCATGAGATGGAAGTGTGATGAAACAACAGTTTTCAGCAAGTGATACTTAAGAAGAAAACACAATCAAAGGGTTTAACAGGACAGCACACCTTTCACAATTTGTTGTCAATTAGAACTGAAAACACTGTGCAATAGTGCTACGAAGCTAACCAATCAAATTCTGTCTGATAACCATAAAGGCCAAGTTCCTGACTAGTGGTTAGGCATGTGTGGGCACAGATGGAGTTATAAGAGCATCTGTGCGCTGAAATGCCTTGAGGACTTGTCTTTCTTAAGCATCCCTGATTGCAACATGAGAGCCATTCTGCTGAAGTACTGTCCTCCTCAGACTTTTTATAGGCTCCATCTTTTAACTTTTATATGCTTTTGGCTGGAAAAGTGGGGTTCGCGAGCCAAACTTTGACCCATGACAGGTGAGAAAGGCTATCAATGCCAACAAAAGTCGTCATCACTTACCTGTCAGTGCACATGCATGACAAGTTAGCAAAACGTGTGGAAGCCCGGGTGTTGAATGCAGAATGTCAGGTATTGTAGCAATACCTGTATTTGTGGGGGGTTTTTGGGTGGGGGTGTATGTTGTAAAACATAATGCTGCGCAGCATAGATAACCATTTTTGTACTATTTTAGGCGAGCATCTTTAACGTTGAACCTTCCTATCCCACATATTAAAATAACGCATGCGTCTTTGCTTGTTCCTGCTGGAAACTGGTAGGAAGAAGCCAAGGAAGATAACAAATAAACAGAAGAAATAACTCTTGGGTGGTGGGCCAACAGCCAATGGACTTCGTTGGTGGAAGCACTATCAAGTGTTGCAGTAGTAACAGCAGTGATAGGACTCGATTTGGTGGCAATTTCAGTGGCTGAGAGGCAACCGTTGGGGCTACGTAGGGCAAAGAGGAGGCTGCATGTGGCCTGGCGATTGACCACTTCTGTCCTGGGGGTTATGTGAGAATGGAAGTGGACTTCTGTGTGAGTTTGCTTAGGTAGGCAAAGTCCTGCATGTGAAAAGAGCTGTAAATTTGCTGATTGGTTGTTGGGCAGGGATTCAGTCTGCCGTCAGGTTTCCCCTCACATTTTAGCTTCTAACAAAAGGGCTAGGAGCACAGGGCTGCAGGGACTCTATATGGATCAGAGCCAAAACAATTCAAACGTTGCCACAGATTATGTACAGCGATGCCTTTAACTAACCATACGTAGATAATTACAATGGTGGAAAAAAACCAACAACCATACTTGGAATTATTCCCACCATAATCCTAGGCCCTGCAAGGTTTTACAATCTATTTTTTAGTCGTGGTTTGGAAGTTGCTCACCCAATAGCATACAAAAGCTGGATTATTTTGACCTAGTTTTGCATATACTATTACTTGTGTGTCAAGCCTTTATCTCTATAACTGTTTGTAAAGGTTTTGTAAATCTGGCCTCTCTCAACAAAACAAAACATTAAGACAAATGAAGATTGCGTGTTTGATATCTCCACCGATAATGGATGTTTTAGCTCTGGCATCATTTTTCTTGAAATTAATTTCATCCAACTATTGGCTGAGCTGCTATAGTGTTAATGGCATTATTGTGAGCGTGTTTTAATTGCTCGGGTGGTGTTGTATTTTAAAGATGTTACCACACATCTTTAAAAGGCCCAGGGCAGAAAGGGTTGTTAGTTGGAAGAGGTGAAATGAAGGGAAAAGGTGAAGTTACAGGGAACCAGGATGAGGGCCTCTTGGTAGCAGCACCCTCCCTGTGGAACACCCTCCCTTCAGAAGTATTGAGAAGTTTTTTATGTTTTATGTTTTATTATGTTTTGATATATGCTGTAAGCTGCGCAGAGTGGCTGGGGAAACCCAGCCAGATGGGTGGGGTATAAATAATAAAATTTAGTGTTAGCATTAGCATTATACAAGAAAAAGAGGGTGGAGGATGGGCAGAAGCAAAGTATTCCTAGATAGATGCAATTATCTCCGGATTTTGGATGAAATCTGACCTCCATTGATAATGTTGAAGCTATGGATCTGAAGTGTTGTAATATGTGGACCAGGTTCATTCATCACAGATGGCTAGGCAAATACTATCAACAAGCCTGTATTAAAATATAAGGGTAAACTGCTCAAGAAAAGAATTGGGAACCCAACTGATAAAGTTTGCTGGGGCTCTATCCCCTCCACCTACAATATTTACCATTTGCTCTCATTCATCATAGTGTACATATTCACAAGTACGGAGTTGTCATTCTGCCTCCTCGCCTGGATTCAAGGGTCAAGTTTCATGTTGGTTTTTAGGTGACCGCTAAGGGTTTTGTGTCCTACTTCTAATACATTTCAGATGTGACAAGGAACTGGAGCAAGATTTGTCCTTGTCTTTAGGCAGGCTAAAAGTGTGCTGTGCCTTGTTGACCCTTACAGGAAGGGGGGGGGACAGTAGTTTTCAGTACACGTGTCTGTATTCAGTGTACCAATTACAGAGTACAGATCAGGGTTGTCCATTTTTAGAATCTTCCAGAAATCCTACTTAAGGAAATCATTGGTGAAATGAAGACAAACATAGTGACTAATTCAGTTCCATCATGTCAAGCTTAACAAAAATTTAGTGTGATGTTGCCTTCTGAATGGGCAAACCATTGACGGCAATTGAGCAGCAAGCCAGTGCTACAAACAATGTGTTGAAGCAAACCATCATGCCTGAATTGACAAACCATAGTTACAGCTGTTATTCAGCCTTTAGAAGCCACTGCAGCTGAAGATGAATGCTGAGCAGGCAGTAAATGTAATACACAGCTCTGTTTTGCCTGTTTTGGAAGGCCAAACCAAGGTTTGGGGTTAGTACAAACAGAGGATTGATATTGTCTGAACTGAGCCCACAATTCATGTTATTTGTGATTTTGCACAAAGAGAAATAAACCATTCTGAGTGAAGCATAATAAAAATGGCAAAGGAGCTGCAAAATGGGACACTGGTGTCCTTATATATAGAAATCCAGCTGGATTTTTCAATCTCAAGTCTAAAACTTGTCCATCAGTACTGTGAGGTTTACGCTGAGTTTCATGGCTGTCACATACTATTCAGCAGAGTTTTCCTTCAATTTTGCTATGGCATCAAATTCATAGTGACAGCTATGAAGCAAACCTGGTCTGTGGTTGCAATAGTCATCAGGTTTTAGCTAGAGAAAAATTCAAGAAATGGGACAGCTCTGGACCTCTAAAGAGCCAGAGTTTTCTGGGCAGAAGTGTGGCCACACTGCCAACGGATGGTCAATGGCAGGATGATAGGGACTTGTGGTTCTCCTGAGCATGGGATAATGGCAATTGTAGTCTGATCTATGGATTAGGTGAGAGAACAGCTGGAGATGGCACTATGAAGAGGTGCATTGCTTCGGGTTTATTTATTTATTGCATTTCTAGCCTACCCTCTCCTCCAAGGAGCTCAAGGTGGCAAACATGGTTCTCCCTCTCTGCATTTAGTCCTCAAAACCACCACCCTGACATAGCCTAGGCTAAGGGGCAGGGGCTTGCCCAAGGTCATCCAGTGAGCTTCATGGCCAAGTGGGGATTTGAACCTGGTCTCCGAGGGGAAAAAATGGAGATGGGCAAAGGAATGTTGGCAGCACTCCATGTATAACAGGGGTGGCACCTTGCAGGGTCTTGTCAGAACTGGTACAGTGTGAGACAAATTGACAGGATGAAGGTGGGAAGGAAAGCAGAAGACAGTGGCATGACACCTGGGGATCGGCAAATCTCTCAATGTCAGTGCCTCCCTCTTTCTTATTTTTTCAATCTTGAGTTTAGTTCTCCAAATTTCCACATCAACATTTTAGTTTGCACTTCTAATACACATATCTGTGTGCAGTTTTGATAAATACAGTCTGGTCCAACCCCCTGTGGTATTTGCTTTCACAGCGTCACCCTTGCCCCTAACTGAGTATTGCTATTAAAGTCCTACAGCAGGATCTCTCGTCGTATCTCGTTGTGTGGCCTGGTGCATTTGCAAGACCAGCTGGTAATGGGAATAATGCATTCACTGGCTATCCAGCCAAAGTTTCCTACTATCCCCCAATTGTGTGAGAAGAACATGGCTCTTCTCCTGCATCTCCACTGAGCTACAGACCTTACATGAAAGGAGATTGCAACTTATCATAATGGAGAACTTTCTGACAGTAAGAGCTCTTGGGCAGCGGAATATACTGCCCCATTATTATTATTATTATTATTATTATTATTATTATTATTAATTTTATTTATACCCCACCCTCCCCGGCCGAGACTGCTAGCACAAAATATATAATACATTACATTATATAATACATTAAAAAAATAAAAATCCAACGATTAGATTTAAAATACAATTCGAAATCACATTTAAAGTCAAAATAAAATTAAGTGGGAACCCACAAATCATAACCGTAGGAGTAAGGAATTAAATGTTCACCAGGCCCGGCCACCTGTGCTGGTCCCATATGGGTCGATAGAAAGAGCCAAGCAGGCCACTTATACAAAGGGTCCCATAGAAAGAAAGAAGGGGGTCAGACTGGGCCCAGACCAACAGCTCTGTCTTGCAGGCCTTACAGAAAGATGTCAAATCCCGCAGGGCCCTGGTCTCTTGCGACAGAACGTTCCACCAGACTGGGGCCAGTCTAACCTCCTTGAGGCCTGGGACCTCCAAAGTATTATTGTTTGTGGACCGTAAGGTGGTGGACTCTCCTTCACTGGAGGTTTTTAAACAGATTGGATGGCCATCTGTCAAGGAGTCTTTAGTTGCGATTCCTGCATTGCAGAGAGTTGGAGTAGAATACCTTTTCAGTCCTTTCCAACTTCACAGTTCTATGTGTCTATTATTCTATGACCTTCAGAATATACATACCCTCACCCTCCCCAATTTTCAGATTCACCCCTCCTTCAATTCCTTTCTTGTCTTCCTCTTTTTAATTTATTTTGGTGTGATTCAAAAAATAGGTGATTCAAAAATAGCAAATATATGTGCTTAATATATATATGACTTATCCTGAATGCATTTGTGTAGGGGTGGGGCACACCTATAGTCCTGAAAGTTTGGAGCTATTTCCTATATTGTATGTTAAACAAGCTTCCTTTTTTCAGTATGATCTCTTCACCTGTCCAAATGAAAGCCTGGAGTACTACAAAGTGCTATGACAATATAGCTATGGATGGCGCAAATAAATAAATAAATAAATAAATAAATAAATAAATAAATAGATAGATGATAGATAGATAGATGATAGATAGATAGATAGATAGATTCACACTGAATTCACAAATTCAGTATTTGTACCCAAATACTGGTAAATTTTCAGCAGGGCTTTTTTCCTCTGTCTCTTTTTTCCTCTGTCTCTTTTTTTTAAAAAGCTGAACTTAAGCTTAGAAAAATGAGAAACCAAAATGGACACCCGTCGCTAATAACTACAGGCACTGTCTGTTGATCGATCCCTTAACCCAGCTAAGAGCTATACACTTTTAGAAGCCAGTATTTATCCTCAATGGACGGGTATATATGTGTGCTGTACGCAATGCTCACTTTGTGTAGCCCTTTAAAGGAAGCTTAAATTTCACATATCACCTGCTCCAGAGGAACACCAGAGAGCTGGATTGGCTTCCCTTTGCCCCTTTCCCGCCAAACAGCTGATTGTTAAGATTTTAGCTTTTGCATGCTCTACTGGATCAGACCTTTGGGTTTCGCCTGAGAGATTATGCCAGGAGTGATTCAGAGCATTGGATGGACTGATATTCTTAAATCCCCCAACTACTCTATGGTTTGGCTTCCAGGCTCTCACCGCCTTCATGTGTTAACATTTATAAAAACCCTTTCACATGAAATATATTACTGACAGCATGTTAACATGCTTCCAAGCACATGCTAACTATTTCTTAGAATTTTTTTCTTTCCTTTTTTGAAACAAGGGTCTCTCGTCTTTGATGGAGAAATCGTGTGCTTCCTAAAAGAGGGCACGTGTTGCGGTGAGACCTGGAGACTGACCTCCTGGATGTGGGTGGGTCTATTGGATAGCCACAATGCCTGATTGGTGGTCCCTCATTGCTGGGTGTAATCTGGCCAATGGGGTGCAGTCTAAACAGTTTGAGGGACCCAAAATCCTTCTTTGAACTAGTAGAAAACCTGGGTCTAGTGGATATTTGGAGACTGAGGCACCCTACAACTAAACAATTTACATTCTTCTCAGAACCAAATCAGAGTTCGGGAAGGATAGATAACATGTGGATCTCCAAGGAACTAGTGCCCAGGGTGAGTAAAACAGAGATAATACCACGTACACTGTCAGACCATAACTCTATATTCATGGAATTGAAAAACAAAGACCAAAAGTCCTTCAGGTGGAGAATGAACGAAGATTTATTTGATGATAAAGAGGTGGTCTCGAAAGCTAAGGAGACCCTGAAAGACTATTTTCATTGGAATTTATACAAGGATACCGGACTGGATATGGTATGGGATGCAAGTAAAGCAGTGATGAGAGGCTTTCTAATACAGCAAAACAGTTTTCTGAAACGAAAGAAAGAAAGGAAGAAAGAAGAAATTTTGAAATGTCTCATGGAAAATGAGAAGAACCTGATTGATAAACCCGAGAATCAGCAAATAAAGAATAATATAAAGATGTTACAGACACAATTCTCCATGTTGATCAATCAGGAGATTGAGTGGAAAATAAAACAAATGAGACAAAGAAATTTCGAATCGGCGAATAAAACAGGAAAACTGTTGGCTTGGCAGTTAAGGAAACGTCAAAATCAGAACATAATAACTAAGATTAAAACAGAGGGAGGAACGACGGAAGATTCAAAGGAGATTAAGAAAACCTTTCAAAAATTCTATAAGGATTTGTATTGCAAAAAGAAAGAAGATGAGAAGAAGATCAGTGAGTATCTAGGAAAATATGGATTGAAACCAATTCCAGAAGAAGAGAGGAAAAAGCTAAATAACAGGATAACGACACAAGAATTACAACAAGCAATAGGGAGAATGAAACAAGGTAAAGCACCAGGACCAGATGGTTTAACGGCGAAATATTATAAAGTACTGAATGAACTGTTGGTTCCAGTTTTAGAGGAAATGATGAATGATATTCTGTTGGGGGGAAAGATCCCAAATACATGGAAAGAGGCATACATAACATTGATCCCAAAGCCGGATACGGATGGCTTAGAAGTCAAAAATTATAGACCAATCTCATTATTGAATAATGATTACAAACTCTTTGCAGATATAATGTCCAAGAGATTGAAAGAAGTTTTAAATCAAATAATACATAAGGATCAGGCTGGTTTTCTTCCTGGTAGACAGCTAAAGGATAATGTAAGACACATAATAGATGTAATAGAATATCTGGAGACCAAGATAGATAAACCAGCTGTCTTGATGTTTGTAGATGCTGAGAAAGCTTTTGACAATATATCTTGGCAATTCATGAAGAGGAATTTGGAATCAATGGTTGGGAAGAATACATTCGTGAATGGGATCGAGGCGATCTATTCAGAGCAAAAGGCAAGATTGATAATTAATAACACCCTAACAGAATATTTTGAAATCACAAAAGGAACTAGACAGGGTTGCCCTTTATCACCGTTATTGTTCATCATGGTCCTGGAAATATTATTGATCAGATTAAGAGACCTATCTACAATTAGAGGTATTAAGGTAGGTGCAAAGCAATTTAAAGTGAAAGCCTTCGCAGATGATTTAGTTTTAACATTGGAAAATCCAAAGGAAAGTGTTGCAGAAGCTATAGAAGTAATGGAGAAATTTGGTCAATTGGCAGGATTCAAATTAAATAGACAAAAAACCAAGGTTATGGCAATGAATATGTCGAAAGAAGAAAAACAGGAATTACAGTTAAAACATGGACTCGACGTGGCTAAAAAGGTAAAATATTTGGGAATATGGATGACAGCAAAGAATATTAATCTTTACAGTGATAATTACGAACAAGTATGGAAGGAAATAAAGAAAGACCTGGAAAGATGGACTAATATGAAAATGTCATTCTTAGGAAGAATTGCAACAATAAAAATGAATGTATTACCTAAGATGTTATTCCTATTTCAAACTATACCTGTGGTTAAAGGTACGAGGCAATTCCAAGAGTGGCAAAAGATTTTATCAAGATTTGTCTGGCAGGGGAGAAAACCTAGAATAAAACATAAGATTTTGGTAGATAAGAAAGAAAGAGGTGGATTCGCCCTGCCAGACTTGAGACTTTATTACGAAGCGTCCTGTATCTGTTGGATAAAAGAATGGATAACTCTAGAGAATACGGACTTGTTAGATTTGGAAGGTTTTAACAATAGATTTGGATGGCATGCATATTTATGTTATGACAAAAAGAAATCACATACCGGGTTTACGAATCATGTGATAAGAAGATCTCTGTACGAGGTGTGGGAAAGAAATAAAAGGCTGTTAGAGACTAAAACACCCTGGTGGGTCTCACCAGCAGAGGTATTAACAGTTAAGAAAGTAAATATGGAAAAGAGGCGGGCCACGTATGAGGAAATCTTGACGAAAACTGAAAAAGGATGGAGTTTAAAACCTTTTGAGGACATTAAAGGAGTGGGACAGCTCTGGACCTCTAAAGAGCCAGAGTTTTCTGGGCAGAAGTGTGGCCACACTGCCAACGGATGGTCAATGGCAGGATGATAGGGACTTGTGGTTCTCCTGAGCATGGGATAATGGCAATTGTAGTCTGATCTATGGATTAGGTGAGAGAACAGCTGGAGATGGCACTATGAAGAGGTGCATTGCTTCGGGTTTATTTATTTATTGCATTTCTAGCCTACCCTCTCCTCCAAGGAGCTCAAGGTGGCAAACATGGTTCTCCCTCTCTGCATTTAGTCCTCAAAACCACCACCCTGACATAGCCTAGGCTAAGGGGCAGGGGCTTGCCCAAGGTCATCCAGTGAGCTTCATGGCCAAGTGGGGATTTGAACCTGGTCTCCGAGGGGAAAAAATGGAGATGGGCAAAGGAATGTTGGCAGCACTCCATGTATAACAGGGGTGGCACCTTGCAGGGTCTTGTCAGAACTGGTACAGTGTGAGACAAATTGACAGGATGAAGGTGGGAAGGAAAGCAGAAGACAGTGGCATGACACCTGGGGATCGGCAAATCTCTCAATGTCAGTGCCTCCCTCTTTCTTATTTTTTCAATCTTGAGTTTAGTTCTCCAAATTTCCACATCAACATTTTAGTTTGCACTTCTAATACACATATCTGTGTGCAGTTTTGATAAATACAGTCTGGTCCAACCCCCTGTGGTATTTGCTTTCACAGCGTCACCCTTGCCCCTAACTGAGTATTGCTATTAAAGTCCTACAGCAGGATCTCTCGTCGTATCTCGTTGTGTGGCCTGGTGCATTTGCAAGACCAGCTGGTAATGGGAATAATGCATTCACTGGCTATCCAGCCAAAGTTTCCTACTATCCCCCAATTGTGTGAGAAGAACATGGCTCTTCTCCTGCATCTCCACTGAGCTACAGACCTTACATGAAAGGAGATTGCAACTTATCATAATGGAGAACTTTCTGACAGTAAGAGCTCTTGGGCAGCGGAATATACTGCCCCATTATTATTATTATTATTATTATTATTATTATTATTATTAATTTTATTTATACCCCACCCTCCCCGGCCGAGACTGCTAGCACAAAATATATAATACATTACATTATATAATACATTAAAAAAATAAAAATCCAACGATTAGATTTAAAATACAATTCGAAATCACATTTAAAGTCAAAATAAAATTAAGTGGGAACCCACAAATCATAACCGTAGGAGTAAGGAATTAAATGTTCACCAGGCCCGGCCACCTGTGCTGGTCCCATATGGGTCGATAGAAAGAGCCAAGCAGGCCACTTATACAAAGGGTCCCATAGAAAGAAAGAAGGGGGTCAGACTGGGCCCAGACCAACAGCTCTGTCTTGCAGGCCTTACAGAAAGATGTCAAATCCCGCAGGGCCCTGGTCTCTTGCGACAGAACGTTCCACCAGACTGGGGCCAGTCTAACCTCCTTGAGGCCTGGGACCTCCAAAGTATTATTGTTTGTGGACCGTAAGGTGGTGGACTCTCCTTCACTGGAGGTTTTTAAACAGATTGGATGGCCATCTGTCAAGGAGTCTTTAGTTGCGATTCCTGCATTGCAGAGAGTTGGAGTAGAATACCTTTTCAGTCCTTTCCAACTTCACAGTTCTATGTGTCTATTATTCTATGACCTTCAGAATATACATACCCTCACCCTCCCCAATTTTCAGATTCACCCCTCCTTCAATTCCTTTCTTGTCTTCCTCTTTTTAATTTATTTTGGTGTGATTCAAAAAATAGGTGATTCAAAAATAGCAAATATATGTGCTTAATATATATATGACTTATCCTGAATGCATTTGTGTAGGGGTGGGGCACACCTATAGTCCTGAAAGTTTGGAGCTATTTCCTATATTGTATGTTAAACAAGCTTCCTTTTTTCAGTATGATCTCTTCACCTGTCCAAATGAAAGCCTGGAGTACTACAAAGTGCTATGACAATATAGCTATGGATGGCGCAAATAAATAAATAAATAAATAAATAAATAAATAAATAAATAGATAGATGATAGATAGATAGATGATAGATAGATAGATAGATAGATTCACACTGAATTCACAAATTCAGTATTTGTACCCAAATACTGGTAAATTTTCAGCAGGGCTTTTTTCCTCTGTCTCTTTTTTCCTCTGTCTCTTTTTTTTAAAAAGCTGAACTTAAGCTTAGAAAAATGAGAAACCAAAATGGACACCCGTCGCTAATAACTACAGGCACTGTCTGTTGATCGATCCCTTAACCCAGCTAAGAGCTATACACTTTTAGAAGCCAGTATTTATCCTCAATGGACGGGTATATATGTGTGCTGTACGCAATGCTCACTTTGTGTAGCCCTTTAAAGGAAGCTTAAATTTCACATATCACCTGCTCCAGAGGAACACCAGAGAGCTGGATTGGCTTCCCTTTGCCCCTTTCCCGCCAAACAGCTGATTGTTAAGATTTTAGCTTTTGCATGCTCTACTGGATCAGACCTTTGGGTTTCGCCTGAGAGATTATGCCAGGAGTGATTCAGAGCATTGGATGGACTGATATTCTTAAATCCCCCAACTACTCTATGGTTTGGCTTCCAGGCTCTCACCGCCTTCATGTGTTAACATTTATAAAAACCCTTTCACATGAAATATATTACTGACAGCATGTTAACATGCTTCCAAGCACATGCTAACTATTTCTTAGAATTTTTTTCTTTCCTTTTTTGAAACAAGGGTCTCTCGTCTTTGATGGAGAAATCGTGTGCTTCCTAAAAGAGGGCACGTGTTGCGGTGAGACCTGGAGACTGACCTCCTGGATGTGGGTGGGTCTATTGGATAGCCACAATGCCTGATTGGTGGTCCCTCATTGCTGGGTGTAATCTGGCCAATGGGGTGCAGTCTAAACAGTTTGAGGGACCCAAAATCCTTCTTTGAACTAGTAGAAAACCTGGGTCTAGTGGATATTTGGAGACTGAGGCACCCTACAACTAAACAATTTACATTCTTCTCAGAACCAAATCAGAGTTCGGGAAGGATAGATAACATGTGGATCTCCAAGGAACTAGTGCCCAGGGTGAGTAAAACAGAGATAATACCACGTACACTGTCAGACCATAACTCTATATTCATGGAATTGAAAAACAAAGACCAAAAGTCCTTCAGGTGGAGAATGAACGAAGATTTATTTGATGATAAAGAGGTGGTCTCGAAAGCTAAGGAGACCCTGAAAGACTATTTTCATTGGAATTTATACAAGGATACCGGACTGGATATGGTATGGGATGCAAGTAAAGCAGTGATGAGAGGCTTTCTAATACAGCAAAACAGTTTTCTGAAACGAAAGAAAGAAAGGAAGAAAGAAGAAATTTTGAAATGTCTCATGGAAAATGAGAAGAACCTGATTGATAAACCCGAGAATCAGCAAATAAAGAATAATATAAAGATGTTACAGACACAATTCTCCATGTTGATCAATCAGGAGATTGAGTGGAAAATAAAACAAATGAGACAAAGAAATTTCGAATCGGCGAATAAAACAGGAAAACTGTTGGCTTGGCAGTTAAGGAAACGTCAAAATCAGAACATAATAACTAAGATTAAAACAGAGGGAGGAACGACGGAAGATTCAAAGGAGATTAAGAAAACCTTTCAAAAATTCTATAAGGATTTGTATTGCAAAAAGAAAGAAGATGAGAAGAAGATCAGTGAGTATCTAGGAAAATATGGATTGAAACCAATTCCAGAAGAAGAGAGGAAAAAGCTAAATAACAGGATAACGACACAAGAATTACAACAAGCAATAGGGAGAATGAAACAAGGTAAAGCACCAGGACCAGATGGTTTAACGGCGAAATATTATAAAGTACTGAATGAACTGTTGGTTCCAGTTTTAGAGGAAATGATGAATGATATTCTGTTGGGGGGAAAGATCCCAAATACATGGAAAGAGGCATACATAACATTGATCCCAAAGCCGGATACGGATGGCTTAGAAGTCAAAAATTATAGACCAATCTCATTATTGAATAATGATTACAAACTCTTTGCAGATATAATGTCCAAGAGATTGAAAGAAGTTTTAAATCAAATAATACATAAGGATCAGGCTGGTTTTCTTCCTGGTAGACAGCTAAAGGATAATGTAAGACACATAATAGATGTAATAGAATATCTGGAGACCAAGATAGATAAACCAGCTGTCTTGATGTTTGTAGATGCTGAGAAAGCTTTTGACAATATATCTTGGCAATTCATGAAGAGGAATTTGGAATCAATGGTTGGGAAGAATACATTCGTGAATGGGATCGAGGCGATCTATTCAGAGCAAAAGGCAAGATTGATAATTAATAACACCCTAACAGAATATTTTGAAATCACAAAAGGAACTAGACAGGGTTGCCCTTTATCACCGTTATTGTTCATCATGGTCCTGGAAATATTATTGATCAGATTAAGAGACCTATCTACAATTAGAGGTATTAAGGTAGGTGCAAAGCAATTTAAAGTGAAAGCCTTCGCAGATGATTTAGTTTTAACATTGGAAAATCCAAAGGAAAGTGTTGCAGAAGCTATAGAAGTAATGGAGAAATTTGGTCAATTGGCAGGATTCAAATTAAATAGACAAAAAACCAAGGTTATGGCAATGAATATGTCGAAAGAAGAAAAACAGGAATTACAGTTAAAACATGGACTCGACGTGGCTAAAAAGGTAAAATATTTGGGAATATGGATGACAGCAAAGAATATTAATCTTTACAGTGATAATTACGAACAAGTATGGAAGGAAATAAAGAAAGACCTGGAAAGATGGACTAATATGAAAATGTCATTCTTAGGAAGAATTGCAACAATAAAAATGAATGTATTACCTAAGATGTTATTCCTATTTCAAACTATACCTGTGGTTAAAGGTACGAGGCAATTCCAAGAGTGGCAAAAGATTTTATCAAGATTTGTCTGGCAGGGGAGAAAACCTAGAATAAAACATAAGATTTTGGTAGATAAGAAAGAAAGAGGTGGATTCGCCCTGCCAGACTTGAGACTTTATTACGAAGCGTCCTGTATCTGTTGGATAAAAGAATGGATAACTCTAGAGAATACGGACTTGTTAGATTTGGAAGGTTTTAACAATAGATTTGGATGGCATGCATATTTATGTTATGACAAAAAGAAATCACATACCGGGTTTACGAATCATGTGATAAGAAGATCTCTGTACGAGGTGTGGGAAAGAAATAAAAGGCTGTTAGAGACTAAAACACCCTGGTGGGTCTCACCAGCAGAGGTATTAACAGTTAAGAAAGTAAATATGGAAAAGAGGCGGGCCACGTATGAGGAAATCTTGACGAAAACTGAAAAAGGATGGAGTTTAAAACCTTTTGAGGACATTAAAGGAGTGTTAACAGGATGGATAGAATACCATCAAATAAATGATGTGCTTAAAGAAGATAGAAAAATAGGTTTTGAGGATAAAAGATCCAAATTTCAAATAGAAGTGCTAGAAGGCAAAACAAAGCTTTTGACAAAGATGTATGATCTGTTGTTGGAGTGGTATACAAAAGATGAGTTGACAAAAGAAGTGATGATTAAATGGGCAAAAGATTTGGGGCATAATATTGAATATGATGCGTGGTTGAAACTATGGAATCAAACTTTAAGATTTACAGCATGTACTGCCTTGAAAGAAAATGTATATAAGATGATGTACAGATGGTATTTAACTCCAGTTAAGTTAGCTAAAATGTATAGAATGAGTGATAAAAGTTGCTGGAAATGTAAAGAGAAAGATGGTGAATTTTATCATATGTGGTGGACATGCGAAAAAGTTAAAAGATTTTGGGAAAGTTTATATAATGAATTGAAAAAGATGTTTAGATATACCTTCCCAAAAAAACCAGAAGCATTTTTGTTAGGAATAATAGGAGGAGAGATTAGAAAAGAAGATCAAACACTGTTTATGTATGCAACAACCGCGGCTAGGACTTTGTTAGCCCAAAAATGGAAACTACAGGAATTACCTACAATTGTGGAGTGGCAGATAAAAATGATGGACTATGCTGAACTTGCTAGATTGACATGCAAGATTCGTGACCAGGGGGAGACAAGGTTTCAAAAGGACTGGAGTAAATATGTGGACTATATGGAGAAAAACTGTAGATCATTAAAAACTCTCGCAGGATTAAAATAAACCTTACGAATTGACCAATATGTTAAAAAAGGAACTGCAAAAAAGGGAATTAACAAGAAAACCGCATGAAGGGAGGGGGGGAAGTCATAGCTCGGCGGAGCAAGGTAAAAGATGTGAATATAAGATTTTGTATAAAAGATTGGTTTTGTTAATTTGTTGAATTTGGAAAATCGGAATAAAATGTATTTTAAAAAAAAAAAAACAGTTTGAGGGACCTATTTAATCCCTTGCACGTGACCCAGAGATTCTCTTTCGGCTCTTGCAAATGGAACGCCCGCCCACCTCTCCCTATATTTAGGGTATTTTGTGATTGACCTTGCTATGCTGTTGTCTGTCGTCTGTCGTTGGGACAGGGGCGGGGCAGGAATTTCCCCCACTTGGCTGATAGGCTGTTGCCATTTGGGTTTCGCAAATCATCACAACTTGTAAGGTTGTGGATAGGCACTGGTTCATGTGATAGGGATGGGAGAACTGTCTAGCCATCCCTATGTGAAGGGTATTCTGTTAAAGGAATCCAAGGATTCAACTTGGTTTGGTCAACCCCCAAGAGGGAGTTGAGCCCGTGCCTGAGTCCAGGGGAGCATCCGGGGGAGTGAACAGTCTGTTCCCGGGCTTTTCACCTACCTCAGGTGTTCACCCTCGGCTGACCTATGATAAAGCTCTGGGTCAGCGCTACCTGCAACGGTGTAGGGAGCTAGTCGAACCAGAGCCCATGCAACCACTCACTTTCTGTAATCAATAAAGTTGTGACCTAAATTCTGCCAGAAACCAAAACTAAAATTTGAGTCAAGTGTGAATTTATTTAGGGGGGAGGTCTCTGGCTCTGAACACGCAAAAAGCTAACCTAGTTAATTTCTAAAGCAACTGATTATTCCGGCCTTCAGAAATTCGCTTTGTTCTTTCAAGTAAGACTTGTCGGTAAAATAAAGCAGTATGCTAAATATCAGGGTGCATGTTGGGGGAGGAGGAGGAAGAGAGACCCATTCCACCCAGAACATATTTTTTTACAACAAATTTGAGGGTGTGTAAAAATGTGTTTTGCTTGCTGCTCCAAAAGAATGATATTTAGTTTTATCTGTCACTTTTGTATTTCACCCTGTAAGATTCTCCAAGCTGCCTGGAAAATGCAAACAATACTTTTGTAAAGACAGCTTCAGCATCAGCAAGCAGTTGGAAGTGAGGCCTACCAGAATCTTTCATGTCTGCCTGGCCGAGTCTAGGTAGTATACAAAGAGAAGCCTCCTTCAAGTATTGCAGGGGGAGCGGTGCACCTGTAAACACAACCTAGACTCAAGAAATGCCACAGTGTCTGGGGGTGACCAGGAGTGTGACCCTGAAATGTCTTCAATTCATGAATCATGTGGTTAAGTTAAGCCAGAACAAGAGCTAAGAAAATAAGCCAAGCTGAAAGTATGTAGAAGGTGATCGAGAGAGAATTCTGGGGAATGAAGGAAAGAACAAGGTCCAAGGTTAAATCTATTATCATGGGGAGCATGTCCAAAAGTCAACCCCAAGAGGACAGAGGCAACTCCTTTCATAGCTCCATGGCAGAGCACATGCTTTGCACACAAAAAGGCCGCAGGTTCAATTCCTGGCATCTCCTGATAGGGGTGGGAATGTCCTCTATCTGAAACCCCGGAGAGCTGCTGGCAGTCAATGTTGACAAGACTGAGCTAGCTGTGCTCTGACTCAGCATAAGGCAGCTGCTTACATTCCTCTGTTTAGTCATTCAAGGCCTAAGAGCTGTTTGGATACCATCTGTACCAGACACCTATGGAACTGGTTCTATAATAATAATAATACTCCAGGTGTCTCTGTAGGAGTCTGTCACTTGCCTCCTTCTGAACTCCTACAACCAGAGACTGTTAGGAAAGTAACAGCCTGAGTTTTCACCCTAAAAGGATGTATTGAATTGTGCCCCTTCTTCAAAGTATAGCTCTCTCTCGCTCTCTCTCTCTCTCTCTCTCTCTCTCTCTCTCTCTCTCTCTCTCTCTCTCTCTCTGTGTGTGTGTGTGTGTGTAATTCTCAAGGTAGCAGTGCCTCCGGGATTGAGGGCAGCCTTGGGTAAGGCACCATCCAATCAGCCCTCCTTTCTCTTACAATGGTAGGCTTTTAGGGTTTGTAGTAGGCCATGGGGGGGGGCATGCCTTGCGGCTCTGGTCACCCAAGATGGCAGCCATCCCTACCTGCCCACCTTAGACAAGGCCCCATATATTGAGTCAACCTTTGGGAGAGTGTGTATGCGCCGGAGTGGTGGTGGTGGCTGGTAGCACAAAAATGCTTGGCTATTTTTATTCCTTCACACTGCATTGGAAAGAGATTGATCTTCCAGGCATTGTTGAAAATCAACATGGTGGCTTCTGGAAACCAATGAGAGAGATTTAAAGAAGTCAGTTGTCAGCAGTGGCTCTTGGGCCCTAGCCTGTCAGGTACGGACATAGGTTCTGCTTATGACATCATGAATTAACTCACCAATCAGGTTCCTCTGTACATTCACCTTTTTTCATGGTAGAAAACCTGAGCTCTAACTAACTGGTGGATGGGGGAAATAGCATCAGTTACAGTTCTAACAGGAACAGGAAATGTGCAAGGGAGTGGGCAAGTAGGCTATAAAAAGGGAAAGGAAAGTGGGACAATTGCAAATGAGAATACCAAATGAGAGATGTAGCTAGCACTAACATACCCACATTGTAACAGTCCCGTCCCCCCAAGACACTCATCCCACTCGCACAATGTGCAACACACCCACCCCATTTTGGTTGACATTTCACTGAAAGGGCCATAAAAAAGGATGAGCTACAGCTGAAGGGAAGAGAGGGAGGAACAACAGGTCTGAGCTAAGAGGGCAGCTGAGGCAGAAATGTCCCAAAGGGACACAAACGAGGAAGCAGGGGTCAAGGGGAAGAGAGGAGGGAGAATGTCAGCTGGAAAGAAAATTAGGGCTGGTTCACCCACTCAGCGATAGGCCCTGTGTATGACCACATTTGCAAATATACGTCAGCCATCTTGTGGGCATTGGGCTAGCTATGAATATAATGACAAATACAAATGAAACACATTCTAAATGAGAATTTCTGTAAATTGCAGACCATTATTTCCCCTGTAGTTCTGTTTTTCCTAAAAAACAAAAAAGGGAAACTCTGTAACAAGCAGAGAAACTTTTCCTAACGGATGCTTCTAATGTATTCCAAGGTGGATTATGACACAGAGCTAAACTGATTGTAGCATGTGTGTATTGGTTTATCCTCCTTAGTCTGGCATTTAGCATGATTATCCTAAAAGGGATGTATTGGAGGGGGGGGGGGGGAAATCTACAAATCTCTGAGTTCTTTAGTTTGAGATTATAACACTGGCAGATGTTATACATCAGCACAAAATGAGCAACATCCAACAGTGCTGCTTCACCAGCAGAACAGACTTCCGCTTGTGCAACAGGACTTACCTTCCCCTCCTCTCCCCTTTAGCGCCCATGTACTCCCAAAATCTGCTATGGAGGGCTGTGAAGGCCCTCTGGAGTAGATTTGGGAGTACAGGTTGCTGCAGGAGGATGGAGAGGCCATTTACAGGTGTGGATGTTTGTTCTTGTGACATTGGATTACATTGGTTCATTGTGACATTGGTTGACGGGCTTTCCCACTGGCCATTAAAAAAAAAATGGATCAATCCAGCTAAGCCATGTGGACGTGCTTTGTGAGTGGACCATAGTGGAGCAGGCTTCACTCTGGTACGCCCCAAGAGAGATTTTAGCCAGTGAAGTAACTTTTTGCTTAAATTCTAAGTACTGTATGTAATAGTTCTGTTGTCTCCCACAATGCATTTCTATGTACAGTCGTACCTCTTGTTATGAACTTAATTTGTTCCGGAGGCCCGTTCTTAACCTGAAACCATTCTTAACCTGAGGTACCACTTTAGCTAATGGGGCCTCCCGCTGCTGCCCCATGATTTCTGTTCACATCATGTGGCAAAGTTCTTAACCTGAGGTACTACTTCCGGGTTAGCGGAGTCTGTAACCCGAAGTGTTTGTAACCTGAGGTACCAATGTACTAGGGCATCCAGGCTAACATGAGAAGTGTGCTGTTCACATCATGTGGCAAAGTTCTTAACCTGAGGTACTACTTCCGGGTTAGCGGAGTCTGTAACCCGAAGTGTTTGTAACCTGAGGTACCAATGTACTAGGGCATCCAGGCTAACATGAGAAGTGTGCTGGTCAGACCCTGATTTATCTGCAAGAGCCTTTTCTTTAGTAAAATATTTTTGCACTGCTTTCTGTCTATTAAATCAAGCAATTAAAACATTTATTACTTATCCTTAAATAATCTGGTAGTGGAGAACAATAAAATTTCATTTTAAAACCACAACCCACTCATCAGAAAGAAAAGCAGATAATTAAATGTCAACCAATCATAAAACAACACAAAACGTATCTAAGGACTCTGTGCTGTGTGCTCTCCCCATTTATGTGTGTTAATAACTATTAAACCCATAGTCCTATTTACAGGATTTTGGGCTGATCTGAGATACGAAGAGCTTTTGTGTTATTGACCATACCACAGTCATGGCACCTTTGTGAGAATGTCAGCTTGCCAGAGTGCAAGTTAATTTGATTTAGTCCGTGCAGGTTAATATGCAACACCCCCACCCCCTCACTTTTTGATAAATTGTTGGGAAAAACTTCAATTCTAAGAGTGGGGGAAATGCAAAAAGAGCTCATTGAAAGTTCTTTTTAGGAAAAGGGCAAGCATTATATGTGTATCTTTTTTCAAGTATCTATAGACGGCTTGGTATTTTTTAAAATCTCTCATCTTAAAGGAGATATTAAGTTAAAATTGAGTGCTTAGAGCGGGCACCCCCAAACTTCAGCCCTCCAGATGTTTTGGACTACAATTCCCATCTTCCCCGACCACTGGTCCTGTTAGCTAGGGATCATGGGAGTTGTAGGCCAAAACATCTGGAGGGCCGCAGTTTGGGGATGCCTGGCTTAGAGCAAGAGACAATGTTTTGAGTGCTGCATAAATTAACAAAAAATGGTTTGGAAGTCAATTTTATAGCTTGAGTTTTTATTTTTTTAAAAAATAATGTACATTAGGTAAAGGTAAAGGGACCCCTGACCATTAGGTCCAGCTGTGACCGACTCTGGGGTTGCGCGCTCATCTCGCATTATTGGCCGAGGGAGCCGGCGTATAGCTTCCAGGTCATGTGGCCAGCATGACAAAGCCGTTTCTGGCAAACCAGAGCAGCACATGGAAACGCCGTTTACCTTCCCGCTGTAGCGGTTCCTATTTATCTACTTGCATTTTGACGTGCTTTCGAACTGCTAGGTTGGCAGGAACTGGGACCAAGCAACGGGAGCTCACCCCGTCACAGGGATTCGAACCTGCCGACCTTCTGATCAGCAAGCCCTAGGCTCAGTGGTTTAATCACAGCGCCACCTGGGTTACAGGGTGATTAAGTCTCATTGTACTCAATGGTACCAAGAGCAGACATGCACAGGATTGCGCTCTTATGAAACTAGTATTGTTCAGTATTCACAGTAGAGTAAAACTGTTGGCTTGGAGCCCAAGAAGTGTGAGTGGCTCACCCATTTTCTTTCTTCTCGCCACTACAGCCCTTTGAAAAGCTGCTCCATGGATCTCTTTCTTGCCCTGTACACCCTACACTGTTACGGATATTCCCCCGACTGTGAAGAGTGGCTTTACAGAGCAATGCAGGGAAGCCCCCTTATGTGAGCTAACCAGGATCCAAGCCATTGGATGCAGTTTGCTAATTCACACTGGCTTGTGGTTCCTACAGCTTCTAAAGAATGAAGACCACCGTATTCACAGCATCTTCCTCTTTGGGGTATGTTTCTGCTGCCTTCAATATCCCTGTATAGATTTATGATACCAAACTGGACTGCGTAAAAATTAAAAATTCAAAGGAGCAAATGCCTTTAAACAGCAGGCCAAGTGTTATCAAGAAGTGCTTTAAAAAGAAGAGGCAACAATGTGCTCTGCTTGGAATGCGCTCTGCTACCATGCATTTTTAAATACCCTCAAATAGACTTTAGAGCAAGTCTGCCTATTACATTATTGATGTGATAATTCGAGTTATCACTTATAACCTGAATGTGCAAATGCCTTTCCATTAATCTTCCCGTTCACAAAGGGTCATTTCTCCTCATTGCATTAGGGTAATGTGGAAGAAAATTGAGACCTGCAGTGTCAACCTGTACAGGTCTACTCAGAAGTAGGCCGCATTGTGTTATTCTCAGACAAGTTGTATATAAGCAGCAACCCTATCCACACTAATTAGGGATTAAGTCCTATTGCAACCAGTAGCATACCCTCCAACATTTCACCAATGAAAATAGGGATGTCCTATTCAAATAATAATAATAATAAATAATAATAATAATAATAATAATAATAATAATAATTTATACCCTGTCCATCTGACTGGGTAGCCATTTTGGGCAGCTTCCAACACATATAAAAACATAAAGCTTTTAAACACTTCCACATACAGGGCTGCCTTCAGATGTCCTCTAAAGGTTGTATCTCCTTATCTCCTTGGCTTGGGGGGGGGGAATCACTCCATACCCTCCAACATTTCTCCAATGAAAATAGGGACGTCTTAAAGAAAAGCGGGACTTTCCAGGATCAACTAAAAAACCAGGTTGTCTTCTGTAAATCTGAGATTGTCCCTGGAAAGTAGGGACACTGCAGTAGGGCTTACTCGTGAGTAAGGATTGTGTTGCAAAACTCAAAAAGTGCATTGCCCAGGACTTGTTAGAAGTAACATCTGTACTAGTTGTTTTGGCCACTGTAAAGTTGGAATCAGGCCTAAGTTTTCTCTTGCCTGTTTCTTATTATTTTTATGAAAACTGGAAAAAAAAATTCTCAAAATAAACTTTGTATGCGTGGAAATGATTTTAGGTCACATTCATACTATCTTAGCTCAGTTTCATCATATTGAACCAATTCAGTTTTGAAAGACTGACCCACATCACACACAAGGGTATTTATTACTTGCTAGTCTACCCCATATTTACCTTGGCTGGGAATCCATGTAGTAGTGAGGGCTTTTCAGCTCCTCTCGTAGTGAGTCAGACCACTGGTCCCTCTATCTCAGGATTGCCTACAATGACTGGTGACCCATCTCTTCAGGATTTCAGACATGGCCCTTTGAATTTAACCCGGAACCTTTTGCATGCAAATAACCCGCTTTACCACCGAGCTATAACTCTTCCTATGGCAATTCCTCAGTGAGATTGAGGGGCACACGTTTGATGTAACCATGTTTTAGAGAGGTAGAAAAATCTTGGAAGCCTAAGAAGAGGTTGTTGGGTATCAGCTAACGGAAGGACAGGACAGAAGACTGGCCAAAACATTTTGAACAAATATGAGAGGTTTGGGCCTGAAAGATAGACCAGGAAAGAGTTGGCTCTATTCATTCTAGCAATTGAGAGGAGTGATATGTTGATGTTAACAGGGATTTGGAAGTACAGAAGGCATGGAAAGGTTGGGTGGATGGTAGGTTAACATCAGAGCTGTGAGGTGGTCGGCACAGCTTGTAGCAACTCAGCCAGCAATTGGATGAACAGGTAACCAATCAAATAAAACAAGCAAACAGAAAACCCTCTGAAAGAGAGGACTGTGGGCAAGGGGAACAAGCTGCAAGCAGAGATGCTGACTATCTAAATGATGAATGAAGTGACAGGGGATTGTCCGTAGGGACAAGGCTCTCCTGAGAAAGAGGAATGGGATGAAATCCAGTTGGCATCAGCAACTACGTATTCACAGGAGAATCACCAGTTACAGATCTGGAAGCCTTGAAAAGGCTGGTCCATAGAGTAAATACCTTTAACTTTTGCAGGATTGCCAGAGTACTTAGTTCCACAGGATGTGTTTCAGGGTTGGTTAAAGGATCAAATAGGTATCTTACCTTGCAAATAAAACCACAGAGCTAATCTAGCATTCATTTTTCTCAAAATCCATTTCGACATGAAATACATCATCCAAAAAGCTCACTGCTAGACTGAAAGTAACGCAGGTGAAAATTGGTACCGTCTAAGAAAGTTGGACCCCTTAAATGTAACTGTCCATTCTGAATATACAAGTCCCTCCCCCCCTATGCATGGTTTGATTCAATCAGTGATATTATTAAGTTGAGACCATAAAAGTTTAAGAAAAACCCTTAACACTGATCCTAGCCAATGTTCCATAGTTTAAAAAAAATGTGACAAGGATCTTACTATAGAAAACACATCATTTATAGTTCAGCACTCTGGATAAAATATACACACACTATCTTAATACATGTTCAATTACACAACGTGCCTAGCCTGTCAACTAGCATTCTGCTTCTCATTCACATCAAGGGAGTGTGATCAATGGACAGTCTACAGTGGATTGTACCCTACAGGTCCAAACATCTCTCTCCGTCATTGAGCTGCAGGATGTAAGCCTGGCCTGTGCATTCTTTCCCCCCCCCTGTGACGAGATAGTGGCTTTTTATCTCACTGCTAGGTCTAGTGTGACCGATCAAATCAAACATCAGAATGAGACAGAGGGTTTTTTTTGCCACCAATGCATACTCCCAGGAACATCTGGCATTGGTGAGAAAACTCTCCAGACAACCAGCAATAGCCACAAGAAAAATGGACCATGGGAATAAGCTCCCATGCCAGCTGGTCCATATTGGGACTTGTGGGAAGTTCTGCATGCAACACAATGGTACAGTCGGTTACATAGCAACGGATGAGTGAAATGAAACCGATGCAGCTTGCTCAAGATCTGTGCATTAGTGAAGCAAGTGAAGGCCCATTATTTTTTTTTCTAAAGGTCTGCAAGGTTTTGCTTTGTTTTTTAAATGGCACCATTACAATGCCCTACTTTGGTCTGTTTTCTTTTGCATGGTACCTGGGCTGGTTGTTTCTGGAACTTACACATTTAAGGAGAAAAGGCTCCCCTGTCAACTTTCAGAGGTGAAGGGACTAAGAGCACCAGACGATTCCACAGGGCTGATATCACACCTGTGAAATCCGTGCCTTGGGACACAGGTCTGAAATCATGACCTTAAAGGACCCACCTCAGTGCTTCAGTCAAGGTATGTAGCCAAATACTAACAGAAGCAAACAACCACCACCACCACCACCACAACTCTCTTGCCAGGTGGAAGGGGTTGGAGGAAGGGGAGACCAAGCCATGCCGGATGAATCTGATGGAGCCTTAAGCACATACCTTGCACAGGAAGCAGCGGACAAATCCATCTTAGCATAGATGCTGAAAGGAGGACTTGTCGTTCACCTGGCAAGTCCCCTGCACTCTTTAACAAAGCATTTTCGGAGGATGGAAACAGAGCTGCATCTGCAACACTTATCACCAGGGATGTTGTTTATTTTAACCAAAGGCTTGTCATCTCTCCACCTCATTAAACTAGTGATTCCCTCTAGGGAAGGGGGGGGGTTGGAGGGAGGGGGGAGAGAAAAACAACAAATAAACCTTGAAAAGACATT
The DNA here is from genome assembly GCF_963506605.1 of Zootoca vivipara. Classification (NCBI taxonomy): domain Eukaryota; kingdom Metazoa; phylum Chordata; class Lepidosauria; order Squamata; family Lacertidae; genus Zootoca; species Zootoca vivipara. The sequence continues at coordinate 109,034,507 of NC_083276.1, forward strand.
GGGCCTATGAAACAGAGCCTCTTTTGGAATAGGGTGAGGGAAGCTATTCACCCCTGCAGTGCTAAGACTCTGGAAACCCTACTGCTTTGCTCCTTGACTTCAAGACAACTCCAGAATATCCTTCACACCAAGGAACAACATGACCTCCAAAAAAAGAAAGAAAAGGAGAGCATTCCTAAATGACTGGGAACATCTAGGATGTGACAACAATTAGCAAATAACCAAAAGACCTGGCATGCACCCAGCAAAATGTAAGGTAAGTGAAACCCAGCTTGCAACAGAATGAGATTTTTTTTAAAAAAAAAGCAAATTCCCAACTGAATTGTCTTTTCTATGCCCGGAGTAAGCATTTCTATAAAACTGAAAAGGAAAAAAGCAGAACAGATGAAGTCTCTTAAATAACAAACCAGATGCTGCCTTACCTGATCATTTAACAAGCGTTATAAATGTGTCGTAGGAAAGGACCCCTCCTTCCCCACCCTCCCAAAAAAAGAAAAGGGAAAAAAAAGGATCTAGGAATAACAGTTGTGATGAAATGCTACCTAAGCCAGCTCTTCTGCTTGCCGGTTCGGAAAAGATTTCCAAGTATTCAAAACTGCTGCATTTCCATTGTGATGGTGGGGGGTGAGAAAAAAGGAGAGGGAGGGAGAGACCTCTGCAGTATCCTTTCTGCTTCAGCCTCGGCTTCCTGTTCTAAGGCTCACTCTATGGTACCTAATACAAATCAGCAAATAGCTTGGGAAAAAAGTGAGGGGGGGCAGAATGGAGAGGGGGGGAAGGAGCCCATCATCTTTACAGGACAGCTCCATCTACTGGCAAAATGAATGAACCTGTACTCCGTTTATTTATTTATTAAATCTGAAAAGCCTCTTCAGCAGAACGGCTCCCCCCCCCTTTTTTAAACCAAGGCTATGAATAGCCACTGTGGGCCACAATCCAGAACCATTTCAGAAGAGACCCAACTAAAAAGCAGTTATTGTTATTACTATTTAAATGCTAACATTTCCAGAATCTTTGCTTTGGTATTTTCAGTTGTTTCCCTCTCCTGTTATTTGAAGGGTTACTTTTCGTCTTCGACGCCCAAAACATCTGCAAGCAAAATTAACTCTTTGGGTGATTTCAGAAAATTGCTAAACATTGCCGTGTGCTTTAAGACTGACCCCTGCCCATCCCAAAACAGATTCCTTCCCCCCTCCTTTCCTGTTGTGTTTAGTAGAGTGCCACTTCGCTTCAGGGACAACGTACACATGCAGTAGAATCACAAAACGCTGCTTTTTCTGGACTGTTCCACATTGCACTGCAGGTGTGAGGGGTGGGGGTGGAGGGAGAGATTCCATACTTGGGAAAAAAGCAAAACTCTTACACACTGAAAAGTAAGCTAGTCTAGAAACCTTCTCCTTGATATGATAGTCTGAATAACCAGGGAGATTTCCGGGAGGAGGGAACACACAGCTATATGACACGCCTGAATGGGAGTCTGAATGGGACAGTGACTGTCCAGGAAAACCTGATTCAGCTACTCATATAGTTTGGCTGTTAGCAGCGGATTCAGGAGCAGCTCATATGGTCGGGTGGAGCTGCCCTCTCAACACTGGTTTCGCTAGTTTGCGTGGAGGGAGTTGGGGGTAGGACAGGGTAGCAGCAAGTTCAGGGCTGTGTGGGTGCACCAGTAACTGGAGGGTGGCTGCACAAGCTCCACCTCACCCCATGGGCCTCTACTAAGTTTAATTATGCAACCAAAGACACAAAGTAATATCCCAACTTTCCTTCAAAAAGAGCTCAAAGTGGCATACATGATTCTTCCCCCCACAACAACCCTGTGAGGTAGGTTGGGCTGAGACCTTGGGCCTTTATGACTGAGTAGCGATGTGAAACCTGGTCTCCCTCGCCACCCATTTCCACACAAATAGCACCATGTAATGTGACTAACCATTGCTTGTCATATCTGTGTGTATTTCAAAGCATTCTGATCATTGCAACCTGCTGCTCCACAAATCGACGATATCTAAAGCATTTTTTTCTTTCTAGACACAGCTTAAAATGGACGGCATGGAATAATTAAACAGCAACAACAACAGCAACAGCAGCAACAGCAGCAACAACAGGTAGTTTCATTTCCAGAACTTCCAGGCACAACGTCAGACACAGAGTATCATTACGATCAGGAAAGTGTTGAGTTGTGAAAAGGCTGCCCTCTACTTCTGTATGCTTGTGAAAGAACCAACCACGGAAACATGACTGCCTCTAAGCAAGTGTTTCTGAAAAACCAAACCTTCCATACATATTAGGGTAAAAATAACAAGAACGTGAGGAAAATCCCAAGTCTGGCCCAATACGTTATGTTGTCCTGAGGTGAAGGGGCAAGATAGCCACCCTCTGCTGTGCCATATGCAGAATCCAACAGGCAGCTGTTCAAACACTCTGAAAACAGTTTCAAACATTCAACCAGGAATTTCAGGGGTGCCAAGAACAGTATATTTCAGCCATCAAATGCCTGGCTAAAGAGGAATGTTTTTCGATCCCTCCTAAAAGTCAAGAATGAGGGAGACAAATGCACATCACCAGAGAGGACTTTCCACAAATGGAGAACTGCCCCTGAAAAGGCAGTTCTGCCCTCCAGCCTCTCTCCACCGTTCCCTGTCCCTCAGCAGCTGCCGCCTAATGGTATGGTTGACCCTGGGAAGTTGTAAAGAAGGGGTGCAGAGCCTGGGACCATCCAGGGGGTGCTGGCCTTCAGGTCCCAGCAGCTACATCCTGTGTGGCCAACAGGAATCATAGAAGCTATAGTACAGCAACATCTAGAGGGCCACAAATCCCACACTCATGTAAAGCAAGTTAAAAAAACACACAAAACACTTCTATCATGTTATACAGAGGTAAGCCTCACTGTATTCAGAAGGCCTACCCCTAGATCAGTGTGCATTAAGTTACAGCGTTAGTCTCTCCTTCTCTCCATCTGTTTTCTCTTGAGAAGGAGAAGGTTTCATGAGAATTGGGGTTCAAGCTTTCTTCATGGCTGTCTCCTCTCCTACAGATGACTAGGACAGTAAGGTAGTAGGACCACAATCCCTTGCATTTATACTCTCGCTTATTCAAAGATTCAAAGATGCAGGAATGGCTCAGCACACACTCGCACCAGCCTGAACATCGTAAGTGAGGGAGCCATGATTGAGTTTGCTTCCACATCCTGGGAAATCACCTGGTGCAGAGAATAAGTGAAATTAAGGCAATGGGACAAATCAATACGGAGACATGGCAAGTTGGGGCAACATAGCATCCATCATCTAGATCAAGGGAAGTAATAGTACCACTGTATTCTGCTCTGGCCAGACCTCACCTGGAGTACTGTGTCCAGTTCTGGGCACCACAGTTCAAGAAGGATACTGACAAACTGGAACATGTCCAGAAGAGGGCAACCAAAATGGTCAAAGGCCTGGAAACGATGCCTTATGAGGAACGGCTTAGGGAGCTGGGTATGTTTAGCCTGGAGAAGAGAAGGTTAAGGGGTGATATGATAGCCATGTTCAAATAGATAAAAGGATGTCATATAGAGGAGGGAGAAAGATTGTTTTCTGCTGCTCCAGAGAAGCGGACACGGAGCAAGAAAGAAGATTCCACCTAAACATTAGGAAGAACTTCCTGACAGTAAGAGCTGTTCGGCAGTGGAATTTGCTGCCAAGGAGTGTGGTGGAGTCTCCTTCTTTGGAGGTCTTTAAGCAGAGGCTTGACAGGCATATGTCAAGAATGCTTTGATGGTGTTTCCTGCTTGGCAGGGGGTTGGACTGGATGGCCCTTGTGGTCTCTTCCAACTCTATGATTCTATGATTCTAACTATAGAAAAAGAAGTGGACTCATCAGATCTGATAATCTTGTGGTATCCAGTGTAATGTTACAGCCGTCTCATCGTTTCCTTTCATTGGGTGAATTGTGGGTTAATAGTTCATAATGGCCCATTGGTATTTCCTCCACGGGAGCCAATTTTACAGAGATGGCCTTCTGATGCCTGGCGATCTCTCTTGAGTGTTTTTGAAGGCGAGACAGTGACTTCCCTGTCTATTGGGGATGTAAGGGGCCCATAAAAAGTGTATGTGCATGAGAGAGGCTGGTGGGTGCTGCCTGCAGTTTGGAATAAGGAGAGAGAGAAGCACGGAGAGCTGGCTAAAGGCATCTCTCTTCGGGACTCTTTGTGGGATCTGGTGTAGGGTAGCAGATCAATTACTATTTAGGAGTGTCAGTTGTTTGCCTCCACCTTATTCTCTCTTTGCACATTTGTAAATAAAGCAGATAATAAAGCAAAAAGTGGTATCAGACTCCAGGGCGCTCTCTCTCTCTCTCTCTCTCTCTCTCTCTCCCCCCAAAAGAAACCCTACCTAGGTAGCACTGTCCCTTGGGACATCTCCTTGCTTAGGGAAGTGTGGCACATGCAGCAATATAAAATCACAAATACTCGATGCTTGCTTTAATCAGTCTGACAAAACTATGTCACAGACCCAAATGCTTTAAATGTGGGGGTTCTTAGTTCTGAGTGATAAGTGCTTACCACCCCATGAGATGAGTTAGACCAGGCACCCCCAAACTTCGGCCCTCCAGATGTTTTGGACTACAATTCCCATCATCCCTGACCACTGGTCCTGTTAGCTAGGGATCATGGGAGTTGTAGGCCAAACATCTGGAGGGCCGCAGTTTGGGGATGCCAGAGTTAGACTATCAAGACAACTATGCAGTAGTTCTAGGTTAGGCAGAGAGCCCAAGCATAAAAATAAGCATCAGCACCCAAAATCTGTAGGATCCAAGGGCCCCCGAGTTACCTATACACATGCACTGCAGACAGAGCTGAGTAAGAGAGAGCCTGATTGGAAAAATGCAGTGATGGTGGTGATCAGCTAGAGGGCAAGGAGAGCAGAGTAGACTATATCCAGCCTCTCTGAACAGCTAATAAGCACAATTCTTGTTCCACAGAGAGGGCTCCATGTTCACAGCCCCAGTAGCTGGATCAGGAAGGGAAACACATGATACACAGCACTTTATTTAGCTCGACATGCATTTTCCAGCTTTTGGTTCTGCCTGCCTTAATGGAGGCAGCCCCCACGACAGTGTGGGATCATCAGCGAACCAGTTGCTGCTGTGAACCTGGCCTCCCATCAGCTGTGTCACTGTGCTCCCTGGGAAGAAAAGGAGCAAGGCAGTAGTGTGGAGTGTCAGTGTGGTGTGGGTGCAGTGGCAGTAGTGCTGAACTGGCTTTGCCACTGTGCTTGCACCACACTGGCCCCCCTCCCTCCTAGTAAGCACAGCAGCGTGACTGACAGCACCCATCCAGGCTGGCCACCCCTGCCAAGTGCTGATGCCAGTGGTCTAAACGTGGAAATCTGCATCCAGAGTTTCATTCAGGGGTGGGTGTTTCTCCCAGTTTCTCATCTTAAGTTCAGCTCTCCCCATTTCCATGTCAATTTGTGGGCTAGTTTTTCTTCAAGACTGTCCACATGAAAAATTGTGCGAACTTTTGTGTACATTTCTCCTAATATATGGATATTTGAAATTTGTCAAATAGGTGCATCTTTCTTAACAAGCTTTCTCTAATACAGAGCATAATATATCTGAATATTCTTTTCACTGACCTGCGTGTTTTCTGGCGCACTTTCCACAAATGTGCACTTTGGTTGGTTGCAACATACTTTGGTTGGTTACAAAATTTTGAAGACAGCTGCATTATAGTTCACATCTTGGTTCAAGGAAGTGCAGATTAGGTAAGATCACTTTAAAAATGTGAACTGAATTAATTTCCTTCCCATCCCTACTTGCAGGTAAGGACATCACCACTAACAGGTGATGGACGGTCTCAGGAAGTGCCTGTATTCCGCCCCCCCACTCCCCCCAAAAGTGGACCAGCACTGTATCAGCTTTGAGGGGTATGCCAGTGGTACACTCCCCCTACCAGTGTTGTGAACCTGCAGTAGATCAAATGCCAGGGAACAATCTGAGCACAGAGACCTGTTCATACATATTGTTTGCCCTTGTGTGAAATGAGTGGATTTTACTCCACACATTTCTTTGCCAGACAACATGAACTTATTTAATGTGTTACTTGCCTTAAGAAGAAGAAGAAGAAGAACTTACGAGAATTAGATTTAATACTTTATACTCTACTGTGGGCTACTGTGTTGACAGGGGAGTTAATTTCATCACTGCTGCTTTAAATTCTCCACTTTCTTTTCACATTATTTCTTCCCCTGGGGCTGAATGTTTAGTAATTCGGAAAAGCCTGAGCTTGGCAGCACTGAAGACTGAAGCCTTTTGTGTGGCAGGACAAGTGCAGTATGGCAAGGAACATGACAAGCTTTGGCCCTGATAGGGAATGACTGAAGGGGGGGAAGGAAAATATGGATCACCTTCCATGTGCATTTACCCAATGACCTTTGTGCTGAGGCTGCAAGTTAGGAGCCTGGTATTGAGGTCATTTTGCATGAGGAAAACCAACATCTTATGTTCGCTTCACTTGGGACACTCAGTTAAGAGCACCATAGTACATCCTACTATTATTTGTAATAATCTGGCCACATCACCCCTGCACAACTTGGGGTCAAAAGTGGACTCTGCCACTGAGCAACCTGAATAGTCATTTGTGTATATCCCTTAAGTGTGGACAATGTCATTATGTCATTTAGTCACTAGGTGGCACTGAACTCAGGGTTATCTGGGTGGAAGTGGGAGCTTCTTCTTCTTGCTCTGTTCTTCTCTGAGGGGGAAATAAAGACAATAAATTTATTGTATAGCTTCCTGACTGTGCCATCTAAGCCAGGCTTCCTTGACTTCGGCCCTCCAGATGTTTTTGGCCTACAACTCCCATGATCCCTAGCTAGCAGGACCAGTGGTCAAGGGTGATGGGAATTGTAGTCTCAAAACATCTGGAGGGCTGAGGTTGAGGAAGCCTGATCTAAGCCTTTCACCACACTAATTCGCCTCATTTGTCAAAGTTCTGGACCCAAACAGCAAAGCACGCCTAATTCCACTCAAGTCATAGAATCAACAGAACTGGGAGGGACCTCAAAGGTCCTCCTATCCAACACACAGCCAATTCAGGAAAGCCACCGCTACAATGTTCTTGAAGCGTGACCGCCTGCCTCTGCTGAAAAACCACAAACATAAGAGAGTCTACCACCTTCTGAAGCATTCTGTGCAGATACCCTTATTATCAGGAACCTCTTGCTAATGTTTAGTCAAAACCCAGACAGTCCTCACCAACTACACAATATTCCCCTGCTGGATCAGAACAACACCCATCTAGTCCAGCATCCCATTTCCAATATCTCACCTTTGACAATGTATTCCACAAGTGTCGTTGTAAGTGCCTGTTCCAGAATGGGGGTGGGAATGGGGAAGATGCCCTCAATGGATGCCCTTGCCATGGTCACCACATCCCATTTTCTTGACCTCTTCCTCTGAACCCAGCCTGCCTCTGCTGCTCTGAAGGAGAGTGTAAAGAAGTGGAGGCTGCTCCTCATTGGTCCTCATTGACCAGCTTTTGCTGGGCTAGCAGACCCACTAGAAAAATCAAACCAGGGCACATTTAAGCAGGTCTTGCAAGATCACAGTTATGACATTCTACATAAAGAGGTGTGGGTTTTTTTTGGGGGGGGGATGCTTTAGGAGGTGTGTCCTCACTCAAAAGATAAACATATTTACCAAGAGCTGATTAACACAAGACCATTTCCCCATCTTCTATGCCCAGTAATACGAATTCTGACTGACAGCAGCTCTCCAAGGTCTCAGGCAAAAGCTTTGGTGAGCTTTGTCACCACTTTGGCAGGAATTGGATCTGAATCCTTAGCTGTACAAGGTTCATATGCACCCAAACTTTAGGTGCCCTGACCATAAATATCTCAAAAACTTTTTAATACAGTGCAAAAAATGTGCTAACAAACTGCTAAGCGTCATTTACTACAGATTGGCATGGGAGATTGTATATAGATTGACCAGCATGTTTTCTTCCATCAGCCAGTATCATAAATCTGAGGCCGAACTTCCTCCCCTCAGAGTGTAGAGGTAGCCCTGATTGCTGGGAAAGGGGCTTTTCAGATGAGGAATTACACCCAAGCAGACAGTCAAGGCCTGCCAAAAATACTGGGCAGGTCAAGCAAGCCTCACCTTCCATCAAAACTCCTGCCAAACATGCCAGCATCCCACCACAAAGGTTGTTCCAATGCCTACCATGCACACGCACACACACACACACACACAACCTTTCTGAATCAATGAGGGGAGCTGCAAGATGCAACTTTTCCACAAGAACCAACCCAGCGTCACATATTTTGCCTACACCGAAAAGCAATTTTTTGTTTGTTTGTGCTGCAGTATCCAAGACAGGGAAGCCTCTTTCCATCCAGCACAATGCATGAGTAATCAGGACAGTGGACTGCCTTGGTCCCATGAGCCCAAGCAAGAGAAGGCGTCCCAGCAGGCCACTTAACAGCTGTGACAGCATGTCTGTTTCCTCGCTTACTGCCACCAAACACTGCCTGGTTCTGCATCGTTCTCAGGCTTCAGGGGCATTAATCCACTATGAAAATTTGTGTGCTATCATCATCAATTTTTTTATCCTACCCTTCCTCCAATTAGCTTAGGGGGGCACTCATTCTCATACCTAAAGGAGCGTCTCCACCCCCATCGTTCTGCCCGGACACTGAGGTCCAGCACTGAGGGCCTTCTGGTGGTTCCCTCGTTGCGAGAAGTTGCAGGGAACCAGGCAGAGGGCCTTCTCGGTGGTGGCGCCCGCCCTGTGGAACACCCTCCCATCAGATGTCAAAGAGAAAAACAGCTACCAGATTTTTAGAAGACATCTGAAGGCAGCCCTGTTTAGGGAGGCTTTTGATGTTTAATAGATTATTTTATTTCATTTTTATGTTGGAAGCCGCCCAGAGTGGCTGGGGAAACCCAGCCAGATGGGCGGAGTATAAATAATAAATTATTATTATTATTATTATTATTATTATTATTATTATTATTATTATTATTATTATTTCCTCGTTTATGCTCTCGACAGCCATGTGAGATAGGTTAGCTTGAAATACAGTGACTAGTCTTAGGCTGATTGACATCTGGTGCCCTTTTAAAATGTGTTGTGGAAGTGGGGGGTATTATTGGGTTGCTTTTGTTTCTGATATTGTGATTTTATGTTGTGAACTGCCCCGAGAGCTATGGGCATATTTAATAAATTTAACAAATTTAATAAATAATAAGAATACAGTAGTCCAATGAGCTTTGTGGCTATGTAGGAACTAGAACTAAAAAATAAAAAAATAAATCACTATCAGTCTTCCTACTCCAGTGATAGGGAATCTGTGGCCCTCAATATGTTGCTGGACTCTAATTTCATCAGCCCCAGTCAGCATGCCCAGTGATGAGGCTTGATGGGAATTGTAGTCCAGAAGCATCTGAATAGCCACCATTTTCTTATCCTTGTCCTACTCCAACATTCTATCAACTATACAAAACTGACAGTCATGTTTATGTCTCTCCCACACTGTATTGCACCAATGTTACAGAGGTGGGCACAAATGCTCTGGAAGTTTTGGGCTTGTGGGGAGGGAAGAGGGAAAAATTCATTTACTTTGACATATGAAGTTTGCATTGACTCTTCTTGAAACAAGCACCTGAACAAAGCAAGCTGTTCTCACAGGAATCCCAGGCCTCCTGATACTCCAAGAAGTGGGGCACAGATACAGAAGAAATAGAACAACAGTTTGTTGCTTTCTTAAATTACTCTGGTATGTGCAAAATTACTCTGGTATGTGCAGGCATCCCCAAACTGTGGCCCTCCACATGTTTTGGCCTACAACTCCCATGATCCCTAGCTACCAGTACCAGTGGTCGGGGAGGATGGGAATTGTAGTCCAAAACATCTGGAGGGCCGAAGTTTGGGGATGCCTGGACTAGAGGAATGAATCCAGATGCTTAGATGAACCTACAGCAACAATGTTCAGATGGATCTATAAATACAATGGTCTGGTCACAGAAATAACTTGGGCCTGCATTTCCATTTGGTGTTGACCTCTTTCAGGCACTAAAGTAGTATGTGGGGAATGGGAGGTTTGTAGGAGGCATGTGCCCTGTCCCTGGCCCCACTGTTTTTGCCATGCATGCACTGCTCCAACCTTTCTGCCACACTAAAAAATAATGTGGCTCTTCTCGGGCTTTAATCTGGGTTTTGACAGTGAGATTTGTCAAGGCCACTGCCAGACCACAAGGCCACCAACTTTACCCATGGGACTGCCAAGCCCGTGGGAGCACTGATGTGCCAAAAAAAGCATCTGTACATCCACAGACATCAGTGCATCCTTACAGTACACAAGGAGTTTCTCCCCAAAGCTGAAATCGGGAAGGATGACCACCTGCATGGTGATCCATGTGTACATACACTGCTCTGTGCATGGAACCAGGAACAGCACTAAATTAATATTGAATCTTCTACTGCTAGGTTACTTAAAAGGGCAGAAATATCAGGTGACTCCTGAACAAAGACGCTAGAACACTTATGCATCAGTGAGTTGTTTCCTGAACCTCTCTGAAAAAGCAATGCTCCTTTAGGGATGCCACACCTGCATTTATGAACATAACCCCCTGAGAACTCTGAAAAGAATGAAATGCTTGGAATTCATAAAAAAAATGAAAGGCAAAAAAAATGAAAGGCACAAATACAGGATGGGGGACACCTGGCTTGAGAGCAGTACATGTGAAAAGGATCTAGGAGTCTTGGTAGACCACAAACTTGACATGAGTCAACAGTATGATGCAGCACCTAAAAAAGCCAATGCTATTCTGGGCTGCATCAATAGGAGTATAGCATCTAGATCAAGGGAAGTAATAATACCACTGTATTCCGCTCTGGTCAGACCTCACCTGGAGTACTGTATCCAGTTTTGGGCATCACAGTTCAAGAAGGATACTGACAAGCTGGAACGTGTCCAGAGGAGGCCAACCAAAATGGTCAAAGGCCTGGAAACGATGCCTTATGAGGAACAGCTTAGGGAGCTTGGTATGTTTAGCCTGGAGAAGAGAAGGTTAAGGGGTGATATGATAGCCATGTTCAAATATATAAAAGGATGTCATATAGAAGAGGGTGAAAGGTTGTTTCCTGCTGCTCCAGAGAATCGGACACGGAGCAATGGATTCAAGCTACAAGAAAGAAGATTCCACCTAAACATTAGGAAGAACTTCCTGACAGTGAGAGCTGCTTGACAGTGGAATTTGCTGCCAAGGAGTGTGGTGGAGTCTCCTTCTTTGGAGGTCTTTAAGCGGAGGCTTGACAGCCATCTGTCAGGAATGCTTTGATGGTGTTTCCTGCTTGGCAGGGGGTTGGACTGGATGGCCCTTGTGGTCTCTTCCAACTCTATGATTCTATGATTTAAGATCTTAGAGAGCCACAAGAGATTAAGATAGGTCCTCTTGGATCAGACCAAAGGCCCATGTTGTCCAGCATCCTGTTCTTACAGGGGCCAACCAAATTGCTGTGGGGGAAACCCACAAGCTGGACATGAAGGCAACAACATTTTTTGTGTCTGCATTCCCCAGTAAGTGTCTCCAGGAAGTAGTATGGCTAGTAGCCTTTGATAAACCACTTTGAAGTTTTATTCCTGTAAACCACCTGGAGGTTTTATTACATGGGATAAAGAATGAGTGAACAAGGAGACAGTTGAATCCTCATAATCAAGGGTGGGGAACCTGTGGCATCCCTAGATGTTGCTGCACTCCAGCTTCCATCAGCCCATCTAGCATGGCCGGTGGTCAGGGAAGATGGGAGTTTTACTCCATCAAATCGGGGGGTGGGGTGGTGGTAATCAGGTCCTGTACCCTTGTTCAAAATGGCCTAGACTCGTTGTACTTGCAGTGGTCACCATGAATGGTGGCTGGTTAGCTTTTGGCTCTTTGGGGAAATCAAGAAAGGCCTCGCAGAACTTTTTTTTAAAAAAAACAAACCAAAACATAATTTTATTTAATTCCTTCCTTCCTTCCTTCCTTCCTTCCTTCCTTCCTTCCTTCCTTCCTTCCTTCCTTCCTTCCCCACCCATCCGGGTTTTCCGAGCCATTCTGGACAGGTCCAAACAGAATATTTTATTATTATTATTATTATTATTATTATTATTATTATTATTATTATTTAAAATGTGATAAAACATCAAACATTAAAAACTTCCCCAAACAGGGCTGCCTTCAGATGTCTTCTAAAAGTCAGATAGTTGTTTATTTCATTGCCATCTGATGGGAGGGCATTCCACAGGGCGGGCGCCACTACCAGGAAGGCCCTCTACTTCTTTGAATCCTATATTTAATAAAGATCAGCTGGTTACAATTCTTTGGCTTAGCAAATTGACTTTGATGGTTGTGTTATATATTAAACTTGCTATCCCAGGCATACACATTTAGGAGAAAGTTCCATGGGAACCAATGAAACTTATTCTATGCATGTATAGGAATTACATCACACTGTTGTGCTGGTGTAAATGAATCAGCTTAATTGGCAAGTCATTTTTTTAAAAGAAGACAAATGGTAATCAGGTAACTTACCCCCTCCACTTATAGATGTGAAAGAATAGCAATGATGAAAAGGACTTCATTGTGGATATGAAAAGAAACAGCAATGATTTACTATTTTCATTTTTAAAAAGTGATATAAATGATATGAACAAGTGAGATCTCACTGTCACAAGCCAGAACACCCCCTTAATATCTTCATATAGGCTAAAGAAGCCTAATCGTTCTGCAAGATAAAGCAGTATGAACGCAGCCAATCTTTCTAGAACCCAGATGCAAGCTAGCAGAATTTAATGAGTCAGTGTGCTGACTGAATAAATTCTCCTTCCCCCCACTCCAGGATGTGTAACCGTAGCTAGCTTAAAAATAATAATAATTAAGCAGCATACTTGAGCTTGGTTGCACAGACGTTTTACAGATAAGCAGTTCTATTAAGGGACTTCTGCCCCGCTTCTTGTTTTTTTTAATATATATTTATATGGTCTGATTGAACAGTGCCTTGTTGCTGTCCATGGTACTGAACAATGCCTCGGAGCTTCAGGGTACAGTCCCTCCAATGTATCATGCAGCCTCATTAAGTGGTAACACTCCAGCAAAATGAGTCTGTTTGCTTGAAATTCTGTCCACAAGGCGACTGCATCAGTATTGTGCTCTTCACAACCCAAGGCCTGCTCTGCTGCAACCCAATACTGAGATTCTCCCCCCCTCAAAAACAACAACCCAAAACCATAATTGGTAATTGAATCCTATTAAGGGATCAATATTTCACCCCCACCTCCCAGACTCTTGGAATAGACTTTAGCATATTATTTGAACCCTTTTGGCTACACAAATCCATCAACTGCAAACACCATCAAAGGTACTCTCTCTCTGGATATCTGCAGAGCAGTCACTGGGTACAGTCTTGTCTGCAGTACACACACCCCTATATGTATATTATGGGGATATAAATACACAGAGGTAGGAAATGACTGCTAGCCAAGTACATTTTCTTGATTTTTTTTACCATGAATTAATATTACAAAGAAACACACACACACACAGAGGCACATGCTCAAATGCAGACACAAAGCAGCTGCCTTATGAAAGAAGCACGTTTTTTACACATTTGGAGTCCCAGGCAATGCAAAGATCCACAAACTGCAGTAAAACTGCCACACTGAATAGCCATTCCCAGCAATATTCTCCCGCAACACCTCGAAGGAAATGGATTTTTCTTTCATAGCTTAATCAGTCAAATCAACAGTAATTCCCCCATGGAGAGAGATGTTTGTTAAGCAAGCCCTGTTGTATTATTTATTTGTTTGCAGGGTGTTTCAAGGCTGGAAAAGGACTAGCAAGAAACACACAGTGCTTTTTCAAGCAAAAAAAACAGATCACAATTTTCCTTTCTTAGCAATTTCTCCTCTGCGTCCTAGTGCATTGCTGATAGTCATTGGTACTGGAGGGTGGGGGTTGAGAATCCCTCAGCATAGTTACCAGTAAATCATGCATTTTTTTTAAAAATTACCCAAGTAGATGCAGCAAAAGGTCATAATCCAACTTCCATGCCCCCATGAAGCATTAAGCTGAAGCAGGAAGCCCACTAGCTTGTTCAGGCCAGTAGACTCTCTCCTACACTTGACCTAGACTGCCTTACATAATGTGGAACCAGCGCGGTATCCTGAATGTCATCCCTCACAGGAGTAGCAAGTGCTGGCAGCAGGCGGGCTGGTAGTTTGCATGAAGATCACGGAGCCTCTCTCTCTCTCTCTCTCTCTCTCTCTCTCTCTCTCTCTCTCTCTCTCTCTCTCTCTCTCTCTCTCTCTCTCTCCCCAACCCCCCTGAAAACTGGGCTGCTCAAAGAGAAGAGGGACGATTAGCTCAGAAAAGCCGGTGTCATTCTTCCCCTGGAACGAATGACCGGGATAGATGAGAGGCAGGCAGCAAAATCTGCATTTGTCCTTACAGCCAACCTCACACATTCCCTGTCGTATTGTCTCGAGGACTGCATAGCTGCAGCTCATGTGAGCCAGAGAGAGGCAAGTGAGGAAAGGATATGATGCTTGCCTGTGTTTTCTCAGTGTGGTGAGTAGAAGGCAGAGACAGAGGAACGGAAGGTCAGAATCTTAAATGCTTTCGTTCAGTAAATCGTGCTCAGTGTGCATGTCGCAGTTGTGTCACTATAGGAGTATTTATGTGCGGATACCGTCACTCATGGACCATTTGACATGTTGAGCTGAATGCAGTTGATTGATTTGTATTTTTTGCCCATGCAAAGCATGTGTAAAACCGACTCTAAAGAGGGGTGGTCTTTTTTTTTTGGTAATTATTCCTGTTCATGGGGATTCCTGCCTTTAATTGTTTTCTGGAGATGAGCACCTGAGAATTCCCTAGATTGCAACTGTGTTTAGAATATATTAGCGCTTTCTCTGGAAGAGAGGCAAAAGGAACTAAACAGAAATGGGCACTTGGCTTGCAAGAGTTGTCAAAGACCTATACAGAATTCTATCACTGGGTAATAGCGAGGATTGTTTGAAATAATGTATATGATTTGAATTCCTCCTCCAATTTACTTGACAAGTGTGTAAATAAGTAGGAATGCCAAAAAAAGAAAAGAAAACCCAAGCAAATGCAACCTTCTTTAACAACAACAGGAAAAGAGGAAATGTTGTCAACATGGTTATTGAACTTTACTATACGGCTTTGTTCTGTTTTGGGTTGCTAACGTGTAAAGGTGAGCCAGGTGATAAATAATGTAATCCTGTAATAATGACCTTCCTGGAACAGACCAAAGGTCTCTCTAGTCCAATACTCTGCTTTCAGCAGTAGCTAGAGAGACATCCCCACTGCTGTCAGCATTGTTGGGATACTGCCTCTGAATAAGGAGGCTCCATTTCTAGTGAGTATAGTTAGTAATCATGAATGGATCCTTCTTCCATACCCTTTTAAAAGCCTTGCATTCTATTCTAACCGCTGTGCAAGGAAACACTTTTGGAGGGTGCCCAAAACATATCAGTTAGTTTGGTGGTTTGATCCTGAGTTCTAGTGCTTTGAAGAAGAAAAAAATGGGGGCAGAATAATCTGCATGTGTGCACACACTCTCCATATCAAAAATCAATTTATAAATCTGATTTGTCCCCAGATTAGTCATTTTTACCTAACCTAAAAAATCCTCCTCCTCATCAGCTTTTCTTCCAATGCTCCAATAAATTGTACTTACTATTTTATGTATGTTCCACATTCTAAAGGATGGGAATATATATATATATATATATATATATATATATATATATATATATATATACCGGTATATATATATATATATTGTGAGTGAGCGATGAAGATTGCACTTGGTGTTCTAATGTTGGGTGCACCATATATCTGCGTAATCTTAATAAATGCAAGTTGCTGTTATATTTTCAGTTCTTTCCCTAATATTTCAAACACTCAGGGCCTGGCATTCTCATTTAGCTTTTGACCTGACATCATGGCCCCAAAATCTGCTTCCTAGGTAGCTGCAATCAATGTAGATATCATTTGCCCTTAAGTCATAACCCACACCTATCATGTTGCCTCTGTTTCCTTCAACCTCCTCCTCAAAACTGACTTATCCCATGAAGCCCTTGACAGAATCTCTCAATTTTGTGTCATACCTGAGATGTAAGCTCATTGAGGGCAGGGGCTTGTCTTTTTGTCTGTCACTCTGTAAAGTGGCATGCACACTGATGACGCTGTCTAAACAAGCAACTAAACAAAGTGGCAAATATTAGGAGCATTGTAATTAGCTTGCTATTATTCCAATACACTTTTATTGCATCTCATCTGTCGTGCTGTTGCACTTTCACCTAGTTTGGAGATCTCCTTTCAAAGCTCTCTGGTGTCGTCTTGTTGGCATTTATCTGTCTCAGGAGACAATGGAGTGTGCATCTGGAGGGGAAGTCAAAACCGATGTGTTAGCAGCAATGAAGTGACCTCCCCAGGGTGCAAGCCAGGGCAGTGTGTATGAAGGTCCTGATCGGGATGTATTTGAGTGTCTGCTATGGACCAGAACAATCCCTACTTTAATTCCTCAGCATTTGCCACAGCCCAGTCAGAAAGCCAATTTCTAACAGTATATGCTTGTATGTTCAATCCTCCTCTTTGGAAGAACTAATGTCGTTCGGTTGCGATTTCCCCACAATAAAACTTACGTCTTTACTTCATTAATGTGCCAGTGGATTAAAAACTTCTCTGACTAAGCATAATCAAATGCTCTGTAGGTCACAGACTATTGGCAAGTAGATACATTTTGGCTTCTGGTAAGAGAAATTGCAGCACCACTAAAGACTTAGGAAAGTTGCCTCTTTGGTGCTGCTGTTTAGCCACCCTGGCATCCAGGCACGTCCAAGGGGTGGGATAGCCAGGTACACTTGCCCAGGCCTTGGAGGGCTAAGTTGGCCATGGAGGACTCTGCCAGGGGCCTCTCAGCCAAGTGGGGACTTAATGGGCTATCCCAGGGCCTCAGACAAGCTCTGCACAGACCTGCTGGCACCTGTCTAATAATGAAGGCAACACCCACCCACCCACCCACCCACACCTGCATGCATGCACACCTGTTTACTTTGCACAGCAACAAGTTATAAAAACATGAGGTTGGAGCTTGAGAGTGATGCATTCCTGCCAGATTCATAACCTTTGCAGAGCAGTCGAATCCTTCACTGAGTGGGGATGAAGTCACTACTAAATTCTGCTGTGAAAGCAGAACAAAATTCTGAGCCTGTATAGAGGATTTATATCAGTTTGGCATTAGTGATGTGCTAGTAGTACTCTGCCAGTGCAAGGGTTCAAAATGGGTAGAGTTGTGCTTGGTCAGAATCCTATGCTTGCTTAGAGCAGTGTTTCCCAAACTACAACGCCCATCATCCCTAGATAGCAGGACCATTGGTCAAGGATGGTGGGAAATGTAGTCCAAAAACAGCTGGAGGCCCAAGTTTGGGAAACACTGGCTTAGAGCTTGGTCTGGCTCCTCATGGAGCATATACTTATGCCTTCAAAAGAGGTGTCAAAGGTGAATGATCAGCAAGAGACCATGGCACATATAAAGATGTGCTGCATGGGGAGACAGCACACTGCCCTTGTGTCGTGAGAGCTTAGTGCAAACCAGTGAGAACTTGGGTGTAAGGAAGGGCTTTGCACAAGCAAGCAGTCAATGTTAGCTACAAAAGAGGAAGGACGGATAATTAACTCTCACCTGGTCTGAGAAGCTTTACAGGTACTTTGCTGCAGGACTGGAGGCACAAACCCGCAACAAGAAGCCCAGCTTTGATCCCACAGCTAGGCTACAAGAATAAGCTGTAGCACGCAGGTAAGCAAAGAAGTCATCCGGTTAGGATTAGGACTCATACTTCAAAGGGCAAACTGTGAACACCAGCCATCTCTTCCACCTGCTCTCCAAGGAGGGAGATGGTTGTGTAGAACATCCACTCTCATGATCACAGAGTGCCTTCTCCCTCCAGCCCCACACAGTTAGAGGCAACTGGCTTAGCAGCCTTCTGCTACTCAACAGGAAGCATCAGAGTCCCTCACAGAGGAGAGGCAAAAAATATGCCCCGTGCCACAAAATAAAAAAACCCCAAATGCAAATAAGTCCACCCCTGCCATCCATGCACAGGTCTTTGCATCATTTGGTGATGACTATTAGCTGCTACTTCTTGCAACTACTGGCACAATGCTCACGATTATTATTCTTTTTTAATATTTCAGGTAAGAGCAAGAGCACCCAGCACAGAATTGGGCAAACTGCAGGCAGCATTTTTCCCAGTGGAGAGATGAAGGTTACCGCGCATGACTATACAGTCTCCCCCAACAGGTGGATCTCCAAATGTAGACCTCAGGAGAATTGCCAATGGGTAAGTAGGGAGCCAAGCTGTGATGTGACAGCCCTTTCTCAAGCCCTGACTCAACAACGAATGAGCACCTAGTCATCAGAATTATCCATGGCAGCTGCTTCCTATTCTTCCTTCCCACCTCCATCTTTTTCTTGTCTCCACACAGGCAGCCACTGAAACTGCAAGTAAAAGGATGCTTCTCACACCCAGTGCCATGTAGAACGCAAGTGAGGCCTCCAGCGACAGAGACAGCAGATCAACATGACCAGTGAGGAGAATAATCCCAGCTGTTTCCTTTGTGATTTATTTGGTCCTAGCAGGGTTTCTGCACCTACCCAGAGTTCATTCATTCATTCATTCATTGCATTTATACAACCCCTTTTTCTCCAAAGAGGAAGGGGGGACAAAATTTCAAAGGTACACGAAATAAGGTTGGTTTGGTTCAATATGTTTTGAAGTACATTTCCTTTTCAGGGCACGCCCAGCATACAGATGATCTGGCTATAGAGCACACTGAAAAGCACTGGCATTTTTGAGATGCCCCTGAAGAAGCGTACTTCCAAACATGTTGAGTGTCAAATAAATACTTCCAAACATGTTGAGTGTCAAATAAATACTTCCAAACATGTTGAGTGTCAAATAAATAAAGCGTACTTCCAAACATGTTGAGTGTCAAATAAATATTGTTTCAGGCACCTTCAAGGTTTTGTCTCCTGCTCCCCACCAACACATTTTTCATTGGAAAGTTCTGTGTCTTTCTTTTGTCTCGTCTCTCTGCATTTGGACACATCTTAAGATGTAATAACCAAATTTCGCAATTTTTCTTGAGGAGTTTCCCCAGCCCTCCTCATTTCAAAAGAAGCCTGGATTTTTAAAGAAAATGCACCTTGGACCAGTGGGCAAAAATAGTGCTGATCTATTATTGGCAGAGTTCCCATCTCCTGCTCTGGAAAACAAAATTGTTTCCTGACAACTGGGGGGCGGGGAGGGTGGGATGAGGTGTGTGTGTGTGTGTGTGTGTGTGTGTGTGTCGCACAATGCAATTGTCTCTTCTGAATCACACTTGCTTCTATTGCAAAGGGTGGTATGTAATTTGTGGTAAGAGAGAAATGCTTTGGCTGCAGTCCTCAAACCACTTAACGGTGGAGCTGCCCCTCCGGCTTCAACCTGCCCCGTTTTGAGTAAATGAGTTAAAGAAGACTGTGGCCTAGCAAAACAGCAGAAACAGAACAAGTGTTAAGTGACTTACATGTCTCCCACCTTCCGGAAGCTGCCCAACTCTGCCCTTGTTTATGGTTACAGAATATCACCATCAGTTAGGAAATGTAATACCCTGGTGAATATCAATATACTTTTACAGGTAGGTAGCCATGTTGGTCTGACATAGTCGAAACAAAACAAAACAAAAAAATAAAAAATTGCTTCCAGTAGCACCTTAGAGACCAACTAAGTTTGTCATAGGTATGAGCTTTCGTGTGCATGAAGAAGTGTGTATGCACACGAAAGCTCATACCTATGACAAACTTAGTTGGTCTCTAAGGTGCTACTGGAAGCAATTTTTTTAGTCTGCTCTTGGTTTTAGTCTGAATGTATATGGCTGCACTGCATGTTACAATTGGTGTTGTTTAATAATGATAATGATAATAATAATGATAATAATAATGATAATATAATGATAATAATGATAATAATGATAATGCTAAACACTAAATATACATATATCAGCCAGGTTGTTCAGAGAACTAAACACACTTCATAGAATCATAGAGTTGGGGGTGGGCATCTAGTCCAACCCTCTGCAATGCAGGAATCTCATCTAAAGTACCCACGTTCCTTTGTGATCAATTAGACAGAAGATCAATTACTGAATTTGTTTGGTGTTTACTGGAAGATGAATAGACAAATGCCTTGCATCCTGACCTCATGCTTGCTTATTCAAATACTTCCAGCTACAGTTCAGTTTGGACATCATGCCAAACCATGGTTTGCCAAGGTTTTACTGTGACATCTGAATTGACAAACGAAGTTGAGAATGGTTGTCAACTTCCCTACAATGGCAGGTTGAGCAGGTGAAGTTCTAGGAGGAAATGAAGGAATGTTGTAGTGGAAGGATGGGCCCCAGCTATTGCTGGACTACAACTTGCAGCATCCCTGCTCATTGGGGTTGATGGGAGTGAGGCCACAGTTTCCTCATCTTGCTATGCACACCTTGGTTCAATTCAGATATGCCACAAACCATGGTTTGTGTTAATCGTGCTTTCGAAATGAGCATACAACCAATCCATGGTTTGTGCTCTGTTCCTCGCTTTCCCAAGTGTCCCTTGGTGCTGTCCCAAACCAGTCTGCTGTGCCTTGCTTTTTACAAAGCAATACCATGTGTGAGGCTTTGTTAGTATTTCATTTATTTACTTGCAGACTTTCTAACCATGCTTACAGTACTGAAATACTGCACCGTGGTTACAGTAAGTGCCACACTTTAACAACAAAAGGAGTACCTTGAGTACCCCCCAAAGAAGAGCACTGTACTCTTCACCAAGTAGTTACATTGGCCAGTTATCTCATGGGAGCAGTGCAGCTGAGGATTCTCTTGCCCCCAAAGGCCACAGGATCCTCATGCCAGCCTGGCATATACAGAGTTGCAGCTGAAATCTCTCTCTCTCTCCTACCCCCCAAGTCTGTTACAAATGCCATGACTTGGCAGCAGGTGGCTTGATAGCATGAAGATGATGAGTTAGCAGGAAAGGATTGATCAGATCGTTGTCTTACATGGACTTGGGGGAATTCTGATCCGTTAAATGCACTTCTTTCTCATGGCTATTTCAGGCCTACACCCCAGCCCTCTAAGAGTTGCTGCCCTGGCATAATGAATACTCCCTTCCCAGTGCCACGGTGCTATTTGGGCCCCATTTCTTCAGTCAGGGCTAGCTCCAGATTTGGGAAGGCTTGTGGGGGGGGAGTTCTCATTGGTGGACCCCTTCTTATTTTAATGGGCTCCTTTGGTCTTACCTGGCAGTGGTGACAGCAGGAATGCTGGGAGCTGCTGTTTTAATTTCCCACAAAGCCCCGAACACAGTGTCACTCTGGGTGTCCTGAACCCCTAGCTTACCTGGGACCAATATGCAAAGTCCAAAGGTCAATCCACACAAGCAAAGTTTAAAGGTCAGGAAATGCAGCCCAGGGTCAAGCCAAGTAATCAGGTCTGCAGTCCAGCACTCAGGATCCTGTCAAACCTGAAGTACAGTCCTGTAGAGCAGTGTTTCCCAACCAGTGTGCCTCCAGATGTTTTGGGACTACAACTCCCATCATTCCTGACCACTGGTCCTGCTAGCTAGGGATGATGGGAGTTGTAGTCCCAAAACATCTGGAGGCACACTGGTTGGGAAACACTGCTGTAGAGGCCTAGAAGCATCCAAGCCAAGGTCTATCAACATAGGCAGTTGAGCAGACACAGCTCCTCAACTCTTGCTTCCCTTTTATACTTTGCATGCTAATTGCGGCATCTGGGCTAGATTAGACATGTGACCCTCACCTGTTCCAAGCCCACTGCAGCTGAGGAATCACACACCTCCTCCCAGAGCTAGGGAGCCCCACCTGGCCAGCTAGGGAGCTGGGCTGTGGGCCCTTGCCTGCCTCAGCCTCCTAGAGCACCCCTTCTGCTGCTCCCTATGCCTCAAAGCCCACCGTGTTTGTGAAGACAGCCCCCCCCCCCAGCATTTTGATGTCCCGGATCCAGTCGTAAGAATGTTGGTGGGTGTGAGGCGGACTGGTTAAAAATTGCACAAATGAAATGCATGGAAGGCGGAGAGCTTAAAAGCTCTTTTGTACAGGGTTTTCCTGGTGCAGCGATAGCTTTCAAGCACTCAGACTCGCTTACTGAGTACTGAGAGCCAGTGTGGTGTAGTGGTTAGGAGCGGTAGACTCGTAATCTGGGGAACCGGGTTCGTGTCTCTGCTCCTCCACATGCAGTTGCTGGGTGACCTCGGGCTAGTCACACTTCTCTGAAGTTTCTCAGCCCCATCCACCTCACAGGGTGTCTGTTGTGGGGGAGGAAGGGAAAGGAGATTGTTAGCCGCTTTGAGACTCCTTCGGGTAGTGATAAAGCGGGATATCAAATCTAAACTCTTCTCCTCTTCTTCTTCTTCTTCTTCTTCTTCTTCTTCTTCTTCTTCTTCTTCTTCTGGGCACTGGGAGGCTCTTGTGAGATCTTGAATGGTCCCCAAAGATATTTCTAGAGCCTCCCAGAGCCTAGTAAGCAAGACAGCGAACATTTAAGGGGGGGGTTGCAACCCATTTGGCTCACTGCCTCTGGCAGGAAATATTTCTCGTGCAGGGATGGTTCCAAGGGGTGGTTTGTGTATGACTGTGAACCACCCCCAGAACATAACCTCGGTGCAAGTTGTGAGTTACATGTACTGTTCCTATTCTATTGCATTTGGAATGTGAGGTCAGTCACATTTGTGGGAGAGACCCCCTCAGAGTCTGCTCTAATCCAAAATGTAGATTAATAAATATATTTATATGGGTAAGCAATATAAAGAATGCTGTCCTGTATTCTATTATTTGGGTTTCCCCGGTAAAAACAGAAATAATAATAATAATATTGGTTAGTAATGGCAGGAGTGAAATTTATTTGTGTAGCCGCAAGCTATCACAAAGGTAGAATATCAATATCAATACAAAATAAAATGCTTGAACAGTACCTATAACATTGATGGGCAAAGTAAAATAGCACTTATGTGTCATTAAGACTGGCACATTCCCAACCTAGAGCTGCCCTCTTACAAATAGTTACACGTGTGTGTATATGTGTTTATATATCTATATACAGTGGTACCTCTAGTTGCAAACGGGATCCGTTCCGGAGGCCCGTTCGCAACCTGAAAAGGTCCCATCCTGAGCGCCGCGTCTGCGCAGGCACGTGATGTAATTTGTCACTTCTGCACATGTGCAAAGCATGATTTAGCATTTCTGCGCATGTGCGCAGGTCACAGTGAACCCGGAAGTAACCCGTTCCGGGACTTCTGGGTTTTGGCGCATCCGTATCCTGAAGAGACACATCCTGAAGTGGTCGTAACATGAGGTATGACTCTGTATATTTTGTCACCCTGGCCTTCTTTGCAGGAAGGTGCGGAATATAAATCCTTCTTCTTCTTCTTCTTCTTCTTCTTCTTCTTCTTCTTCTTCTTCTTCTTCTTCTTCTTCTTCTTCTTCTTCTTCTTTTCTCTCTCTCTCTCTCTCTGTGTGTGTGTGTGTGTAAATACCTTTTAAACATAAGGCAAATCTGTATAATAAAGACAACATCTAGGGATGGTTTATTTGGATTCTTTTCCTCTTCAGGACGCCACTTGTGATCTGAACCCTGCACCCTCAGCATTTGCTGCTGCTTTTCCTTAGCTGTCAGGTCAGCATCCCTGCTTCACCCAACTCCTTCTGTTGTACAGCTGGGCATTTCTCCTTATGCATCGCCCCCCAAGAAGAAACGCATCACCCAACAGAGGACAATGAAATGCAGGCCTGTTTCATGGCAGCCGCTCTGCAGATAGCTATTAGCTATCAATTACCTCGGAGAATTCTTAAAGAAACCCTAGAAAGTAAGCCAGTATTACTCTCCCTGTATTGGAGGTGGAAGGCTTAGACTGGCTGCCCTCCATTAATATACATAGATTATAGGAGTGACGGTCACTTTCCCTTCAAGGAATAGGAGACCTCCAGAATAGGTAGATGCCTTCTTCACTGCCCATTTCTGAATGTGATCAAGTTATCTGGGCACATGCATTATTATTATTTGCTCTTCCTGCCCAGTTTCTGTCTGCACTGGCTCGGTTTCTCCTACAGTGAATATGCTTCCTTAAACATGTCCACATTTCATTCAAGACTGAAATCCACCTCTGAACTGAAGAGAGGTGAGCAATGATGACTTGCGTAGGGGCCTTTGCTCCTTTCATTGGGGTGGTGGCTGCTGGGGAATTTTTTTGTGGCCCTCTCTCTTTTTCTGCTCTTTTAGGTGTGACAACCCTTTGGTGTTATGACACATCGTCACAGGGGCCATTTAGTGATTGATCACAATTGCACTTTCTGAGAAATGTGTCTGTTGGCCCAGAAAAGTTGCGCTCTCTCTCTCTCTCTCTCTCTCTCTCTCTCTCTCTCTCTCTCTCTCTCTCTCTCTCTCATTATTTTGATCCCAGCCCCTCTCTTTAACTCAGTTTGGCTCTCCACATGTCAATCTAGCTTCTATTGTCTTTCCCTCTCCTAATGTGGCACCTGGTTCCTCCCTCCTCAGCCCTTCTGTACAGATTACTTACTGTTCTGTCTCTCCCTATCTCTCACTCCCTAACTCCCTCTACAACTTTAATCAAATAATTGCCAGTCACAAAGGACTATTTCCGTAATGAAAAAATCAATATTTTCCATAATGAAAATGGTCCATTTCTGTAATAAACCACATATTTGATCATTCTGAGCTCTGGCTTGTCCCTTATGGTAGACCTAGTTTTCCCATGGCACAATGTGACTGTTGCTTAAAGGTCTTAAAATAAGGCATCAAGTGTATGTGTATATTGTTATATCACGTGTTGACAAGGACACATGGTAGGATTCACAGAAAATGCATTTTCCTTGGCCAGCAAAGATATCTGGTTTATGCATAATAAGGGTCTTCTCTTCAACGAACTCAACACAAATGCAAGATCCTCCTGCAAACACTACCTTTTAGTAGCATCACTGCATCAGCCAGTATCACACTGTTTCATCAAAATTGCATGTGGCGCTCTGTGCATTCTGAGGGCTTTAAATCATAATTCATGATAGGAAGAGTTTTTGATGCCTCTGCTGTTGGACTCGCACATAACCTTGGGAACCTATTCCAGAAAATGGTGGTAGCACCATGAGCTCTCCTAAGTGTTCAAGTTGACCGATGCCAACATGCAGTGCTGTAAAGACATGGCTTCTTCTGCGATCACGTTACACAGATTTATGGTTCAGGATTATGGATGCAGCCTCAGCAGTAAAGGCAGTTAAGGGCTACTTTCATCATTTGTGATTCTGATTTATCACAGGTACTGAATTGCAAAACCTTGGAAATAAGACGTGCCGCCGAGACAATTCACAATCCTTTCCATACCCTCTAGGAACACATCAACGCCATGCTAAAACACTAACATTAATCTTTGCAACACCATTCAGGAAAGTCTGAAACAATGCTTTTCATTCTCTTCAAACATCAAACAGCCTTTTGGTTTTTGTCATCCATTCAAGCATAATCATACACCTCTGTATAGTGGTACCTCGGTTTAAGTACACAATTGGTTCCGGAAGTCTGTACTTAACCTGAAGCGAACTTTCCCACAGAAAGTAATGGAAAGTGGATTAATCCGTTCCAGACGGGTCCGCTGAGTACTTAAACTGAAAGTACTCAAACCGAAGTGTACTTAAACCGAGGTATGACTGTATTGACCCAAAAAGTGAGGGGAGCCCATATTTACATTCTGATCTAGGAGACAAGTTGCTGACTTGTCTGCCTCCAAAGAACTATGGATGGTATATCTCATTCTATAGATAGTTGATAGATATAAAACCATGATAGTACAGCTCTACTTATTCCAATAAAACAACTTTTTTGTTTGTTGGAGCAAAGCTAATCAATTACCATAATTGATCTGTAGTTGGTTACAGGGAACCATGCAAAGGGCCTTCTTGGTAGCAATGTAACCTTTAGAAGAAATCTGAAGGCAGCCCTGTATAGAGAAGTTTTTAATGTTGAATGTTTTATTATGTTTTTGTATATGCTGGAAGCTGCACAGAGTGTTTGGGGCAACCCAGTCAGATGGCTGGGATACAAATAATAAAATTACAGTATTATTATTATTTTGAAGCATTTTCCCTTTTGGGAAGGGGGCCACAATGTGTGGGGAGGGGGGGAACACTGGCCAGCCCAATCCCAAAAGTGCACCACCACTTGCAATGGATAGGATCGAAGCCATAATGCTTGTTGTGCTCATCTCTTTTTACACTATCTTATAGATCACCACTCTTTATATTAAAATATAATCAGAATTCCTTTGGCTATCCGGCAGGGTACTAAAGTAAACAACCTCCACCCCCTTTGCTGGCTGGCTGTATGTCAGCTTGAAAAGGTTGCTCTTAAATGCATCGATCCCACTCAGCTGAGTTTCACACCACCTTTAAAAGGGATACACTAGAGCAAGCAAAAATCAATTCAGCATCTTCCTCTTTGCTGGCACGGCTGATCGGTGATTCTCTGCGCTCCTGCATAAAATTGCCTCTGAATTCCAGAGCCAAATGGAATAGCCCATCAAGAGGAGATTGAAGATGGTCAGCGTCAGGGCTTCTCTTTAGGAAGTATTGGTGGCGGTGATGGAAAGCACCCCTTGTTAGCACAGTCGCTTAAATAAGGCAGAGTACAGAGAGAAAGTAAATCCCTCTAACACTTTGCTGAGGAAAGCTGAATAAACACAGTAAAAATCTGAAGAGAAAGGAACAGGCAGGTGCAGGCTTTCTTTCTTCAGGCCTTGCAGAGTGGTCTTCGACCAAAAACACAGATGACCAGCCTCATATAACCAGCATGCCTGCCTGCACCTAATTAATGCATGAAGGGGTTAATGCCACAGAGTTGGCTGTCCTGCCAGGCTTAGCCTATGCTGCTTCCCATCACCTTGGGAGGAAATGGGCAATCAAGTCTTTGTTGTGAATGTTGGCATATCAGGAGCTCTGAGCTGCTCCCACCAGCTGCATGGCCTTACCCAGTCTCTTTTGTATCAGATAACAATGAAGTCTAAAACAAGCATTTTCCTATACCAATAGTTTGGGAACCTTTACTATTTTGTAACCAAGCAATGTTTTACTACCTGTGTGTCTTTTTTTCTGACTGCTTAGGCCTTTGGAGAGTTTGTAAGTAAACCGTTTTTATAATTTACCAAAAGGGTTTTTTTCTATGCTGGGGGAAGTGGGAAGCTTTGGAATGAGATTTTAAAGTGAGATAGTTTGGAACTCACCGGAAAGGGCACATCTTAAGGTTTTACAGCCTATATTCCCATGCTTTTATTTTCTGCGTGTTTTGCTATTTTAAATCTCTGCTGGGGTTCTCTCACCAAACAGTACTTGCCCCAAACCTGAAACCTGACAACCAAGGATTTTCTAACAAAATCTCCTGCAGAACTACACAGCCAACTGGGGGCTTGTGCTAAATCAGCAAACATCATGTCACCATGTCTTGTTGCTATGCAACACCGCTAACCTACCCATCCCAACTGTTCTTCGTTAGCTGACTTACTGACACCAGAATTAACACTTAGGTTACAAACAGAATGAGCCCTCCTGTTGCACTTCCAACACTCCTTATTTCATTTTGATCATGGAATGATTCCCCAGGAGTATCTAAATATCTGGGTAACTCACTGATTCTACACACTGAGTAACTGGTATTTGGTTTAGACATAAGACAAGCCTATGCAATAGCTCTGTACTTCGCTTTTTGACTAATGTTAATATTATTGTGGTAGTTATTGAATGGTGACGGGGGGGGGGGCGCTTGCAATTTAATCTTGAATATTTTAACCTTTGCTTTGAATGTTGCCTCCTCCAGATTGGTTTAACAATCAATCCCTCTTCAGAGGGGAACTCTAGGAATTGAAGCCCTGGGAGAGGAATAGGGGGTCTCCTAACAACTTTCAGCATCCTGAACAAACTACAGCTCCCAGAATCCTTTGGGGGAAAAGGCTTGACTGTTTAACATGGTACTGCTTTAAATGTATGATGTGAATGTGGTCACCCTGGTTTCCTTTTGCACATGAATTTCAAAGAGTCTTTCTGCATAGCTGCTCAGAACAAAAATGAAATTCGGCAGCATGCCACATAACAGGCACCCCCAAACTTGGCCCTCCATATGTTTTGGGACTACAACTCCCATCATCCCTAGCTAACAGGACCAGTGGTCAGGGATGATGGGAATTGTAGTCCCAAAACAGCTGGAGGGCCGAGTTTGGGGATGTCTGCCACATAATCTTATGTGCTTGTACTTGGGTGTACCTCAGCATATTCCCATGATACGGATGAATCAGGTGGTAAGCAGCAGTAATAATGATGATGATGATATTTGTATGTCTCCCATCTTGCTCTGTTTCTTTAGCTACCCTGGGCAGCTCCCAACGGAATATTGAAAACGCTATAAAACAACAAACATTAAAAACTTCCCTAAACAGGGCTGCCTTCAGATGTCTTCTAATAGCCAGATAGTTGCTTATTTCCCTGACATCTGATGGGAGGGCGTTCTACAATGCATAGCATTTAATTCAACGCTTGTTCTAAATTCCAATGGCTAAAACCAGTGCTTTTTTCTGGGGGGAACGCAGGGGGATGCATACCCCTAAACATTTTGTGAATCTAATAGTTTCTTCTCTAGCATGGTGATTCATCACTTCTGTTGCTACCCATGATGGCAGCCTGACATTTCCTGTCATTTCCTGTGTGTCAGATGGAATGAGATTACCCCTAAAAATTATTATTATTTTTAGAAAAAAAGCACTGGTTAAAATAATAGCTTGCATGAAATATTGTTAATGGGGCATCGGCCTGGTAATAGATATTATCAAGACAGCCAGTGTGATTAAGTGGCTATCAATTGCTGCTAGCCATTGTGGCTGTGTATTGCCTCTGTTATGGGAGGCAGTGTGCCACTGAATACCAGTTGCTGGGAGCCACAAGCGGAGAGAGTGGTGTTGTGTTCAGATTCTGCTTGTGGGCTTCCCATTGGCACTGCAAGAGCAGGATGGACTAGATCAGGCATCCCCAAACTTCAGCCCTCCAGATGTTTTGGACTACAATTCCCATCTTCCCCGACCACTGGTCCTGTGAGCTAGAGATCATGGGAGTTGTAGGCCAAAACATCTGGAGGGCCGCGGTTTGGGGATGCCTGGACTAGACGCTTTTCTTACATTCTTATCTCACAGGCCTCTTGTGAGGATCAAATGGAATAATGCTTTCTCCCGCTCTTCTGTTCCCCCATGACTGGCAACTGTACAAGGAAGAGCAGGAAGCTAGGGCAGTTATTTTCATCCTTGTAGCAATAAAAGCGAGAGGCTGCTGTGAGGGCCAGTGAATGATTGTGTCAGTCACTCTCTTCTTGGACTAGGGCTGGGAGTCTCCTTTTGCCTGTAGGGGCCTTTGAGTCAGACAGAGCCACTACAGGCATAGAGAGGCTTCAGTGCACACAGACTCAATACATGAACTCACTCTGATCAAGGGATTGAAAATGTTTGTTTGTGGGGAAGCCTAACAGACGGAAAGCAAAGGAGAGTTTAAGCCAATTTCTTTTAACAGTCAGCAAATTAGGAAGTCAAAATATAGGCGTTCTGATGAGTCCAATCCACTTGGGCTTTGATTTAAGGTGTAACTGGAAATGCTTCAGCAGTAATTTGCATCTTCCTAGCACTTAAGTTTATGCATATTTAATGATGACGTTGAATAATTTGGAATCATCCTGGATCGACAGCACACGCCTCTACTTTCTGCAGGCAAGCTCTAAATAACCCAGAAATGCTTGTGTTTATGGAGGGGGAGGGGGAGTGCCACAGGGAGACCATGGCTGGTCCGGTCAAAACGAGGTGCCAAGAAGGTGCTGCATGTGAATAGCTTGTAATGTGGAGGCAGCAGCCACAAGAAACAATTAAAAGTGGGGTGTGTGTGGTCCACTTGTGGTGTCGGTGGCAGGGCAGAGCTGCACTACCGACACTAGAATGGCTGTTACTGATCTTGATAAGGATGGTTTGCTGCGGTTGCACCAATGAGAAGCCCCATCCAGGTAAACAGCAGCGACATCTATGTTGGGAAGCTGGCTCTGTGACTACATCAAACCACTTGCCTTACTACTGGTGTGGTCTAGGTAGCATGTGTGTACACAGGGGAAGAGGGTGTTTCAGCATGTCCGATTACATTTGGGCAAAAAAAGCGGCTCAGATTCGGGAAAGCCAGGTCACCGAAACAATTACTAATAACGTTCGGCATCCCACATGGCACACAGAAAACATAGAGCCTCAAGAACATTTGCTATTGGATTTCCAGTGGCATTTTGCAACACGGCACACCTGCCATTGCAGAGGAATTTGCCATTTGATTGCTCCAATCACGTTTCCTGTTGGCAGTATTCAGCTTTGGCCTGCACTGTATTTTGCGTTTGATTTGTGTTCTCCAGGTGGCATACAGAGGATTTCTTATTTAGCAGGTACTGCTGAAGCTTTTGCACTGTGATGCTAGGGAATGTCATATGGGGTGCTTTGCTTTCTCATCATGAGATTTATTTTAAAGAGCGACCATCAGATTACTTTCTTTTTTTCCAAAACAGTCAATAATTTATAAGGAAGAGGCTTATAACGGGGCTGCTGTGTTCAGCTGATCAGTAGTTAGATTAAGGGATTTAAAACACTTAAGAGTGACAGTTATTAGGCAGGAGATTGTGTGTGTGGAGTGCTCCTGTTTAGGTTGCCAGTCAGCCGATCACACTGTCCTTCAGCACGTTCCCTCTCCCCACCCCAATCGTCTCTTTCCCCCAGCAATCAATGCCCATTGAGGATGCTCGGTCAGCATGGGGTTTTATTTGTCCCCACCCCATTAGCTTTTCTCTAAAAGTGTGTATGTGTGTGCGCGTGCACACACAGGCGCACAAGACTTCAGGTTCCCCATAGCTTGCTGATACCTCCTTCTTTGGGCTTGATAAGGACCCATACTTGGAAAATTACTTCAATATTAGTATGTAGGATACATATATTTATAATGATTGCAGGTGGCATGTGCCATATTGAATGAGGCATCCCTGCCTTCTCTTACACAGCTAAATAAATCGACTATAAAGCCTGCCAGTATTACCCCAAGGGGAGAGAGGGGAATTACTGCTGGCATCCCAAAGTCCGTTATTCACAGCCACACAGGACTTGGGAGATAATACATAACTGTCCACTCAAGCAACTGCTAGCATTTCATGAAAAGGTTCAAATAAACATGTCCCCTTTATGTCTTTAGAGAAAAGCTATTGGGGGTGGGGAAGATTAAAACCCCATCTTAGTTTATATGTGGCTGCAGGCATTCACATTTTGAACCCAAAGCCTGAACACCAGTTTTTTCTTTTGTCTCGACTCTACCTGAAAACGACATGCAGCGTGAGTCCCTTTTCCAAGACACCTGCGCGTTTTGAAACAAAAATATTTCGCTCTTCTGACTGAGCATAGATAATAACATCTTCCAGTTTGAACTGCCAGCGCTTCACTCTACCCTGCCCCCAAGAACACATTTGCAAAATCAATCATTCCTTCCTTTTGTATTTCACTTGCAATAACTTGGATGGAAATGACCTAAAACATCCTTGGTGATGATTCCTTTCTCGATGATTAGCAGTGCTTCACCCTCTCCAAGAAAGCCACATTGTCGGCTTATAATTATTTCCAGCAGTCCCTCTTGGCTCCGTTTGGTATGGATCTTAGATCAATGGCTTCTGGTTTGCAACAGCTCTGCAGAACTCCACTGCCAAGAAGCCTCCACCTTAATCAGGAATCCAGACTGCAAATTGTCAGTAATCACAGTGGAAAGCTACATTTAGGCTCCCACTTTCCCATAAGCTCTCTGCAGCCCCTTCCATTCTAAAATTCTTACGTTAGCATCAGACAGGCCTCAAAAATATGTGTTGTCATAGGGGAATGGGGGCGGGGAATGAAGAAATTGGTTGGAAACCCCCCCCCCATGCTTAGATATATGGCTCACCCCTTTTTTCTCTCTCCAGCGGACAAAATATTTAGCCCCTGAAATCTCCCTCCCTCCCACCCTTCTCTTTCTCCTCTTAGAAAAATGCCTATCCTGACAGGTAGATGTCTGTGTTGCAGAAGGTCAGGTAAATTCTGAGGCCTCTCGCAGGGTCATATTGATGTACCTCTCACAAATGAGGTTGCATTACAGCAGGCATCCCCAAACTGCGGCCCTCCAGATGTTTTGGCCTACAACTCCCCTGATCCCTAGCTAAAAGGACCAGTGGTCAGGGGTGATGGGAAATGTAGTTCAAAACATCTGGAGGGCTGAAGTTTGGGGATGCCTGCATTACAGTAAGCCGTCCTGTTGGTTCATCTACCCCAGGATTGCCTATTGCAGAGATGAGCAAATTGTGGTCATCCAGACGTCATTAGACTCCTATCAGCCCCAACCAACGTAGTCAAGGACAGTAATGGTGGGGGTTGTTCTAACAACATCAGGAGTGCCGCAGATTCCCTTTTCTCTGGCCTACTCTGACTACCACTAGCTCTCCACTTGAGACCCTTAAGCACTTGAAACCCTTAAGCGGAGATCCCTGGGATCGAAACAGGGATCTTCTATATGCAAGGCACTAGCATATAGCAAAAGACGCCTGCTTCTTGGGAGAAAAGCAGTGACAAACCTTGACAGCATCTTAAAAAGCAGAGACATCACCTTGCAGACAAAGGTCTGTATAGTTAAAGCTATGGTTTTCCCAGTAGTGATGTATGGAAGTGAGAGCTGGACCATAAAGAAGGCTGATCGCCAAAGAATTGATGCTTTTGAATTATGGTGCTGGAGGAGACTCTTGAGAGTCCCATGGACTGCAAGAAGATCCAACCTATCCATTCTGAAGGAAATCAGCCCTGAGTGCTCCCTGGAAGGACAGATCGTGAAGCTGAGGCTCCAATACTTTGGCCACCTCATGAGAAGAGAAGAATCCTTGGAAAAGACCCTGATGTTGGGAAAGATTGAGGGCACTAGGAGAAGGGGACGACAGAGGACAAGATGGTTGGACAGTGTTCTCGAAGCTACGAACATGAGTTTGACCAAACTGCGGGAGGCAGTGCAAGACAGGAGGGCCTGGCGTGCTATGGTCCATGGGGTCACGAAGAATCAGACACGACTAAATGACTAAACAACAACAACAGCATATAGCATATACTTAGCAGCCTTGTACCCTGCACTGCTTGGGAATTCAGGTGAGGAAACCCCAAAATCTGTGCCATTTTGAAAACAGAGGTTAAAACCAGTGCAGTTTTGAAAAGTTCAGTTCTCCATCTTGATTCAAAATGGTGTCCAGTTGCATCCAAACAAAGAGGAAAACCTGCTTCTTGTTCTCCTTGATCACTTTCTTTAATTTTCTAGCATTTCTTGAAAGGCAGGTGGCACCTTATTTTACAATCGGCCGTCATTTCTCCCCCCTTTTTTCTTTTAGCATTTATGGGGAGCAGGGCAAAGATGCAAATAATAATGCAGAATCACTCTGCCTACTTTTTCAAGAAGCTCACGATTCTCTTCATCCTCAAAACTGGAAGAAAGCACCTGATGGCATAACTCTAACATCTCAGCCACCAATACAATTTATTTTCACAACACTCTTGCTAACATCTACTTGATTCAAGATATTCATAGGTAAGGTGTCTTAGTAAGACACAGCAATGTGAATTGGAGCATAGAAGGGTGTTTCCTTTTCAATGTTTACAGTGGTACATACAGTGGTGCCTCGCTAGACAAATATAATTCATTCCACAGGTCTTTTCTTATAACGAAAAATTCGTCTAGTGAATCCCATAGGAATGCATTGAATTTTTTTGAATTTTTTTTTTGCCCATAGGAACGCATTAATTGAATTTCAATGCATTCCTATGGGAAACCGCGATTCGCTAGACGAATTTTTTCGTAAAACGAATTCGTCTAGCGAGGCAACCTCCGCTAGAAAAAAACATTTCGTTAAGCGGAAATTTTGTTAAGCAGGGCATTCGTTAAGCGAGGCACCACTGTATATTTATCCAAATGTTGTGTGGGGCATTCAGAAAACTAGGAGCTATAAAAATGGCTGCAAACGGAACTGATGTCTCCAAGGCAATTCATAATTATTTTGAGATTCAGGCTTTAAAATAAATAAATAATGACCGTTTCCCCAACATAAAAGGGGAGGCACATTTTGCGCAGTCGCATGCAGCCCCCCCCCCCGGATCCCTGAGGCAGTTCTGGAATTTTGGAAGCTGGCACTGCCTACCTGAGGCTGGAGTCCCGCCCACTCAGTTAGCCAACCAATCCAGCCAAGGGGAGGCGTGTCAGGGGGATTGGCCAGGTAGGATCAGGTAGGCTTACCTGCACACAAAGAAGAGGAGCCATTCTTGGGAAGCAGCCGATGGATTCAGAGCTTTCCCACCCTCCACTCCCTATTCTAATGCTTGCTTTACAGGTATTTACTTCCACAGGCTGCTTGCTTTACAGGTTATTCACTTCCACAGGCGTACATGCATGCAGGCGCTGCTACGACAAGGCTGCTGTTAAAGGGCTGAAAAGGGATTTCCCTGCATTGGCAGGCTTCGCCTTTCCCGTAGCAATTTGTCACAACTTTGGCGGATGCAGGCCTTGGGCGGAATCCTTTAGTCATTTACATAAAGGGGAGGGGCGTGGGGGTGGTGACCCCCCCGCCCTATTGCGGCGACGATAACAGGGTTCCCGTAAACGGGGCACCAAGGGGGGGCATATGGTGATGCCAATTGGCTGTTATTGCCCTCCCCCTCCAGCGACGGCGATCGAGGGGGGCGGGCTATCTGCTTGAACATATGTTCTCCAGAGTTAGCCCAACCCCCACACATGCTGGACAACCCTGAAGATCACCCCACCCCCGGCTGGGGGCTGGGAGGGATATACACCCAATGCCTGCGCCAAGGTCTTCCTACATCTGAATTTTAATAAAGTTGTGGCCAATTTTAATCCAATAAATACGTGGTCTTGTGTCATTATTCCGCTCGGGGCTGGGGGGGACTCCACCTGACTGCGCAAATATGCAGTCAATGTATCTGGAAAAATACAAAATGTCATCTCTTCCATTCACTCCTCTCATCTCACCTTCCCCTAGCCGCTCGGAAGTCAAATAACCGCTGCTGGAAAATTCTACAATAGTGAGACAAAACTGACCATGGAGCCTTGTATTTTTATAATAGGCTCGTAGGTGAAAAGCTGAATCTATTTATAGAAAACAAAACTAAGAAATTCTCATTAATAACAGTTTTCTTTGGCTTTTTCCAATGAGAAAGAGTAGAGACTCCTTGTATCTTTAAAATATATTCAATCAACACTCACATTGGTAATAAACAGATTTGTGATATTGAGCTGACGATATTTTAGCAGATGACTCACTCTTTTTAATTATAGCCTCCAAATGTATATTAGAATCAGGGCTGAATGCAATTGCTGTGAGAAATGTCACTGGCATTATTAAAACTTCTCATAGTTTCCCCTCAAACGTTCTCTGACATTCACCGTCAGTAGGAATCTCCAAATCAGCCTCACATTCTTTTTAGGCAAAATCAATGCTATTGACAACACTAATCAGAAGATGGTGAGAATATGCTTGTGTCTGTCTGTACTAGGGACGGGGGGAGAAATCTGGTTCAGTTGATGTTTAAAGGTGAACCTACCTCATTCTCACTTTCTAAAACAATACACAAATCAAAACATAGCCATCCTTTTAATTTGCACATGTCCAAATTTTGGTAAAGTATTGTGTTTTTATGTTTTATGCTCTTAAATTTTTCGGAGTCACTTGGAGGCTCCTTATGTGGCAAGAGACTTACCAATTTACATAGTACTAGTGGTAGTAATAGTAATGTCCCATTGATTTCACTGCATCTAAGCATGACTAAGATTGGATCTAACTCTATGTGGCCAATAGCTTTTTCAAACTAGCTTGCCTTAGTGGTGGATGCTGGCACACAAAAGAGGGATTATCTAGGTGGGCACTGTGTGTGTTGGTGTGCTAAGGTTGTAAAGGAGCCCTGGACGGTTTAGTTCAGTCGAATTTGATTATGGGGTGTGCTTTCAGGCCAAGGGAGCCAGTGTTTGTCTGCAGGCAGCTTTCCGGGTCATGTTCGAATCCGCACGACGGGGTGAACTCCCATTGCTTTTACCCATTTTCTGCTCATGTTGCATGTATGAGGACGAATGCGAAGCTAGTCATGTGGAATGCTGTATAGATACTCATTTTCCTTCATGCCTGGCAGTGTCATGTTTAAATCAGGTGTAAGCTCTTCGGATACTCAAAACAAACAAATGCCTGAACTTACCATTAAGGTCTTTCAAGATTTGAAATTATTTCCATATGTATATTCATTACAATTGATTTGATTGATTTTCGCTGTTGCCTTTAAGTTTTATTGTAGCTTTTCATATTTTTATGCCGTCTCCTACTATTTATTTTTTGCACATTGATTTTTATGTTTCGATAAGGTCTGTAATTTGCAAGCCACTTTTGCTTTTTTTAAATCAAATTCTTCTTTTTTTAACATTTATTTTATTGATTTCCCATTTTATACATACTCAAATACAGTTTCTATTTAAACATTATATTTCCCTTGCTCCTTGAAGCTGACTTCCTTTCTTCCGTCTTCTGTCTTCTTCTTATCATCACTTTCTTTTGCACATTGTTCTATAGTTTAAAGGTAAAGGGGCCCCTGACCATCAGGTCCAGTCGTGTCCGACTCTGGGGTTGTAGTGCTCATCTCGCTCTATAGGCCGAGGGAGCCGGCGTTTGTCCGTAGACAGCTTCTGGGTCATGTGGCCAGCATGACAAAACTGCTTCTGGCGAACCAGAGCAGCACACGGAAACGCCGCTTACCTTCCCGCCGGAGCGGTCCCTATTTATCTACTTGCACTTTGATGTGCTTTTGAACTGCT
Source organism: Zootoca vivipara (assembly GCF_963506605.1). Lineage (NCBI taxonomy): Eukaryota > Metazoa > Chordata > Lepidosauria > Squamata > Lacertidae > Zootoca > Zootoca vivipara. The sequence continues at coordinate 109,071,580 of NC_083276.1, forward strand.
AGGTTGGCAGGAGCTGGGACCGAGCAACGGGAGCTCACCCCGTTGCAGGGATTCGAACTGCCGACCTTCTGATCAGCAAACCCTAGACTCTGTGGTTTAACCCACAGTGCCACCTGGGTCCCTGTTCTATAGTTTACATAACATTAATTACCTTTATACACACCATTTCTATACAAACTTCCATCTATTTTCTATTGTTTACTTTTTTATCAAATTCAAAGCAGGAGTACTTGGAATACTTCAGTATTCTAATGTAATAATGAACAAACATGTTACCCAAGTTGGGGGCGTTTCTTGACATCTGGGCAGCCCAGGACCTCCATACACGCTGCCCAGGCTTGCACCTGGAGAGGTCACTTTGGTGCTGGCAACACAGCGGTTTGACTTCAGCCCTGGAGGGACATTGGTCTCTTGAGACGGATAGATGCTAATGACAACAATAATCAGCACATCCAGAACATAGGAAGATGCATTGTAAAGACTGAAGTGTAGCAGTCCACGTAGCTGAGTCTTGTCTGCACTGATTGTGGCTCTCTAGGATTTCAGAAAAATTGGATTTCAAAATTGGGAAAGGAGTACAACAAGGCTGTATATTGTCTCCCTTCTTATTTAACTTATATGCAGAATTCATCATGCGAAAGGCTGGACTAGATGAATCCCAAGCTGGAATTAAGATTGCCGCAAGAAATATCAACAACCTCAGATATGCTGATGACACAACCTTGATGGCAGAAAGTGAGGAGGAATTAAAGAACCTTTTAATGAGGGTGAAAGAGGAGAGCGCAAAATATGGTCTGAAGCTCAACATCAAAAAAAACTAAGATCATGGCCACTGGTCCCATCTCCTCCTGGCAAATAGAAGGGGAAGAAATGGAGGCAGTGAGAGATTTTACTTTCTTGGGTTCCATGATCACTGCAGATGGTGACAGCAGTCACGAAATTAAAAGACGCCTGCTTCTTTGGAGAAAAGCAATGACAAACCTAGACAGCATCTTAAAAAGCAGAGACATCACCTTGCCAACAAAGGTTAAAGCTATGGTTTTCCCAGTAGTGATGTATGGAAGTGAGAGCTGGACCATAAAGAAGGCTGGTTGCCGAAGAATTGATGCTTTTGAATTATGGTGCTGGAGGAAACTCTTGAGAGTCCCATGGACTGCAAGAAGATCAAACCTACCCATTCTGAAGGAAATCAGCCCTGAGTGCTCACTGGAGGGACAGATTGTTTAGCTGAGGCTCCAATACTTTGGCCACCTCATGAGAAGAGAAGACTCCCTGGAAAAGACCCTGATGTTGGGAAAGATAGAGGGCACAAGGAGAAGGGGATGACAGAGGACGAGATGGTTGGACAGTGTTCCTGAAGCTACGAACATGAGTTTGACCAAACTGCGGGAGGCAGTGGATCCATGGGGTCACAAAGAGTCGGACACGACTAAACGACTAAACAACAGCAACAACAGGATTTCAGAAGGAAGTCTCTCTCAACCCTACTTGGAGATGCTGAGGTCTGAACTGAGGACCCTCCTCCCTGTATGAATACCACAGCATATTTGAGACACATTTGTGTCTTTGTAGATTCCTAGGTTTGCTTCACCCACAGTGCAGTACTAGACATGTCAGTGCATTTTATGGTTCTTGTTCTGAGCTGGCTTGAACTTTTTCTAAAAAGAAGAAAGCAGGGCAGAATTGTTTTGAATAAACATTTCCTTAGCAATAAGTCCTTCTGCACTCAGTGAGACTTGCTCCCAGGTACAGCCTCACTCTGGGGTTTGCGCCATGTCTGGAGAATGGCAGAAAAGGCTGCAGACTACCCAGACCCTCTCCGCAATGTAAAATATTTATTGCTGTAGTGCATTTTAGATACTGACAAGTGTACAATGCGGAAAGCCTGGAATGTATGCATGCCATTTTTAAAAGAAGCAGCAGAAACATGGATGGACATCTCATTCCCCGAAGATGCATTGCAGCTTCTTAAAACTATCAGTGTCCATGTAAGCTCAGAACAGACCTAATATGTATGTTGCTTTTCAGCAGATAACAATTTCATACCTTTAATACAATGCGCCAACAATCACATACCTTCCAACACAATGTGCACATTAAAATGGGTCGGTGGATTAAACAGCAGCTGCTGGCCAAGTGCGCCTTTCAATGTGTCTCCTGATTCAACTCCAGCAAACTTGCTGCATCAACTGACTGAACAGAAAGGGGAACAGTCCAAAATGCAGAACTTGGCTGCTTTTTGGGTTTCTGATAAATTGTTGATGAGGTGCCTTTCCCTGTTTCCATCAAGAGCTGCTCTTGCAGCAGGGACCATGTGTGAGCCGGCATGCAATTTTTCCCTCTCTCCCCAGAGATGAGAATGTGCCGCAGTTTACTTTGCTTGGGTTGCACTGCAGTGTGATCTATTTTCTTAAGACAGGCACTAGGTGGATCTGTGTTTCATGCTACAAAGCAGCTGTCTCTCTCTCCACAATAGAGGTGTGTGTGTGAGAATCTTTTTTTATATATAAAGGGTACCTGCATCGCTTCAATAAAGCTGTGTGCTAAGAGAAGGAAAGCAGCAATGTGCTCCCATCATTTCTCTCCTGAACGTGTTGTTAATAATGCAGAGGTTTGCCAGCCATTATTAATTCTTGTACTGCAGTCTTTGCTACGGTGAGATTTCTCCTAATGTACTTCAGAGGTAGATAAATTTTTTCCCTGGATGCATTCTGCAATGAGAGCAATTTAGTTGTTTCTAGGGTATGCAACAACCAATACACCTGGGCCCTTGGTGGTTGGCTTTTAGAGGTATTCTGTGTTATTTTTATCTGGTACATCCCTCGGCTTGCATATAATATCCCAACTTACTGCCACTTTAGCACATTGCGGTCTGCTTTTGCACTGGCGCATGGAAAAATTTGTGCATCTTCTCTCCAGCAATTAAAGGCAAAGCTTCATGTGCAAAATGCCTGTGCGCCAAAGAAGATCTCAACAAGGTGCAAAATAATATTAGGAATTCCCCCCCCCCATCCCAGACACCTATTGTCTTCAGACTAGGCGTGACACAATATGTCAGTGTGGAGGCTGGTCATTTGAGGTGAGTGGCGCACCACCCCACCAACTTTAGTTGGCCTTCAGTCAGCCCACACCTATCTGCCTTCTTACTTACAACCAGCACAATGAGGTGGCCCTGACCCTTCCTCCTCCATCTCAATTTTACTCTCCCTCAGCAGGGAGGAGGATGGGAACAAAACCAGGTTTAGTTGGCTCCACCTGTCATTGGCTCTGGCACCAACCACTGATGGACTCCCTTCCTTCTGCCCTACCAGTTCCCATGCGCATGAGGCACCACTGCAGCCAGCCACTGAAAATCAGCGTCTAGGATTGTGTTGAGCTAGAGGCAGACATCAAGCATGGTATGGAGGCTGCAACCTGGAAACAGCCATGGCTATGCCACTGGACTGATGATCTTGAAAGATAACACTCATATGAAATGTTACAAGGACTCTGGGTGGCGAATGCAGCTTTCTCCCTCCATCATCTCCATTGTATGTGATTTTTAATAAATAATAATAATAATAATAAAATAAAATTATTATTTGTACCCCGCCCATCTGGCTGGGTTTCCCCAGCCACTCTGGGCAGCTTCCAAAAAAAGGAAGAAGATTAAAATACATAAAAATGTCACACATTAAAAACTTCCCTAAACGGGGATTATTCACCCAAGGCAACAGGCAGGTAAGAGAAGCTGTGGTCAGCTATCAAAGCACAGTAAAAAGCAGTTGGGAGAGGAGGAGTGTGAAGTGAGAAAAGGGGTGGAAACATACTGAGGAAGGTATGAAGGGCTGGTGGAAAAATCTCTCTGATCTAGAAATGTATTTGTGAGCAGAACTCTTTAAAGCAGCAAACCCAAACGATGATAATACGAGTTTTGCAACCCAGTTTGTGCGTCAGCGGGCTCTTTGGCATCCAGTTCATAGGAGCAGTTACATCAGGCATCCCCAAACTTCGGCCCTCCAGATGTTTTGGACTACAATTCCCATCTTCCCTGACCACTGGTCCTGTTAGCTAGGGATCATGGGAGTTGTAGGCCAAAACATATGGGGGGCCGCAGTTTGGGGATGCCTGAGTTACATGGTGGAGTATATGTGGAATAGTGGTGGGAACAATTAGGAAAGATGTAGCATAAAATTACCCTGTGCTGACAGAATTCTAGCAACTGTGCAGTGCTCCAACGCCATGCTTCAGCTTTGACAGGCATCGAGAAAGTCCACAGTTTGTCTGAAATTCCTATGATATTTCTCTAGTAAGAACATTATATATGGATTCTTAAAGCAACCCATAAATGGCTTGCAAGGACATTTCTCTCTCTCTCTCTCTCTCTCTCTCTCTCTCTCTCTCTCTCTCTCTCTCTCTCTCTCTCTCTCTCTCTCTCTCTCTCTCTCTCTCTCCCATGGCCTTGACCTGTGCCTTTTCACAGCCACTCCTTGGTATCAAGGCAGCTCCTCAGAAGTATATGCCAGGGTTGCTGCCAACATCCTTTCCTGGACGATGCAAGTCAAGAGCTCAGGGGCAGAGTAATGGGAAAGAAGGAAGGAAGTGTGAAATAGCAAGAAAATAGGAGTGACTGGGAAGAGGAAAAAGTAGCTGGGAGGAGTCAGTGATCAGGAGAACAAAAAGCAGCAGAGGTATTGGTCTGTCTGAGGTATTGGTTGTCATTCACTGCCCTGGGAAAGTATTGGCTATCCAATGATTGAAGACGGGGGAACTTTGTAATGACATTTGTGTGGGAAATGAATCAAATCTTCTCCATGTAAAACAAGCTGACAATGACAGTTCATTACATTGTAAGACAACAGGGACACAAAATGAATCTGCATTATGATAAAAATTATTAGCTTTATTCTTTTGGCTTGTTAGTAATGTAGTTTGATAGTTATTTATGCTAAAATAGTCTTCTACATGCAGTTCATCAATATAGATTACTAGTCAATAGCCAAAGTAAAAGAATAAGTTTCACTTTTTTCCCTCTGTAAGAAACCAACAAAACAAAAAAAAAAATGTCCCGATAACGATTTGATTCTAGTATTACTGTTTTGTTCTTGTGGAAGGAGGAGATGAAATTACAGACTCCGGGCCCCATGCAGGACAGTTCAAATACAGCACAGATAAAAAAAATGAGTTATCTATGAAGAAATACTGCAACAGATGGAGTAGTCGATAATTTATAAGATCAAAATGTCTAATGAAAGCAATGTCAGAAGGAAAAAACAAAATCATTTACTCTTTTTGTCATTTACAACGATCAGGCTATTCAGAGGCAAGTGAACATGGTCCCTTTGTAATGTGAAATTATTTCATCTACAACTTTGTTCAATTTTTCTCCTTACATCACCCATTGAAGAAGAGGTAACAAGGGGACGGGTAATGAAGAAGTCAAACCTGTTTGCACCTGTTAAATGTTGTACTGTGGTGATATAAAACAAATGCTCTAAATACATACATACATACGAAAGCCATTATTGCAGTCACAAATCCTATTATAACTGCAAACCGGTAACATAAAGCAAGGTGACTTTGAGAATATAAAAAGGTTATATAAATGCATATTCTTAAACCAATTAAGGCTGCCATCCACACTTAGCCAGGAGCATGCCCAGCTGAAAACAAAAGGAACTTGCTTCTGAGTAGACATGTAAAGTATTGCACTTGTTGACAGCACATCTTTATAGAAATGATTTTGCATCACATGACTGTTGCTAAAAAGGACACTTATAAGCTGCATCAGGTTGTCGCCAATTTTAAACAAAACTCTTGTCTCTACAATGGATTGATTTCTGCCACTGATGCTAGGACACAGAACTCAATCTTCCAGAACTCAATCTTCTTCTGAAAGCCCTGTGCAAGGGCTTCTATACCAGCTCTCTAGATGCTGCACAAAATCAAACCTAAATTCTGTAGCCAAGATATACTGCAGAACTTCATTGCCTTTGCACATGTCAACCACACTTCAAAGAACGGTATTTTAGAAGGATTGGGGATTTTTCTTTCTGCAAAAGACTGGAAAAGCAGTAGGCACAGAGGGAAAGAGGCAGGGGAAAAGCAAAGCATGATTACTTATATATCTGGGCCTCCAGATGTTGTCAGCCAGTATAGCCAAGAGTCGGGGATGATGGGAATTGCTGTCCACTGACATCTGGAGGGCTGCAGGTTCCCCAGCTCCTGGCTTATATTACCTGTAAGGAATACAGGTAAGGCTGCCACCTGGTTAAAGAAATCTTCAGTCCACTGTAAGTTTTATTAGTGAAGTAATGAAGTGATCACATTTGCGTGTGACTAAAGCAATAGGCCCAAAGCAAAACGCATACATTTGCTTTTAGAAGATACCTGCAAGGTATGTGATTTGTAAGAGAGGCATTCCCTCCTGTGTGACAGTGAATGGGGAAAGCTGCTTCTAAGGCGGTGCTTGCCACCTGCAGTTTGGGTGATTATTTGTAAATTACAGTAAAATAAAGTAAATCTGCCACCTGATTAACTGCAGGCACTTGTTGATGAAAATATTTAAAAGCAAAAAAGCAAAATATATGTTATGTTGGCCCATAAGAAAACAAACGAACAAACTCCACAGTATGGCAATGCCTTTATTGGGCCAACCAAAATATCACAGATTAGTAAGGAAGCTCTCCAGAACTCTTCACTGGGTAGGAGCGGGGGAAGAGAAAATCTGGCTTGCTGTTAAAGCTATAAAGTCTGCATTGTTGTGGATCCTGGGAAGAGGTAGCAAACTTCATAGATAAGGCTCTCCAAGGTGCTATGCAGGTCGCAGGTTACACCTAGGGATGCTGGCATGCAGAAACACAGTCAGATTCACCTTTTTTTTTCCCTTTTGGAAAATATGCAATCTGTCAATGCGATCTGTCGATCAGTTAAGCTAACAGGTTCATTTTACAGACCCAGGGTGCAGGGAATAAGCACCAACTAAGAGAGAGCCAAATAAGGCACTGAAGCTCCACTCATCTGGCCATATTAAATCCACAACAACCATTGCCCCCCACATTCCAGTGGGCTATTTGGTTTCCAACAAGAGAGAAGGGTGGGGAGAGAAAAGGGTGAGGTCTTCAGAACGTCTGGTTCTGACCCCAGTATCAGAGAGGATGCTTCCACTGCAAACCCACACTTGCACAGAATACACACAGCCCTTGCTTTATCATCCAACTGATAATGTCATAGAAAAGAAATGTTAACAGCTGCTGAAAGATTGCACACTAAACAGAACAATTACTTGCAGGAAATGCTACCTGTGTTAAGGCAATTATTCCTCTCTCTCACTTTTCATAAACAAATGCTACTTTTCAAAAGCCCAAGGATTTATTCAAAAGGGCAAGCACTGATACACATAGTCAGTTTTGCACGGGAAAGAATACGGTTGTTTCAGGACAAAACTAAGCAGCTACATATTTGACTATTCCATAGATCTTATTCCCTCCAGTGCAGGACACTACAGAACAATGGAGGCTAGATATTGTCTTGGCTTGTGGCTCCCCCTGGCTACAATTTCATATCCTGGAGGGATTTAACCTTTGGTTAGGATTCTTGGCTACGTTTGTCCGAAGCATAGCAATATAAGGCAAGTATAAAATTACCAACTGGTCCAGTTCAATGGATGAATTGTGGAATGTACTGGTTAAAATGCAATATTTCATGATAAAAGAGGGGAGAGGAAGGGGAGGGGAAATGCACCCAACTACCCTAAAGCGTGTAGCAAAATTTTTAGCTGCCACAAATGCAACTTCATCCTGGCATTGCAAATAGCTGAAGTGATGCAACCCTGGAACCTGATGTTAGTCTGCTCTTTTTGGTTATTTGCAAAAAAAAATCTCCATGCATGAGCTATAGAGTAGGGCATATGCCTTCATGCAAATCTCTTATCTGTACGTGAGAGAGAACCAGGGTAAACTAACTTGCCAAATAAGTGCCAGAGGGGTAGCCATGCTAGTCTATTGGAGGAAACACACATAAGATTCTTGTGATGCCAAAAAAATAAAATAAAATATGAAATGAAACACTTTGTAAGTCAGTTAGTCTTTTAATGGTGCCATTATTAAACTTTTTTTTGTTTTTGCCAAATCAATTTTTAAGAAGAATATGTAAATTAAAGTGTGTGTGTGTGTATGTATATATATATATATATATATATATATATATATATATATATATATATATTCTAACCAAAACGACTGCTGGACAAATATAAGCTACATGGACTATGTAGATATTAAGTGCAGTTTTGAAAGCAAGCTTCCACCTGTATTTTGTCATGATCAGTCATGTTATACTCGCATGTGCCTAGTTTCTGAGATAGAAACCAGGCACATGCACACCCAGGAAGAGCATATTCCATACCATATTTTAGAATATGCATAGCCCTATTTGGACATTCAAACTGAGACTTAAACATGTGAAAAAGGGAGTGTGGTAGCTCCACACCCATCACTCTCCAGGTTTGCACCAAGTAAGCCTCCTGTCCTTCTGCAGGCTCACACACATTTTAGAACCTTGAAAAATCAGGGTCCAAAAAACAACAACCAGGGTTCAAAAATGTACAAGAATCTCCACTAGCATAGGAGGCTCCCCCACCGCAGACAGTTGCCTTTAAACATGTGGAGGGCAATGGGGACAAAGCTAGCACACTCATTTAAAAACTCCCTCTCCTCACATGTTAAAGCCCTGTGATAAAGGCCTGAATAGGATGTATATGTATTCTGGGTTGATTCTGCCAATGGCATCCCTCTATCCTTAGGGAGGAGACGTGTGGTAATTTCATATTCTGATCTACCATGTGGCTTTACCATATTTCACAGCAATTCCTGGAACCATTCTTCATCTGAAGGAGGAAAATATCACCTCTCTAGCACACACACACAAAGCAATTTTACATCAGAATAGTAGAGCTGGAGGAAAGGGAACCGGCCTAATTAGCCTACCCCAGCCAATGGTCAGCGATGCCGAGAGCCATAGTTCAACAGCATCTGGAGTGCACCAAGTTGGCAAAGGCTGGGCCAAAACCATGAGAATCTCCCAGGAGCAGCCATTGAAGTTTTTGGAGTTGACAAAACTAAACGATTTTGGAAAGTGGAAGTGACAGAGAGATCCTTAGAACTACCAGGTGAAAACAGTACCTGGTGGCTTTCTGTGTTTCTATATCACCTCTTTAAGGGCACTGAGCAGGTTTCAGGCAGTTTAAATAAGCCAATGGCCTTATCTGTGAGATGCACTGGTTCCTTTCAAAGCGGGGGAGCCTGGAGTCAGCAGCAGCCAGCGAAGCAGTTCAATAGGCAGAATTACTGGTTAATTCTACAGAGCAATGGTGAATTCCTATCCTCACCTGTAAGTGCCAGGAAACAGCAAGCATCACAGCCAACATCATGGAAGTGGACAGTTGCAGTCTAGCAGCCCCACCAAAATCAGAGAGCACATGCCTTTATGGTGTTGGTTGCAATGCCTCAAGTTTCACCCTAGGGATTATGGGTGAGGGTTGCACCCCTGTAGCAGCTGGTGGCTCTCCCTGGAGAACCACGTCATAGGCTACTTCTGCCTGGAGCGGACCTTTGCAAAGATGTGTGTGCCTCCTCTCCAGCCTGCCAAGTATTGTCTGATGCTATTCTCAGCTTCTGCTTACCACTTGGGCTTTTTTTCCTGCCTTGCATCTCCTCCTCACTGCCCCTTTTCATTCCTTGTGTGTTGAGGAGCTGAGCACCTGTCGGTTGTTCCGAGGAGTCCCTCTGAGCTTTTCTTTTCATACTGGAAGTTTGAATTGTTCGCCCTCCCGTTTCTTTTCTCACCATGGAGCTCTCTGGAATAGACTAAAGGTAGGCCAGATCAGGATTTGAATTTATTTCATAGAATCACAAAATTGTAGAGTTGGAAGGGACCGCTAGGGTAATCTACTCCAAACTCCTGCACTGCAGGAATCTTTTGCCCAACATGGGGCTTGATTTGATTAACAAATTTTTAGCAGTGGCTTTTATTTGTTCTTGAGACAGAATGTGGGGACTGCATGGATTGTGTGGGGGCTGTAACCTTTGACTAACCTTGTCCTTTTCTGCATATCTACAAAGACAGTTTGATTTTTAAGCATCTATGCAAGCACAGCCAATGCTTAACTTAATATCTAAACGGAACCTGGCACATACACAATGGCATCCTTTAACAAAGTTGACACTTCTTCCTTTCTTCTGACTGTTCCGCCTACCCCACATGCTTCTTTAGAAAGCCATCTCTTTGCAGCAGACCCAGGGTTTTCTGCTAAATGCTTGTATTGGACCACACCCACAATGGGTAAAGTCCAAAATATCACATCCATATCCTAAGTTATAAAGGGTGGCACGGTGGGGGGAGGGAGGGAATGAATGTAAACAAATATATGAGAGAGCACACCTCGCTCCTTTGCTCAACATATAATCAAACAGCAATTTGTAAACAGAAAAATGGGGGTACCAAGAGAAATTTGTCAAACAGGACACATGTGGCGATTGGGATGCACACAGTGGATACAATTACTTCAGCAGTGGTGGGTATTTTTTTGTTACGATAGACACAATTATGAACGTGTCCTGACAGTTTGTAGCTATTTTGCGCTTCCATCTTCATCCATGCCTCTTGGTTTGAAGCACAGCATTGTCCTCACAAGTCTGCTACCCTACTATTCAGCCAACAATAACATGACGATTGCCTTATTTATGTTCAACGCTGGCCTTGGGTGCGCAAGTGTACTATGTTGGATAACTGTAGAAACAGGCAGTTTGCCATAAACATCCAGCACAATCCCTATCAGTTATCAGTGGTAACTTCCTTATGCTGTAAACAAATTTGCTATAGACAGGATCACACGTTCACTTTCGTTTTTACTTTTTGCTCTCCTTGTCATCTTTGCCTTTTTCTTCTTTTTCTGACTTTTCTTGTTCGTATTTGTCTGGCTTTGTCACACTGTCATATGAAGGCGGTGACGTGGTGGAGGAGTTCCTCTTCCTCGTTTCCAGGGGCAAGTTCAAGCTCAACTTATCAGCGTCCAATTTGTTTTTGCCTTTGTCATATACGAACGAAGGTTCACGCACCGGGTTTGAGGCACGATACCGCCTATAGGATCGCTGGATGACTTTAGCGGACTCCAGCTCCAGTTTCCGTCTCAGAGTAGTTGTAATGGGTTCATAGGAGACTTTGGAAGGGTTGGCAGCCATAAACCGATCTTCCATTTGAACACGGAGAGCATCCATTTCATCGCTTTCGCCCAAGACACGTTTCGTGAAAGCAAACAAGATGTCAAGGCAGTGAATTCTGTCGCCGCTGACGATGGGAAGATCCATTGCAATAAGCTGGAGGTGGTTTGGCTTTGGTATCAAAAGAGGCGGCTCCAGAGAAGCTGCAAAATCAAAGAGTTTGCAGTACTCTATAAATTGGGTTGCATCCGGATCAAACTTTTCCCAAACCTCATAGAACATCTCAAAATCGTCTTCGCCTAAAGGCTCAGCGCTTTCTTCTGTGGCAACGCTGAAGTTCTCCAGAATGACAGCAATGTACATGTTGACTACAACCAGAAATGAGATGATAATGTAGCTGACGAAGAAGAAAATCCCAACAGAAGGATTGCCACAGTCTCCTTTCACTGAACTTCCTGGGTGGACTTTTTCAGGGTCACAGTCTGGTGCATTGCTGTTGAGAATGGGAGCCAGCAAGCGATCCCAGCCCCCAGAGGTGGTGATTTGGAAGAGGCAGATCATGCTGTTGGCAAATGTTTCAAAGTTGAACATGTCATCAACCCCAACTTCCTTTTTCACATAGGCAAACTGGGACATTCCAAATATAGCATAGATGAACATGACCAGGAAAAGGAGGAGGCCGATGTTGAACAAGGCAGGGAGAGACATCATCAAGGCAAAAAGCAGAGTGCGGATCCCTTTAGCACCTTTGATGAGACGCAGGATGCGACCTATCCTGGCAAGTCGGATCACTCGGAACAAAGTGGGCGACACAAAGTATTGTTCAATGAGTTTTGACAGGAAGAGGCCTGTTTTAAAAAATAGGGCAAAACATTTTAAAATATTACATACTAATGTAACACGCAATCACATCATTTTCAATCAGGGGCTGCGGTGTGAGGTGGAAATGGCAAATCGCTATCCCCGTGGTGTTTTGTTTTTTACCTGGAATTGGCTCCAGTTCACATATTGTGGTTATTTTCTGACTCAACTGTCTTGTGAAAGGTCAAGGGGACAATGCTAGGCTAGGCTGATATTGGGATGTCTACAGCTCCTGCCACCACTGGGATAATTAATTTTCTCTGTACTGTATATACTATGGGGTGGATTCGAAAATTCTATCCTGCTCACAGGATGTCCATGCTAGATGAACGGGGTATAGGTAATTTTGCTGAAATTCTCCCCTGTGGCCACTGAACATCTGCTCTGGAAGGTTGAGGGAACCTTCAGACTTGTAAGGCAGGGCAACTGCAGGGGAACAGACAAACATGATCCCCTATTTCTGCCCGTGGAGCTCAAAGTCCCATCCGCAAACAGAGGAAGGCCTTGTAAGCCACCTTGGAAGGTTTTATATCCTGAAAGGTGGGATCTAAATAATAGTGATTTATGAAATAATACTCCTTTTTGAAAGCTGCCTGACCTGCACCTTGCAGGAACAAAGTTAATTGTTAACTGTATGAAGAAGTGTTTTAATTTTGGCCATTCTGGCCCTGCTGCCAATCAATTTCATTGGGTGCCCCTGATGTGTCATGGGAGGAGTTGACATAGTTTTTCTCCATCCACTCTTCATACCATTTCTGACCCCACTAAACTGAATTCCCCCCCCCCCGCATCTACAAAGTCTCAAGTACTTATAAAAGACCTCAGCGTCATTTCTGATGCAGTACAACGTTAAAACAATTCGCCGTGCATGCTGCAATGTAGACTTTGTAGACTCAAGTGGAGAAAAAGGCAATTAAGTGGGTACCGGCAGCGTTTACAACAGTTTATGCCAAACCTCCAAAATACTTTCTTCAGCTGACCCTTTTCTTCACTTATATCCATCCTTTCAGCCCCAAATGTTACTTACCTATAATAGAGATAATGACGACCACAAAGTCAAATATATTCCAACCAATAGTGAAATAATAATAGCGGAGCGCAATCAATTTCAGGAGAAACTCCCCAGTGAAAAGGATGATGAAAATCACATTGATCCAGTACAAAGTGTCTTCCACAGAGGGGTCCTGGTTATCTGTTTCTACCATCATGGTGATCATATTGAGACAGATGAGAACCATGATCCCGATGTCAAAGGCTTGCTTGGTTACAAAATCAAAAATCCAGCCTTGGAATTTATTCTGCAGAAACAAGAAATAGAGTGAAGTAAGACAGCAAAAAGGGTGTGATGTCATTTCATGGGCATGGGAAAGCTCTTTTTCTTGGTAAACTTTGATAAAAGCTTTTTTCTGATTAATGCAAAAATATATACAGTGGTACCTCTACTTACAAATAACTCTACTTACCAATTTTTCTACTTACAAATGGAGCTCCGTCCGCCATCTTGGATGCGGTTTAGATATGAATTTTTTCTCCCAATGCATTCCTATGGGATTCGACTTAAAAAAATTTTCGACTTACAAATGTGTGTTCGGAATGCATTAAATTCATAAGTAGAGGTACCACTGTATATATATATAAAAGGAAGATAAAAGGCATTCTTACTGCTGGCCTGGGTATGGGTTTCTGTGGTTTCTTGGACCCCAGCTTTTTCATTGCATTGTAATATTTCTTCTGTTCTTCTGTCAGAAAAATGTCTTGTCCTCCTAAGTAAAGGAATTAAAAAAACTCCACTGGTTACAACCATAACTTTAGACTCATGAGTACACAGATGTACTCCATGCGTTGATAACCTTAAGGCTGGATTATTGCAGTGAAGCTCCAGAAGGTGAACTGCTGATGGGAGCAGACGCCAGACATCGTGTGACACATCTGCTAAAACATCTGCACTAACTGGCCATGTGCTAATGAGCCAGCTTCAAGTTTCAAGGTTCTTGCATTAATACACAAAACCCTGAACAACTTGGATCCAGGATACCTTAAGGATCCTGAGCCCTGATATCCCAGCTTGATCACTGAGATCATCTGCAGAAGTGCTGCCTGTTGTTCCCCATCTTACAGAGGCCCAATTGGCTTCAAAAAGAAGTCATGAACTTAGTAGGGCTGCCAACTCTTTCAACAGAGATATGGCAGGCCCCTTCACTTTTGACTTCCACGCATTTCTTGCAGACTTTATTATGTTGGTAGGACTTTGCACCTGTTTAAATTGATTAGCTGGTCACTTTAATGACTATTTGACTTTTTAAAATAGTGCTTTATGTTTAATTGTTGTACACCACACTGATATTTTATGACACATCGATATAAAAACATTTTTAATACATATATAAATGGGTAAACCCCATTTATCATGGGCATCCTTTAACCACAAAACTTTGAGCAGGATTCACCTAACAAGCCCTGTGTGGAAACTGTGTAAGGACTTCTGCTTGCACTATGGGGTTTCCGCCTCTCTCCCTGTGCCCCTCAAATTGGCTCTGGAGTGCCTAAGAACTCCCAGAATGGACTATGGGAGGAAATGGGGATGCATCATTCTATCTCAAAAGCTGATATGCTCATGTAGATGGAACATCAACATTTAATTCTACCCATTAAGATTAACCCCACCAACTGCAACATTCACCTGTCCAGTCTACCAGTGTAGGCATTATTTTGTATTCATGTAGGGTTTGTTTTAAAGAGGAAAATGAAAATATATGATGCGGATCATTATTTGATGAATACCCTTTGTTCCCTAAGTGATGGACTATCCTCAAAAGAAGCCGTTTATTGGTTTTGGTTAACTCCTTCTTGAATTGAATTACTTCTGGTACTTGCTTAGTGGTGGTTTTTGGTACACACGCTTTACGTTTCAATTTAATTTATTTTCATCATCCATAGATCACTGCAAATTGTATTATAGGATACTGACAGCTTGCATACAGTGCAGAATGTTGATTGAATTGCCCTGCCGTTGTATCAGTTGACCTCCAGCAGATGGAATAGTAATTCTATCAACAGTTTGGATTGGATCAAAAGATTCCCTCTTCCTGAGATGGAAACAGCTTCCTTAGAAGGAAAGAGTTTCTGTCAGAGAAAAACTCGTTCCAATGAAATTCCTTCTATTCAAGAAATGGAATCCCTGATGTGCCCAAAGAAAATATAGTGGTGGTTCATGAATGGAGAACAACGAGATCTATTAAAAATCATACATATCCATAACTAACTAATCAACTTCAGAGCCATGATGCTCTGATGTACACTTGGAGTTCCTCTCCCCTCTCCCCATAGATACCAGAATGTGAAGCTCTTTGCCCATTTGGGGGCAAAGGGCTTGAGTAGGTTGTGGCACCTCAGCTCCAGGTATTCCTGGATGAGGAAAATTATCTACAGTCAAGTCAGTCGAGCTTCAGGTAAGGTTATGAAATGGAGACTCCCTTGGTCACCTGGATGGATGACCTATGTAGGACAATGGGGAGTGTGTTCCTGTTGGTTCTGCTGGTCCTCCCTATGACTTTCGATGCCATCAGTCATGCTATGCTTCTAGACCTTATGGTGGGAATGGGAGACACAGTTTTACAGTGATTCTGGACCTTCTTGGAGGGGCAGTTTCAGAAGGGGGTGCTAGGGGACTCCTGTTTGATACCTTCGCCTTTGGTCTATGGTGCCTCTCAGGGTTTCATCTTCTTCCCCAAGCTATATCTACACAGAACCACAGGGGGAGGATGTCTGGTTTTTGAGATCACCAATATGCTGATGACACCCAACTCTATCTCTCTTTTCCCTTCCAAATTCAAGTAACCTGGTCAAGTTCTAAAGCAGTGTTTTTGCTGGTAATGGACACCGCGAGGTGCACCCAGGCACTCCATTTGCCTTATGGTTTACACTGGAAAAGGGCAAATGTCTCATTGCAAACTTTCCAACCAGGTTTTACGCTGTAACAAAAAGTTCAGCTGACCATTCAGAAAACTGAATATTGATGTAAATTATGTAACACACCAGTCAAACTGTGGCGTTTTGACTATTTTCTGTGAAACACAGCTCACTGTGTGAGGTAGAAATGACTAATCTGGACACTTATCTTCTTTTTTTGCTGGTTGAAATTATCAATGATGACACCAATGAAAAGATTCAAGGTGAAGAATGATCCAAAAATGATGAAGATGACGAAGTAAAGATACATGTACAGGTTGGCCTCATATCTGGGCTGTTGATCCAACTATAATGCAAGGAAACAAAAATAGATCAGTACCCAATGGGCTGCACAGAGTATCTTCTAAAAACATGTAGGTGCTTGCTTAAACACCAATACAAAGGAAATGAGAATACAGTGGTACCTCAACTTCTGAACGACTCGACAACCGAATTTTTCAACTTACGAGTGGGGCAAATGGCCGCACACTTATGAATTTCTCGACATCCGAACGGAAACCGTGGCGGTTTTAGATAGGGTTTTTTCGACTTACGAATTTTTAGATGGGGTTGCTTCAACTTACAAATGTTTCCGTTTCCAATGCATTCCTATGGGAAATTGTGTTTCCAATGGTGCTTTTTGACTTACGAATTTTTCGACCTACGAAGGTCGAATTGATTAAATTCATAATTCGGAACGGATTAAATTCGTAAATCGAGGCACCACTGTAAGGATATAGATGCCTGTACAAAATACATAATGCCAGTTCACAAAACTAGAGCATATTTAAGCAAAACCCAATGTTCCCTTATAGATACTGAAAAATGTTCTACAGAATGCCCTTGGTCTTGCAATTGCTTGCTGAGAACCACAGTTGGGATTAGTTTATTCACATGTTTCATTGGCAATTTAAACAAGGGATACATTTGTGTCTAGGAGTTAATGGTACAGTAGGACTTGAATCCCTGACATCTCCGGGAAGGGCTGGAAAAAACCCCAGTCTGAAATATTGGAGGGCTGCTTCCAATACTGATTCAGATGAACTAATGGTTTTGTGGTACTTTGCAGCCTCTTATGTTCCCAGGTCTGGGCCTCTAGTGCATGGCTGCTCTGAAGTGCTAGCTCCTGCTCTCCCTTAGCTATCCCTAAGGAGAGGCAGGGTGGAAGAGAATAGAAACAATGACTTAAGTGAGGGAGAAAATAAAAAAATAAAGTAAGGTCAAACAGGCAGGGGTAAGGAGGCAGAGCTGCTCAAATCACTTTCCTAACCAAGCCAGAAACAGACTTAAGGTAAAGGGTTAACTTGTGGGTGGGCTGGCAATTAATGACAGCGGGGTGGGAACTTACACTGTAAACATAGTAAGAAATACATAACACTAGCTTGGGATGAAAATGGCCACAATTTTATTGACTACAGATGTAAACTGGATTTGGCATAGGCATTGAGTCTGTGTTCCGTAACAGCAAACCTGATTGCTGGTGGGTATCACGATCAGGCTTAATCCTGGTGAAAGGATTGGTGCAGATCTAATGGAGAAATCCCACCAGGATGCCATTTAAGGCATGTTGGCCGCCATCTGAGCTTTCAGACAGAACCCAACCCCTTTAGCAGGGTGCCCTGAATTGTTCCCGGATTTGGGGCTAACCAAGGCAAAAAACAGACATAAAAGTAAAAGGTTCTTCATGCTCTTAGGTTCTTAGGAAAGCAATTTCCACTTCCAGAATATTCCCCTACCCATATTCAGAGAACGAAATGGCAAGGAGCAAATATTAGACAAGATGCCCATTTTTTTGGGGGGGGGGAATGATGTTCTTAAAAACAAATTGGAAAGACAAGACTGTTTTCGTTGTTAAGAGAATAAACATGATAGTAAGTGCTTTAAAACACACACACACACACACACACACACACACACACACACACACTTATAATCAGCATTTGAGAAAGAAAAAGAGATACCATCATGTACTTACACCTGTGGAATCCACAGCAGCAAACATTATCTCCATCCATCCTTTAAAGGTGGCCTATAAAGAGGCAATACGTTAAAAGCTATCCACGATCTAAGTTCTAATAACTGAGAATATTGTGCAAATTTTCCAAAGCAGAGCTTAAAACCCTTGCATATACAGGTGACCATTTTAGCACACATGCACAGCTGTAGGAGGAAACTGGGAAAGATTGCCTCCCCCCTCTCTTCATAGCAGGCATCCTTCTATGAGCGCAAGGACACCAATGGGATTCCACCCGACAAAACTGACACCCAGCCAATGGAAGTTATTACCGATATCTAATGGGGGGGGGGGGTTACTTACAACTTGAAGTAGAGAAAGGTATCCGGCCCCCACGTTATCATAGTTCACTTTAACATTTGTCCATCTGGATACATTTGGCATACTTTCACAAACTGATTTATTCTCAACTATTAAGGGTGACATCATCTTCTGATCTGTAATATTCATGCAAAAGTAGAACGTGCCAGCAAACATATTGACGCCCATGATGCTGAAAATTAGCCAGAATATAAGACACACGAGAAGCACGTTCATGATGGAGGGTATGGCTCCTACCAGAGCATTCACTACCACCTAGACAAAACGACAAAAGGAGTGAAGAGAAGTTATTGAAACGACTGCAGAAGATTTGATGTCGGGGAAAGTATCTAGGTAGCTTCTGATGCTGGTGTTGCATTTTATCAGATATTTAATAGTAAACCCCAATTAAAGAAATCCCAGTCAACTGGCTTAAGCATTTTAATCAACTGATCAGTTTGATTAACATGAATCTGCATTTAAATAAAAACCACAGTTCTGGGGGAAAGTTTCTAAACCATTAGCAAGCCATTACCATCATGGCTGTTAAGAGGCCATGTCTGTCGCTGTCCTGTGGGCTCTTAGCAACTCCAGCAATGGATGCAGTGGGCTCCTGCCTTATGCCTTATTATGTTTCACCCTACCCAGTGATAAAGGCTGTGGTCTTATGCCTTAGTCTAGTTAGGCTGATGTGGTCTGATTGCACAAATCACGCTTTAATGTGCTTTATGCAGGCTAGTTCTGTGCATTATGCTCAGAAACAGGCTACCTATGTGCATTTCATGCTTTATTCTTGCTTTACATGTATAAAACCTGCAGTCTTTATCCAAAGCATGTTTATTGCCACTGAATCCACCAAGAACGGCTGCCCTTGGCAAACCCCTCCCCACACCTCTTTCCCCCAGGGCATAATCCCTTTTCTAAGATGGAATGAAAAAGAAGAACTATATATATCCTAGCAATCAAATCTTTGTCATAACTTCCTTTAGGACTTCCCTGGCTCTCTCCATATTGGGTCCATTATAGCAACTAAATTAACAGTATTCAATATATTACATCAAACCTATTATAATATGGAAGACCACGTCTTTCTAAGATGATACTGTCACTTTGCATTTAAAAATATTTTTAAAAGGAAGATTTTTGTTGTTGTTGTTGCCCTAATAATTATTTGAGTCCAATATAAAAGGTAATGTGAATATCGCGTATTCAAATATCTAAATAAATATATCCCACTAGAAAAAAATGAGGAAGGGGGAGTGGGATCCCTTTATGTGCTTAATAATGTATTAGAGAACAAATGAGATCAGAAGGCTGTGAATATAACAGGAGAGCTAATCTCTCACAGGCGGAGATATAAGCTTATTGCAGAGTGGGTGGGAAGGGATGATATTTGCTTGGGTTATAACCAAAAGAAGGAGATTGGGTAAGAGGCTATTGTCTGGGACACCTGTATTTGGGGGGGGGGTGCAGCTAGAATGCAAGTGCTGGAAAGCTCCTGGTGAATATGGCTGAAGATATGTATGTGGTTGTTATCGAGCCTCCTCAGTGGTGGTGAAGGCACCAAAGAAGGCTGACTTCGCTGCCTCCAGTGCATCCTCTATATACCATGCAGTTCAGTTTTATTGCATGGAGCTCTTACATACTGGCCCAAAGGAGGTTGTGGAACCCTTGGTGGCCTGTTGTGATTTGCTTGCAATCTGCTTGGACCTTGACTCCACTGTTGTAGCAGGTCAATCTCAAGGGGTGTCCAGAATGCTGTCTCGGTCAGTTTTGTTGAATGAGTTTCATTAGCCCAGCCTGCGTATGTTGGCAGCGTACCTGGGTGGGTGCAGGTGACCATTTGCATTCTTTGACCCTTGAACCTCATGGCTGGTGATGGGAGGAGAAGGCTGGTTGGACTACAGAGCGTATCAGTGCCTCACTCCAAGAGGGAAGCAGTAAGACTACTCCTTCAGAAATTCTCCCTGGAGCTGAAAGATCTGAACAACTATAGATGGTTGAAAATGCCCCCTTTCTGGGAAAAATTCTTGAGTGGGTGGTCTCTGACCAGCTCGTAGTCACTTCTGGGTGGGACTGGTTTTCAATCTGCGTTTTGGTACTGAGACCACCCTTAAACTGGAGAGAGACTCAAATCCCCATTCATTCAACAAAGCCTACTGGGGGAATTTTCTCTCTCTCAGTCTAAGCTACTTGGCAGGGCTGCTGGGAGGATAAACAGAAGGAAGCACCGATACCCGTACAGTACATTAAGAAACAGAGATACCGCTTGCTGTTTCTGACCACGAGTCCCTCAATTGTTATTTAATGTTGTCTTGCTCACCCTCATTCCTTCAAATCGTGATAATGCTCTCAGAGGTCTCAACGCTCTCAGTGTCCGAAGTGATTTAATGGGACCAAGTTCAGCAAAGTTCAAGGCATTGGCTATTAGACTCACTATAGAAACCTATTCAGAAATGACAACAGTTGCACAATTATTGAAAAAGTACAAATCATATCTTTTTTTAACAACAACAACAACAACAGATAGAATTCAAATATCAGCTCGATTGCAAACTTAAACCAGAGGGGGAACCTGCAGTATAATGGTGGAGCCACAACAGTAGCCTGCTAACAGCAGCAACACCGCCACATACTGAGAGGGAGACAGATGAGGTGGTTGCAAGGTTAGGGCTGTGTTGATACACTGGCAGACCCATCACATTGCCATCACTGGCTTGCTGACACAACCCTGTGCTCTCTGCCTCTCTGTCCCTTCCTTTCCCATTAAGTGGCAGCAAAATTGCTGGTGGAAGGCTGTTGTTGCAGCCACCGGTGGGCAAGCTATTTCTGTTTCTACCTACCTACATGTATTTTTTTTCCCAGGGTGGAAATTAGGGCAGTGAAATGGGTTTCCCAGGTTGTCTTTGAGGAGACCTAGGTCTGCTTAGTAAGGTTCCTGCCCTTCGATATGGTGCCCTCAGATCACAGCATTTCAAAATTCACTCCATGTGGGTCTTGTCCCATCTCAGGGCAGCGTTTCAGCAAATGATGCACCTAAAGTCCGAATTAACTTACTGTTTGTCACCTCCCTGAATTACCCACCTATACTGTAAATGACTGAAACAATTCAGTCCAGTAAATGGGTACAGAATGAGCCCCGCTACTAACCACAAGACCAATATGCATCCAGGCATGTTGGAGGCCAGGATCCTGACTATCCCAGTAGCCAAATGTAGCACAGAATCAAGCTTACGTGAGATATAGAAGGAGAACATTGTGAACATGTCAAGCCACATGGCACAGCACTACAACGCTGCCACATTCCCACATCTAGGCAGTCATGAGTACACAAGAACACATGGGAAGAAAAACTGATAACTGTGGGTAACACTAGAAAGGGCACTGAGCACAAACAGAGGGCAAAGTGTTGCAGCCCAGTTCACGAGAGACCTGAACAAATACCTATATCTACAGAACACACCTGAATAAAAAGCAAGGGTCTTCTATTAACAGTTCCTTCCCATAGGTACTATGTGTTAGGTCACTGAAGCAAGCACACACTAGGCAAGATACCTAAACCGGTGAAGGTGACTGGGAGTGCAAGGATGCATCTTGCTCTGACTGCGATGCGTAACTAAGCCAAAATAGGCCAGTTTAAATATTATGATGCATTATGATGAAAACATGGCTCACCAACAATTCGATGTATAAAGCTGCTAGGCAAAAGAAGTACTTACATCAACTATCAGGAAATCGAGCCAGCACCAGGCATTTGTGAAATAGGCTTGAAACCCATAAGCTACCCACTTCAGAAGCATTTCCAGAATGAAGATGTATGTGAAGATCTTATCTGCATATTCAAGTACAATCTTGATAGTCTTGCGCTGTTCTATATATATATCTTCAAAAGCCTATGAAGGAAAATGCTACTACAAATAAGGTCATATTGGCTGGGGGGGGGAGGGAGAGACAAAATGTCACTCATTCTGCTGGGCCTGATATTTTAAAAGGCTATGCTTTATATTTATGTACATCTCAATTACATTTTGGACACTTGTGACTTGCTATTCCCTTGGAACATTTTCTAACATTTGCTTGAAATGCAGAATCTACACATTATCAAAACATGTACCTGAACCAAATTGGTTTGACAAGTTATAAGACATCTAGAGACTACCAATACTCTTTAAAATACTATTTTAAAGAAGTTCCTGCTATTTTATTTAATTGACTTCAACATGGCCACTCAATAATAACATTCTTCCCAATACATCAAAATGCAACAAACAACATTTTTTTTAAAAAAAATCAAAATGAAATGTAATTCTGTTTCATTAAAACTAGCAATTCAACACCCAAAATACGGCATAATGCAGTATAATTCACGAGAAGGAACTAGGAGTTTATACAAAAAGGCTTGAAAACTAAAGCAGGAATGTGGAACCTATAGCACTCCAGATGTTGTTGAACTACCAGCACTCATCAGTCCCACACAGCATGGCCAAAAGTCAGGAATGATGGGAGTTGTAGTCCATCTAGAGCAGGCATCCCTAAACTTCGGCCCTCCAGATGTTTTGGACTACAATCCCCATCATCCCTGACCACTGGTCCTGTTAGCTAGGGATCATGGGAGTTGTAGGCCAAAACATCTGGAAGGCCACGGTTTGGGGATGCCTGATCTAGAGGGACACATTTCCACAACTTGTTTTAAGTGAGAATGTCAGGATTAGGAAAGGAAACTAGAATAGTAGCATGGTAATAGACAAACCCAGCTATAACTATAAGAGAATATTAATGGATAGCTACTTGGATTTCAAAGAGAGAAATAAAACAAAAAGTCATATGACTAGAAGGGAATAGAAGACCACCCCAAAATAAATTCATTTGTGTACAAATTGGGACAATTCCTCCCACCCCAATCAATTAATATACTCTGTTCTACAACATAATGATCTATATTCCACTTACCAAAGCACCACTGCTGAGAATGATCATGAAGACAATGAAGGTTTCAAACCAGTTGTGTTCCACTATTTTATAGCAGGTTTTGCGAAGGTTCCACCATAATTTGCCCTTTCCAGATTCTATGCTGACCTGACAGCATTTGAATCTCCGTACACAGCCTGGAATCAGAATATTTGGTGGATGAAATGAAATAATCGAAGTAAAATAAAAAAGTAAAATATTTAGGCAACCTCCAGGATATGGATTGGGCCCTGAGCTGCCCTTCTGCAAATGGAAGGAAATCCTCATAGATCTTCATTTCTCCCTACAGCCTCACATGCCACCTCCCACAGTTTTCCAAAAGGCACCCCAACTCTCTAGAAGAGACTTCTGTTAGCCACAAGGCGGTGACTCCCCCACCACCACCCCACCTTTCCATTCATAGTTCTGCTCATAATTCTCTGGATCCAGCCTGAGTTTCTCATGTCCTGAAGCCAATGTTGTAAATGAACAATACTGAAATATGCAGTCAAAGGTATGTTTATGGAAACAAAATGTTGTGTGGCACCGTAGAAACTAATGTATGAATCTGATGAAGGAGGCTATAAAATCAACCACCAACACAGGTCTTTGAGGTGTTAAGACACAAACTATTAGTTTCTGCTCTTTTGTCTTTAACTTTACTGCTGCCAGATTCATTTATCTAATTAAACATTATACAACAGTTATTTCTAAATTAATTGTGCACAATGATGGCGATTATTGATGCATCACCCATGTTCATGGCATTATGTATTTTATGTGTATTATGGAATAACAAACATATTAAGTTCAGCTTCTTGCTCTGAGGGCCTGATTTCGTATATGTACATTGTCAGGGAATTACATCTTCTTCCTCCTCTGTTGCATTTTCCCAGAACACCAATTGCAGTCTTTTGTTCCTGAAAAATGTGATTCCCCTATTTCACCCTTGCAAATATGACCGTTGTGGGGGATGTGGTTCCACAAGTATAATGAGTACAGTGCTACAGTTAAGATGTAATGAGAAAACCAAGTTTTTCTGCTGTATGAATGAACTAACACTAGAACTATTGCTAGAACTCTTTCATAATGAAGATTTGCTTCTGCTTTTAAGCAAACCTTAGTTTCTAGTGCAGCATAGGGAGCTGTGGTTTGCTTTAACCCTAGGCAGCAGGGGAAAGTCAGCATCAAACTGTGGCTTCAGATTGACTTTTTTCTAGCTAGACTTAATGCAAACCAGTTTCTGAGTTCCAGCATAATGGGAGTCATGTTTTGTTTAAGAGCAGAAGCAAAAGCTTCTGGCCTCCTTGCAGACGTGAGAGATGTGGGAAGGAGGAGCCTGCAAGCCTGAGGCTCTCCATGGTTCATTCTCATAGTGGGAAACTATGCTTTCTGGCCTTATTGGATCACTCATAATGTCCAGTGTTATGTGACAGCATGCATTATTCCCCTCACACTACTACCTCTGAAAGTCAGTCTAAATTTGCATCTATACATATAAAATGGCATTTGCAATTTTATTTATTTTTTCCTAATTTGTCACCAGAGTTCTGTACCTAGCAATGCTCTGGCTTAATACCTCTTTTTAAGGAAACCTTTGGTACTGTTCCTGATTTCTGTTTTCTCAGACAAAGAAACAGAGTGCCCCCAGGACTCTCTACCATTCTGCTTAGCGACAGGACGAAAATGGATCAATGGAAAGGATCTTCCTATGGAGTCTGGAAGCAGGAAACAATTTGCTAACTGCATCCTGAAGAGTAGGAAATCCTCTGGGACAAAGTCAGCAAACTTATTCCAGACTCCAATTTCAAAGGGAGGGATTTTTCCCCCCAACTGACAATCTGGAGCAGTGCATAGACTTGATGTCCTTCCTAAAGGAACACGCCAACATATTGATTCCCAACTCCAAAGGGATAAACGTCACTGTAACAGATTGATAGTCTGCCATGAATCTGATATGTTTCACCACAAATGCTCATTTAAAGAAATGACTTAAAAGAGAGAGAAAAAATCCTCCTGGCAATATATGGATCAGATAGCTGTTAGCCAATTATATGATTTATGGAAACCCCAGAATAATTGTACAGGGTTGGGGAAGAGGTGAAGTTTCAATCCTGCAGGAAAAATTGTTGCCCTGATGGAACTTTAGCCGTAGCGCTATGTTGAATACAACCCAGAACCTTTCACTTGCTGTCTACCTATTGCTGGTGCCAGACATTCTGCCCATCCCTACATTTGTTTGCTAAATTGACTCACACAATGTAAATTTAAAATAGCTTCATTACTCTAAGTAGCGACTGCATTTAAAATAGCATTTCCTCAAAGAAAAATCCCAGAGGAAGTAGCTATGTTAAGTCTGTTGTAGCAAAAGAAAAGGAGAGATGTGTGGCACCAACAACACCAGCACATTTATTGTGTCATAAGCTTCCATGGGCCACAACCCACTTTGTCATAAGCATAAAGTCATAAGCCTTAGTTGGCTGAACATCTCCCCCCTGCTCCCTCACATACACACAGGATACAGCAATTCCCAAATACATATTTTTGTCCTGCATGCAATCCCCACTGTTAGGTTAGTTGCCCTTGATACCTTCTGTAAAGCAAGCCTTTGGTTGCGATGGGTCTTCTGCTGCATCTTCCGCTTCCTCCTCTCCCAGGGGAGCAACATCAATTGTGCTGCCTTCAGTGGTGCTGGAAATACTTAATTTCTGTAAGTAATATCACACAACACATTTTTAAACAAAGCAGTATGTATTGTATTCTGAGTTGAGGTTAATGTAACTGAGCATGCACTTGTGGTACATGGGAGCATGTTCACACATCTCAAATCAGATTTCCAGAAAAGCAAAGCTGTGCTCACAAAAGCCAACTTCAGATTACGGGACCTCTACATGCCAGCCCATCTGTATGTCCACTCCAACTCCCAGCTTCCTGTGTTGAATGGGAAGCCCTGAAGGGTTTTCATAAGTTTAAATTAATGCTCTGAGAAGCCTCTCTGTGACTGGGAACCATAATACAGGACTTCCAGTAGGAGAGGCTTCCAAATGCACACAAACAAATGAACTCACACACACACACACGTTCCCTTCAGATTTTCCTGCTCAGAGTGGGAAGTCAGGGATGCAGCCACTGTTTGGGGGCAGAGCACAGAGCCATACTCTGCAACCACCGGGTGGAAATTGCAACACCTGAATACAGTTCCAATGCCTTAGAACATCCAAACATGGCCATATGTAGCTTTGCATTGTTACTGACCAAAGGAAATTTTAAATGCTTTTTGGGCGATGATGGTAAGAATATATCACACACACACACACACACACCCCGAAAAAAATAGCAGGTGTCAATATGTATAATTCATCAATAAATGTATAGAGGGTGCAATTTTTTCTGCTGCTCTTAAAATGTTTGTTTTCAAAAAAAGAACAAGTTTGTCATAGTAGTTCTAACTTTCCTGACATCAGTTGATTTGCAGAAAAAATACTGCTAAACAGCTTTATCTATAAATATTATTTATAATGCTAAATTCAAGCTTGCACCACAGACAGGAACCCCCCCCCCCAAAGTTGAAATCAGCAGCAAGACCCAAATTGCTCTCAAAGGACGTCAATGATACCGATGACTTGATTCCCTACCACCCCCACAAAGATTGAGTTTTATCTAGGGGTAGCTCTATGCTAGCAGAAAGCACTTCTGCGAGGCATGGCAACCAATTTTTGGCTATCTTCCCTATCCCATTCCCTCTTTCCCTAAAAAAAACAGCCCCTGATGGGCAGGGGACCCTCCAGAACAATATTGGATATTGTCACAGTGGCCGGAGTGGACTACTTCAGAGTAACGACGCTACGCAGCTCTGCATTTTATTCTTTTATTGGTGCTGCGTATTTACAGTGCTCAAGTCATTGCTATTTACACGGAACGATGTTGTCAGTCGGTTTCAGAACCTCCTAATGGCTTTTGGCGCGTCTTTCTCCAACACAAAAGCTTTGGCAGACCCATCCTCTTGCCCCTCCTCTTCCTGCGTAATTCTGGAGTTGGGGGGATGGGTCTTCCCCCCTTACTTGCCCCTTCCTGTCCCACCTGGGACCCTGGCTCCTCTACCTTGCCTGAGCCTCGGACACGACTTCCTGCTTCCCCACTGGAATCGGAACTCTCCCTGCTTTCCCCTTTGCTCGGGGACGGGCTTGAACTCAGGAGGGGAGGGACTTCGCGATATCCTCTGTCCCTCACATCCACCCCCCTCCCAAGCTCTCCTTCACCCCTCCCCAGGCCCCCCCCATGTGTCGGTGACGACTGGAAGCCTAAAAACTCGGTGCTCTCCGAGCCCGTTGGTGTGAACACCTCCCCCCAGTCCTGCGAGCCCCCCCCTTCCGCCTGGGAGGACGGGAATCCCAAAAAGTCCGTGGCGTCAGAGCTGGTGGGGGTAAAAATGTTTTGCCAATCTGCTCCTTCCTCTGACTGGGTGGATCTTGGCGACACCCATACCTCATCCTCTGGTTCCTCAAACTCCGCTTCCCAGCGCCATGGTGAGCTGGTCTCCCGTGCCTCCTCCTCCTCCCCCTCCCTTTCCATGTGCCAGGGCTTGGGTCTGTGGGGAAAGAGGGCGTGAAATTCTTCCACCAAGAATTCCTCCTGTATCTGAGTGGCTGGGACCCATTCATTCTGGGACGGTGGAGCATCCTCCCATGCCATGAGGTACTCCAGGCCCCCCACCCCCCACCTTGAATCCAGGATGGCCGTGGCCTCATTGAGTTGCTCCCTGCCTTCCCTCTCCCCCCCTCCCTCGGGGGTTTGTTCGCTGTCTTGGAGCCTGCTGCTTTCCCTGTACGGCGACAGCAGCGATCTATGAAACACTGGATGCACCCTCATGTCCTCTGGCAGTGCCAGCCTGTATGCCACCGGGTTGACCTGTTGCGTGACCGTGAAGGGGCCCAGCCATTTGGGTGCCAGCTTTTTGCACCTCCCTCTGGTGGGAAGGCCCTCCGAGGACAACCACACCTTGTCCCCCACCCTGATGACCTCCCCTTGTCGCCTGTGGCGATCTGCCCCCTTTTTGTACGCTTCCTTGGCCCTCTCCAAGTGTTCTCTGAGCTGCTGGTGCACCGTCTCCAGTTCCTCTGCCCAATCCTCAGCCTGTGGGCCCTCCTCCTCCTCCTCCCCCTCCCTCTCTGGGAAAGATCTGAGGTCGCGCCCGTAATTGGCCTTAAAGGGCGACACCCCTGTGGAGACGTGCACTGCATTGTTGTAAGCAAATTCTGCTAGTGGCAGGCGATCCACCCAGTCCGTTTGCCGCTGGCTGACGTAGCATCTCAGGTACTGCTGCAGAATGGCGTTGACCCTCTCCGCTTGTCCGTTGGTCTGCGGGTGTCTAGCCGTCGACAAGCTGACCTCCACCTGCAGGAGGTTCATGAGCCGCCGCCAGAACCTGGAAACAAATTGGCGGCCACGATCCGAAATAACCCTTAAAGGTAATCCATGCAGTCTGAAAACGTGATCTACAAACAGTTTGGCTGTCTCTTCTGCCGAGACTGCCCTGGCACACGGTATAAAGTGACACATTTTGGACATGAGGTCCACCACCACCAACACTGCAGTCTTACCCCTGGACGAAGGCAGATCTGTGATGAAGTCCATGGACACCACTTCCCACGGCCTGTGTGGTGTGGCTAAGGGCTCCAGCAACCCTGGTGGCGCTGCTCGGACCACCTTTGCCCGCTGGCAGGTGTTACAGCCCCTTACATAGTCTCGAACATCTTCCCTCACCCCTGGCCACCAGAAGTGTCTCATGACTAGGTGAGTGGTCTTGTCCCTTCCAAAATGCCCCGCTGTTGGGTTGTCGTGCATCTGCCTGAGGACCGTACGTCGAAGCTGGTTGGTGGGTAGGTACATCGCACCTTTGTAGAAAAGCAGCCCTCTGCGTTCTGCAAAGTCTTTTGCCTGCTCCCTCCCCCCTCTCAGTTCTCTGAAGATGCGGTTGGCAAATTCATCCGCTGCCGTCAGTGCTGTGAGTTCTGCCTCGCTCACCACTGCTGCTCCGCAGGACCATGCCGACGGGGGGAAAATGTGCCTTGGGGCAGGTGGCGCCTCCTCCTCCATGTACTCTGGCTTGCGGGAGAGGGCATCCGCCCTGACATTCTGCTCTCCCGGGATGTAGTGTATGGAGAAGTTGAAGTTCGAGAAGAACTCTGCCCACCGTATCTGCCGCTGGTTGAGCACCCTGGCAGTTCTCCAGAACTCCAGGTTCTTGTGGTCTGTGCACACCTGGATGGGGTGCTTGGCGCCCACCAGGAAGTGTCTCCAGTGCTGGAACGCCGCGTGGATCGCAAGAAGTTCCCGATCAAAAACTGTGTAGTTTCGCTCGGGCTGGGTCAACTTCCTGGAGAAGAAGGCACAGGGTCTCCACTCTCTGTTGGCGTCCAGTTGCAACAAAATGGCGCCCACCGCCTTATCAGAAGCATCTGTCTCAATGCGTAGGGGCGCGTCCTGAACCACGTGGAACAGGTTCTGGTCTGAGGCGAACACCCTCTTGAGGCTTTCAAACGCTGCTTGCGCCTCTGGTGTCCACCTAAACTTCTGCTTGCCTCTCAGGCAGTCAGTGATGGGAGCCGTAACGCGAGAGAAGTTCTTGATGAACTTCCTGTAGAAGTTGGCAAAGCCTAGTAGGCGTTGGGCATCTTTGCGCGTCCTGGGGCTGTGCCAGTCCAGGATGGTCTGCACCTTGTCCTTGTCCATCGCTAGCCCCTTGTCAGACAGCTTGTAGCCCAGGAAGTCCACCTCCTTGGTGTGAAACTTGCACTTCTCCAGCTTCACATACAGGTGGTTCTCCTTCAGGCGCTGTAACACCTCCCTGACGTCCTTCACGTGCTGCACTGGGTCGTTGGAGTAAATAAGGATGTCATCCAGAAAGACCAAGCATTTCCTGAAGAGTAGGGACCCCAGGACGTGGTGCATGAAGGCCTGGAAGCATGCTGAGCCCCCTTGCAACCCGAAGGGCATCACCAGATATTCAAAAGAGCCCAGAGGCGTGAACATCGTGGTTTTCCACTCATCGCCCTCCCGGATCCTGATCAAGTTGTACGCCCCCCTCAGGTCTAGCTTGGTGAAAATCTTGCCCCTGCGTGCCGCTGTCAGGAGATCATCCACTCTGGGCATGGGGAAAGCCACTGGCTCTGTCACCGAATTCAGCCGTCTAAAATCCACCACAAGACGGCGCTGTTGCGTGTCTTTCTTGTCCACCCAGAAGACCGGGCTGCCCCCTGCTGCCTTGCTTTCTCTGATGAACCCCCGCTTGAGGTTCTTGTCGATGAAAGCGCGCAGATCCTCCAGTTCCTGGTCTGACATGGCGTACAGCTTGGCTGGGGGTATAGTTGCCCCTGGCACCAGGTTGATCTGGCAGTCAAAAGGCCTGTGTGGGGACAGGTGGTCGGACTCCGCTTCGCTGAAGACCTCCTGCAGGTCCCAGTATGGTTTGGGTATCGCCTCACCCCCTTTGACGTGCATGGTGGCCACCGTGGCTATCGGAGGCCCCTCCCCTGGTTGGTGCTGCATGCAATGTTCCAGGCAAAAGTCCGATCCAAAAGTGATGCATCTCTGATGCCAACTTATGGAGGGGTCGTGGCGCGCCAGCCAGCTCATGCCCAAAACGATTGGGGGGTCTGAGATGGTGGTGACGTTGAATGCCAGTGTCTCTGAGTGCCTTCCAACCGTCATTCTCATGGGGGGGGGGTTTGATGAGTGATGGCCCCTCCCAGCAGCTCTCTGCCGTCAATGGTTGCCACGTGCAGAGGAAAATCCAGCTGGAGAAGCTGGATCTGGTGCTCTTCTGCAAAGTTCCTCGAGAAGAAGTTCGCTGACGCCCCACTGTCAATTAAGGCGAGGACTGTCAGGGGATAGCCATTTGGGAGCGTGAGCGTCACTTCTAGCACCACTCCTGCTCTGGGAGGGGTGGGCTGGCTCTGCTCCTCTCTGTGCGGGTGGGTGGGCTGGGGCTGTTGTCTGCTGACTGTGCCTGGCTGCCGCCCCTTGTCTCCTGCAGCCAGGCTTTCCCGTTTCCCTGCTGTGGTGCTGCGTCAGTGGGGGAGGGCACAACCGTTCCCGCCTTTCCTTGCCACTCCCTGCGATGTGGGCAGTCTCTGACGAGATGCTGGGGGGAGTTGCAGAGAAAGCAATTCCCACCCCTTCCCTCCTTTCGCCTTGGCGCCGCTGGGGTTTGAAAAGCCCGCGCGCGCGCGCTATCAATCTGCATGGGTTCCTGGTCCTGACTGGCCCCAGGCGTGGCTTGAAAGGGTTGTTGAGGGAGTGGCTTCTCCTGCGACCGTGGGAACCAAGCCCGCTTTGCGCGCGTTGCTTGCTTGTCGCTCCACCTGGATTCCTGCCTCACCCCCACCGCCAGAGCCGCTTTGCTCAGTTGATCCATATTACTGGGCTTTGGACCTCTCGAGAGCTCATCCTTCACCTCCTCATGCAACCCCAAGTAGAACGCCGCTTGCAGTGGGGCCGACTCCAGATCCCACCCCAATCTGTGCACCAGCATGGTGAATTTCGCCCAATACGCGCGAACTGTCATATTTCCTTGGCGTAAATTATGCAGTTCCTCCTTAGTCTGGTCCATATGACTATCGGACGAATACATCGTTTTCAAACCTTCTAGAAATAGTTTGACATTCTTCATGCAAGGATTCCTTGTTGCAATTAACGGTCTTAGCCACTCCCTGGCCGCCCCTGTAAGGTGCTCCACAATAAACGCTACTCTGTGCTCATCATCAGGGAACTCATCGTGGTGCAGCTCAAGAGCATACACAATCTCAGTCTCAAAGCCCTGAAACTCCTTCGGGTCTCCATTGAACTTGCTTACTAGGGTCCCGGCTTTCCTTCCTGGCAGCACTTGGACTTGGGGTGCCCCTCCCGCCTTGTTTTTCTCTGCATCCAGCTTGTTTTGGAGGTCTACCGCCACCGCCCTTAAATGCTGCTCTTTTTCCTGAAGCTCTCTCACCTGTTCCGCAAGTTGTACCCGGTCGTCCTGGACCTTCTTAGTCTCCTCTTTAGCTGCCTTCAATTCTCCCTGCGCCTGCAGCGACAGCTGTTGCAGTTCTAGCTGGGCTTGCTCAGCGATCTGCCGCCACTTCTCCGCCTCTGACACGCTCATCCCGGCAACTCCAAAGTAGCCCAAAAAGGATTAGGAGGTTGCTGTCACAGTGGCCGGAGTGGACTACTTCAGAGTAACGACGCTACGCAGCTCTGCATTTTATTCTTTTATTGGTGCTGCGTATTTACAGTGCTCAAGTCATTGCTATTTACACGGAACGATGTTGTCAGTCGGTTTCAGAACCTCCTAATGGCTTTTGGCGCGTCTTTCTCCAACACAAAAGCTTTGGCAGACCCATCCTCTTGCCCCTCCTCTTCCTGCGTAATTCTGGAGTTGGGGGGATGGGTCTTCCCCCCTTACTTGCCCCTTCCTGTCCCACCTGGGACCCTGGCTCCTCTACCTTGCCTGAGCCTCGGACACGACTTCCTGCTTCCCCACTGGAATCGGAACTCTCCCTGCTTTCCCCTTTGCTCGGGGACGGGCTTGAACTCAGGAGGGGAGGGACTTCGCGATATCCTCTGTCCCTCACAGATATTGTGCAGTAAACTGTGGTTTACCAAACAACAGATAATCACAGAATACCATTTCACCCCCAAAATTCTTTTTTTAAAAAAAGAAATGTCAACAATGAAAGAAGCATTTTTATTTCATTCCCGCAGCCTTTATCTTGCATTCTCTCTTGCAAGTGCATAGATATGTTGGTTTCTATGCATTTTTAAACTCTTTGTTACTCTGGTACTCATGCCAACTCTTAGAAGTATTCAGAGAATTGTCGATTCAAGTGCTAGAGAACTCTCATCTTAGGTTGTGACTGCAATTGGTTTGGCATCCTTCGAACCTGACCATCGAGATCAAATATGCAATGGAATTTAAGGCAGGGCCAAAATAAACAGCATGACCCACGATAGGTCTGAGTACCAAAATAAACCAAAGTAGTTGTGATTATGGCATTCTCTGGCCTGATACAATGTTATTACTATACAGTATATAACATCAGAAATGGCACCAACAGCTGGATGAATGTGGGGAACGATGAAAGCACAGTTAAAACAATACAGGGTGATTCTAATCACAGTTATTGCATTCTGGCTTACATGATTCAGACATGATTTACACCTTTCCGTGATTTTCAAACTTCTATTCCAATTATTTAAAAACTAATTTAAGATGTTTAAAGGTACGGTTCCTAATGAATTTTTTTTTTATAAAAACAAATATTTCCCTGAAAGTGATAATCCTAATGACAATCTAGATATTTATCCTGAATATGGTGTTAATTATGTAGCTTCCATGGACCCAGTGGGTGTGAATAACCAACCATGTAAATAATTACTCAGAGATAGACCAGTCACAAGCACACTCCAGCCCCCGCCCATACGAATAGGTTGCCAATTCTCCTCCCATCAAGGCTAATCATTGGGAAAGTAATTGTCACAAAAATAATTTGTGGTTTTTCATTCTCATGAAGGTATCCTGATCAATGTAGCCTAAGTCTATCAAACTCAAGTGGAAGAAGGCCATCGTTTTGGGAGCTGCTTGGAAAGATGGATGGAACAGAACCTCTGTTGGTCCAATTCACTTTAAAACTTATGTCAAATGAAACGTGAAAAAACACCGGGACTTATTGACTACCTACAAATGCTAGCTTGGATTTTTCTGTTTTAGTTTCAATCTGCTGCAGATAGCATAGGGTTGCCATATTTCAAAAAGCGAAAATCCGGACACAAAAGCTATTTTTCAGGAAATTCGGCATTTCAGCCATTTGCACCCATACACTGCTTCCGACTGGCATATTCCAGCTATGTCCGGAAAATTCCAGACATATGGCAACCCTAAGATAGCAGAAAGATTTTCCCTGTGGCAGACTCTCATGTTATTTGCTACTCAGGTATTTTATGAGGACAGTTAGATTGCTATTCATTCCAGATGAACAAGCAACTGGTAAACTGCAAGACACTTGTATCCAGTTCCCTGCCTGTAAAGTGAAATTATGAATGATCTACCTCACGGGGCTTTTGTGTAAATATTGTGAAGGTCTTCATACACAAGAAGCATTATAAAAAAGACAAAAGCAGCAACAATGAATACTCTTCTAATTATTCTGAAATGGAAAATACCAATTCAAATCTAATTAATTACATGAACATTTGCTTTCATCATTTTAATATGGAGAGCATTTTTATTGTAAGACTAGCTGGCCCGGCCACGTGTTGCTGTGGTTCTTTCCCTGTGACTGGCCCTGTGACTGGCCCCACCGTGCCCTGACTCATGAGCTATCGAGTCCCCTTCTCCCCCCACCCCTCCAGCACATCCATGTGACTGGCCCCACCGTGCCCTGACTCATGAGCTATCGAGCCCTCCCCACCCCCTGTCTGAGCCCTCTGTTGTCTCCTCCCCCCTGTTTCTCCATAGCTTGGCCCCCACCCTTGAAGAAGGAACTGTCAGTTTCTGGGTTCTGTTTCCCAGCATGCACTTTTGTCTAAGCCCTCTGTTGTCCCCGTGGATTATTGCTCCCTCCCCCCTGTATTTCCATTTTACTGTACTGTATTGCAATTTGAATTCCATAGAATTCTACAAAAATTCAAACTGCAAGTGTTCTTCATGGACACACCATGGACCACCTGTATGAGGTTTGGGCAGCTCTGGTGGCCTGATTACAGCTTGAGAACCAGTGCCATAGACCATGCAGTTCACATATCAAAACGCTATGTGGAAATCATCAGACACAGTGAATGTTGGAGTGTGCTGACCATGCTGGGATGAGCATCACATGACTCCAATTGCAGATCAGCTTGTGCATATTTCTGTTGGTATCACAATGGATGAAGAGGGTAATACAGATTAGCATGCATGCCAGTCAATCTTTGTTCAACAGTGATTATGTATATATGAATTGCTGAGGTAACCTGTTCAAAATGGCTGACATACGTTGCTGTGCCTGGTTAAAAAACCACCAGAGCTGCACTCTTGATTGATCCAGTTTGAGTTTAGTCCTGTGAGAAGTAAGAACGGTAGGAAACAACATTGAAGGTGCAAATAATTCTGGGTTTGTAGTTCTGGAAATACCACAAACATGGCTGCGAAAGTATTTTCTAATAGGTTATTCGCACAAACACATTTGAAAAAGCAGGGTAAACACAGCACTTGAGCAAAGAGATATACACACCAAGCACACTATGGTCATTTGTTAAAGTAAGAAATAACAATTCCAATTTATACGTTTTAAAATTATTCTGTGTAAACACAATCATGTTTTCACAGAAAGAACAAATATGAGCAATGGCTGTGTCTTTAAAAAAATGTAACAGAAGGAAGAGAGAGAGAGAAGCATCATCTGACATTAATGGAAAAAAAATATCCCATTGATACTGACTTGAACATATGAATTGATATAGGCAGTCAGTATGTCCAAATGAGGTATCCAAATGAGAATGATTATAAGCTACATATTCAAAAGTAGAATACTTTAATGATTACCATGGGCCTGGATGAGCTGAATGTTTTCGTCAGCTGTGCTGTGTATAATTGCAGTATAAATAAGATCCGATTATTCATTACTTCAGAACATTAACGGTAACAGATTCAGAGCTACTTCATGGCAACTAGGATGCTGATACCACACACCCAGTTTGGGCATGTGTTGTGCCCTGCCCTGCACACATCCAGAGTCCTCTA
Source organism: Zootoca vivipara (assembly GCF_963506605.1). Taxonomy (NCBI): domain Eukaryota; kingdom Metazoa; phylum Chordata; class Lepidosauria; order Squamata; family Lacertidae; genus Zootoca; species Zootoca vivipara. Next base: position 109,107,608 of record NC_083276.1, read on the forward strand.
AAATGTCACTCTGGTGAAGAAATGCTCATTCACAGAAGCTGGTCCATAGCCTGCACTAAACAACGTGAAGATGCGTTGCCAGTGTCACTTCATTAAGTAATGAAACAACACCAGACTACCCCGTGTTTATAGAACGGGGAGGTAAGTACATTGCCACTTTCAATACTCACAGGTTTTTCAGGAAAAAAAATGAAGATTCATATTTTAAAATATGAGCGTATAAACATTTTATGGCACAGCTGATGACGTATAAACAGAAGTGCAAAGTGTAAATACGGAAAATTATCCCTTGCCTTACCTCTTTACTTTCCTCGAGCTCGGATATGCTGCTAACTTCCTCTGTATTTAGGTGTTCAAAATCAGACTCTCCTGCAGCTATCGGTACGGTCACCGTGAGGTTTGGGTTGTTGATGAATGACATGTGATCACCGCTGTCCACGTAGATGGTAGTTGTGGTTCTGTCATTGTAATAGTCAGCTACAGTGTGGTTGGGGACACACCCACTTTTCTTGCCGTTTTGCCCGTCAGCTGAGCCGATTCCAGTGGAGGCCTTGCATTTTTGCAAAAGGGTGATTTGCACAAACTCATATATTTTTCTTTTTACATAATCTATTCCTCTCTGGATCCTTGCTATGGCAATTTGTAAGTTGTTCGCATCTGTATCCTGATCTGGAGCAGCAAGGCTGTCTGAACTGAAGGAGCTCAATAATAAAGCCAGAAAGAGGTTCAGGACCTGGGGGGGGGGGAGAATTCAATTAGGCTCTTTCTCACCTTTAAGTTAATTCCCAAAACCTAAAAGTCAGATTTGTTCCCATGTGCATGAATTCGTACAGTGGTGCCTCGCTTAACGAATGCCCTGCTTAACGAAATTTCCGCTTAACTAAAGGTTTTTTTCTAGCGGAGGTTGCCTCACTAGACGAATTCGTTTTATGAAAAATTCGTCTAGCGAATCGCAGTTTCCCATAGGAATGTATTGAAATTCAATTAATGCGTTCCTATGGGCAAAAAAAAAAATTCAAAAAAATTTCAATGCATTCCTATGGGATTCGCTAGACGAATTTTCCGTTATAAGAAAAGACCCGTGGAACGAATTAAATTCGTCTAGCGAGGCACCACTGTATTTCAATTTCTGAATAACTTTATTTTTTTAAATTCTTTGATTAAGTGCTTACTTCCAGGGTTTGTGGATATGAAATCAGTTGTCATCTATCCTTTCTTAGTTGCGGTCTTATTTTTGACAATGCTTTTGTTTGTTAGCAGAACCAAACAATCCAGTGTGTGTTGTGTCTGCAAGTTTACCAAATGTTAGCAATTTCTGTATCAGAGAAACTGAGAAGGACCTATTTATCTTGTCATCATCATTTTAAAAAAAAAACACTTCCAGCAATGAAACATATTTCTTTCTTAAACAGAGTGGGATATTTGCGAAAATGCACCCCAAAATATTTAAGTGCTCCATACAGAGATGTCAGAAAAAGCACAAGTAAATTTGGAATGTTAGGACATAACTAGGATATAGCAGCAGTGCCCTTTGGGCCAGACAATTGTTATTATTTATCCAATTTATTCAAATATATTCTATTTCTGTACACTGCTGAAATGCTCTCTGAATGAAGTACACATTCTGACATAAAAATAAATAATATAACAATATGCTTTGAATCAAGAATTGTATAACAATAAACCAATTGATTTCTTTCAGTATATTTCTGTGGTCTTTATTACCATGCTATGCTTTACTCATTGACTCACTGGGTTGCCAATTTACAAATTCAAACATGGACCAAATCAAACAAATTAGCATTGCTGCATTGGCTGGGAAAGCACCCAAACTAACAACAGGCTATGTGCTTTCTGCTGCACTCAAGGAACTCTCTTATCTGCAATGTATCTTTAATGCTGAACATTTGTTTGCTGTCTTGTCTGTAATGCAAGGAGGGCATTATGTGTGCCAGATGTGGGTTCCTCTGCCCACACTGCTGGCCACCAGCCATGAGTGCAGGCAAAAGAGCCAAGCACAACAAAATTGCTTCCAGGCATTGAAAATTATATGCCATCCCGAGAACCTGGTGACTGGGTGACCAAGAAACATAACAAACAAATAATAAATTAATTCCTTTTTGCTGGAATGGGCCATAAGACATCAAACTGCAGCCCAGGTGATGCCTACAATGAAAAGGAAATCTGGTATTTTGGTGGGTTTTAAAGAGGACAAATAATTAGTCCCTGTCAAAACCTTTGGTGCCTGTCAATGCAGCCAGTTGAGCAGGCTCACCCTTGAAGTCCCCTACAGCTATACGATACGAGAAAGGGGGGTCAACAGATTTTCCAAACAAGCATTCACACTGGTTTGCCTAAATGGCTCATAATAGCAGGTAATCAGGCAATCAATAGAAAATACGGTAACTGAAAAGACAGTTGTTGATTACATACCACGAGGTTTCCAATCACCATGACCAGCATGAACACAATGAGGCACATGGCTTGACCTGCAACTTCCATACAGTCCCACATGCTTTCTATCCATTCTCCGCAAAGGACTCGGAACACAATCAAGAAAGAGTGGAAAAAGTCGTTCATATGCCAGCGTGGAAGTGAGCAGTCCTCTGAAATCTTGCACTTACAATTATCATAGCTTTTGCCAAACAGCTGCATGCCAACCACAGCAAAAATGAAGACAATAATAGCCAGGACCAAGGTCAGATTTCCCAGAGCACCCACAGAGTTGCCAATAATCTTTATCAGCATGTTCAGAGTTGGCCAAGATTTCGCCAGCTTGAAGACTCGAAGCTGAAAATGACAATGAGGCATTTATTTATATGAGAAAGAGATACAGACTGTGGTTGCAATTCATAGACTCACATCCCATAACCAGCTATATACTGGACAAAGAGCCATGAACTCAAGCATTTCCATAGCTCTATTTGGGAAAGCTCCACCAACACCCATATGACACACTTGCTGAGCTTATGGCCTATAGCAGTGGTAAGGAACATGTGGCCCACAAGATGTTGCTGGACTACAATTCCCATAACCCCTCGCCATTAGCCATGCTGTCTGGTGCTGATGGGAGCTGGAGGCCAGAGGGCCACATGGGTTCCCCATCCCTGGCCTGTAACTAGAGTTGTCACAGTGTAAGGCAGGCTTTCCCAAGCAGGAGTTGCCCCCAGAGGTACATGTTAATGTCTCACTCCTCCTAGCTAGTGTGGCTTCTCTGTTGATGTAGCTGTGGATATAAAGTAAGGATAGCATGGACACTCTTTTCCCTTCTTTAGCAGCAGAACCGCGTTAGCTTAAGAATTCCCAGTGTCCGTGTAAGAGGACATCTTGGATGGATAAGCAAAGGTGTGCTGTTAATCAGCAGCATAAATCAAAAGAAAATATGAGATTATGGTGCTCCAAGAAAAGCTTGCACCCTTTCTCTGCTGGGTACGAGGCCTTGGAGAGACGAGCGAACCTGGCAACTTTAGGTCCTCACACCCATTTAATACACTTGGTGCTGGCTTCAGTTTGGTAAAAAATAATGATGTGGTTGGGATAAAGGGTGGAAACCTTTCAAAAGTAGGCTCAGGACTCACTGCTTTTCTGTAGATTCTGTGGCCTTCCTCAGATCCAGTCAGAGGTAGGTTTTTTTTTAACTATTTCCCCTCTCAAGCCTACAATCAAATGAGTAATGAGACTTTGCTTCTTAATTACCAGTCTGAATGACCGTAGAACAGATAATCCATCCACATCTGAAAAGCCCAGCTCTATCAAACTCAGGCTGACAATGATGCTATCAAAAATGTTCCAGCCTTCTTGGAAATAGTAATAAGGATCCATGGCTATTATCTTGAGGACCATTTCTGCGGTAAAGATCCCGGTGAAGACCTAAGTGGAGAATGAAATAAGGTAACTTCTGCATTTTATTACCCTGTCTCCCCCTTCCCATTTCCCCCATGGAAATTGCATGTTTTGTATTAAAAAGAAGCAATGCATGGATGTAATCTAATAGTGAAAGTGCGGGGATTGCATCATTGTCCTGTTCGAAGCGGCAGTGTGCTGAGTCTGAACTCAGAAGAACCAACTTGCAGCATACAGAAGACAGGGTTGGAAGTGCTCCCTAGAGGAGCCATTCTTGTTTAGCTTGGGAATTTCTGACTGTGTGGAGGAACCTATTCATACTGACTTCCCTTTATGCGTCTGCCAAACACACAGAGGTTGATGGGAGTGGAGCCGGTCTGCGTGGAAGATACGTTTGTTTGAAAGCGGACGACAGAGAAACAGAGTATGTCTTGGCTATCTGAGGAAGAGCTTACTGCAAGGAAGTTTCCTGGCTAAATGTTTGGGGAGGAAGCTGGGAATTTTTCAAAGAGGCTCTAAATCTGGTAGGAATTTGGAGGAGCAGCAAACAAACCCTAGGTAGATGCTTGGTTGTGTGGAGCCAGGTATTCGTGCAGGACAGAAGCCTATGGAAGCAGAACTTTGGGAAGAAGGAGGAAGCAGGGCTTTGGGGACACCGGTTCAATCCTAGTTTAAAGGACTTCAGATAGCAGGGCTGGGGGAAACCTGCTATCACAGAGAGCTGGTGGTGGTTACATAGGACTGGTCTAGATGATGTCTTGATTCAGTAGAAGGCAGATTCATATATTCAACAGGTTTAGGAACACCCAGTGGAGATACAACCATTTTTGAAAGCATCTTCAGTCGTCCAGAATTAGTTTTAAATAGAAAATGATACGATGGGGTGAAAAGCAAAAACAACCCCGACTTACCAGGTTTCCATTTGATAGAACATTCTTGAAGGCGTCGTCTATGGGATGATGTTCCATGGCCATAAACAATGTATTCAGGACAATGCAGATGGTGATGCCAAGATCGACAAACGGATCCATAACAATGAAATGAACATTTTTCTTTATTTTCAACCAAGTATTGCAGCAATTCCAAATCAAGTAACTGTGGGCAAATTTATACCAACATGGTGGACATTTCTGCCTGGATTCTTCAAGTTCTAAAGAGAGGCATATTGAAAACATGAGGACCAAATATTCACTCAATGCTGTTTGCCAATTATGAAAATGCAACTTGACTAAATTATTCAATAACTGAAAAACTAATTATGTAAGTTCTGTTGGCAACATTACCCCTATGATGATGCATTGATCATTTGATCCTGCAATCACCAAGTATTGAACATGCATGTTCATTAAAGGTTTGCTTTATTTCTGAGTTGTCTCTACCTAATAATTATAATTAGTGCTTTTCCAGATTTTACTTCTTTAATAACGTCTCTCAGAACTTCTCATATTCTTAAAAGATTCCATTCATTTATGAACCAAACTCTCACAGTGCAACCCCACACACCTACCTTCCATGGTATTTGTGATTATGCTTGCTATACTCATTGCTCTTTGCCTTATAGCAGGATCTTCCAGTAAATCCATTGGTATCTGAAAAGAACTTGACCTCCTCTTTCTGCTATCTACTTCAGAAGCAGTGCTCTGCAGTGGAGTAAAGCAGCTAGATTATCAACATAAACTATACAGGGAACCATACATTGTAAAGGCAACCCCACAAAATATAAAAGCATTCATGCCACATGCAGCTAAATAGTTTTGCCTTTATTATGCCAGACATTTTACAATATCTAGCCCTTCCAAAAAATATTTTTCATATATCTGGTTTTAAAGAAATAATTTAAATAGCAGAATGTATTTTGTACATGCCACAAAGGGCAAGCTGAACTCTTACAGCTTTTCAGTAGCTCAGTTCAAGCATCTGGCTTAGTGTAATGAATGTGTGTGAGCAGAATCAGATCCACATCTCAGGAACTTTCTCATTTGATATCATGTAAAGGAGCATATGCATTAGTCTGGTATTTTTTAGATGGGAACTGTCTGATGTCCTTCTGCTCCTCCAAAGTGTGTCAGGATTGTGAATATTGCACACACTCCTGACTCGCTACAACATCTTGAGTATGGTGTTCATTCTGCCTGTGAGCAGAACCATATTGCTGGGCCAAACATCTGACCTGGCTGTTCGATTATTATCAAAAGCCCTTCAACAAATGGAGCCATGTCTATTATGCTCTTGGGACTACAACTTCCATCAGCTCCATCCCACATGGCCAATGTTAAAGGATGATGCGAGTTGTAGTCTCAAGAACATCTAGGAGGCCACAGGTTCTCCATCCCTGGAGTAGCTAGAAGAAGCTATACGTTATTCAAAACATGAAGAACTTGAACCAGAGCTCAGAAATCTCCAGTTTTTATGCTTAGATATCCAAATAGCTTTCACATGGGGGTCAATAAAGAAGAAAGAAGAAGAAAAAGGTCACATGAGAACAACAATTACTTCACTCATCAGTATCCAATTTGTGTACAAGTGTTCCTTCAGGTCTTCAATCCGTTCAGGATTGCTTCTCCTTATTAAAACATCTAGTAAAGTTAAATGCCTGATTTCTCTCATTTAGAGCTTGTCGCATTTGTCTAAATAAATTAGCAATAAAAGTCTGACTTAATTGAGCTTTACCACGCCAATCAGAACCAGGGAAGAATTAGTGGGATAAAATGTTGTACGTATCTTCAAACACAATGTATAGGTAAGTGAGGAGTCCTCCATCAGTGTCAACGGATTACAAATAATGGTTCTGAAACAACTAAATGAAGCACAGCAACGATTTTAAATGAAAAAGAGCAATTGCTCCCAATTTTACAGATGGGAAGCTGGAGCTAAGACAAAAAGGCTTTCTGGTGAGCAGAAGCAGCTGGTGAGGCAGGAAAAGTGAGGCCCTGCTGGTCTCCTGGCTTCCAAGTACTGTACAATGTGTTGTTGGCACTCACTGGAGAGAAAAGGGGAGGGGGTCTTGGTGCTGTGTAATGGCATAATGGCAAGAGCCACTGGCTCCAGAGCTTGGCATTCCCACACCTAGCCCCTCATGCCCTCTGGTAAGCGCATGCTATGTCGGGATAGCAGCAGTGCTCCACCAACACCCCTACACCAGCTGCTACTACCAGCAAGTCCATTGCGGAGCAAAGTTTTTAAACTGGGGCCTTATCAGGTTTTAAGTCTAGATGATATTTGTTGCTTCAAAATCCACGCAGACATGCCTAATAATTTTCTACTGCTTGGAAAATGCCATTTCCCCTCAACGTTAGGCTTCAAAATGAACCCTGTGTGATTGCAGCAATGCCAGGGGCTGATTATCACCCACGAGGTCACTAATGGAGAGCTACATATCTATCTTCAAATGCTGCCCAGTTTCCCTCTGTTCCTTACCCCCCCTTTATGTATCATGCCTGGTCCTTCTCCAGCAGTGGAGCACACACACACAGACATACCCATAAACGTGGAGCTTTATAAACGATAAATACAGTGGAACCTCAGTTTTTGAGCGTCTTGGCAGCCAAATGTTTCGGAAGCCGAATGCAGAAAACCCGGAAGTAATTGCTTCCATTTTCGAACGTGCCTTGGAAGTCAAACAGCTTCCGCTGTGTTTTCCCCCCTTTTTTTCCAATGGATTTTGCTGACCGCCAATTGCTCCTCGGTTTTCGAATGTTTTGGAAGTCGAATGGTCTTCTGGAAGGGATTATGTTTGAAAACTGAGGTCCCACTGTAAATAGAAATCAGGGCACTGGCTGTTGCCTCCCTCCCTGTCCTTCCCTGCTAGGCTGACAGGAGGAGCTGCTTTAGGGAAGGCCACATGACCTGCAAGGTGATGGGAGACACCCCTTTCTCAGGGTAATTGGGGAAGGTAATGGTACAGGTTTTGCTGAGGGAATGCAAAGGAGATCGGGTAGCTGGGGAAACAAGAGGAGAATCAGGGAGAAGGACGGAGTGAGAGGAAGAGGATGTGCAGGAACAGGGAGAATGCAAAAGGAAAGTGGCCTCTGCCACTGAACAAGCATTTGCTGTGCACAAAGTAAATGTACATTTGGCCATATTAAACTGCCCAACTCAGGGCTGTGTTTGCAAAAGCTCATGCAGGCAGAGGCAGGGCCATTCCTTTCCGTGTCGCATAGTTTTCAAAGCCCGGAGAGTTACAGCATGAAAGCTTGCTTCCCCACCACCACCACCATCGCCGCCACCCCAAGATGCAGATGCATTTAGGCAGCTTGGATTCCATTCTGTAGACCCACCATGCCTATGCTACTTAAAACATCCTTACACTGTCATCGGTAGTTGCTTTATCTATTATCACCTCTGGGAGAAGCTGTCCAGTGGGCGACAGGAGTGCCGGGGGTCCTCCTACCAAGGATACCACCCCATTGCAGTCCACACTGCTGTTCCTCTTCCCATTCACTGGAAACACAGGGAACATGGTCTGGCTCATGTTACTTCCGCATCGCTCGCTATGCCTGCGTAGAATGAAATAGGAACCGCTACGGCTCCCGTTGTCGTCGAAGGTGCTCTGTTCGCTATCGGCATCCGAGCCCCCTTCAGTGGTCGGGCCTCTGACGCTGGAAAAGCTTGCTCTGCTGTTCCGCCTCGTGGAAAACAGCATTGACTAAGGAGATACAAACAGAACAGTTAGATGAAACTTAGGAAGCCATAGCTAAATCATCACTGCTGTTGCTCTTCCCAAATCCAGAAGGTTTTTCAGGTTTTGGTGAACTACCAAAATATTACCCTTTGTGTGTATTCACCGGGGGTGGCAGTGGGGGAAATAGTGAGCTTGATAGTATTTAGTTAAAAGACAGTCTCTTAAAAAGAATATGTATTCCCCGGCTTTGTTCTCACAATGACAACAGCAATATTCTTTCCTCTTTGGTTAAGCATTTATGTTATGAAAGCGAATGTATTTTTCAATACAATAACCAGTGCTAGAAACTCAATATATAAGCTAGGTGTCAAATGGTTCCTTAAACCAGGGTTACAGTTGCCAAAGTGAAATGCCAAGTTGCTATTTGGGGGGCAGACTGGTTCAAAAGTCGTATTTTTCAATACGACTGCTCGGTTCCTGAAATTCATTCTGACTGTGCAGATAAAATATAATGGATGGAATTCTACAGGATGTGTTGCTAGTGCATGAAAAATGTCAAGATCCAAGGGTCCCCAGGAATGCAACTCCAGATGGTGAGGACATTGGGCACCACCTCAATGCCTGGGCATTTTCACTTGGCCTCAAAGTGGTAAATAGTGAGGCGCAGAATGTGCCTGGCAAATTTTGAACGATGATGCAATTTACTCAGTTGGCACTAGCCTGCCTTTCTGAATATCTACACCACAAACAACTGAACAAGAAATGAAGATGAAAAAAGCAAAAGATAAAATGTTGAAGGGGGGAAATCACTGAGGGAGAGGTTTGTGTAGGGGAGAAGCAACAAATATGAGAAGGGCTAAGTCTGCTCTTCTCTGTCATACATCCCTCTTGATGCCCTCATGTACCAAGTTGCACACTCCCCCTGCGTTTTCTTTGCTTAAGCATCAAGCAATTAAAAGGTGTCAAGGCCTGGGCTTCACCAGTTATTTCTCTACTAAACTCCCCAAAAATTATGTATTAGATTCAGATGATACTAATCCTTGAAACCTGTAGAACACAAGAGATTGGTAGAAGGTATTGGTGCTTTTGCACTTGTTCCCGTGGCTTTGCCTTCTTCCTCCTCCCCTGTACATGCTGTTGGACTCCCAACTTCTGCCAGCATGGCCAGGGATGATGGGAGTTGTGGTCCAACAACAGCTACAGGTTGCCCACTCCTGGCATGAAACGTCAAGCCTAAAACAAATCGGTCCCATCACCCAGAGCCCGCCTGAAAGTTGAACATTTTGCAACAGCACAGCTAGTGCCACAACGTACCTGGTATGGAGAGGTGACCCTATTTTCATATGTGAGCCTGTTTCCTTCCAGGGAAAACTGAAACCCCTTCTTTTTGATGCTGCTATCAGACTCAGATTTTGGAAACTTTTTGCCGTTCGCTTTCTCGTCTCCTACAGACAGTTCTCTCTGCCGTCTCTTCTTCCTCCGGTTCCTTCTTTCTTTAGCGCTTTTGGAGCTCAGCCTCGACATTTCCGAAGAAGTCTGGGAAAGTCTTCCAAGTGCGCCATCATCCTTAAAGTCTTTGTAAGCGGCTGCGGCTGCTATTGCCTGTTGTATAAAGAGAGGTCAAGCTCTGTTATAGCTTGCAACTAACACATATTTATTGTAGAACTATTTCTGGATGGGTTATCTACGCTTCAAGAATACAAGGAGACGGATGGTTTCCTCTTCCAGAGTATTAACAAAATAGCTTCCAACTAGGGATCTGGAAGGCTTGCTTGGGGGTATATATTTATTGTTCATGGAGAATTTTTTTGTATGCGCCAATGTAATATATACTCTGAAGATAGTATGCTGGTGGATTGTTTCCTTTTTATACCAGGGTAGACAGCATGTTGCCCTCCAGATGTTGCTGAATTAAAATCCCCATCTCTCTGACCACTAGCCATGCTGGTAGCTGCTGGGAGTTAGAGCCCAGCAAAATCCATCTGCTCCTGCTCTACACAATGCTGCAATCCACTGGTCTTAGTACACAGAAAGCACAATGTAAGGGCTGTTCCACATTTTGTGTCAGAAATAATATTAATATTAATAATGCTATTATTTGTACACTGCCCACCTAACTGGGTTGTCCCACTCTGGGAGTCCTCCAACAAATATAAAAGCATCATAAAAGATCAAACATTGAAAACCTCCCTGTTTCATAAACCTTACACTTAATAATAAATAAAAAAGATGCAAAAATAATTTGTATCTTTTCCTGAATCATTATTTGATCAGTGAGAGTTCTCATTTGGTTTTCAAAACCCATGCTTCTCTCTCACACATATATACAGTACACACACACACACACACACACACACACACACAAACAAAATATACAAACATATATATGAATGACACATGAATCTGCTTCATTGTTTATTGTCCAAAGAGCTTCCAATTTGCCGCTGTCAGAATCACCCTAAAAAAATTTGACACCCTGAGAAATTCAGAGGTCTGCTGAAGAATATTCACTTGCCAATATTCACTTGCATATTGAGGTGTAGAAATATATTTTCTGTTGAAAAGCACATCTAATAAGGAATGTATCCAAATGATTAACTGTAAGTGTCTGACAATACGCAATGTAGGAGCAGCTCACCCAGTGGGGCAGCAGGGCAGCAATAACCTCCTGGTAGTGGCATCATTGATACATAGCAACAATTTGGGGGCACATCAGTGGATCCAATCCAGTGCTCCCACCAGTGCACCCACACCGACTCTCTCTTTTCTAGTAAGTAGCAGGGACACTTCTGTTGGGAGGCTATTACTGCAGGTGCGCCAGTGAAATTGTCAAGTATTTAAGGTGGCACAAGACACACGGTTGTTTCTGAGATTACACCATTAACTTTCATTTTTTCCAAACTGTACTCTCTACTAGTAGAGTTTATTTAGCATTGCCCTGAAATCCCACTGCAAAATCCCACTGAAAATCTGCACTGGAATCCCACTGCACAGGAATCAAACACAAGTCCCACTGAAAATCAGCAGAGCTTTGTGCAACTGCTGTCTACCTGCTGTTAGGGTTATCCATTCATATATATTTTTTTTCTTAAAACATTTTAGCCTTCTTCAATTAAGTTGCATGCATGAACTCATTTGCACATGTTGCTTTTTGCCCAAGTGCACAATGGAACTTCTGCAGGGAATCTCCGGGTAGTTACGCCTTCTATTCTCAAATTTGTGGGGAAATGCTGTACTAGCGCAAAAGTTTCCAGTACCTGGGCTTCTTCCTGTTGCTTTTTCAGCTGCTCCAGCATCTGCTGATATTCAGCCTCCTTCCTCACTGCTTCTTCCATGGTGGCTTGGCTCTGCTCTTCGTAGGCCATGGCAACAACAGCCAGGATCAGGTTGATCAGGTAGAAAGAGCCGAGGAAAATCACCAGGACAAAAAAGATCATGTACGTTTTGCCAGCAGCACGCAGAGTCTGGGGAAATCATAGGCAATGTAGGTTATTAGATCAGTAAGACAGCTGAAACTTACAAGTATGAGTGACTAGGCCACACTCAGATTAGACTCAATGGACTTAAGGTATGAAGGCAGCAAGGCTAACCTCACTTATCTGAGACTAAGCCCCACTGAATTCAACAGGGCTGACTTCTGGGTACGCATGGTTAGGATTGTGATGTTACGTAAGTAGTTACCAAGCACCCCCCCCCCTGAAATCTGCTCTTAAGTGTACAACCCTATGGAATATTGTGGAAGTGGGGAGGAGGAGAAATCGGGGGGGGGGAACCTCTCTTCCCCCTTCCACAGACTGGAAGCTACACTAGATTGCAGCCCTTTCTGCAAACAGAAGAAGCTCTTCCATCTTTCTTGGACGGGCTACACCAGAACCAACCCAAGTGTTCAGAAACACTTATGGGGTGGGAGTATCTGCAATACAGCACAGTGCTTTGAACAACATTTCAGAAATCCATTTCATTTACAACTCCCATTGAAAAGTCCAACCTTTCCTGTGCAGTCTGTGAGGTTCAGCCCTTTCTCTCAGAAAACAAAACTGGCTTTCAAATGCAGCAATTTATCATTGCTGTTTTCAACTGAGCAAGCGTTTCATAGAGACAGGAATATAGAGACACAGTGGCGTAGCGTGGGGCGGGGGACACCAGGACAGTTGCCCCAAGCACAAATTGTTAGGGCCGCAAAATTTTGACACCCGGTGCTGCCTCAATACAACTGTGTGCTTCCGTTTCTGGGCTCTGTTGAAAACGGCTTCTCCATGCGAACCAGGAAGTGACCTCTCCAGACAATGGAGTGACTCTTCTTTTCTTATCTCTGCAGCTGCAAACTCCTGGGTGACACAGATGCCTTAGGGGCAGCTGAATGTGCATGTATACCCCATTTCCCACCCTCCCTCCCACCCCCCATCCATGCAGCCCTGGGTGTTGGCAACCCACACTACGCCACTGTAGAGAGCGGCCATATTCTGAGTCAGACCATTGTCCTTTTAAACTCATTGTCCACACTGACTGGTGGAGGCTCTCCAATGCTTCAGGCAGGGTGTGGGCTTGCATCTTTCTCAGCCCTACATGTAGATGTTGCAGATTGGACCAGGGACCTTCTGCATGCAAAACAGATGGTCTACCACTGTGCTATGGCCCTTCTCATAGGGATGGAAAGGTGTAGTATTAGGCTTTCCCCTTACGTACGGTATCAACAGAATTTGGTTTTGAGACCCTCTCACCAGCTGGTACAGGTTTTCCCAGTAGTCCTGAGTCATCAGCCGAAAGAGTGACAAGAAGGCCCAGCTGAAGGTATCAAAGCTTGTGTAGCCATAGTTGGGGTTTCGGCCAGCTTTTACACATATATATCCTTCTGGGCACTGGCTGTGAAAGAAAGCAATGGAGGAGAATTTCATAAAATCCACATTTCAAGCAAACTGTCCTAATTTGCACCTTCCAGATAATTACACCAATAAGGACGTAATTATCTTTCAAATTTCACACTGCTTTCAATTTTGTGATACAGTTCTCAGTAAAAAGGGGGGAAAGCACCAATATGCATTAAAGATGTGTGTTTTAGCATAACGTAATTTAGAAACATGCACGTTTTGTGGCAAGGTACATCTTTAAATATGGATTTTAGTATGGGTTTTTTTTGTAAAAAAGATGTTAACAGATTAATGCAGTAGCAGGCTGTGAATGGAACACATATCTGCTGCTGCTACTACTTCCAATTTATGCATATAGAATGGGCCATGTTAGTCCATTTTAAGTGTCTGAAAGAAAACAGCAAAAGTATAGTTGTTGTTTTTTTTTTAAAAAAAAACAGCTCAAAACCACAACTTATGCTTGCAGAATAGAGGTGCGCTGCGGTGTGTGATACAGTGGTACCTCTACTTACGAATTTAATGCGTTCCGAACGCACATTTGTAAGTTGAAAAAATTTGTAAGTCGAATCCCATAGGAATGCATTGAGAGAAAAAATTCGTAAGTCGAAGCAACCCTATCTAAAAATTCGTAAGTAGAAAAACCGCATCCAAGATGGCGGACGGAGCTCCATTCGTACCATAAGTAGAAACTTTCGTAAGTACCCTGTTTCTCATATTTTAAGACATACCCATAAAATAAACCATAGCAGGATTTTTAAGCATTCAAGGAATATAAGCCATACCCCGAAAATAAGACATAGTGATAGGCGCAGCAGCAATGCCGGCCGCGGCAGGAGGAGGAGGAAAAAAATAAGACATCCCTTGAAAATAAGCCATAGTGTGGTTTTTTGAGGAAAAAATAAATATAAGATGTGTCTTATAATATGAGAAACACGGTAGAAACATTCGTAAGTAGAGGTACCACTGTATTTCTAATCCTTTTGGATGGGTTGGGAACCTGAGAAGCTGGGAACATAGGAAGTTCTGATACATCAGACCTGTCTACACTGAGCGGCAGCCGCTCTTCAGGGTTTCAGACAGGTCCTGCCCCAGCCCCCGGCTGCCACCGTCTAAATAGCAATGTTGCATCCCTTAGAACACACCACAGCACATTTCCATTGTCTGAGCATCAGTTTGAGACTTTGCCTCTCTTTTTTGCCGATTCCACTTTTGGGGGCTCCTCCTCCTCTCCTTTTGCAAAAAAAAAAAAAAAAGGCGGGGGACAAACCCTGGTTCACTATGAACTAGACTCCTGAGAGTATAAAATAGCTTATCACAGGACTCCTATACATTTCTACAAAGAAACGGTGGGAAATAAACATTTGTACTAAATCGAGTCCTTGTTAAACCCAAACATTACCAATGGCTTGAGTCACCTTCCCACAATGGGGGGAAACCCATTCCTCCCTCCAGCTGCCGTGCTCCATGCTATTTTAATGTATTCCCACCCAATCCCCGAAAGTGGCTGTTTGGAGTGTGGGAGAGGAGGGCTCTGGAGGGAAAGAGACAGCAGAGAAACCCAATTCCATTAACCTCATTCTGCTCACAGCTCTTAGGTTCTGAATTATGCCATTAGATTAGCCAGCTTCACTTGCATGATTAGCGGGGGCTTCCCCCTACACAATTTTACGCTTGCTTACCCAGCATCTGTGCCGTTACCACAAAGCAAGGGATCCGGCGATCCTTCCAAAGTATAAAAATGTTTTGTTTGTTCTAAGAAGGAAGGAAAGGGGTGGGGGGGAAAGAAATGTGTTACCTTCTGCTTTCATTCAAATGGTTGCTTTAAAATGATAATCCAATGTAAAAGCTTGCACAAGTCCTCTCACACCTTTTTTGGGATGGCAAAAGGCCCCAGCGAGGGGGTAGCATCCTCAGAGCCCCCTCTGGATAGGGGGCATGGTCGTAAGCCCGCACCACCTATCAGAGGCCGGATCCTAGCCTGCACCCCAGATTAGCAGATGGGGATGCAGGCGAGGACATGGGCTGGGCCATGGGGCAGAGCTGACGGAGCAGGAAGGCTTCCCTCTGGTCTGCCCCCATGGCCATTTAAGCAGCGCTCACCTGGGGTCCTACCGGCCCCAGGCGTCTTGCCTGGTGTCAACAGGCAAGGAGTTCCAAAGTGTGGGCACTGCCACACTAAGATGATCGGTTTCTTACAAATGTGAAACAGTGTACTTGTTATATGGAACCTATAACGGTGCCAATTCTGCAGATCGAAGTGGCTGAATGGGCATAAACGGGACAAAACAATCTCACAGGTAAACTGGCCCCAACTCGTTAAGGGCTTTAAATGCTAATTAGTTACAGCTCAAACTCGACCCAGTAGCGAATCAGCAACCTGCGCAGGTCTCTTCAGCAGATGTGATATGTATTCTGGCAGGGTCTCCTGTCAGCAATCACGCTGCAGCACTCTTCACCAACTGCAGCTTCCAGATCAAGCACAAGGGAAGCCCCATGTATATGTCCCCCAAACTTGAGATGTCAGTATTGGGAGCTCTGCTACCAAGTAATCAAAAATGGATTCCTAAGCTAGTAAAAGCAGTTTCTTAGCATTTGTTGCAAGGCAAGGCACTGAACCCAGGCAGTATACATGTGAGGGTGAGGGATATGAGTGAGTTTTGACAAGATCCATGCAGTGGTGTCACCCAGAGGGAAAGTGCCAGGCCAGGGGAGGCTGCTGATCCTTCTCTTCCCTGTTGACACTGTTTGCCCGCTTAAAGGTGCTGCCAATGTTTTGATGGTGCTTTACCAGTTTTAAAGTGGCACGCCGCCTCGATATTTTATGAGACGGTGGTATATAAATACTAGATAGGATGGACAGATACGGAAGGCAGATTCACAGAAAAGAAAAGGAGTGTCAACAGCAGGGGTAGAAGGTTCCAGTAGTAAGCAATAGGGCTAGGCCGCCTGTTAGGGCTTGACAATTGCCTGACAATGCTACCCAGAAGGCCAGCCTAAAGGAGAATTCATAGTTATTCTGTGTCTAAGTGAGGTTGGTTCTCTGATATCTCAGCAATTCCTCCTGCTGAGTTCTTTATTTCTGAATGATGCCTATTATGACTTGCCCAAGAATGAAAGTTGTCTGCATTCACAGCACCACCTCAGTTTGTATCCAGGTGTCCGCACTGGACCACAGAGGCCCTTTCAGTAAACCTCACCTGTGTCGCCAATGTATTTATCCCAGTCGATTATTCCTGCGTTGTAGTATTGCGCAAAGTACGGTTCTTCAGCAGAATCGTTACTTAGGGGCCAAAGCAAACATTTTTGCCTCAGGTGGCCCATGAACAGCTGCAACCCTATTAGTGCAAATACACTCAGGCAGAACACTGTCAGGATCATGACATCTGAGAGCTTCTTCACTGACTGAATTAGGGCCCCCACAATGGTCTTCAGACCTAAAAGGAGAGAAGAATGTGGAATTACAATATCCGACTCATTGTTTTTGGTGTTGAGTAGTTGAATATAGTTGTATGGCTGCTGAAATTTAAAAATGCCATGCAGGCCTAGATGTAAGAAGCTATCATTTTTGTCATGAGGTAAAATGAGAAAGCCCCTTTACCTCATGGAAAATTGTTCAGAATGTAAAATTGCAAATGGAAATGAAAAGCACACAGCCTATACTAGCCATTTAAAAGCTGGTGACATGGTTATTCATGCTTTGTATTGATCTCATGTAAAGAAAAAAGGTACTGATTGTACATTTTTTCGCTCATGAAGCACACATCCTTTCAACCCATAAAACAGTTTGCTGAGGAAAGGTGTTTTTTAAAGCAGTACTTCATGCAATGCTCATGCTATTCTTTATCACAATATTGGTTTAATTTCTACTAGTGATTCAGCTTTCCAAATGCTGAAATTTTCCATCCCATGTTATTTCAATAAACGGTAAGGTTTATCTTAATATGAAAGCTGCAACTACTTTTCATATTGGCGTGGGAGAGAAAATTTAGTATTTTAATATGCAAAATACAAACTCTGTATACTGTCTCATGCAAGAATATGTTAAACTCAAAGGCTGACTTGCTTTCTTTTTAAAAAAATGATTTATTTTTTTCGGTAGCATCTAAAAATCTACATTCCTTAAAACAACAATATATGGTTAGCAGCAAAGCTTGTGCAAAGTCATGTGACTTGCAGCTGTGGCAAATCTACAAGTCGGCCTCCGTGTTTAACCTAGCTCTCACCTGGAATGACTGATATTGTTTTCAATGCCCGAAGAACCCTGAATGTTCTCAACGCTGAGACATTGCCCAGGTCCACAAACTCTGTCACATATCTGCAGTAGGGGAGTTCACACACAAACACAATGACAGGATAAAAAGGAACAGTTGGGAAGCACGAGGGACCTAGCACTTTACACCACTCACTTCTTACCTGGGATTACAGAAATAGTTTTCAAAGCTCTCAACACTCTGAAAGCTCGAAGAGCTGAAACTTTGCCTAGGTCTACAAATTCTGTTATATACCTGTAGAATCAAATCACAATTATTCAGCATTGAGGCAGATTTTACACCACTTACCTAAAGATTTATTTAATCTACTTTTTTTAAAAAAACACAATTAAACAAGTTGCTTCCCCCCCTGTGTTTGCTTTCAATGCAATCTTGGGTACATTTACCTGAGATTAAGACCCACTGTATTCAATGGGGCTTAATCCCAGGTAAGCATGCACAGGCTCGAAACCATTGCATTCCCTCTTTTCATATTTTCCTACCTTACCCATGAGACCCTAAAACTAGGGTGGGAAATTCAGCACCAAGTATCATGTTGGGAATACACCACAGCCTTGCTATTTGCCACAATATGCATCACTTTTAAATGCTTATCTCTGAAACCAGAAAGGCTTGCCACATACTTATTTTTAAAATATAATAATAATAATAATAATAATAATAATAATAATAATAATAATAATAACAACATTTAAAGGATTATCCTAGTAGCAACATTAGAGTATGCCTACTACTGTCAACTGCTGGATTGTTTTGACAAGAGGAACTATGCCAATTTTTAACATAAATTACTCAAATCTAAAGACAAGATTTGTAATTATTATTTTCTAGAACAGGCATCCCCAACCTGCGGCCCTCCAGATGTTTTGGCCTACAACTCCCATGATCCTTAGCTAAGAGGACCAGTGGTCAGGGATGATGGGAATTGTAGTCCAAAACATCTGGAGGGCCAAAGTTTGGGGATGCCTGTTCTAGACTGTATCATTTTTCATAACAATTCAAATAATGATACAGTGAAACCTCAGTTGTCAAACGTAATCCGTTCTAGAAGCCCGTTCAGCTTCCGAAATGTTCGACAACCAAGGAGCGGCTTCCAATTGGCTGCAGGTGCTTCCTGCACTCAAGCAGAAACTGCGTCGGACGTTTGTCTTCCAAAAAACGTTCTAAAACCGGAACACTTACTCCAAAACCGAGGCATTTTGGAACCAAGGTCTGACTGTATCTGTTAAAACTGTGACCCGCACAAGTGGAACTCACTTCTGTAAAGTCTGCTCAGATGACACACTAGGAAAATGCTGGATACTTACGCAAATGAAATGACAAGGAAATCCAGCCAGTTCCAGGGGTCTCGGAGGAAAGTAAAACTACCTATACAGAAACCTCTTGCAAAAATTTTAATGAGGGATTCAAATGTATAAATTCCAGTGAACGCGTATCTACAGGGGAGAGAGAGAAAATCCAAGCAAACTTTTCAATCTATAGGCTAGAGCACGAATTATAAATACTTGTTCATTTATTTTTTAAGAATTATATTCTTCTTTTTGCACAATTATTAGAGAGAAGCTCGTAGCAACCCATTACATGAATCTGATGCTCTTCATTGGCCGTATCTGCTTTTCTTTCTCACGCACCCATCTTCTTTTTATATCTGTGTTGTCATTAAAATGAAGATATTACCCATAAAATATACCCGTTTTTTTTTTTTTATGGGAACACTGGAACTTTCATTACTGCAGAAGTGCAGACAGTCCCAGCCTTGGAGTGAGGACAGCAGGATATAATGAGGAGGAGGTGGAAGAGGAGGATGCAGTTCTTAAGGAGTCATTAAGTCCTCATTAAGCATCGGTGGCCAGAAAGGTAGAGGTCAGAAATTAAGGTACAATGCTGGGGAAGTTTATAAATGTGATCAGAGGTTCAGGAGTTCAGATTCAATGCGCCCAAGTATTCAATAAAGGGAAAATTATTACTTCCCTTTAGCTGAGTGCAGGGAAAAGAGCCTGATACATAATGAGGAAGTCTGAAAAAAAGGAGAAATTGTGATACAAGAGACCAAAATCCTGCAGCAAATTCTGCAAGTGCATTTTTGCTCCGCCACCATCCCCTCATCATTGCTTTTCTCCATGGGGTTCTATAGGACTTGGTTCTCAATACACCATTAGAATCATAGGACTGTGGAGCTGGAAAGGAACCCGAGGGCAATCTAGTCCAACCCCCTGCAATGCAGGAATATCAACTAAAGCATCCATCCATCTCCTTTCCTCTTCACTCTTTTCCTGTGACCTCACTGATTCTCACAGGCTCTGTTTCAGCTGCTGTGCTGATGAGTCCTACGTCTACTTTCCAATCTAACGGACTCCAGAATTAATTTCAGGAATGCACAGTGGTACCTCTGGTTACGAACTTAATTCATTCCGGAGGTCTGTTCTTAACCTGAAACCGTTCTTAACCTGAGGTACCACTTCCGCTAATGGGGCCTCTCGCTGCTGCCGCGCCGCCGCCACACAATTTCTGTTCTCATCCTGAGGTAAAGTTTTTAACCTGAGGTACTACTTCCGGGTTAGTGGAGTCTGTAACCCAAAGTGTTTGTAACCCGAGGTGTTTGTAACCCGAGGTACCACTGTATACCTTTTAAAACAATGTCATGGGTTGAACACAATTCAGTCAGGGCACAAGTGGAATGACCCCGTGTAGCAGAACATTGTTTCCTCTCTTGTGTGTTCCCCAGAACCCTAAAAATCTGCCCAAGGTTCCCCCCCAAGGTCTCTGAAGGAGATACTGGGTGGTGGTGGGAGCACACCTGTGATGAGAGGGAGGGAAAGTTCTGCTGCATGGGCGGAAGTCATGAATGTCACTGGGAAGAAAACAAAGAATGCACTTACTCTACAGACTTTGTCCACTCAGGAGGATCTTTCAAGGTCATAAACACGCAGTTTGTCAGAATAGTGAACATGATGAAGATGCCGAATAATGTTGGCTTAAGTCAAGGAACACATGACAAATGCTAGATAATGAAACAGGCTTCTAAGTGCATATGAATAAATTCCATCCAAGCAATAGCTATAAATCCAAGATGAAAATGTTTAACGCCATAAAAGGTAAAGGAAAAGGGACCCCTGACCGTTAGGTCCAGTCACAGACGACTCTGGGGTTGCAGCGCTCATCTCACTTTACAGGCTGAGGGAGCCGGCGTACAATTTCCAGGTCATGTGGCCAGCATGACTAAGCCACTTCTGGCGAACCAGAGCAGCACACGGAAACGCCGTTTACCTTCCCGCCGGAGCGGTACATATTTATCTCATAGCTGCCAAGTTTTCCCTTTTCTCGCGAGGAAGCCTATTCAGCATAAGGGAAAATCCCTTTAAAAAAGGGATAACTTGGCAGCTATGATTTATCTACTTGCGCTTTGATGTGCTTTCGAACTGTTAGGTTGGCAGGAGCAGGGACCGAACAACGGGAGCTCACCCCGTCGCGGGGATTCAAACTGCTGACCTTCTGATCGGCAAGCCTGCGCCACCCACGTCCCGTTTAACGTCATAGTAAAGCATTAATTGTGTGCTGCTAATTTTTTTAGGGTGTTGGATTGTAATTGTGGATCCCACTTGTGCAATGAATTTCCCATTCATCTCCTATCAACTATAGACCCCCCCCCCACTGTGCACCTCCAAAACCTGTTCCAGGGGATTGGGGCACATTCCAGAGCAGATTGGGAGGCTGCAAAGGGAGAGCAGAGGAAAGGAAAGTACCATTGTGTCTGCTGGCATGACGTTAGAGCTTGACCACAGAACTCTACTTCTACTGAAGTTCAACCAAGTGATTTCATTAAAACGATTTGCGTCCGTTTCAATGGTGAAATTAAGAGAAAATAAAGCCACATCCAAGTATTAAAATAGCCTCATGGTACTACTGAGTTTCTCAAAGAAGTGCTTTAAACAAGTATTACATAGAAGAAGAAAAAGGATATGAATGAACCAAAATCTTTATAGAAATTCTTCTAAGTATACTGAAAGGACTTAACATGTACAAGGCAGGTGTGGCGTTGAATCTGTAAATGGCCTTCCCTTTAGTCAATACTATAAATGTCTGAAAAGAGGAAAAAATACACACATGTAAAAGCAGGATTATAATAACGTTCAAGGAGATCTTGAAATGAAAATAAAAAAAGACAATTTCATTTACTTTGGTTTACTCTCAGGCCCAGTTCCAACATTTATGGGTAACCATAGTTTCTAATTATGAGTTGGTACCAAAGTGAACTTGTCCACTATCCCCTCCCCTATTTTATGCATGAAGAGAAGTGTGTGTGTGGTGTCTGCTCATCTTGGGAGGTGGGCAAGGCAGTCTTGATCCACCAGAGGTTCCAGTTTGGCTCACAGGGCTATTTTATGAAACCAGGGCTATCTGTCAATCAGGTGATGTCACCCTGAGAGGCGGGATATGTCAGTTGGTGGGTGGGGCTTGATGGGCAAAGACGATCCCTGAAGAAAGCAGGATTGAACTCCCCCAACCCAGTACTTCCACTTCACACAGCCTCAACTTTCATGTCCCATCACTGCTGCCAGGAGGCCATTGCTGCAGCTCTACTCCATCACGTGAGCTGCTCCTGCCTCTGATATGCAAAGGAGGAGAGAAAGCGGCAACACAAATCTGAGATTTGTGGGGGGTTTTTTTAGCAGGAAACCCATGTTTTCATATTACAACTAAGCGGGGCCTCATTGCGTGAAGATTTAAGTTCCCGGTTCCCGGAATGTTGTGCACTGGTTATCACAAAAATGCCAAAAGGACACAATTGCTGTCCCAGCACTTATAGGCCTGCCAGATTAAATGAAATAGCAACGTATCCCATACAGCAAATAATGCATGAATATTCAGTTAGTTCTGGGGTGAGGATTAGCCACTGAAGCAACAGATTGTCTGACATTTAATATCTTATCTCGACAGGGACAGCCTAACTACTGTCTATGCTCTAGTAACCTCAAGGTTAAATTACTGCAATCCATTACATCTAGGGCTGCCTCTGAAGCCGGTTCAGAAACTTCAGCTAGTGCAGAATTCAGTAGCCAGGTTGCTCACTGGGGCAAGACAGTTTGATTATATTACACTGCACTGGCTACCAAAGTCTCCGGGCTGGTTTTGACCTATAAAGCCTTAAACGGCTCAGGACTGCAATACCTCAAGAACCGCCTCTTTCCATATAAACCTACCCAAACCCCGAGATCATCTTCTGAAGCCCTTCTTTGTGTGCCTCCTCCTCGAAAGGTCCAAAGGATGGCAACATGAGAAACAGCCTTTTCCGCAGTGGCTTCTCATTTGTGGAATGCTCTCCCAAGGGAGGTTCGCCTGGCGCCTTCATTATACACCTTTAGGTGCCAGGCAAAAACTTTCCTCTTTAACCAGGTCTTTGGCTGATTGACATCCAATACTCTTTTTTAATGTGTTGGGGAGGAGGGGTTTGCTGGGTTGCTTTTGCTTTTATTTTCCTTACGTGCTTTGTGCTATTATATTGTGATTTTATCTTGTAACTGCCCTGAGACTTGTGGGTATAGGACAGTATACAAATTTAGCAACATAGTGCAATACAGTCGTACCTCGGGTTACGAACACCTCGGGTTACGAACACCTCGGGTTACGAACTGTGCAAACCCGGAAGTATTTTCGCCGCGTGCGTGTGCGCAAAGCGCGAAAATAGTGCTTTGCGCATGCACAAAATGGCGGTTCGGGTCGCGTTCGGGTTACGAACTTTCTGGGTTACGAACTGCGACCCGGAACGGATCGTGTTCGTAACCCGAGGTATTACTGTAATGCACTATGATCAAATATACCTTTGCTTGCCTCATTCAGGTTTTTTTTTTACGTTGCTTAGACATGAGAGTTATTCAGCGCATACATTGTATAGCCCCGTGCCCTGAGAAACCATGTTAAAGGCTTTGGTCTTCATGAACACTTACTTTTTTATCTGCATAATAAGGATCCAGGTCTTCCAAGGGCTCCGACACCATTCCTGAGGGGACATCCCCGTAAATAAAAGGCAAAGTCTTCCCTGCCTCCAAGTCATTGTTTGGCTTTGGCTTGTTTTCCTCACTGTCCTCATCCTTTTGCTCCTGATCAGTCTTCTGTTTTGCTTCTTCGTCAGCAATCCTTTGCTCAATTGCTGCAAGGGACTCCCGCGTGAATCGGAAGAAGCAGTCGGGTCCTGGCGGTGCGAGGTGTGCTTGTGCCATCTTTTCATTCTGCAAATGTTAATTACCTTTTAATTCTTGGGAAAGAATAACCTACAAGACAGAGACACACAAAAATAAAGTTAAAGGGAGGAGGGAAGGCAGCAGTAATGAGAAAATAAACTCTAAATCACAAAAACTGAGCTACTTGCAACAACACCATTGAGATCCCACCCCCGTCAAATGAGACGAGACTTGTAAAGGCCATTGAGAATCAATGAGACATGGTAGCTCAACTTCTAATTAACTCTTTTATAAATCCCAAGCAAACATTTTCTTTTACTGAAATGATCCTTAACAGGTACTTGCAGGATTGAGCTCAAGCAAGGACTTAAAACATTTGAACTATATGGGCTGGTGCCATTTCGATCAGTGGGTTAGGAGAGCTGAAAATAATGCCAATATATCGCGCTTCTCCGAAAATAAGACGTAGCCATAAAATAAGCTGTAGCAGGCTTTTTAAGCATTCAAGGAATATAAGCCATACCCCCAAAATAAGACATACCCGGTAGTGATAGGCGCAGCAGCAACACCAGCCGCGGCAGGAAGAGGAGGAGGAGGACTGCCGGGTCGGCGCCTGGAACCGGCTGCTGCTGCTGCAGCACCGACAAAGCGCCCAGCAGCGCTGTGCCGCGCGGAGCCCCGAGCCATTGGGACCCAGTAGCAGCAGCAGCTGGTTTCTTCACATATTGTCAGTACTGGTAGTGAAGTGGGTACCTCCCCTCGCCCCTCCCATGGCTAAATGGTTTTAATTTTTTTGTATTTTATATTCTTTCACCACTTTGATGCAACACTTTGGACAGGGGACTTGCTAGGCTGTTCACCAGGCTCCAGGGAGTCCCTATCCTTAATATATATATAAAAGACATCCCCTGAAAATAAGGCACCGTGTTGTTGTTTTTTTGAGGAAAAAATAAACATAAGACGGTGTCTTATTTTCGGAGAAACGCGGTATTTCACATCTGGCAACCCATGAACCCCTTTGGTTTCAGATAGTACAAGGGCAGAGTCTAAAAAGCCAAACTAAGCCTCCAGAATAGAGTACAGTTGTACCTCGGTTTAAGTACACAATTGGTTCCGGAAGTCTGTACTTAACCTGAAGCGTACTTAACCTGAAACGAGCTTTCCCATTGAAAGTAATGGAAAGTGGATTAATCCGTTCCAGATGGGTCCGCGGAGTACTCAACCTGAAGCATACTTAACCTGAAGTATGAATGTGATTGGTTCTGGATGTCGGTACTTAACCTGAAGCGTACTTAACTTGAAGCGAACTTTCTCATTGAAAGTAATGGAAAGTGGATTAATCCATTCCAGACGGGTCTGCGGAGTACTTAAACTGAAAGTACTCAAACCGAAGCGTACTTAAACTGAGGTATGACTGTATACACTTCCTGAGTTAATGCTAAATATGTTACATCTGGTAAATGAGCCACCATAGCCACTAGAGGGCTGTGAAATTTTTTGTTCCGGTTTTTTTTAGACTCGTCTACCCAGGTATTAGGGTCGTGGGTGGCGCTGTGGTCTAAACCACAGAGCCTAGAGCTTGCCGATCAGAAGGTCGGTGGTTCGAATCCCCATGACGGGGTGAACTCCTGCCAACCTAGCAGTTCGAAAACAAGCCAAAAAGTGCAAGTAGATAAATAGGAACTGCTCCGGTGGGAAGGTAAACAGCATTTTCGTGCGGTGCTGTGGTTCTCCAAAAGCGGCTTAGTCATGCTGGCCACATGACCCGGAAGCTGTACACCGCCTCCCTTGGCCAGTAAAGCGAGATGAGTGCCGCAAGCCCAGAGTCATCCGCGACTGGACCCAACGGTCAGGGGTCCCTTTTTGTTGTTGTTTAGTCGCTTAGTCGTGTCCGACTCTTTGTACGCCCCCTCTGGTACATAGCTGCCAAGTTTTCCCTTTTCTCGCGAGGAAGCCTATTCAGCATAAGGGAAAATCCCTTTAAAAAAGGGATAACTTGGCAGCTATGCTCTAGTACCCACCAGAAATTTTGGACTACAACTCCCATCAGCACTTTGAAGGATGGCCACTCGACAAAGGGACCAAGGGAGTTGCAGTCCATGCCATATGTAGCAGGATGCCAGACCAGGGAAAGCTGGGTTAGAAAACCCTTTTCAAAGACATTTCTCAAGTGGAGTTTGATTTCTAAACAACGCAGGGAAGTGACCACAGGGAGAAAAAGCAATCAGCTTTTCAAAACAGAGGGGCAGCAGCATACATCAGGATTTGTCGTAGGAAGCAAGACGTGGGAATCCAGTTTGTGAGCAGAAGCAATTTTGTTGGGCCATGGCGCAGCAGTGGGCAACGGCGGTGCTGAGAAGGCTGAGCTTACACACCTGAAACTGCCATCAGTCTGAAAAGTGATTTGCTGGGCAGCACTTTGGGGGTGGTGGTGTGTGAATTGATGTTTAATGTTTGCAGGGGAAGGCAGACAAAGGCCCCCTTTGGGGGAAAGCACCAGCTTCACCATTCGTTCAATCCAGACCATATATTTCAAAATCATCTCTTTAAAAAACTTTGCGACATTTGAATTCTATTTTTAAAACAGCCACGAGACAGACCCGGTAGATTTATATTCTATAATTGAAAGAGGCAAAGACATAAAATTGAACCAGCAATTCAGCTGGGGGCTTGGGGTGAGCTATTTCAGTAAGTAGAGCAAAAGCAGCACTTTAGGTTCATTTCCGAAATAGGTGACACACCACTACACAACACACTTCATGGTGTGTGTGTGTGTGTGTGTGCGCGTGTGTGTGTGTGTGCGTGCGTGCGTTTTAAAAAGACTAATAAATACTATTATATATTGCACATTTTGCTTTTGTGTTGATGTTCGTCTGTCTTAAGCAGACCCTCTGCAGCAACTGAGATGAAAATTGAGCATATGAAAAATAGCTGTTTTGCTTCTGACAGCACCCTACAGTCACTTTGCTTGTTAGAAAATAACCATGTTTACGATATTTCCCGATGAGCAGAAAGACTATACAGTACTGTCTACTCTTAAAGGCATTATTTTCCCTGATACTGGACTTAGAATGAAAGGCATGCGTTTCAAAACTATATTAAACCATGTATAAAATTAACTGTTCACTATTTTGTTAATATGCATGTGTCCTAAAAATATTCCACAGCCTTATAATTGAAATAAATAAAAAAATGCATTTGGCATTAAGACAGAGCGGAAAAAAGACAAGCGAGCAAAGTAGAAGTAAATCAGTGGGAGCTAAAACGTTCTGGTGCACTTTCAAATTAGGGCTGCCATACGTCTGGATTTCAAAGGTGGAACTGATATGGCGGCGGGGGGGGGGGGGGGGATTCCTGAAATGCAGTGCTTTGCCCTGGGTCTTAGAGGCAAGTCAATTGAAAATTCGTGTTTTGTCTAAACCATAGCTGCCAAGTCTCCCATTTTCGTGGGAAACCCCCGTATTTTTATCCGCTTCCGGCTGGCAGCCCGGATTCGAAAAAATCCCGTAAATCCCCCAGACTTCCTACCTGCCAGGGAGGCTCCATTTTGGGTGCCGGCGCCACTTGATTTGCGGTGCCCAGACATGGGTAGCACAGCACCGGAAGTTGCTTCTACACATGTGAAGCGACTTCCGGTGCCGCGCTACCCATGTTTGGGCATCGGAAATCGGGCGGCACCGGCACTGGAAGTTGCTCCTATGCATGTCCAGACATGCGTAGAAGCGACTTCCGGTGCCGCACCGCTGCTGATCCCGCATTTTTCAGCGGGAGACTTGGCAGCTATGGTCTAAACCTATATATATATGGCTAAACTTTCGAGGTTTTTACTTTTGGGAATATGCCAACCCTACGCAGCTGTCACTTTAAGAAACATTCTAAATGCTACTAATGAACTTAGGCTACTCCTGGTGCAGACAGAGAAACTAAATGTGGTACCCTCCATGGCAAACGGTGAGGAGTGAAGGGCATTATAACCCAACAGCATACAAAGGGAACCATATTGGCTGCAACTGATTTGCACTTTGCCTACCCACAAACCAACTCCCATTATCTCCCTGAGCACTTCCTCTGGAAGGCATCTGATCTTCCTTACTAATTACAATTCAGGACCAAATCAGAGGAGAAGCAATTAGCAGTTGTCTGAATAGCATTTCAAAAGTTAGTAGAAGGTGGGGGATGGGAGGGAGGGGATAGAAGAAAGGGGGACTTTGTGCTTTGCTTCCTATTGAAGCCCCAGTTCAGATTAAGGCCTCATGTGATTGGAATAAAATATATGATCTGTGACCATGGAAGCTTTCCTTTTCATACAAATAGGGTGGCTCTACACACGGGGGTGGGGTGTGTGTGTGATGCTGTAAGTCAGAGATTAAATCATTATAACAAAAGTAACATCACGACTAAATGACTAAACAACAACAACAACAAAAGTAAAAAAAAAAAACCCTATGGAAAATCGTGTAGAATTTATTTTACTCTCCTGCACCATCTAGTGTTGCATGTTTGTAATGCATTCAAAACACTGTTTTTTGACTAATATAGCTGAGTCCATAGTCCAGGGGGCCCAATACACTTTGGAAAGCAGGGTAGGTGGGTGGGGGCAGATTCAAATGTCATCCACTGCCATGTCAAGGTGCCAGTCCAGATAGGCCCACATATATTTTGCCTTTAGATTTTTGTTTCATGTATCTCGTTTTTGTAATGGCTTCAGGTACGCAAATAAAAAAAAATATTTGAACAGTATTCATATTCCTCAGCTGGTCTTTTGAGATCTCCAGATCCAATTCTTAGCCCTCCCAAAGACCATAGGGACAAGGCCAAGCAAGCTGCTTTATTTCTGACCCCCTTCTCTGCATGCTGCAGCAGAAAGGCAGGTGTTGTTATCTTTCATTTAGCTAGATGTTTTTCTGTCCAGGGTCTATATCAGGAACTTCTGTTTAGGAAAAAGGTTCTAAACCACGTATAGATCATCACATGTAATCATCCTCTCTCTCTCTCTCTCTCACACACACACACACACCCATACACAACGAAAAAAGTGCAAGTACACAGCATTACACGGGTACCTACACGTAGCTACATTCTGCATTTCAAAAGAGCACACTTAAAAGCCATCTTCATTTCACTGCTTCCTGTCAGAATGTGCAACCACAGGAAACATCCTGGACAAATGCTTCCCTGCAATGCAATATGCAATTATGGTTTCTGGTTCCTCCCGTCTCATCCTGCTCCTTGGCAAACTTAATTTTGACCTACAGTCTCTCTCTCTCTCTCTCTCGTCTTCTTCTTCTTCCAGGAAACATTTCTTGAAATCAGTTGTTACCCTCCAATGCAAGGTTGGATTCAACCCCTCGAGAGGCTTTCTGCGGCCTCCCCAAGATCCCTCTAATTTGGCCATCTTTTTTTAATTTTAAACAATGCTTAAAACATAGCTTTGCTGAGGTGTCTCTGCTGTGATCCTGTGGCTTTCCAACTATCGTGCTGTAGGTGGTTCCACCAGCCCTTCAGAACCATGAGCTTTTCCATCATCTTACTTTGCAAAAACACCTTGTCTCCCTCTTCTGGAGCACTGCAGCATTGCAAGAGTCTCTAAGTACTCAGGAAACATTTCCCCTATCCACACCAGCGCTGGGGAAGGAAAGCACTTTTTAAATTCCATATTGTAGCTCTGAGGTAGCAGGAGAGCTTTCCTTCCTTCCCAGCACTGTAATGGGGAGCAAAAACACAGGGAATCTCCCTTCTCTAATGGCCTGCTTGAGAGAGCATGTCTCTCTCTTCCTGCTTGTCCATATGTACCTTCCCCTGCTGAGTATGTATCTGTCCACATGCAGGTATGTCTCTCTCTCTCTCTCTGCCTTTCTATTGTTATATGCCACCCCAATCTCCAAGCAGTGACAGATTCCAAAGGGGTTCCAAGCACTTACCTGGGGTTTGGTTTCCTTGGAATGAAGGTCAGCAGAGACTGTGGTGTCTTTAGGACTTATGGATTTATTTACATATAAGATGGAGAGGCTCACAGCAGCAACACCTCCTCCATTAGCCACATCACAGAGCAAAACATGTCTGTGTCCTCAGCTTCCACCTCACACATATTCCACCGTGACACGCTACTCACAACCACAGATTGGTATTCTGTGCTGCTTTACATATACACTGTTAATTTAATTAATGGAAGTGTTAATAACAGTATGCGATTAACCTGTTTCCAAAATAAGTGCCAGGCTCCCAGATCCCACACTCTAAAAATTTCACAACTGCAGGTAACCATTAATATTGGCTAATTTAATTAAGCTGAGAGTTGATGCAGAAGCTTCTCCTTCCTGTTAACTGTTGCATTTCCAGCAGCATGTTAAGGTTGGAGTTGTTTCAATCAAGGTGATATCAAACACCAAGAGGAAAGATTGGTTTTCAGGTAAAGGTAAAGGGACCCTTGACCATTAGGTCCAGTTGTGACCGACTCTGGGGTTGCGGCGCTCATCTCACGTTATTGGCCGAGGGAGCCGGCGTACAGCTTCCAGGTCATGTGGCCAGCATGACAAAGCCACACATGGAAACGCCGTTTACCTTCCCGCCAGAGCGGTACCTATTTATCTACTTGCATTTTAACATGATTTCAAACTGCTAGGTTGGCAGGGGTTGGGACCGAGCAACAGGAGCTCACCCCGTCGCGGGGATTCGAACCGGCAACCTTCTGATCAGCAAGCTCTAGGCTCTGTGGATTAGACCACAGCGCCACCCACGTAGGTAGGATAAAGCGATGCAAATCATGCTTGTTGTGTCTGCCTGCTGACAGCTGAACAACAGAGCTGAGGCTTAAGCAATTAAGTGGCGCACTCCCTCCAGCGGCTGAACTTGTTGTGGGTGTGCCCTGAGCATCATCACCATGGCAGAGAACGTGCCAGGGACTCCTCTTGCTCCGAAGCAGCAATTAGAGCAAGTCATCCCAAAGGGATGTTTTCCCCCAGCTGCTTTGACACACAAGGCTGCGCATGGCTCCCTTCAGCCGGCAGCTGGCCTTTTCATATCTCACAGGGCACACTTAGTTTGCATAAAGGGGCAACCTGATCAGGTAGCCGGCAATGAGGGAGAAAGGTTGACATGTTCCATCGTGCTGTTTACCTTTGCAGCAGGTGGCACTGATGTGATTCTGTTGACATAAAAATACACAAAGAAGAGCATGCAAATATAAAAAAGGCCAAGCCTAGGGAAATTGGAATCCAGGCTCTCCACTGGTAATAGGATGCACGGCTCGGTTTCGAAGTAGTTTCACCACACCTGCTTTTTAATCACAGAAAGTAAAAACACAGAAGCACAAATAAAACTCTTCAGCAAGCCTGTTCATGCTATGGCTTAAATCACAAGCACCCTTGCACACTGAATAGGAAGGAATTTATTAGTGAGATTTACTTCCCAGTAAATATGTTTCATGTGGGTGATAAATCAAATAGACTCGTTTTACACTTTGGCTCCTCAGAATTTATTACAAAATTAACTTGTTTTCCAAAGCCGCTAATAAACTGACTTATCTAAATTATATATATATACAAACACACCTTTCTTCATATCTGCTTTCCTGGTTACATATGCAGTATCTTAAATATACATTCTACTCACTCTCTGAAATCAATTTCAGTTCCAACTCCTTTAAATCAGGAAATGCTATAAATCTAAGTTCAATTCCGTGGAGTAATTCTGACTGTTTGGAGTCTGGGCTCACCTCCTTTGGTTCTCTTCTTCCTATTCTGCTTTCCCTTGTAACCTGCTATTGCAGCCTCTGAAAATTGGTTGCTAAGAAACAGATAAGCAAGACAAGCATATGCTCCTTTTTAAAAAGGTTAAATAACCTTTCAAAATATGAGTTTTGTATCCCACCCCTGAGCTGCGATATAATTTAGGCCCTGAAATACAATTACTGGTTATCTCTGTTAATAAACTGCAGTGTTGCAAAACCCAAAACTAAGTAATTCTTTGAAATCTTCAAATGGTTTGTACTGCATTCTCTTCTGCTTCTGAAATTACAGTATTGGATATGATAATCTAGGGCTGCCATACATTACCATGTGGAAGCGAATTTTTTATGTCTGGGGGGGATTTTTGTTCTGGATCTTCAGCAAGTAAACCGAAAAAGCGTATTTGGCATTGTCTAAAAATGCTCAATAACTTTCAGGGTGTCCTGGTTTTTACTCTTTGAAATATGGCAACCTTAGAATTGGACTAATGAACCCAAGGATACTTCAATTTTGCTCCATCTTGACATCCACCAGAATAATATTTTGTAAGGGTGTGTTAATTTGAACACAACTTGGCCTTTTTGACTTTTATCTTCTATATCATTTTATCTTAAGTTGCAACTCACCGTTACCCTGTACAGTGGTACCTCGACATCTGAATGACTTGACTTCTGAAGGTTTCAACTTCCGAAGTTGACAAACCCAGAAGTCCTTTCGCCGCACGCACGTTCTGCACCTGCACAGAAATGGTGCACGCGGTCGCGGAATGCGCAGAATGGGCGCTTTGACAACCAAAGACTTCGACTTACGAAGAGCGCCGCGGAACGGATCGTCTTTGTAAGTCAAGGTACCACTGTATTAAGGGTAGATTTTTACTTACCTACCAGTAAGTTTACACCCGAGGTATGGCCTCAGAGCTGGTCCTTCCTATGCTATGACTCAGGTCATGTGGGTCCTCTCCCCTCCTGAATGGTCCTGAGCTTTTCATGCTAACAGCAGCTCCTAATCCAATGAACTATCAAAGAACTCACTCCAAATGATTCTGCCCATGAATACAAAGCAACTCCAAGAGAGTAATTGAGTTCAAACATGAAGCAGAAAGCCAGCTCTTGCTGTCTGAGTTCTTCAGCCCTGCTTGAATAATACATCACTTTGGGGAGAAAGAACAGGAGCAGGGTTTGGACTCTGTGCACCCTTCACTGCAGAAAAAGTGGAGGAGTCAATCCCTATAAAGGCTGTTCCATCCTGTTAGTGGGGGTCGGCAAGGTTTACCTCGCCTGGGCCGGTTCACTCTAGTGGACATCCCTCTGTGGGCTGGATCGTGTCTGCGCAAATGCAATTTCCAGCGCCTGTGTCTGCGCAAACACGATTTTTGGCATCTGCGCAGATGTGATTTTTGACGTAGCGGAAGCAAGTCCCCGCACCACGCTGCACCGGTTTAGCGCAGCGCGTGGGGACTAGCTAAGCAAGCCGCTCGGTTCGTGGGCGGTTCGTGGGCCAGTGAAACGACCCCCATGGGCCGTTTGTGGCCCATGGGCCTTAGGTTGCCGATCCTTGCTGTAGGAGCAGAAGGATTCCACACTGAAACAGACACACGTTCTCCTGGTTTTTTTGTCTAGGTCTACCAGAATTGAAAGGTGGGGACAGAAGGCTGAAATCCTATGAATGCTTCTGGGCAGGGGTGTACGTAGGGGCTGGATACGTTCGCCCCCACCAAGGGTGCAGACCTAGAACGGCAGAAAAATTGCGCCTCTCCACTCTGGCTCAGAGACTGTCTTGGAGCCCACCTGCCCAGACTGCACCTCTATTGCTCAAGGGTGGGTGGGTGCTGATGCAGCTCCTTGCTAAGAAAGCAAGAGCATTTGGGTCCACCTCTGCTCCTGGGTTTTTATTTGGTTTCATACAAGCAATCTTACTGTTGTGTCTTTGATTGCAGAAGATGCCTCAGCTACTTAAAACAGGGGTGAGGAAACTGTCACCCTAGGTTTGCATGTGGCCCGCAGCCTAATTTAATGTGGCCCTCAGTCCCTTCCCTGGCAGCCGGCTGAGCAGTGCAAGAGAAGGAGAAGAGGTGGCAGAGATGAAAGGGTGGAACCAGCCACTTTGGGCTTTGGCGCCATTCACCACCAGCCACAGCCATGCATGCGCACAACCATCATGCAACCGCTGGCAGATTATTTCTGAAGGAATGCAGCCCTTGACAGGGGGAAAAAAAAGTTGCCTACCTTTGACTTTAAGTAAAAAATTTCCTTCTCCATCAGAAGGGCTACTTTTAAACAAGGCACCCATTAAAGGACACCTAGCACACAACTTGCCTGAAATATAAAACAAGGCTCGAGAAAGCAGCTTGAAAAACTACTCAAACTCATAAATTTGGGGGGTGGCGTGGGCTTTTATAGCAGCCAAAAAGATTTTTTAGAAGATACACTTTGTACCTTTAGATGGCAGTCAGACGCCATAAATCACTACTATCAAAGAGAGGAACATGAGCGGATTTTTAGATTTGAAAGAACTGAGAAAAGTTTGGTTTATATTGTAATTCTGAGCTGGGGGTGCTGAGGGCTCCTCAACCCATTACATGTGGACAAAAAAAATGCCCTATTATTTTTCTTATTAATCAGGGGTTGCATCCAATGTTAGCCCTAATCAGAGAAGACTGATTGAGATTAATAGAAATAATTAATTTCAGTGAGTCTGCTATCAGTAGGGCTTATTTGGATACAGGCCTATATTTTCAGACCACCCATTTGATAGCACTGATTCATGATCAGTGGCAATGGGTATATGATCTTTAAAATATCTTTGGCAGATATATAAGAATGTAGTGAAACACAACATAAAATCATAAAATATTCAATCACAACATAGCAACAGTATAGAAAGTCACAATGAACAGGAAATGGCCAACCACGCTTTAGGCCTTCAAGGCCACATGGAAGAGATATGTCTTTAACGGACATCAGAAAGGCAACAATGAGGAGGACAAATGGGTCTCCAATGGAAGGGAGGTCTGATTTTGGGGAACCCTTACTGAGAAAGTCCCGTATACTGTAAGTCATTGTGGAACATGCTTCAGTTAATATATGGAACTATAACCAAGGTCTTCCCAGAAGATCTTAAGGCATGGGCAGGCAATGGAGAAGCGCTCCTTTCAGAACTTGGGTTCAAGCCATATGGGATTTTATAGACCAAAGTGTGCACCTTCAATCGGGACTGGTGCTATGAGATAGAATACTGTGTTTTGTCTTTTTGTATGTTTCGTTTGTTACTAATACTACTATTTTTGTGTTTTTATAGTGTAAACCACCCTGTAATCCTCAGATAAAGGGTACTATAGAAACTTAATAAATAACAACAACGCCATTAGAATGCATTTTCATTGAGTTCTTAGAAATTAATTCCACCTTACAGCATGCCACCGATAGAAATATCCTTTGTTTCCACGCATGATAAATATAATCACTAAGTGATGTTTCCTTTTATGCATTCAAGCCAAATATTTCCTTTAGTTGCCACATAACAATACATTTTTGAAGATATAAGACTATTTATATTTGTAAATATCACTGTGGTATTCTTTTGATCTCTTTCTTTCGTTATTTAAACAACCAGAGGGGAAAGCAACCAGACTTCCAACTAAATGTTTCTTCTCCACTGCTCTATTCAACAGTGCTTAAATGGTACCCTCAGGGCTGAAATGAACTCCATCTTTTGACTCTCTAGAGGCACAGTGGCCAACAATTACTGCAGGTCCCTCAGAGCTAATAATCAAATTGGGTAATGGAATTCTACAAAGCAACAAAACACATCCAATTAACAATTTACTCCACTGAATCAGCAGTAAATAAAATAAAGCATATTTATTTGATAAATAACAACATCAGCTGGAAGTGCCTTTAGCATATGCACAAATGTGGTTCACAAGGTACCCGTATATTCTGGCGTATAAGACAACTGGGTGTATAAGACGACCCCCAACTTTTCCAGTTAAAATATAGAGTTTGGGATATACTCGCCGTAAAAGAAATACGACCCGGCATATAAGACGACCCCCAACTTTCGAGAAGATTTTCTGGGGTTAAAAAGTAGTCTTATACACAGAAATATACAGTATTTCACAACAGAGGTCAAACTTGAAAAATTATACGGAGAGATCACATTTTGATTTGGGTTTCAAATTTCTATCCATGTTTAAAATGGTGTATGCAATTTAATTTGCACCAATATTTGTTTACTAGACTCAGAACCTGTTTTCAGTGTTAGGTTCCGGACCTTGGATTAGGTGAATCAGTAAAGAAGACTGTGTTCTTGAGCAGGTGTAGAGTGCCTCCTCGTCTCCCATATTTGGGAATGATTTTCAGAGTAGATGGGTGTGCCTCCCCCCCCCCAATGCTGGGACCCAATAAATTGTCACTGTATAAATTAAGATTAAGTACTGCTTGAATGTAATGGTTGTGAGGACTAAAGGCAAGGGCAGAGGTGGATTGGGAGAGAAGAAGCAAGAAATGGAAAAAGGAGGAATGGAAAGGGTGGAGGAAGCAGGGAGCCAAGGAAAAATTAAGCAAAGCAGGATGCTGAATGGACAGCAGGTAGGAAAATGTGTGGCATTGATATGATCAGGTGTGAAGACAAGAGGAAGGCTGATTCAGAAAGAGTAGTGCAATTCTTCTATAAATGTATGTTGGCTTCTGCATGAAGCAACTAAATCTTATAGGGTCTTATTCTGCTCTACAACTCTTTTCCATATAAAAACCCTTAAATTAATATTGCATGCGTGCTTCTGCTTCTAATATTTATAGTGTGGTCTATAAACTTAATAAGCATAGTACTTATTCCCTTTTCCGGGTGGCTGAAACAATTCAGTGTGATAGAAACCATTAAATGTGAAGACAAATTTGTACAATAGTGCTATCTCTTTGTTCAATGTATTGTAACCAGCAGACAGTCCACATTGCTTGCTCAGAAGCAATCTGTAACTAATTGTTAAAAAACTTTCGCATGCAAAGTCTCTCATAGTGCTTTACAGAAAACCACCAAAAAATAGTTTTCTGGAGGGATTTTTTTCAGGTGGGAGGGGGACCATGTAAAACACACTGAATGGACACTGTAAGTTTACCCTCACATAAATACAGTTTTCAGGATTCTTTGGGGGAAGTCATGTGCTTTAAATGTGTGTTCAATGTGCTTTAAAAGTTTGGTGTGGATCTGCCCTATAGTTTCTGTAGAACCCCCTTCCATCTGAGGTCAAAAAGTCCTGCTGTTCACTGAACTTCAGATATTTGATGAATCCCCTTTCTATTTCAGTGGACATCATACGGTAAGTTGCACTATGCCTGCTTACTGCACTTAGCTGTGGATTATTATTATTTATCTTAAACACCGTATTATTTTGATGTAAGGATTGTTTTATAAACTGCTTTGTGACATCCACGGTGAAAAGCTGTCCATAAATATTGAAAATAAATAAGTACTAAAACATCTGGCCAAAGCTTTTTTCATTCTCCCCTAATTCAAGGTTCTACTTCAAGCTGATGGTGTGAAGGGGTGGGGGGAAGTTCTCTCGCAAGCAGTAGACAATTACCGCACACAAATGATCTTTGGATCCTGGCCACTGCCACTTTAAATCTTTTTAATGATCTGAAAAGACTTGCATTCATGCTTTCAGTATTGATTTATGAGGCAGGCGGTCTTCACCCTGCCTGAACATATAAGTACATAAATATGCTAGAAAGGAAGAGAAGGGGGGGGGGAGGATGAAAGGAGAATATCCATTTCTGTTATCCAAACGCATTCAAAGGAGGAGGCCACATTATTTTTTATTCAACAACAATTTCATTTAAAAATATTTATTGTCAATGAATAATTTAAAACAACACAATGTGTGGTTTCTCCAAGATGCCAGAAACATATGAGCTTCATCTATATTAGCTACCTTTAGCAGGAGAAATGATCACTTATCCTTTATCTACATGGTGGCCAACCTGCAATTTCATTTTGACGTGAAATATAGCTTAAAAACAAAACTATAATCCACTTTTGCAAGTGAATCTTTGTAAAAAGAGACTGGCCATGGAGGTCCATTAGAAGGCCAAAGCTTTTGACAACCTGCATGTGCATTTGTGTAGAGTGAATGTTGGGCTTGGATAGGGAATGCCTGGGTTCTAACTACCTGCTAAATCATAAGCCTCACTGATCAATCTCTTGGGTTACAGGGGCAAATAAGGTGGTCTGGTGTAAGAATTTTTAATACGTTCCTACGAGTAGCATCTGTCACAGCTAGAGCAATGTCTGTTGTGTGAAAGGGGGATACAGTGGTACCTCGGGTTATAAATGCTTCGGGTTCAGGGGCGGCTCGCCCATTGGCCCTAGTGGGGGAGCTGCGCGGCGGCCTCCCTTTCCCTCCTCCTGGATGCCCGCCAGCCGCGCCGCTCGGAGGAGAGAGGTAAACGAGCGGAGCAGGGGCACTAGGACCCTGTTCCGCTCTGCAGCGGAGCTTTCCTTTTTTTAAAAAAAAGAGTGGGGGGGGCGCCTGAGGGATCTGCACCAGGACGGCGGATGACCTTAAGATGCTACTGTTCGGGTTACAAACACTTCGGGTTACAAACTCAGCTAACCTGGAAGTAGTACCTCGGGTTGAGAACTTTGCCAAAGAATGAGAACGGAAATCGCGCTCCGGTGGTGTGGCGGCAGTGGGAGGCCCCATTAGCAAAAGCATACCTCAGGTTAAGAATGGTTTTGGGTTAAGACCGGACCTCTGGAACGAATTAAGTTTGTAACCCGAGGTACCACTGTATACATTTCCAAAACATGTGAGGTCACAAAGCAATTGCTTTGTTCATGTTCCCAATGGAGATACTTCTTTTGGAGATACTTGATTCATGGTGTGGCTGTGGCAGACATTATTGCCACACAAAGGGAACCACTGTGGTCAAGCTTTCACATCCAGAAATAGTCATAGCTGTTGTACCAACAGCAGCTGGCAAAAGGCACTTCCAGTCACAGGGGCTACCTCAATCACACAATCCCCGACCCCTGCTTAAAAGAAAGCCATTAAATTGATTTAGAGAGACAGCTATGAAAGAGTCCTCAGAGCAATCTAAGCCAAATTGCACCCAGCCAAATAATTATTTTCTCTTTTAAAAGCTGATAAAATGGTACTTTTCACCTTTAGTTCATCTTTCTACATGCTTCTGGAAATAATTCACAATAAAGATGCCATATTAAAAAAATACAGAAGATTGAGTCACTTCTGTGGAAGATGAGGAGGACATGCTGAGCGTGAAACACTACTTTTACTAGAAGCCTGCTTCGACAGACAAGCTTTTTCCAAAAGGGGCATCATTTAGCTAAAAACCAAAGTGAGTCCTGCAGTGCCTTTTGCTCTGTAGTGCAGGCAACCTTCTCACCATTTCCTAAGGCAACTTCATATGGTATGCCTCCATCCACACACACTAAGAAGATGAGTGCATCTTTTGAAACAAACATACACATGGCAGGGACCCAGAAACTGGTCAGAGTTCCTTGCCGCATTTTCCCAACATTAATCGAGGGCAGGCTTCGTCAACCTCGGCCCTCCAGATGTTTTTGCCCTACAACTTCCATGATCCCTAGCTAGTAGGGATGATGGGGATTGTAGTCTCAAAACATCTGGAGGGCAGAGGATGAGGAAGCCTGTTCTAAGTCTTTGTTTCCCTCAATGAACACCTTACAGTTGTTGTGAGGATACATGAGCTTTGTCAAGCACTCCATACACAGAATTATAGTGAAGAGTGTCTGTGCACATGGATGTACACATGGAGCAGTCTTCAATTTACAGCAAACATATTGCATAAGGAACAGGTTATCTGGTCCTTCTGAAAAAGGGCGATACTCAGCCCCCTGCAACGTTAGAAGCTGTCTTTGCAGGAATTCTGTATGTGAATCAGGGTGCCATGCTCCTGTGAGATCTATTCCTTGGAGATCATTAATCTCCTTAAAATAGGAGGAAGAAGTCTGACTCTTCTGGAATATGGGGTACCCCTCTACTTTGCAGTGAAGCAAATCATATGAACATAGCACGTGTATTTCTGCTGGCACCTCAGTGATGTTACATTGGTTTTGTACCCAGACATTTTGCACCAAAATGGCAACGATAGAACAAGTGTAACTTTGGCCTTGGGGTTTTTGAAAATTATTGTTGTTGGTTCAATCCCTAGGAAGACTGTGGGGCTATGCTGCTGTACATGTGCTAGCAAATAATGTCTCCAGCCTACAGACATTTCAAACAACATAACTGTTTAATCAATAGAAGAGGAGCTCTTAAATACTGCTTTAACTTCCTCTATCTAAAGATTCTGGCCACATTGGAGATCCCCTCTTAAGATGGACTTTCAAGAGCACACATGCATAGGGTATCTCTCTGTGGCCAACAGTTCTGTGTTTTCACTTGTTCTACCACTGAAAAGGTAGAACCAACCTGCCAACCTAGCAGTTTGAAAGCACGTGAAAGTGCAAGTAGATAAATAGGTACCACTAAAGCGGGAAGGTAAACAGTGTTTCCATGTGCTGCTCTGGTTCACCAGAAGTGGCTTTGTCATGCTGGCCACATGACCTGGAAGCTGTACGCCGGCTCCCTCGGCCAATAACGCGAAATGAGCGCCGCAACCCCAGAGTCCCTTTACCTTTACCACTGAAAAGAAGTAATCTTGAAACATAGTTCATACAAGTTTCTGAGTTGTGTGGGGTGTCTGTTCACACAGAACAGCCTCCAACTTCAGACCTTCCTAAGCAACACATAGGGACGAGGGGGCGCTGTGGTCTAAACCACTGAGCCTCTTGGGCTTGCTGATCAGAAGGTTGGTGGTTCGAATCCCCATGACAGGGTGAGCTCCCGTTGCTCGGTCCTAGCTCCTAGCTCCTGTCAACCTAGCAGTTCGAAAGCATGCCAAAAAAGTACTGTAGATAAATAGGTACTGCTCTGGTGGGAAGGTAAATGGCATTTCTGTGCGCTGCTCTGGTTTCGGTGTTCTGTTGCCCCAGAACATGCTGGCCACATGACCCAGAAAAACAGTCTGCAGACAAACGCCAGCTCCCTCGGCCTGTAAAGTGAGATGAGCGCTGCAACCCCAGAGTCGTCTGCAACTGGACTTAACTGTCAGGGGTCCTTTTCCTTTACCTTTTAAACAACACATGGACTGTGGAAGTGGGCCACAAGGAGCCTTGAAATTTGCCTTTTTAAAATTTATTGCTATTAATTATTTCAGCCATTTATATGCCACTTAACATCACCATCTCCACATGGCGTACAGCAAGTACACAAAAGATAAAATAAAGATACGATCAGTTGTTGCAGCGAGTGCAAAATAGGAAAAGCTTACTGAAGAAGGCCTGCTGAAATTTTAAAAAGCTCTTCAGTAGGCACTGGAAGTTCAACAGGGAGGACGCCTGTCTGACTTCAGCTGGGAGTCAGTAATTGGGTATAGGGCCGTGGACTATCAACTGAATGGTCTAAATAAACCCTTATGTGAAAAATAAGCACAATGCCAGGAAGATTTCCCTTAGTCACTGCATCATATCCGACATGAGTAACATTATCAACGAGGCTGCAAAACAAAGGGTAATATCATGCTGTACTTTTTTTAATATCTGCGCTCTGTCATAAACATAGAGCTTATCTGAGCCAGTTTTGAGCGATCCTGGGATTTTCATGGCTGAGTACTTTATATTATTCTGACTGTTGTCTGTGTATCCAAAACTACCAGTTGCAATGCCTCAGTAGCTCTTTTGTTGCCTGAGTACATCGTGGGATTGCACAAAGAGAAGAAAGAGGAGAGAAGAGGGGAAGAGAATAAGATTCTCACTGGAGATACACAAATGCTAATGCACAAATGCTAATGCGTTCTCCAGTTCCCTTTATTTTGTCTTTCCTGTTCTGCTGTTTGCCTGCATCTCAAGACAGGTCTGCTCTTCTTTACTTGCTCTTCCTTACCCTACATTTGCAAAAGCAAATGAACAGAAAACACCATTCTACAATCAGATTAAGTAACATTAACTGAAAGTCAAATTGGATCATTTGCTAATT
Source organism: Zootoca vivipara (assembly GCF_963506605.1). Lineage (NCBI taxonomy): Eukaryota > Metazoa > Chordata > Lepidosauria > Squamata > Lacertidae > Zootoca > Zootoca vivipara. The sequence goes on from NC_083276.1 coordinate 109,149,177, forward strand.
TTCTGGCCTATATGTTCCTACAAGTAAACACTGGCCTGTATCCTGTTAAGTGATACTCAGAATAGACCCACTGGTGCTACTTGATTTCAGTGAGTCTACTCAGAATACAGTTGAGGGGGAGGCTGCTAATTAGTGGGTGTTGTCTGCCTTTTTTTTTGGTAGCCATTTTGAGACAATTACATTTTCTTACAACATTGTACTGGGGAGACATCTAAAGCAGATCCCCAGCTCGTGTGATCCTCACTCGCACACCATGGGAAGAAGTGAGTAGCCAAATTGGAAGATCCATCTTTTACCCATAAATCCAAATCAAGATGCCTGGGTGACTTTCAAACTCAAGCTTGGAGGCTTTCTAGTGTTGGTGCTAGATAGGCATTTGATAGGCAGCTAATTTCAATTTGTTATCCCTCTGCAAAAAGAAGGGCTCTTTCCATTTGAGGAAGGGTTTCTGATCCAGCAGAGGCTCCTAGAAGTGACTTGATTTCCACAAATACCCCCAGCAATCCCATGCTGTTCCAGAGGGAACCCCCACCTACTCCATGGCAGCTTTTTCTCACAGGACATTGGGAACTAGGCAGTGGCGTAGCGTGGGTTGCAAGTGCCTGGGGCCACACGAAGAGAATGTGCATGGAGTGAGCATGCACATTCAATTGCCTAATGGCGTCCGCATCACCCAGGAGATTGCAGCCGCAGAGATAAGAAAAGAAGAGTTGTACTGTTGTCTGGAGTGGTCACTTCCTGGTTCTCACGGAGAAGCCGTTTTCAATGAAGCCCAGCAACAGAAGCGCACAGCTGTATCGAGGCAACAACAGGTGTTGAAATTTTGCATCCTCAACAAAATAGCACCTGGGGCAAGTGACCCTGTGGCTCCCCCCATGCTACGCCACTGGCACTAGAGAGAAAATGGTATGTTGGTGAAAATCACCTCCTTCTCTTCTTCCAGTGTCCCTCCATACAATAACAATTCCCTACATGTAAAAAGTCAGCCTGTCAGTGAGAAAAGCGAGAATCCTTCTAACACAGGCATCCCCAAACTTTGGCCCTCCAGATGTTTTGGACTACAATTCCCATCATTCCTGACCACTGGTCCTGTTAGCTAGGGATCATGGGAGTTGTAGGCCAAAACATCTGGAGGGCCGCAGTTTGGGGGTGCCTGTTCTAACATCTCATTTTCTATGTAGAAAGGGTTTTTTTTAGCAGTAGTGGCACAGAGTTGATATCAGCTCCCCACAGGAGCCCCAACACCTCCAATCTGGAGTGGTTCAGCCCAGATGTAGGTTTTAGTCACCTCAGTGAGATCTAAACACTTTATCAAGGTTCAGAAACTTTTGGCCCTCCATGTGTTCTTGGACGCCAACTCCCATCAGCCTCAAGCAGCACAGCCAAGGATCAGGCATAATGGAAACTATAGTCCAAAATATATGGAGGGTACCAAACAAAATGGTTGTTGGACCAGGATCCAACAACTTTCTTCCACCAATTAAACTGAAAAATATCAAACATTTCCTTAGGAAGCAATAAATAAAGGGATTTCATTTTTACGGAAAATAAATAAATAAATAAAAATACAACACTGGAATAGATTTTTCTCACTTGTCACACTTTATCTGCTGCTATATATAGCATTTTTTTTTAAAAAAATCAATGCACCAGTTAAGGGGGATCTTCAATGTTAAAGGCAGTAAGGGCGGGGCCTGTGTCCAGAGATGAAAGAAAGGATTGCTTGATATTAGGGTGTACACCACCCACTAAGTTTGGTTTGTGTGCCAAAGCAGCCCTTCTGGAAACAGCCTACCTTGGTCCGAGGTGCTTTGTAGGCTGCCTGATTCAGCTTGGGGTTCGTCCAAGTCTATTCCCCCACTCCCAATTATTATTGGGAAATTTCAGCAAGTTCTCATTATGTTCTTAACTTCAAGGTCCATGTCAGCTCATACAGATCCTGCTTCATCTCTGACAAACTCCAAATCCACCCAAGCCACCTTGCTTCAGCTCAGAATTCATCCAAATCTGATACACACCCCTACCTGATTTTAATAGGTTGCATAATAAAGTATGGATTTTGGATAAAGTTTAGCCAAGGAACAACTTACTTTATCAAATATCCTCAAAATATATACAATGTTCTGCAATTTTGCACTTTGTTTGGGTTAATTTAATTTGTTCAAAGTGAACCATCAGTCACCCTGCAACAGTTAGAAGCTCAACAGCCTAAAATGGTACCTGCAAAATCTTGCCTAATAGCATCTAATTCTTTGATGAAGCCCATCATTTATTAGTTCAGCTACTACATTGATTCTCAAAGATTTTAGGCTCTGTACTCTGCACAAATGTTCTTATTCAATGTGCATTGGCACGGGACTGATATAAAGGCTTTAAAGGACTAAGGAACCTATCACATCCACAAGTAAAAAGGTTTCAATGGTGAGTGATTATTCTTATATTAGAACAGACCTTACCATTGGCAGACATTCAAGTGCATAAGATGATGGGCTGACAGCATTCCTCATAGTGAAAGTAAAGATGAAGTGCCTTCAGTATGGTCCATGGCAGGAGGACAGGCAGTGCTATAAAGAGAGACTCAAATCTGCCTGTTGCATGTGTCCATTCCATTAAGGCAATGGTGGCAGCCAACTAAACCCAGCCAGGACTGATGATTTTGCAGCTAGACTCCACTGGAAGACCATTCAACAATCCACTATCTGTGAACATACTTGGTAATAGTACGGTACAGTTTTGCCCCAATAAAGGCACACCCACTCCCTCTGCTCCTACCCCAAATTACAGAGCTTGCCCAACCTAAGCTCAAAGTTCTGCACAAGTCCCAATCCAGACATCTTGGAATCTAGGTGATGCTAACTGGAAGGTAATCCCCCTGCATTTGCAATATATCAAGGAAGTCTGAAGATCTGGGAGCTTATTCTGAAGGTCAGGTAAAAGAGAGCACTGGAAGCAGCCACAGCCTGCCTTAAGCATAGAAGAAATATACTTTGCTATGTCCACATATGTAGTGAGCTTCATCTATTCAGAGATGCCTCCCACACTCTAAAAGTCCCAATTAATTTATGAAAACTTTGGGCAGTATCCAACTCGGCAGATCCTGTAGTACTTTTGGCTACGTACTAGAACTTCCTCTCCCTCTCTTCTCCTCATCCCCACCCCGTGCACCTCTACATTATGTTTGGGGTTTCTCCCACCCCCAACCCCCCAGAGCAGATTTAGGGCATGCACAGGGCACTGGTGGAGTAACAGGGGGCGGGTGGAGCGCACCACCTCCGGCACCCTCGGGGAGGGGGCACCATCGTGGCCGCACTCCCCAGACAAGCGCCACGCACCCCCCCCACACACACACACCATGCTGGGAGCCATGCCCCCATGGACGGCATGCCACACCCCCAGGATGCACGCCAGCCACACACGCCCCTGCCTGCTCTCCACCCCCCGGTGTCGGAGCATGCAGCTTCGCCACTGGTGCAGGGGAGGGGAAGTTCCACTGTGCAGTCAAAACTGCTTGCACTAGTGGGAACTATTTATTTGGATACCACCCTTTTACCATGCCTTTGCTATGGAGCCAACCACATTTTCCTGCTGCATAAGCATCTACATGCCACTATCAACAGATGTCTAACCTTATGTAGGATGAATAAAGGAAACTATGCATGACATTGAGTTTTCTATGGTTCTCCAGTGTTAATTCTGAATCACAAACGCTATGAATGGGCACACTATTTCAGCAATACTCTTACAGGTTTTAGGTATGGGGGAGGGTTGAGTAAACCTTTGGTAGGTGGGAGCAAATGTGCCTTTTCCTCCCCAAGGAGGTACCTGTTGAGCTTTTCCACCATTGCTGTGAGCCCCTACCACCAACATGGTGTCTTTTTTTGGTGTATTTAGGGGTCGGGATATTAGTGGTGGCCACAATACCCCACTCCCAAATACACCAAAAAGGACATCATGTTGGTGTTCTTTGGGTATCTGAGCTGCCAGGAGAAGTGCTGTGAAGCTGCCGTCACTACAGTCTAGCAAAATAAAAAAAATTAACCATGGAACAAAGAAGCTCCCCAGGCACGACTTACTAAAAGTAAGCCCCCCCAATCCCAATGTATTTCACTGTCCCTTCCTGCCACCCACTTTATCGCAAACTGTTTTTGCAAGCCTATTCAGTTCGAAAAGCATTTTGCCATGTGGTTTGACACCATGATGAAAAGCTGCTTTGTAAACTCCAGCTTCCAGTTGACAGAAAAATCACAACTGCTGTCTCCAAAACCACCAGAGGAAATGCTCCTGCAAGAGGAGAGGAGAGTGCATGACCCCACTGAGTGCTTCCAGTCACCCAATTATGGCATGGCAACCGGGCACCTATATGTCTACATTAGGCCTTATTACCTCATGACTTAAGAGGGGGAAACATCTTAATAACAACTCTACAATATAAGAGATTTCAATATTACCTTATATTATCTCAGTATCTGTATCAGGGATGAGGAGCAGGTTGTTAGACTATACAACTCCCACCATCCCTGGTGGATCATGAAACCCAACAATCTCTTGTGGACCACAGGTTCCCCATCCCTGATCTATAGCTAAATCTATAATAAAACTCTGAAAAGAAGCAGCAGCGCAATGAAAATCAGTCAGTGTCACCGAAGAGCAAATTAGAAGCGACCTGGCAAAGCATCAGATACACAGCAAATGCATATTTTGGCTGCACCTTCCACTACAATGAGCTATTACTACTCTTCATCATCCCCGTGCAACTCTAATAAGACTCCGAATAGAACACAGTGCTGTTAGTTCTTGGCGTACCAATGGAAGAAGGGAGTGTAGAGAAATCAAATTAGAAATTCAGATAAAACACCTGTCATTTTGTCCCTCTTAGCGGGGCCTCAGTACAAAACGTGTTGTGAGAAACACAATCATTTTGAAACATTTTTAACCCTATCTGTAAGCAAAGTCCATATTCGGATAGTTACAGATCAGTTACACGGTACTCATGTGCTGGGAAGCCACAACTGAATATGGCAGTGAAATTTGAGCAATTTCCCACTGTTTAGAGTTCAGGGCCGTCTTAAGCATATCTGGCGCCCTGGCACCGTGGTGCGGAGATCCCTCCAGCGCCCCCCGCTCCGTTTTGCAGCGCGGCGCGGGCGCAGCACACAGCATGGCTGCCACGGGCACAGCAGCGCGGCACCCCCCCTGGCGGCCCGGCGCCCTGGCACATTGCGCTACCCAGCCTTGCCTTAGAGCCGGCCCTGTTAGAGTTCATTCATACACACACACATACACATCTTATATTAACACAGACGTGGATCAGCTCCTACACATCCAAAGCATAAGTGTGAGGATTAAATGAATTTCATTAATTATCAGATTTCAGCAGATGTGGTACACGCTACTGCCCTCAGGATTTATGGTTCCCTGAAACCACACTTATATTCCCCATCATAATCAGTAAGCAGCCAGGAAATTTCTCAGGCCATGCTGTTCATTGTGCAAGCAAGAGAATACCACAGAAATAATAATACAGTGGTACCTTGGTGCTCGAATGGCTTGGTTCCCGAACAAATCGGTTCCCAAACACTGCAAACCTGGAAGCAAGTGTTCTGGTTTGTGAACGTTTTTTGGAAGCCGGACATCCAACGCGTCTTACGCGTCTTCCTATTGAGTGCAGGGAGTTCCTGCAGCCAATCGGAAGCTGCGCCTTGGTTTTCGAATGGTTTCAGGAGTCGAACGGACTACCGGAATGGATTAAGTTGGAGAACCAAGGTACCACTGTAACAACAACAACAACAACAACCCTTCATCGTAAGATCTCAGGGAGGTTCACAGAATAAAACACAGAATAAAAATTAGTACATAATTAAAACAAAGCAGCAAAACAATAACACACACACCCCTACAAACTGAAAGCATTTTGCCATGTGGTTTGACACCATGATGAAAAGCTGCTTTGTAAACTCCAGCTTCCAGTTGACAGAAAAATCACAACTGCTGTCTCCAAAACCACCAGAGGAAATGCTCCTGCAAGAGGAGAGGAGAGTGCATGACCCCACTGAGTGCTTCCAGTCACCCAATTATGGCATGGCAACCGGGCACCTATATGTCTACATTAGGCCTTATTACCTCATGACTTAAGAGGGGGAAACATCTTAATAACAACTCTACAATATAAGAGATTTCAATATTACCTTATATTATCTCAGTATCTGTATCAGGGATGAGGAGCAGGTTGTTAGACTATACAACTCCCACCATCCCTGGTGGATCATGAAACCCAACAATCTCTTGTGGACCACAGGTTCCCCATCCCTGATCTATAGCTAAATCTATAATAAAACTCTGAAAAGAAGCAGCAGCGCAATGAAAATCAGTCAGTGTCACCGAAGAGCAAATTAGAAGCGACCTGGCAAAGCATCAGATACACAGCAAATGCATATTTTGGCTGCACCTTCCACTACAATGAGCTATTACTACTCTTCATCATCCCCGTGCAACTCTAATAAGACTCCGAATAGAACACAGTGCTGTTAGTTCTTGGCGTACCAATGGAAGAAGGGAGTGTAGAGAAATCAAATTAGAAATTCAGATAAAACACCTGTCATTTTGTCCCTCTTAGCGGGGCCTCAGTACAAAACGTGTTGTGAGAAACACAATCATTTTGAAACATTTTTAACCCTATCTGTAAGCAAAGTCCATATTCGGATAGTTACAGATCAGTTACACGGTACTCATGTGCTGGGAAGCCACAACTGAATATGGCAGTGAAATTTGAGCAATTTCCCACTGTTTAGAGTTCAGGGCCGTCTTAAGCATATCTGGCGCCCTGGCACCGTGGTGCGGAGATCCCTCCAGCGCCCCCCGCTCCGTTTTGCAGCGCGGCGCGGGCGCAGCACACAGCATGGCTGCCACGGGCACAGCAGCGCGGCACCCCCCCTGGCGGCCCGGCGCCCTGGCACATTGCGCTACCCAGCCTTGCCTTAGAGCCGGCCCTGTTAGAGTTCATTCATACACACACACATACACATCTTATATTAACACAGACGTGGATCAGCTCCTACACATCCAAAGCATAAGTGTGAGGATTAAATGAATTTCATTAATTATCAGATTTCAGCAGATGTGGTACACGCTACTGCCCTCAGGATTTATGGTTCCCTGAAACCACACTTATATTCCCCATCATAATCAGTAAGCAGCCAGGAAATTTCTCAGGCCATGCTGTTCATTGTGCAAGCAAGAGAATACCACAGAAATAATAATACAGTGGTACCTTGGTGCTCGAATGGCTTGGTTCCCGAACAAATCGGTTCCCAAACACTGCAAACCTGGAAGCAAGTGTTCTGGTTTGTGAACGTTTTTTGGAAGCCGGACATCCAACGCGTCTTACGCGTCTTCCTATTGAGTGCAGGGAGTTCCTGCAGCCAATCGGAAGCTGCGCCTTGGTTTTCGAATGGTTTCAGGAGTCGAACGGACTACCGGAATGGATTAAGTTGGAGAACCAAGGTACCACTGTAACAACAACAACAACAACAACCCTTCATCGTAAGATCTCAGGGAGGTTCACAGAATAAAACACAGAATAAAAATTAGTACATAATTAAAACAAAGCAGCAAAACAATAACACACACACCCCTACAAACTGAAAGCACTATGATAACAACCATGCATTCCCCCAAAGAATCCTGGGAGCTGCAGCTTGTGAAGGACAATGAGAGCTGTTAGGAGGCCCCTATTCTCCACACAGAGATACTATTCCTAGAGTGACTGATTGCTAAATCACTCTTACTAAAAACTAGTTCCTCAGTTCTTCAGACTCTGGCCCTATATCCGGCTCACAGATTCATTTCACAGCTCCAGGGCAGTCTCAAGCAGGTTGGGCGCCCTGGCGCTGAGGCGCGGAGATCAATCCGGCGCCCCTCCTCGCAGCGCACAGCGTGGCTTCCATGCGGCTTCGCCGCTCAGCACCTCACCTGCCGGCCCGGCACCCTGGCACCCCGTGCCACCGGAACTATACCGAGAGCCGGCCCTGCACAGCTCTGTCTTCTTCTTCTTCTTCCTCTTCTTCCTCTTCTTCTTCTTCTTCTTCTTCTTCTTCTTCTTCTTCTTCTTCTTCTTCTTCTTCTTCTTCTTCTTCTTCTTCTTCTTCTTTATACCCCGCCCTCCCCAGCCAAGGCCGGGCTCAGGGCAGCTAACACCAAATATGAATTACAATAAAATGTAATAGAAAAACAACAAACAAACAAACAAACAAACAGTTAATTAAAATATGGCTTATAAAATTCAGCCTCATTTTAGTAGTAGCCCATAAATCAAGACCATAAAGGGAGGAAACATCAGATATTCACCTGAGCCAGCTATCCATGCTGGTCCTACATGGGCCAGCAAAAAAGCCAAGGGAAAATTTATATACCAAATCCCATATAAGGGGTCAGAGTGAGTCTAAGCCGAAGGCCAGACAGAACAGCTCCGTCTTGCAGGCCCTGATGAAAGATGTCAAATCCCGCAGGGCCCTAGTCTCTTGTGACAGAGCGTTCCACCACGTCGTGGCCAGTGCTGAAAAGGCCCTGGCCCTAGTTGAAACCAATCTAACCTCCTTGAGGTTTGGGACCCACAAAGTGTTGTTATTTAGCATAGTGCAAGGGCAGCTAACCTGTGGTCTCCAAGATGTTGTTAGATTCTGATACCAAGTTAAATTATTGTTTAAATATGGCTAGAAATTTTATTGATTTTTTAAATTAAGAAAACCTGTATGTGTGTGTGTGTGTGTGTGTGTGTGTGTGTGTGTTTGTGTGTTTGCTGCAATTCTATGTGTACTTACCTGGGAAATACCCCAGTGAAACACAGTGAGATCTACTTCCCAGAAAACATGCACACGGTTTTGATGTGCATGGGCCTAATGAAACATTAAATTTAGATAAACATATGGTAACTGCTATTGAATGTATTTCCTACATTTATCAACCAATACTTATCAATTATATTTCTTTCCTACACACACACACACACACACAAAATTCGCATTTACTTAACTATAAAAGCCAGCATCATATTCAGTGTCTTAAGGACAATCAAACCTTTCCCTTTGTGCAACACCACAACGGAAGTTCTATCGAAATGGTAAATTGCCATCAGGGTTTAAGCATCTAAGAAATCAAAACTCAATTTGATGCTAATTATGTAAGTGACACACACTCATTGGGAAGTGATAATCTCCTGTTGAATGATTCGATTATTTTAGAACCGTCAAATACACACATGCAACCTTTATTAGCAAATTAAGCAGCATGCTACACTGGGGGTGGGCAGGGGATGGAGGAGGAATCAACTTCATAAATCTATGGACTCTTCCTGAATAGAATGAAGCAGCATGCCCTGTTACAGGCCTAAATTTACCTTCAGCCATGCAGACCTAATGTTCTCTTCTTCTTCTTTTAGTTGTGAATTATTTACACTGTGGAGCCAGACCCAAGTTACTCGTTTCAGAAGAAATTAATTTTGCAAAATAAAAAAATAAAACCATTCAATAACTTTGGCACTTGGTGCCATCCTTTTCTTAGAACCCAATTTTCTCCGCAGAATAAGCATGCTACAGAAAGAACAGTTCGCAGACTTCTACCATCCTTGCCCTCTGGGCATTAATTAAGAGCAAAATATGCTTTCCACACTCCTTAGTCTTTCACACTTCTCCAAAGCACCCTGTGATGACAGTTCCAAAGTCAGCAGTTCATGTCATGAAATTATATCTGTATAATCAGAAGTAGTTCTTTCTTTCTTTCCAAGATAAGACAAACTCTGCCATTGGGGAATGTAGTGGAAAATTATGTCTGTTCCCAAAAGGGTAATATATATCTCCTTTAGCTATACACCTGAAAATCAGGATTGACACTTCACACATCTGATGAAATGAACTGGAGTTCATGGAAGCCTGCACCATACTTATGCGTGTTAGTCTTCAAGGTGCCATAGGACTCATGCGACCCCCTCCAAGCCAAAACTACAGTCGTACCTTGGATCCCAAACGCCCTGGAACTTGGACGTTTTGACTCCCGAACGCCGCAAACCCGGACATGATTCATCGTCAAACCTTTATTGGCATCACTTACAAACATTCAAAATAAATAGGCCAGTGATCTCATCGCCATTTCAACAGTACAGTCACTTGCCAAAGGGAAGAAAAGGCAAGCAATCTATTTCACCTCTGTGGGTCCTGGACATGATTGTTCCGGTTTGCGCACGGTCTTTTCGAACCTGAACGTACGATGGGGCTTCCACAGCTTCTGATTGGCTGCAGGAGCTTCCTGCAGTCAATCAGAAGTCGTGATTTGGTATGCAAACATTTTGGAAGTCGAACAGACTTCCAGAACGGATTCCATTTGACTTCCAAGGTACGACTGTATACAACCTTTAGACGAGAATGTTTTATCGTGTTTTTAAATATTCTGTTCGAAGCTGCCCAGAGTGGCTGGGGCAACCCAGTCATATGGGCGGGGTATAAAGAATAAAATTATTATCAGTAGTAGCAGTAGAATGGAATAGAACTACAATTCCCATCTTCCCCGACCACTGGTCTTGTTAGCTAGGGATCATGGGAGTTGTAGGCCAAAACATCTGGAGGGCCGCAGTTTGGGGATGCCTGGAATAGAACATCCCTATTTTTATCGGAGAAATGTTAGGTGATATGGACTTGTTGCTTTGTGTTAACTCCACAAATGCAAGAAGACACAAATCAGCCTTTTTTTTTAAAAGAGTTTTGTTTTTGGCAGTGAAGCGCAATATATGCATTTACCCAATCGTGAATTTCACACCATTTCACTAAAGCAGAACAGACAGAGCAACAGGTTTTCATTTTGGCCGAAGACTAGGAGAGTTCTTAGATTTGGTGATCTGACACACCATGCATAATGAGGGCATTCCAGCCACTCAGCTCTGTTAACACTGATCCTGTTTCTAGAGCATGAAGTTCACACTTACCATCATATGCCAGGAATTAAGCATTGCGCCTACATGCAACCAAGCAAGAATAAATGTTTCACTGCTGACTACTATGAACTAGTTCTGCTATCAAACAATTTACTACAAAATCAATCAGGAAACAGCTGACATAAATATTTAAAGGAGGAATTACTACCAATCAACAATTTACATACATGCCCACAAAAGCCATATCCACTATGTCTCTGAGTTCCCTTAGGGGGATATATACATAGCTGCCAAGTTTTCCCCTTTCTCGTGAGGAAGCCTATTCAGCATGATGGAATTTCCCTTAAAAAACGGGATAACTTGGCAGCTATGGATATATAAAAAATAAAAATGTTACTTTTCTGCACTTTTGTAGATCAGATGCTGCTGCAAATATCTGGGTAGTTTTATTGGCTGCAGCATTTGGATTTGTCTGTATCCTTGCTTGTTCACCACCAGTGTACCCATGTCACTAGGGACATTTAAGGACCTGGAAACTGTCAGCACAGCAGCACTAAGCATCAGTTAGTATACACTAAGCTGAAATCCTTAAGCTACGTTCTGTTTGTTGTGCTGCTGCTAGAACAACAGGGACTCAGCTATACAGCTGCAAATAAAACGTTTTCAAGGTGTTGTGAAGTGCAATATACAAATTTAGCTATGCCAAATTCAATGTATTTTTCAAAACTTTTTTTAAAAGCATTTTTACAGTGTTTTTTTATGTGTGTGTAGATTCCACCCAGGTCACGCAACTGAGCCAAATTCATAATTCATGCAGCTTTACCACTCGGCAGCTATGCAAAGGAGAGCTTGCATACCAAAAGAAAGTAACAGAATGAAGTGGCTCTCCAAAGAAATCTGAGTATTTCATTCTTGTCTTTCTAAACTGCTTAACACACACATACTCTTTCCCATACCTCGGGTGTAAGTTTGTCTCGTGCAGTCATAAATTTTTATATGACACCTAAGAAACTGCAATGGGAGGTTTTTTGTTTGTTTAATGTTTATTAAATTCGGCAAAGGACAAGGCTACATTTTTGCAAAAAACAAGGCTACAAATCATAAATAACAAGCACATTAGCGAAACCCTCAGAATTACATCAGAGGTACGTAAAAAAAATTAAAATAAAATGTGAAACAAAAGGCAGCATTTAGTCTGATAATTCTGTCTCTCTTCACAAGCATGTACAGTGTTCACAAGCTACTGATCTTGCATGTCAAGTCTTCTAGCTATTAATAGTTCCATAAACTTGCTCTGCTCCCTAATTTATATATTTAACAAAATTAGACTGGATAGAAGGTATCTTTTCTTTATATCCCTCTGTGTGCATGAAGTTTTTTGCATTGTGACTTCATCAGTGTACTTCCAAACACGTGATGGATTAGTCTAGTTGCCATTAGCAAGTAGCCAATTAGTTCTTTGTTTTTACAGCCCAATTTTGACCATCCCAAAAGTTCAAAATTGCCAGGGTGGGAACTGGCAGTATACCTTGTTGGGTAACCACTATAGATGGAAATATATGTCTTTTTCTTGTCTGCACCTCCAGCAAATCTGTGAAGACGACCAGGAGATGCAAGACATTTTAACTGGCATAAAATGCTAGCCAAAAAAAGAAAGAAAAAGATTTGGCTCCATCGGCCAGTAAAGTGAGATGAGCGCCGCAACCACAGAGTTGTTTGCGACTGGACTTAACTGTCAGGGGTCTTTTACCTTTACCTTTATACTTTCACTGACATCAAGTGCAAGAGCTAAAGGAAATCCCAGCAGCCCTGTCTAGGCAGTGATTACCAGGAAGAGTCTTACCATGAAGCAATATGAAACTGGAATCTGATACTTCAGGCTGCAGATTCCCAGAAGGGCAGTATTTTCCAGCCTTCTTCTCTCTATGCCATTAAGAAAATGACTTTTCACTTCCAGGGCTAAAATGTCTCTTGTTACTTATTTATTTTATTCAAATGCTAAAGGCACATCTCTTTCAGCAGGCTTTTGGATGAGGGGTGGGGCAACAAATTGCTGGTTTGTTTCCTGCTTCATCATATGAAAATGATGAACAGGTTAATACAGCCTTTTCTTATTGTATCATGGAACTGCATTTGTTATACTGACCTGTATTTTATTGTGTTGCTTTTACATTTTTATTTCTCGGTAGTTGCACCCTCCCATCAGAATGCAAGGAGATAAAGAACTACACAGCTTTTAGGAGACATTTGAAGGCAGCCCTGCACTGGAAAGTTTTTAATGTTTGGTGTTTTATTATGATTTTGTATGTGCTGGAAGCTGCCCAGAGCAGCTGCAGAAACCCAGCCAGATGGGTGGGCTATAAATAAAATTGTTGTTGTTGTTATGCCCCTCCCCGGAGCCTTATCTCCAAAGGGTGATATGTAAGAAGGCCTGCTAAGGGTGATGGGGATTGTAGTCATCACATTGGCCATTCCTTATTTAAACAAACAAACAAATAACAAAATAAATTGGCATGCTGACCTTAAACTCTCTTTTTTTTTTAAAAAAAATATTTTTATTAATTTTCCAATTAAAACCAATTATATCACATTCAATATTTCAAATTATACACATATATATATCAATCAAACCGAATGTTATGCCAAATCATCTAAAGAATTTTTTATTTGGGTTCCCATGCTTCAAGAAATTGGGAATTCCTCGCAACTGTCCACTGCCGTCTTTTTTCTAAAGTTCAAATCGTCCTCCAAGTTCATAATAATCCAGATCTTCCCCTTACAGTCACATAGATGTTTTCCACTTTCATCCGATTGTTTCCCAGCCGCTGAGATAAATATCAAACAAAGTTTCACAGATGTTCTTTCTCCTGTGTGAGTTAATCAGTCCAGCCTCCCCATAAATCTTCTTAATGGAGCTCCCTGTTGCGCCGAAGCAGCCCGAAGCAGCGCCATCTCAAAAAGCTCAAATCACTTTCGTTTTCTCTCATAGCCATGAAGATTCACGATCATTATAGAATTTACAGCTTTTTCAGGCAGGAGACCCAAACATCAAACCATAAACTCTTGGTAAATTAATGGATCTCCTTGCCCTATAGCTGAACTTAGCTTCAGGTCGCTGCTCCAATTTAAAGTGCGTCACAGCTCATAAATCCTCCGAGCGCGTCCAGAACTCCTTCCGCCCGACTAGGGGGAGGCTTTTCTCATCGGCAACTCCACATCTTTAAAAAATATGCTCAGTAACAACAGTTATAAAGTTCAACTCACACAGTCTTTTGCTTCTCTTTCACTCCAAACAAGCCAGGACATCGCGTCCGGGAAGGTACGAGGCAACAATATGAAGGAAAGAAAAAAAAATAAAAACTCACTTCCCTTATCGCTCCATCCCCATCAATCCTTCTTCCAGATGCAGTACAATCTTTGACTCCTCTCCCTCAGCAGCATAAATTTCTCAGCAGTAAACAGCGCTTCTTCCCCTCCTTCTGAAGTATGTCCATAGATTTAAGCCTAATTATCTTCTTTAACCATGGAAATCCCCGCCATGCAGATTAGCGTCCGGGAGTCCTGGCCCTCGTAAGTGCTCAGCCCAAGCTCCCCCCACTCCAAAAACAGTCGGAGTGGGTCTGGGGGCATCGCGGGCCAGCGGCCCCTCTCCGTAACCCCCGGAGAGGGTAGGGGGTTGCCATTTACTCCCCTAGCAACCGCCAAATTCCTTACGAAGGTCAGAGAGATGGAAAACAGGTCCGCCATTCCTGCAGGCGGAAACCGGAACTCTGCATGCTGACCTTAAACTCTCAAGGCAGTCCATATCAATTCCAAAATAAACATAGCAGAATTATGCAGGGTCCTACATAAGTATTCTTCAACCCTGGGTACCTAGATGCTTTTGAACTACAAGTCCCATCATCCCCAGCCACTTTGGCCTGTGATCAGGAATGATGAGGATTATAGGAGGCTTCCCACTCTGCAAGGCTGCCCACATGGAGGGCAGTAAACAAGGAAAGTGTCATGCCTGACAGGGCAGGATCAGTCCCTGCTCTCTTTCATGAGATTTTAAGCAGGGCAGGATTCAACTAATGATTCCCACTAGAAGAAGCCCAGGCAAGGACTTCATAGAACAGGGCTCTTCCTCCCCTCTTTTCTTTCTTCTTTGCTGTGTCCCTGAAATGTTCCTCTGATCCACCAAGTTTGTAATCCCCCCCAAAAAAGGAGTGGGATTCATTTGGTATGGCTTGGTTTTTTTAAGAAATCTATGCTGTATCTTAGTAATTACAGCATCCTCTTCTAAGCGCTCACAGACCGACTGATTAATTGTCTGTTCTAGGACCTTTCCCCGTATTGACATCAAGTTGACCTGTTGGATGTTGTTCACTTCTGAATGTTCCATCTAGACAAGCATTGCAGCTTGCCAGATGGAATGATTTCCCCCTCCACCACGTACTTTTCTATGAATTCTCCCAACACCCTCAAGCCAATTTGGGGGAGGGGGAGGGCACAAGGCGGGCAGGAGAGGGAAAAAAGCTCCTCTGAACAAACAGAAACCCTGGTGCAGAGGGATATTAGGTGAATCCTGTCCAGTGTATTCTTTTTAGTGAAATTTCTGCATGAAAAATCAGAGTAGTTGCATAATGAGGTACATGCCTGTGGAGCACACAATACTTACACATAGAATCCTACCTATGTGCTATGCAAATATGGGTGCATCTAATGATGTGGACTTCAGTCCATTAAAGCTTATGCCATAGCTTTCTGAGACCACACAAATTTGGGGGCTCCCAGAGATCAGCTGGCAGCCACTTTGCTTTGCTTTTCTCTAGTCTTTTTTTTTTTACTCCTGCAACAAGCTGAACTAAGCGCAGATTTGGCTTAGCTTGTCATCTAGACTGTAGTCAAGACTTGTTCCTCTCTGGCAGGGCCAGCCCTATGGCAAGGCTGGGTTGCGCAGGGCCCGGGCTGCCAGGGGGGCACCACGCTGCGCCCGCCGGACAGCTGCACTGGGAAACGGGACAGGGGGGGCGCTGGAGGGATCTTCACACCACGGCGCCAGATATGCTTAAGATGGCCCTGCTCTCTGGCACGCACATGTTTGGAAGTTCCTGGTAAGTCATAGTTTGGTTTTCTGTATCATGTGAAACCAGCAGAATACATTTGCTCATTTTAAAGGCAATCATGTGACTCTGGTTCTTGCACCTTAATTCATTGACATTATATAAACAAATATTAGTTGGAGAGGAAAGTATTAGTTGGAGAGGATATATTATATTACAGCTCAATAGTAAAACGTTACACTCAGTTCTGCAAGTCTCTAATCCCCAAACACAGCACACATTATAGCAAAGTCCCTATGATCTCAGAACGGCCCACTAAGAATCTTTCTCCCACATCCAGAGTGAAGCAACTTCTGCAGAAGGAAAAACCTATTATTCAGCTATGCAGGAGGAATTAATAATTTAGTGAATCACTAATCAGTGCAGGGTAACCCATTAGGCTGATCTGCTTCCCTCCCCATCTACTTCCTTCAGTTAGCGAGATCTCCTGTCTAAGACACATGGAAATGTGAACACTTCTTTCAGATTGCATCCTTAGGACATATATTTTACACCACAACGCAAAGAGAGATCAGTGGGATTAAAGAGTGCTAAGGTATCAGGCCATTTCCTTAAATACAGATCTTTTTCCAATAGCCCCATAAATGTTTTCAGTGGAATTGAGGATAACGAGAATAGTTGCAAGGATAACCAACTTCACTACAAATAATCCCAGTCTTGAAATATCTAATTTAAGAGGTTTTGTGTGTGGCAGAATGATGGATAGGAAACATATGCCTACATTGGTATAAGTGAAACATGACGAGATGTTACACCTGCAGCACTGCAATAATTTTTATGCTGCATGTTGTCTTAATCCTGCCATACATTTTTGGAAGGCCTGCGGAGTTATTATTCACAATCATATAAAGGTAAAGGGACCCCTGACCATTAGGTCCAGTCGTGACCGACTCTGGGGTTGCGCGCTCATCTCGCATTATTGGCCGAGGGAGCCGGCGTATAGCTTCCAGGTCATGTGGCCAGCATGACAAAGCCGCTTCTGGCAAACCAGAGCAGCACATGGAAACACCGTTTACCTTCCCGCTGTAGCGGTTCCTATTTATCTACTTGCATTTTAACGTGCTTTCGAACTGCTAGGTTGGCAGGAGCTGGGACCGAGCAACGGGAGCTCACCCCGTCACAGGGATTCGAACCGCCGACCTTCTGATCAGCAAGCCCTAGGCTCAGTGGTTTAACCACAGCGCCACCTGGGTCCCTATTCACAATCATATATAATGGAATAAATCCATGTGGTTTGTTTTGATCCCTAGCTGGGGACATTCCTGAGTATTTTTTGTGTTCTAGTCAAAATATTACCAAGCCAACCACATCCTGCATCTAACCCTCACCCTGGAAGTCCCAAGACAAGGTGAGAGTCACCCAGCTAATTTAGGGTGTCAAACTTCACTCAATTCTCTTCTCTCAGTTTAACAGCAAGATGTTACAACCCCTTAAACCCAGCCTCCTGCTCTGAGTACAGTACAAGTAACAGCCAGCAGAGCTAACAGGGAACTTTCCATGGTCCTGAAAAGGCCTGGCTGATCTTTGATGTTTCTTACCAAGCCGGGTTACGTTCTTATGAAACTGACTTTCTTTTTATTTATAGGATTTATTTTTTTAACCTGCCCTTCACTGTAAGGTCCCAGAGATAGCAGCAATGGAAAAATAAAGCCACTGCAACACATAAAACTTTTCCAAATGGAGAACATTGCAATTTGCAATAGCCCTGCTTACTGACACTTTATCTAGCTTAAACCTACTGAAGTAATTTGGTTGCTACTCCCCCTCCAAGACTAAATCCAGCTGCAGAGTGGTTCTGCTGGAACCCACATATTAGCCCCTGTGTGCCTACTAATGCAACATAGCCGCTTTTTTCACAAGCACTCCAAGAACCCTGGGATTCCTCCTCTGCCCCTGCCTCTTGACACTTAGGATCATGTGCCTGTTGCTCAGCCCCATTTTGCTATCTTATAACTGCAGGCATTTAACCTTCCCATCATCCTGCGCTATTTCTTAGCAAATGAGGGAGGCATATTAAGATGGTCTGCAATGAAGGGGGAAAGAACATTACATCTACTTATTACTTCTACTGTTGTTGTTACTTCTACTGTTGCAGACAAAGTGATATCCAAGCCAGCCCTGTATTCAAAGGAAATAATATAACTTGCTGTATTTTAAATGTTCTACAGACTGGTTGTATAGAATACATGGTGTCCTAGAAATGTTGTTGGACTGAAATTTCCATAAATCCCAGCCAGCATGGTCAGGGATTATGGGATTTGGAGCACATTAACATCTAGAGAGCACCACATTGGCTACCACTTTTTAAACAAATTCTGCATTTTCAATAAATTCTGAGGCAATGTATAAATGCTGAAATAAATCACATTTGATAAGACTTCCTTAAGTGGAGGCTCCTCTAGAACAGTGTTTCCCAACCTTGTGCCTCCAGATGTTTTCGGACTACAATTCCCATCATTCCTGACCACTGGTCTTGCTAGCTAGGGATGATGGGAGTTGTAGTCCAAAAACATCTGGAGGCACAAGGTTGGGAAACACTGCTCTAGAAGAGTGAAGAAGTGGCTACTTTTTATGTTAGATGGTGACTGGTTATAAAAAGGTGAAGGCATCTGTGGACCAATCATATTTGGCCACTTGATAACCCATAGGAGGGAGACTAACAATACAGTAATGACAAATATACTATGAAGATCTCAAAGCAGAATAAAAACATAATCTGTGCATGTTTCTCTCTACTGTACTCCTATCCTTTCAAAGCCTGCTAAATTAATCTAGACACTATTAATATAGATATATACCATTGCTTAAAACCAGCATGAATATTCAGATCATCTGAGACTCAGAACACTAACCCCCTAGGCCATTCTTGTCATTGAAATCCCAGTGACAAACTCAAGAATACTGAACAGAATAGAGGAAGAGACTGCTCACCAAATAACTCACTAGGTGGGGTTAATAGGTTAATGGGATGCTGTAGCCATACATATCTCTTTGATTTCAACTGAGCAGTTGGATAGGGAAGCACTTACCACAATGCAACAGAGCTTTTGAAAACAAAGACGCAAGCAGAGATGGCTTACAACCAGCACAGTGACATAAGCTCTTTAAATAATAGCTGTTCCTTTCAAAGATGAAATTAAATTAAACCAAGAGCCAGTAGTCAAAGGACATATATTTTTGGAATGATATCAGGAGAAAGAATATTAACTGACATGTGGAAAAGATAGCACTCCTTTCCCCTCTTTTCTTTTAAAAAGGGCTCCTAAGTTGTCTAATTGCCACAATATTTTTGGGTGGCCAGGTTTAACCTTGTCCTAACATGTAAACATACAAAGCACAGCAATGATATGGTGAGAGAAGGCTGTGCAGCCGTTAGCTAAGGAATTTTGTTTTTATTTGCAAACTAGCACTATTGCCTTTAAGCACACAGTTCCCGTGTTTCCTTATTAAATATTTATGAAGCCAAAGCCTTATTTCACTTAACTTGTGTTATCTTTGGTTTGAGCGAGCAGTGGAAGAGCTATTGCTAAAGCTTTCCCAAATCATTCTTACACCCTTTTGCTATTGGAAATGCATAATGTGGGCGAGGGAGGGAGGGAGGGAGGGAATTAGGCTACAATGCAAGCTCACTTGGGGCCAATTCCTGGAAATCCAAACCCAGTAAGATTGGGAATGTATTCAAGAGCCACATCCTAATAAGCAAATACAATAGGTGGACTTTTTCATAAATGCCCCCTATTATGTGCAGAGAGGAAGGACGGAAAAGAGACTCACTCTTTTACCCAGGGTGCAAGCAGCCCCAGACCACAAAAGGTCATATCACTCTCCCCCATCCTTTTGGCATCATTTATTAGAGAATATTTGTCATGTAGAAGAAACATTTTCTTTTCTGCCTACGGAGCAGTGAATTGATTGTCAAGAAGAATCAAGTTGCAACAATAAATTTACCTCAATTCGTAGGCCTCCGGAGTAGGAAAAGAACTCTCTATGCTCAACAAACCAGAGCTTTGGGGTACTATATACTGTACGACAGGTATGGGGAAACGCTGGCTCTCAAAATATTGCTGAACTACAACTCTGTCTCTGGCCATTGCCCATGCTTGCTGTGCCTGGTGGGAGTTGTCACTAAAAACAGAAATGTGTACAAACACATGTTTTGAAAGGCATGTACACCAACATACAAGGATTGTACCAGCAATGGATGGTGTTCCCAGATACATATTTTCCTGTGACCTGGGATAGCTCAGTCGGTAGAGCATGAGATTGTTAATCTCAGGGTCATGGATCCGAGCCCCGTGTTGGGCAAAAGACTGCCTTGCAGGGGTTTGGACTTGATGGCTCTCGTAGTCCCTTCAAATTCTACAATTCTATGATGCTATGGTTCCTAGTGTGTGAGGCAGTTCTGTGCCCTCTATCAGATGCAGTTTTATAACTTTCAAAGGTAAAAGTCCTTTCCAAATGCTAATCTTGGTAGGGGTATTGCACCACCAGTACGTATCCAAAATAATAGATATACTTGGTGAATATGTACTTCTTGATATCATGCCAAGATGCTAATCTAGAGTTCCAGCAATCTGTTCTGATCCTAGAAACTCTCAAGGCTGAAAACCAAAGTACCCACAAGAACTCTCTCACACACATGCACACAAAACACAAATATTATTGCTATCTCCCCCTCCTATTGACAATAGCTGAAATGTTTTCGGTCATAAAACAGCACAGTTCATTGTTTGCTAACCAGAATGCAAATCAAATGTTTCAATCATTGCACAATGTGGATGATTGCTAGCTATATTTCAATAAATGAAAGCAAACTTATTTGCAAACAGTGCCACGTATCTGCATGTGACTCAGCAGTTCCAACAGTGAAAGCCATGGTTACATCATGTATCAGTCCTAAGGTTAAATACCTCTGTGTCTAATACACAACCAAATTGAATAAAAATGTTGCACCTGTTTATGGAAAGCACAGTGAAAATTCTCTTATTGTGAGCATGGTGTCCTTTTCATTGCCCAGCTACAAATAGTGTGATGCAATAGAAGATAGAAAAGGAGAAACGGTTGAGAAGCATTTTAAGAAAATCGGAGTATTGAAAAGAAAGGAAACCACTAAGATACAGAGGAACAAAAACAAAACATTTTATGATTTTTCTTCAGTTTTAGGAGTCACAAAGATTGCATGGTCTTTGAAAAAACATTTTAGGACTTTTAAAGCCCACTTGCTACTTAAAAACAACACAATGTTGTAAGAACTTTAAAAAATAGTGCTACACTAATATCATTTCACCCAAACATTATGACATTTAACATCTGAAGGTAGAAATGCTAAGAATTGTCAGACCAATTATGGGGAATGAGCTAGAACAAAACAACATTGTTACAGTCAACTTTTATGCTTTATTGTTCAATTGGATCTTGGCTACATTATAATATAAAGAAACTACAATTGACTAGATCATACATGACCTCTGCTTAAAAACCTCCAAGGAAGGAAAGTCCAACACCTCTTGAGGAGTCTGTTCCCCTATTGAACAGCTCTTATTGTTATAGAAAATTGTTCCTGATGTTTAGTTGGAATCTTCTTTCTTGTAACTTGAATCCATTGGTTTGGGTCCTACCATCTGAAACGGGAGAAAACAAGCTTGCTCCATCCTCCAGGTGACAGCACTTCGATATTTTGAAGATGGCTGCTATATCCCCTCTCGGTCTTCTCTTTTCCTGGCTAAGCATACCCAATTCCTTCAACCATTCCTCATAAGGCATAGTTTCCAGATTATTTATCAACATGAATGCCCTCCTCTGCACACATTCCAGCTTGACATTATCCTTCTTAAACTGTTGTGCCCAGACACAGGTGTGGTCTGACCAAGGCGGGATAGAGCATGATTTGTATTTCCTTGCTTGGGACAGTATGCCTCTGTTGAGGCAACATAGAATAGCATTAGCCTTTTTTTGCTGCTGCATCACACTGTTGACTCATGTTAAGCTTGTGGTCTACTAAGAACCCTAGATCCTTTTCACATGTACTGCTAGCAAGCCAGTGGTCCCCCAGCTAATAATTGTGCAGCTGGTTCTTCCTACCTAAGTACAGAAGCTTACATTTGTCCCTGTTAAAAGTCATTGTGTTAATTTGGGCTTAGTTCTCCAATCTGCTAAGATCACATTGAATTCCAATTCTGCCTTCTGTGGCCATTTTGGTATCTTCTATATAAATTGAATGAACACACCTTCAACACCTTCATCTAAGTCATTTTAAAAAGTGTTGCACAGCAACAGTCCCAGGACAGAACCTTGGAACACAAATCCACCTAACAGTTCTCTTGCCCACTCCATATTTTACCAGATTCTCCGCAAGCATATCATAGGGGACTTGGTCAAAAGCCTTCCTGAAATAAAGATATACTATATCCACAGTATTTTCATGATCTACAAAGCTTGTAACTCAGAGAGAGAGAGAGAGGGGGGGAGGGAGGGAGGGAGGGAGAGGGAGAGGGAGAGAGAGAGAGAGAGAGAGAGAGAGAGAGAGAGAGAGAAATGTGGCATGACTTGTTTTTGAGAAACCCCCATGTTGGGTCTTAGTAATCACAGCATCCATTTCTAAGAGCTGACTGTTTAATTATCTGTTCTAGGACCTTTCCTGGTATTGATATCAAGCTCACTGAGTGGTAGTTACCTGGACCTTCTCTCCCCCCCCCTCTTTTTTTTTAAGATGGCGACATTTGCCCACCTCCAGGCTGCAGAAACACATACCAGTATATGAAAAGATATAAAAGCTTTATGAAGAATTACTCTATGGCCTGTGGTCCACAGTATATACACTAACAACCAAATAATATTAGAATCATAATCTGAATTGTGGGGTTGGAAGGGACCTGGAGAATCATCTAGTCCAGGCATCCCCAAACTGCGGCCCTCCAGATCCCTAGCTAACAGGAACAGTGGTCAGGGAAGATGGGAATTGTAGTCCAAAACGTCTGGAGGGCCGAAGTTTGGGGATGCCTGATCTAGTCCAACCCCCTGCAATGCAGGCATACTGCAGCCAGCCGATATGGAGATCAAACCTGCAAATCTATGGCTTCACAACACTGAAATGCAGACACTGGAAGGAATTCAACATTACATCAGTACAATCATTAATTTCTGCTTGCCAGACGGCATGATCTCCCCCCCCACACACACATGTTGTTCCAGAGGTTCTCCTGAGCTTCCAGAGTAGATTTGGGGAGATGCACAGAGGAGGAGAGGGGTGAAAGCCCTGTTGTACTAGCAGGAGTCTTGGAGCTGGTTTCCACTAGAGCACCAGGTCAGCTGAATCCACTGTATACATCTGTGAATTCTGCAACTTCTAGCTGGGATGACTGGGTACATTCTTCAAATGCAAACTGCACCACAGCAATATAACACAAAGACTTGGTTGCCCAAATCACTGATATGCTGAAGATGAAGATTTGAAGATGAACACCACAATAGAGGTGTTTCAGAAATAATAATAATAATAATAATAATAATAATAATAATAATAATAATAATTTTATTTACACCCCACCCATCTGGGCGACTTCCAACAGAACACTAAAAAACAGAATAAAACTTTAAACATTAAAAACTTCCCTAAACAGATATACCATTTTGACTTATGAAGTCTTTTTCAGTGACAAATTGTTGGGAAAGGGGACATCCTTGTGAACAGGCTCAGAGAGCAAATTCATATGATTAATTATGCTGCTGCAGACTTTTATGCTGCAGTCGAATAAAAATAGTCTAAGGGTCTTCCGCAGTACAACAAAGCCCAAAGGCTCTCAGTCTTCACTTTCGTCATAAAGATACACTCTGTGCTGCAAGTTAGAGAAGGCTTGACTATGCAACTGTGCCCAGAGTCTCCCCATCCCCCTTGCCCTCCAAATTCCTACAATTTAAACATTCTTACAATATCCACATTCTATTTCACAGCAATATTTAACTTAGGAAAATTTTATTACTATTATTATTATTATTATTATTATTATTATTATTATTTATACCCCACCCATCTGACTAGGTTTCCCCAGCCACTCTGGGTGGCTTCCAACAAAAAATTAAAATACAGTAGTCCAACAAACATTAAAAGCTTCCCTAAATAGGGCTGCCTTCAGATGTCTTCTAAAAGTCTGGTAGTGGTTGTTTACTTTGAAATCTGATGGGAGGGCGTTCCACAGGGCGGGTGCCACTACCAAGAAGGCCCTCTGCCTGGTTCCCTGTAACTTGGCTTCTCGCAGTAAGGGAACCGCCAGAAGGCCCTCGTCACTGGACCTCAGTGTCCGGGTAGAACGATGGGGGTGGAGATGCTCCTTCCTATACTGGACCGAGGCCATTTAGGGCTTTAAAGGTCAGCACCAACACTTTGAATTGTGCTCGGAAACGTACTGGGAGCCAATGTAGGTCTTTCAGGACCGGTGTTATGTGATCTCGGCGGCCGCTCCCAGTCACCAGTCTAGCTGCTGCATTCTGGATTAGTTGTAGTTTCCGGGTCACCTTCAAAGGTAGCCCCACAGAGAGTGCATTGCAGTAGTCCAAGCGAGAGATAACCAGAGCATGCACCACTCTGGCGAGTCATATCCAGAACAGAGTTCTTAGACAAATGAGATCTGTTTAAAATAATTATTTAAATTATGAAGAAATGTGCTCCAGCTCTGTAAAAAGTTTGCTCACGAATCATATTCTTGTGACTCAAACCCTGTCCAGTTATTTCTATCCAGTTATCTCCAGGATGCTTTGTAGGAATCAGAAAATGGGCCCTGTCATGGTTGTAAATCACAAAGTGGTTACGTCTGTATTTTTAACAACACACACACACCATAGAAGAATCAAAAGCTGGACAAATGGTTATTCTCTGGGTAAGCAACCTAAGAAGGTTTCTGAAATTCCATGCATGTCATTTCTACATGGATGGGAAACCTGTGGTCTTCCATATGTTGTTAGACTCCAACTCCCATCAGCTCCAGCTAGCACAGTCAATAGTCAGGGATGATGGGAGTTGTAGTCCAGTAACATCTGGAGGGCTACAGGTTGTATGCCCCTGACTTTATGCATCATCTTGGCAAATACTCTTACGTATGTGAATAAGTACAGTATTCATAAATGCAAAAGGTTAAAAAAAACCCACGTTGTTGTTTTTTTACAAAATAAATAGTAATGCCAACCAGTAGAGCAGTTCCAGCTGCAGAATGGAGACAATGCTAAACAAAGGCACACCTGCTTCTACGGTAGCAGTGCAAATAGGAACACCTTGCAAGTAAAAAGAAAATGAGCATGTTCTGCAAGCAAGCTTTCAGCAGAGTTAATAAATGTGTGCGATGTCAGTCTAACAAAGTTCACAAATACTCCAGAAAAATCAGCTAGGCATTTTCAGAAAGTGTGACTCCTCTCCAGGACTATACATATATTGTTATAATACCGTCTAAGCCTCTCAGAAGATGATTTATCAGCTCCAAACAATTCAAAGCTGTTCTCCTTCTCCTCCAGTGGAAAGCGAAGTTGAAATCTTATTTAGGGGGAATGAAACAGTAGATAACAATAGCTCAATACCCAAGCGGGAGGAGTACAGTTTAGAGACTGGAAAACTTCAAAGGTTACTACTGTACTATCTTATGCACATCTACTTGGAAGTAAGCTTCAATGATACTGTATTCTGACAAGTTATTTTTGCATATTCATAAATAACTAAGAGCAAGCCAAAATTTACTGTTCTATGTTCACGGTAGTTGGAAGAAGCTTTTTGTTGCGTGGGGCCCCTGACTTAATGTTAACCATTTGCTGAATAACAATTTGAAGGATCTACCGTAGCTATGGATTCAATCCTGTTCACCCTAATCCTTCGTGTAAAAGAGAAACATGCCAAGCTTCCCACTAGCTGTGAAAGTGGGAAGGCAGAATTTAAAGCAGGCATAGGCAAACTCGGCCCTCCAGATGTTTTGAGACTACAATTCCCATCATCCCTGACCACTGGTCCTCCTAGGGATGATAGGAGTTGTAGTCCCAAAACATCTGGAGGACCGAGTTTGCCTATGCCTGATTCAGAGTGTCAAGCACGCTTGCTAGTAAGCAGCAAGTCCCTAATCTCTTACTTACATTTGAGTAGGCTCCTTTAGGATTGCATTGAAGGCTTGTGACTACTTTCATTGGCTATGAAGAATATACAAGTATACATTATTTTTATTTGTATGCCACCTTTCCACTGTTCAAGCCATGCTCAATGCAACATGAAAAAAATATACGTAACTGCAAATGTTACAAAAGCAGTCATCAACAATAAGGAAAACATTTCAATTTTCACATAAATCACAATGATATAACAACAGTCTCCAACAACTCTCAGCTGTTTGATCCTGTTGGGATAGAACAGAATGAATGATCTGACATTAAAACCATGTAACTTTTCCGTAGTTGAACTAGCCTTTGGCTCAAGCCCATGCATACATATTTGAAAAGGAAGTGTATCTTACTGTGTCCAATGGGGCAAAAAAGTACATGTACATAGGAATAAGGCCTTAGTTCCATTGCCTCTCATTAGAAATAAACTGTTTAGTTTTTTGGGTGCAAATATTCCATTTTACATGGCTTGGGGGTTGAACTAAAGCCGTTCCCAAGCACGAGAAACTAACCATGCAAATAAATATACTGCGCCCTGATAAAAGCTTGAGAAGCTGTGTGATATGAGGACACATTTGCAAGCCTGCGAACCGAAAGCATATCTAGTCCAGCATCTCTTTCTCACAGAAGCCAGCCAGACGCTTACAGGAAGCTCACAAAGCAGGACATGAGAACAATATCACTCTCTCCTGCTCATGCTCACCAGCAACTGGTTTTCCAAGATCTGCAGCCTCTGAGCCCGAAAGAGTGCTCAGCCATCATTATAAGTAGCCATTGATTACACATATTGATTAAAACTATGTTACGACATATGGCATTATGGTTGAGTAGAAAAGCCCTGCACATTTATTCGTCTCTATGTGGGAAGGGGAAGCCGCTATCAAGATAGTGAATCCCTGTCCCCGCTAAGTGACCTATAGACCGTGTGCACAAAGGCCTGTGCACATTGGCATCAACTGCACCACCTGCACACTGCTATATGCATCATGTCCTGTACAAACATTCTTTGGTATGAGTAGACACTGAACTCCACACACAGAGAGAGAAAGAGAGAGACTAAGCATTGTTGTATTTTTTTTATGTTTTTTGTGTTATTTGTCAGCTGCTCACAGAACTTTGTTACTCGGTAGCATACATTAATAATAAATATCTATGCAAAGCTAAATCACTTCAAATATAGATTATAACACTGCCAACACCAACTTTTCAAAAGGCGCCTGTCCAACAAACAAACAAGCCAACATATGTCACCTGTGCTGATGCTCTAGGAAACCAACTAACCAACCAACCCAATCATTGACTATCCTGCCTTTATTGGAACCAACTGAAATGTCACAAAGTAGTGAGTAAGCTTTCAAGTTCTCATTAATTAAATAATAATCAATACACCACACGTATGCACTTCTAAGTTCAGCACAAGGCTTTTTCAGGTGGGCTGTTATGCAAATGAAGTGGGGAGGGAGAAGGAAATGCATTATTAGGCATAGCTGTTTGGAATATTTAAAAAACATAAGTATTTTAGGAGTGTATGCCACCAAGTCCTAATCTGAGTAGACCCACTGAAACCAATGGAACTGACAAATTTATGCCCATCAGGCAGGCCTTAGGTGGATACAACCCTTAGTGCATGTTTCACCTGGAATAAAAGTGTGTGTGTATGTGTGTATCCTGTTTCTCATATTTTAAGACATACCCATAAAATAAGCCATAGCAGGATTTTTAAGCATTCAAGGAATATAAGCCATACCCCGAAAATAAGACATAGTGATAGGCGCAGCAGCAATGCCGGCCACGCAGGAGGAGGAGGAAAAAAATAAGACACCCCCTGAAAATAAGTCATAGTGTTTTGGAGAAACACTATATATATATATATACACACACACACACACACACACACACACACACACCAGAAACGTACACAACAAACCTGTTCCAAAATTTAAAGGAAAGCAGTAAACACCTACAACTTATTGGCAAGGCAGGTGGGGCGAGATGGGGAGGGTGGGGGGGGGACCTCCAAGCTCTGCCTGCCCAACCTTTCTCCTCGTTCCTTGCTGCCATTCTGGACTTGTGTCACCAGAGGTCTTCCAGGAAATATGGTCACTAGTGCTTAGCAACCAACGAGGAAGAACGGATGGAGGAAAGGGTAGACACGCTCCCCACCTATCCCTAAGGCTGACTCAATGTCTCTCTCTCTCTCTCTCTCTCTCTCTCTCTCTCTCTCTCTCTCTCTCTCTCTCAGAGATGGGGAGGGGGGAAATAAACACATTTCCCACCCAGAAACAAGGGCGTACCCACCATGCGGCAAGTTAGGGCAGCTGCCCTACTCTAGAAGCAGGGCTGGTGGGCAGAGGCGGAGCACAGCCCGGCGGAGCGCGAGTTCGCCATTCCCGCCGCACCGCGCCGCACCCTCCCTCCAGCTCCCCAGCGCGCCCTCAGGCAAGGCCAAGCGCGGCGGGGAACCAGGGAGCGCGGCGCGGCGGGCGGGAACGCTGAACTCGCGCTCCGCTGGGCTGGGCTCCGCCTCCGCCCACCAGCCCTGCTTCTAGGGAGGGGCACAGCCCGGCGGAGCGCGAGTTCGCTGTTCCCGCCCACTTTGTGGCCCCTCCCCTTCCGTGCCTTGGCCCCTCCCCTTGCCCCCCCAGTTTTGATCCTGGGTACGCCCATGCCCAGAAAAGTTTTTTTAAAACACAACAGAATCGAAGCGAGTGACTTTTAGCTGCTCCAAACCACCAATAAGCAGCATTGGAGTGACTCAGGGTCTAAGGCAAGATAGAGGGTGTTGTTTATATAAAAACCAAAAAGGCGCGGCTCCAACTTCACCTGCCCAGCTTCTCCCATTCGTTCCAAAGTAGCAGCAGCCCGAGATGGGGGGTGGACGACTTTACTGCTGCCGCCTCTCTGCCGCGAGACAGGCGGCTGTAGGCGACTTCTCCCGACGCGCAAGTGGCAGCCGGGTGCGCGCAAAGCTCTAGCCTGGTCCGCGCCACGAAGAGAAGGGAAAGTGAGGGAGGGGGGTGAGAGGGAAACCAGCACTTACTTGCTCCCATGCCCCGAAGGTGGAGTTCGGCGCCCAGCTACAAGTGAATGCGCTGGCGCTCTCCGTGGTTTGGTCCCCTCGCCCGGCTGGCCACAGGCTCCCTGTCGGACTTTCTTCCCGTCCTTTGGGCCACTTCTCTTTCCCTCTTCCTTCTCTCTCCAGGTACTCCCTCCAGAGCGAAGGGGAAAGTGTCGTCGCGCCTAGAGAAAACCCTCTTCAGAAACACTTCAGCGCCTGCCTTCCCTTGACCGGCGGTAGCAACAGCAGCGCCAGCGCCCCCCCCTCTCTCCTGCCCACGTGAGCCGAGCGAGGCCGGCCCCACCCGGGCTCGGGGGACCCAAGCAGCCCCAGGCGCTGGAGGGCTTGCCGGAGGGGGGCGGGCAACAGGGCGCGGCTTGGCGAGGCGGAGGAAGGGAAGGAGGGAGCTGAAGAGAAGTTAGCGTTGCTGGGCGCGCGCAGGGCAGCTGTTTTGCGCTCGGGGCCCCCTGTCTCCGGCGCGCCGGCTGGGCGCAGTTCGAGGTGGAGAGAAAGAGTGTCGTCTGTGTCTCGTGTGTGGAGGGGAGGCTTGGACAGGGAGGGGCTGCCAGAGGGAGGGTGGTGAGCAAGCCGCTTGGGGGGGTGAAGGAAGGAAAGGGCTGTGTCGTCCAAGCAGACCACCATTAAAGATCTGGGATCGGGCTGCGGAGAGAGGCAAAGACCGGAGACGCCTGTTGAAAGCCACCAAGGCAGCTGGAACACATTCTCCAACCTGTGGCGAAAGCGAGTGGGTTGCCCTCGCTTGAGAAGGAGCGAAGCCAAATAAAGGACCACGCAAAAACCTTGACAACTCCTAAAATATTTGAGCTCCCCCCCCCCAGTTGATAGGCATGGCCATTCAAAGCGTGTGTGCGTGCCTCGATTGTGCAGGGTGGGGCTTATCGCCCCACCCCCATATTTTATTCAAGTTGGCACCCCTGCCCTGCACAGACTCTATGCAATAGAATAAAAAGATCAGCATCCCCTCCCCTCCCCCCTCATAGTGTCTCGTTTACTGAATGTAAACGGGTGGTGGTTGTGGGGAGGCTATGAATGGAGAGAGAAGATGCTATATGTACTTGTTTATCTGTTTTTGTATCACACAAAAATCTTGAATAAAAGCTAAATTGAAAAAAAGAATGTCATGATAAGCCTTCCATGATTCTAGATTCAAGTAAGTAGCTGTGTTGGTTTGACACAGTCGAAATAAATAAATAAAATTAAAAAAATGTCCAGTAGCACCTTAGAGACCAACAAAGTTTGTTCTGGGTATAAGCTTTCGTGTGCATGCACACTTCTTCAGATACACTGAAACAGAAGTCAGTGTATCTTCTGTTTCAGTGTATCTGAAGCAGTGGACATGTCCACGAAAGCTTATACCCAGAACAAACTTAGTTGGTCTCTAAGGTGCTACTGGACAATTTTTAATTTTTCTTTTTTACAATAAGCCTGTTTCGGCCAAAATGGATGCTGAGGGTGGGTGGTGTGGGAGACTTCCCAGAAAGGAGAAAATCCATGCCATAGGAGGTCCAGAACTTCATTAACGTATGACCCTGAAATTCCAGATCCTTGCTTTCTGTGATGCCCCCAAACTGAGTAATTGACACTCAAGGGGGGGGGCATAGGGACACCACAAAACCCAGCCTTGTCTGATTGACTCCAGACCGGTGCCAAATAGATGAGCAGGGGTGGCACAGCTAGATGGTGACGGCGAGATGGTGGCTAGATGTCTAGTTGATGTCTAGATGGTATCTAGATGGCTAGACATTTAGACAGCAGATAGATGTCTAGATGGCATGTAGATGGGAGCTAGACATCCAAGTGGGGGCTAGACATCTAGCCACCATCTAGACAGGGCAAGACGTCTAGATTGCGGCTGGACATCTAGACAGTGGCTAGAAGGCTTTAAGGGCCGTACTAGTCAAGGCATGGGATATCCATAATCAGATCTTATATAAACACTTAGGACTGGATAGCTCAGTTTATTAGAGCAGGGGTTCCCAATTAGCTAATTACTGACGGCCCCTTATTTTTCAAAAGCCAAGTCACCGACCCCCTGCTTTTGAAATTTTTTATAACTCTATGGTAGTTAGCTCTGCAAAGCAATTTTTTGAACAAAATGTGGGGCAGCCCCTCATAAGCGAAGGATTTTAGGTACAGTATACTAAACAACAAAGTGCAAAATTTGTGATATTATCGTGCAAAAATGACCAAAAAAAAAAGTTGGGAGGAGGCAAGGAATGGGGCCATGGACCCCCTGGGTGTGTTCCATGGAACCCCAGGGATCCCCAGACCCTTAATTAGGAACCACTGGATTAGAGCATGGTGCTGGAAACACCAAGGTTGCAGGTCCGACCCCCCTATGGGACAGCTGTGTATTACTGCATTGCAGGAGGTTGGTCTAGATCAGGGGTAGGGAACCTAAGGCCCGTGGGCCGGATGCAGCCCAATCACCTTCTAAATCTGGTTCATGGACGGTCCGGGATCACTGTGTTTTTACATGAGTAGAATGTGTCCTTTTATTTAAAATGCATCTCTGGGTTATTTGTAAAGGTAAAGGGACCCCTGACCATTAGGTCCAGTCATGACCGACTCTGGGGTTACGCGCTCATCTCGCATTATTGGCCAAGGGAGCCGGCATATAGCTTCCAGGTCATGTGGCCAGCATGACAAAGCCGCTTCTGGCAAACCAGAGCAGCACATGGAAATGCCGTTTACCTTCCCGCTGTAGTGGTTCCTATTTATCTACTTGCATTTTGACGTGCTTTCGAACTGCTAGGTTGGCAGGAGCTGGGACCAAGCAACAGGAGCTCACCCCGTCACAGGGATTCGAACCGCCGACCTTCTGATCAGCAAGCCCTAGGCTCAGTGGTTTAACCACAGCGCCACCTGGGTCCCTGGGTTATTTGTAGGGCATAGGAATTTGTTCATCCCCCCCCCCCAAAGAAAATATTGTCTGGCCCACTACATGGTCTGAGGGACAGTGGACCAGCCCATGGCTGAAAAAGGTTGCTGACCCCTGGACTAGATCCTCGGGGTCCCTTCCAACTCCATGATTCTATTATTTATATTGAGTTCAGCACTGCAGATGTCCCAAAATTGGATCAGAACATTCCCTAACAATGCCAGTAGTAGTTCTGGGGACGGGATTTTGATCAAGGAAGTGTGTGTTTGTGTGTGTGTGTGTGTGTGTGTTGGGGTTAATCAGTGGTAAGTTTAGACTCTGGACTTAAGGGTCTTTGAGGAGCAGCTCTTTAAAAAGAAATTCACATGACTTCACTTAAATACTGTATGTTGAAAGCCCCTGCTGAGCTGGGGGGAATCCTCCTGTTCATTCTGATGAGTGGAACTTTGGACTTCTTCCCCAAAGTTCTTCTCTGGTGGTACCACTGGTAAGGCCCTAGCTACACTAAACTTTCAAAGTAGTACCATACCATTTTAAATGGTCATAGCCTCCCTAAAGAATCCTGGGAACAATAGTTTGTTAAAAGTGCTAAAGTTGTTAGGATTCCTCTATTCCTCTAACTGCACTACAAATCCCTCTGGGAATTGTAGTTCTGTGATGGGAATTAGGGCCACCTGACAACTCTTAGCACCATTAACAAACTACACTTCATAGGATCCCTGGAGGTTTTTAAGCAGAGGTTGGATGAATGCTTTAGCTGAGATTCCTGAATTGAAGGGGGCTGGACTAGATGACCCTCAGGTTAACTTCTAACTCTCCAATGTTTTGATTCTTTGGGGGAAGCCATAGCTCTTTGAAGTGGTATGATACTGCTTTAAATGCATGGTGCAGATGGGGCATGAGTTAAACAGTGCAGTTGCCCAGTGTTCGGCCTCTCCCTTTGGCGGTTTTCAACTAGAAATATAAATGTTGGCTGAACCATTCGCAGCTCTAATGTACTGTAGTTTGCCTCTAAGCAAATGAAACCTAGAAGCTTACCAAACTGTGTGCTACAAATTTGGTTGCCAGTGTCATGGAAGCAAATAGTGCTAACATGGAATTCTTAAGCGAGAACTGTGGTTATAATAGTTGATGCACATAATATGTTTCTCCCTGAAGCAGAGTTGCGAAGGGTAATTCTGTGCTAAATGAATTTCTGCCTGCCCCTCGCCTATAACAAGATGCCTGGTTGTTGGTTTTTTGGGGTGGGGTGGGGTGGGGTGGAGTGGGAGGGTGGAAAAATGACAGTCTTAAACCATGTGTATCATACCAAAGTGTGTAGATTTGCCATCTTTTTCTCGGCAGGGTTTCTGAGCCCATTAAACGCTAGGACTTCAACTTTCTCTAGCATGGATATAAAAGCAATAGGATAATCACCACCTGCTGAATGTCTTCATCTCATTTGGGTATGTGTATTTTAGGTAGGGATAACAACTCCTTCTTTGGCAGGAGAACAGAACGGAAGGCACGCCTCTGAGAATAGTGCAAAAGAGCAGAAATCCAACATTTTCTGAGCATGCAAAAGATGGAGCAATAGATGATTCATCTACGGACTTTTTTGGGGGGGGGGAGAGAAGGAGAGAAAGGACTATTGTGAAGGTATTAGGCAGGGGACCCGTGGGGGAGGGGGGAGGAATTGGCAACCACTCCTTGTAAACAAATATACACACAAAGGCATGGCAGAAAAAAAGTCAGCAGGTGATTCCATTCCCCCACCCCTTGCCAATCACTTCAATTTCTGTGCTGGGAAATGTTTTACTTGATGAATTTCAGACCACGTTAAAGGCACAGGACACCTGCCAAAGTGCTTGCAGGGCAACAACAAAACTTTGCGAAGCTTGTCCTTCTATTGGGCATAGTGAGGCGGCATCTCACTTGAGCGTGTCATAAAAGGGCAGCACATTGTTAATTACGTATTTGGGCTAGAAACACTACCAGGGTGTTTGTGAGATATTTCTGTCTGGCGTGCTAAGATAACCTGGTTGAGTTTGGATAGTATGCACTGTGATTTGGAGGGTGGGGCAAGGGACACATATTTCCATATTTCACTGGGACGAGAAAGAGGACAGAGATCCCTCCGCTGGATTGACATTGCGAATGATTTGCCACAGCTGTTTATTACGTACTCTTTTGCATTGTTTATTATCATGAAATGTATTTATGTTACTGCTGGGTTTTTTCCATTTTGTATTGTATGTTATCTATTTACATTACGTTGATCGTGCTACCAATGTTGCGCACCTTCCCGCGCCCTTTTGACAAAGAACAGCATACAAAAAGCTTCAAAAAAATAAATCAATGCAAGCTACACACCGCCTGGGGTTGGGGTTCCCTCAATCACACAGCTATTACAGGTGCAGGAACAGTGTCAAATTTCCCTATTATTTTGTCCCTCTATGTACTCCATCGGCCTCTCAAAATATTGAGACTTGGCTGGGCGGGGAGGCGAAGGATTTTACAGATTCGTTCGCAGAATTAATGCCATGCGCCGCTGCTGCACACGCGTCTGGCGGTGAAGCTGATCTATGCCAAAAGAGAAACCTGGGGGGGGGGGAATGCCCGCGAAGGGTTAAACCCTGGAATAGAGCCAATCCGCCCTGCAGCTCGTCGAAGGCAGAAGCAGCAATCTGCTCTAAAAGCCCTGTCGATTTCCCCGGGGCTTTCAAGGGAAAGCTAATGGCTGGGAGGAGAACGGAACGGAAGGCACGCACCAAGCGCAGGGAAGAGACAACACGCGCCCTTTAACTGGGCGTTGGCCGCCGCCGCGGCGGAGCGAAGCTCTTCCGGGGAGAGCAGCCGGCAATCTCCGCGCGCAGCATAAAAGCAGCGGCTGCTGCAGACTTCGGAAGGGGCGCGCGAGGCAGGGTGGGCAGTGGTTGCGTTGTGGGACGGGGAGGGAGCGAGTCAGAGGCAGGGAAGGCGACAAAAAACAAACGCCGGGCTGTGGGAGCTTTCCAAAAGGAACCTCTTTGGCTCTTGATGGTCTCTAGGGATCCAGCAGTAGCAGGCAGGGAGGGGTAGCGCGTCAGGACGCCCAGGGGGCCGGCGTGCTTCGACGGCTAGGGCGGAACATTATTACCAAAGGAGGGAGCAAAGCAGGCTGCATGGGCCTTCAGGGTTTGTGGGAGAGGGCAGGACACCCACCTGCTTTCATCCTCTCTCTCTGTACTACCTCTGTCTAGCAGATTGGGAATGAAACGTTGCAACAGTTGCTCTAAATTACTTTCATTTGACTCCAAGTGCTCAGAAAAAAAAACCTGTCAAAATCTTTCTGCAATTTCTTCTTTTTAAAGTATTTATTTACTTGAATCAGTGGGGGGTGGGACAGCTGCCCTATACTCCCCCCCCCCGTTTTGCCCATGGCAGCAGAAGTGCCAGCTTGGCCCCCATGGCCGTGGGTGCCTGGGGTCGTGGGTGTCATGTAGTGTACATGGCCCTGGCACTGAAATTTGTGGCTGCTTGGCCCCTTCATGGGGGTTTTTGTGGGTGCAGGGAGTTGGCACTGAATAAGAGATGGGAATGAGGGGGGAGGCTTGTTGTAGAGAGTTACGGAAAGCCACTCCCCTGACTCCAACAGCCGAAGTGGACAGTCAAATAGTTGAAACTGGCTGCTTCTGGTCCACACCCCTCTTTAAAGCAAAATATTTCGATGCAACTAGTTGGTAAAAGTTGGAAAGTTTGTGTGTGTGTGTACCTGCATGGGTAAAAATAAATTTTACTTTCCCCTCTTTTTCATACAAATGATGGGAGGTTAGAACTAAAACAGGTTAATGATGGGCTTTACTCATTTGTGTATAAGATTGCTGTAGAAAGAGATGGATGTTGCATTGGGGAAAAATAAGTAGAACTAGTTCAAACAGAGCACCATAAGTTCAGTTAAAGTGGGTTCTATAAAACAAAACACCTGAAGTGTTAAATGCCCGAGTAAATTTGCAGCCTTAAGCAATATAGGGTTTAGGGGTAAAGCAGAGAAGGTCCAGTCCTTCACAGTTTTACAGATGTTCCTCACCTCTAACTTAAAAACACACATCTTCAAAATAGTTTTGTTGGGATGGAAATATTTACCACAAAATAACACAATATGGCTTTCTTGTATTTAAAACATTTAGTTTGTTGCTGTTCAACCTATAAAAAATACCCTAAAATGTGTGTTGAATTTTAAAGGGGAAATCTACCTTTTAAACAACAAAA
The DNA here is from genome assembly GCF_963506605.1 of Zootoca vivipara. Taxonomy (NCBI): domain Eukaryota; kingdom Metazoa; phylum Chordata; class Lepidosauria; order Squamata; family Lacertidae; genus Zootoca; species Zootoca vivipara. The sequence goes on from NC_083276.1 coordinate 109,185,518, forward strand.
TATTTCTACATGGCTAATATGAACATCTGCAGAACCATGCTCACTGATGCAGCAAACCCATTTGTGGTTCTATCGTGTTTGCTGCTTTTGTGTGGATTTCAAACCCCTTCCCCCCCTTTGTATCTGAGCATGCTGGAAAGGTTTCTCCTACTTTTAAACCTTCTAACAAACACTTGTCAACCTTCTTTAAGTGTTTCATGTAGGAGTATTGCTGATGCCTTTTCAAAGTAGCCTTGCAATTTTCCTCTTTATAAATGAATTTTGTCCTTTTACATTACATGAGATCAATATGCTTCATCTTCCTATTATGTTGTTGTGGAAAAACAAACGGAAAAACCCTATGATTCCGTTGTGGAGCTTTCATTGTTAGGAATGCTCTTAATTTCAAGTACCCTGTTTCTCATATTTTAAGACATACCCATAAAATAAGCCATAGCAGGATTTTTAAGCATTCAAGGAATATACGCCATACCCCGAAAATAAGACATAGTGATAGGCGCAGCAGCAATGCCGGCCACGGCAGGAGGAGGAGGAAAAAAATAAGACATCCCTTGAAAATAAGCCATAGTGTGTTTTTTTGAGGAAAAAATAAATATAAGACATGTCTTATAACAGGGGTGTCAAACTCAAATTCATCGGGGGCCGCATCAGCAGTTTGGTCACCCTCAAAGGGCCGGTTGTGTCTGTAGGCCTATGTGTCCACTCTTTATTATCATAAATTATTGTCACTGCATTCAATTATTACTGTTTTTTGTAATAATGTAAGCTCATTCCCACCCCCACGCGGATCACATTCCTGCGTCGTGGCGCGTGTGTGGGAGGGGATGTAAACGAGGGAAATTTGAACAAAAGGTGGGGATCGACGGCTTGGGGGGGGGCTCAACTAAACCTTCGGCAGGAAGGAGAAAGCCACTGCTGGGATTGAAAACCTGCAGATGGAAAGAGGGCTTCCCTCTCCCGCCCTGCGCACACCCAAACCCCGCTAGGCAGGATGCCACACGCTGCAACCCACCCCATGCTTTGGAGAGGGGCAGGAACATGCGGTGCAGCGCCAACTCCCTGCTTTGCTTTTGCATCCTCCCTCCTCAGCGCCAGAGTCCCTTCCCCTCGCGCTGAGGGAGGGCAGCGGATTTCCCGAGGAGGAAGGTGGCGGCAGCCCCAGCGGATGTGCATCTTCGCCTCAGAGCTGCTCTTCCCCCCACCCGCGCTGTTGTCATCTTCACCGCCGCCTCTCCCTACCGGGACTGCAGGCAGAGGAGGCTTGAAAACCTCCCCCCCCCCAAAAAAAATTCCCCTCCCACCTACTCAAACCGCGAGGCGACTCCATCTGGAGCCCTACATCACGAGGGGCTGAGAGGAGGCGGCGGCAGAGCGGGAAGAGCAGGAACCTGTGCCGTCGTTGCTGCCTCCCTCCCGGCCGCCCCCCGGGGAGCAGCTCCGCCGGAACTGAGAAGCCAAAGAGCGGCTCGGGGGTGGGGGGCAGAGCAAAAGCCAGGCACCCTCCCGAGTGTCTATGAGGAGAAAATGGGGGAAGAGGGAAGAGAAACCTGGCTCCATCAAGAGAGTGACTGTTGCGCTTCGCCTACTTCCCCCTCAGGCTCACTCCGTGTCCCTTTCGCCCGCTCGCTCGCCCACCTCCCGGATGCAGCCGAGGAGAGGAAGGGAAGCAGCGGGCGGCGGCTCCCCAGTGCCGCCTCACTCGCTCTCAGAGACAACAACAAAGCCCGCCAAAAAAAAATCCAGTGCTGCTCTGTCCCGGCACCAACTTTGCCGGCGGCGCCTGTAGGGCTTTCCTACCTCCTTGGCGGGCTTCCTCCTCCTCCTCCTCCTGCATCTCACTTCCCCATCTGGCCGCTGAGCCACTGCCTCCCTCAGCCTCATTCGAAATTGAAATTCCCTGGCCAAGGCCGTCAGCGCGGCTCCAGCGCCCCGGCCTCCACCTGCAGCCCCGCCTCCGGTTTTGACCCTCGGCCAATCGCAGGCTCCAGAACTACTGTCAGCAACTACTGTCAGCAGCTACTGTCAGCAGCGGCTACGCGGGCCACATGATGAGGTCTGGCGGGCCGGATTAGGCCCCCGGGCCTTGTGTTTGACACCCGTGTCTTATAATATGAGAAACACGGTAATTGTTTCCAGCCTGTTAAAACAGCAGGTGCTCTCTTTCAGTAACTGATGGCAGTATGGTTTCACTTCTTTTCACACCTTGTAAGAGTTCCTTATCAGTCGCCTGATTAAGAAATCATCTTTGATCATTATCAATAGGCTGCATAAATTGCGGATTAAAATTATGGGTTGTAAAGATGGAACTTCTGTGCTGTAAAGCTTAGAATAAAAAGTTATCTTGTTAGGAGTGGGGGGGGGGGAACTTCTCTATCCACCCTTCTCCATGCCATACATAGTTTAAAAAAACTTCAACATTGCTGCCTCTTACTCACCTTTCCCTTAAAATTAAGAAGTCCCAAATTCTGCAACCATTCTTCAATCCCTTTGATCATTTTGATTGCCTTTTTCTGCATAAATTTAACCATGATGTCTTTAGGCAGTGAGTTGTTAGGCCACTGCAGAAGTCTTTCTCAAAAAGCTGCATTGTATTCTTGTAAAGCCTGGTAGGATGTTCTGGAACCAAGCAATGAGGAATGTTGGACATATCTGGTCATTTGAAGTTTTCTGCTATCCCTTTTATTATAAGCTTCAAACAGTGAGGACTATAGTCTGCCTCTTTGGGATGGAGCAGAACATACTGAGTTGTCCCAGTAAGGGTTTTTGTTTAACTTCAGTGGTTTGCTTCATGAATAAGTTAATGGTTTCACTGTCCATCTTAGACATGTCTGATATGTGGTTCTGTCCTCTGTCAACCTGAGCTCCCAGCAGCTTGATGGTACGTTCAGGGCCTTTAGCATATGCGGTGCTATGGTGAAAAGATCCACCCAGTGCCCCCCACAGTTGTTGAGCTTCTTTAAGGGAGTCTCACGCTGCTAAAAACATACCACCGATTGCACAAGGGAAAGCAGATCGCAGATCGCACCAGGTAAAATAACGTATCAGAACGCCACCAGGGAAAACAGCATCACCGGATGGAAGGGGTAACAATACACCTGCAGGAAGGGGTGGCGACACACACTTTTGCCCCTTCCCAAAGAGAAATCAGGAGTGTACCATCCTCAATGGCAGAGCAAGGTCAGGTGGTGCCATTTAGGTGATTGATGGGTTAAGCAAATAAATGTCGATTACAGTATTTGTATACTGTATTACCAAAAGATCATGATCATGATCATTCCATGATCAGCAGAGATGTCTTTTGGAGATATTTAAAGGACTATAGGACTATCTATACCCAGAAGTAAAAACTGCTAGAGGTCTGGTCTGCACCTAGTGACTCATTTCCAAATTACTAATTTTGGAGGTCACTTTCTTATAACAATATACTCTTTCCCTCCACCCACCCAGCAAAAAAACCACAGTTCTTTTCTTTTGGTAATTTACACTGCCGCCGCCACCTGCTGCTTTAGTGAACAAGATGAAACCATGCTGAGCACAACAGGACAACTCCCACGGTGCTCAGCCTCCCATAAGTACTTTCTGGAAATGGCCCTGGAGGTAGGAGCAGAGCCACTGAAGCACAGGGTTCCCAGCCCCCACCTCCGTGAGATGCTCCAAAAGGATACCATGGTACTGAAAACTGCCAGTCAATCAAGGGGAACAAGCAGGTTCACATTCCACCTATCTTTCTCCCAATGACTCTTGTCAACCATGGCTACTAAGGCAGGTTCAGTGGTATGGCCAGCCCTGAAGCCAGACTAGAACATATCCAAGTTGCCTCCAAGCAAGCCTGAACCTGGACTGCTGCCACCCTTTCTAGTGCTTTGCCCCCAAAGGGGTTACTTGCCAGTGTAATAGTTGTTTAACTACTGAGCCCAGGGAGATCTTCTTAAGGCAGGGACACACCCACTGCATTCAGAACTACAATACCTCTCAGATGAAAAGGAACCTGTGAAATTCAGAGCTACCTAAATCTGGTCTTGCAGGCAGATACAAGAGTGCTGTTTATCACTGTGCTGATGGTTATTATATTTCAAATGGAGCTACTGCACCCCGCCCTGGGGTCCCTTGTGAAGAGGGGTGGGGCTGAAAATATTTCAAGCAAATAGCTAAATGAGGAAAGCCCTGTTAAGTTTTACAGCCCTAAAACAGGTTAACAATACAAAAGATTACAACTGTTTATCTTATAATCTGCTTCTGAAGTCATTTTGTTTTTAAATTTTTTTATTGGTTTTATATCACAATAAACAAAGAAAACAACCACATAACATAAAACAAAAAACAAACAATAACAATACATGAATTCATTTTGATTTTTCTTTAACTTATCAAACCATTGTCCTCGGGACTTCCCCAAGCCCCCCCCCCCGTAACTGATTCCCATTTCTAATCATCTTTAACAGTTTCATCTTCTTACTCTTTTCAAAACTTAAATTGTTTCATTTCTTTTACCACTTCAAAACAACTGCACTACATTCATCTTAACTTTCCTCCTATCTATTTTAATCCCTAACACCTAAAATAAATTTTCTTCCATAGAAGTCCTTATATTTATACACCACAATATTTCCATAAATAAACTTTAAACTTGTTCCAATCTTCCTCCACCTTCTTTCTGGTCTCGGAGTCTCCTCGTCAGTTCAGCAAGTTCCATGAAGTCCATCATTTTCATCTGCCATTCTTCTATAGTTGGTAATTCTGGTTTCTTCCAGTATTTTGCAATTAAGATTCTTGCTGCTGTCGTGGCATACAAAAAGACAGAGTCATTTTGATGGTGTCAGAGGGGCTTTCATCATTGTACTCTTTTTGCCGCCTGCTAAAAACATTTTTGTTTACCCAGATATTGAGAATGCTGATGTGTTCTTAGTTTATTATTGCTTCCAATTCTTTGGATGTTTTAATTGTGTTCACTAATAATTTCATTGTATTATCCTTTTTGTTAACTGCCTTGGGGTTTTTTTTCCGGGGAGGGGGGCATGGGCGGTTACAATCACTTGGGATATAAATTTCACGAAATAAATAAAAATAATAACGGAATAAATAAAAACAAACTCGGAGATAGCTACATTCCACTTGCAACAGAAAGCCCACCAGCTGACCTGCAAGATGTGATTTCTCTACAAGCCTCACAGTTCTTACACAATTTGGAAAAAAACTTTTAAAATCAGTGGAACTCCACTCTAGAATTGTACACCTTCTTCTCTAGGAGTAAGCTCCATTGCACTCAGCAGTGCTTACTTCTGAGTAGGCTTAAACTGTTATGCTGCAATCCTCTGCTGCAGCCTAACAGTGATATCCTAAGCACTCCTGTCCAGAAATATGCACATTTACCTGGGAGTAAGCTCAAATTGAGACTGCTAAGGGTTGGCTTCCCTTTTTGTCAAATCGAACACCTCAGCCCTATCTAGGCTTGTTACTCGTAAGTAAGTCCTACAGTGGGCCTTTCTTCCTAGGACTTCAGTTGCTCTTCAATGATTATCAGAAAACTGCTTCCTATAGTTTTCGCATCCTCTCCTACATTGTTGTTGTTGTTTAGTCGTTTAGTTGTGTCCGACTCTTCGTGACCCCATGGACCATAGCACACCAGGCAGTCCTGTCTTGCACTGCCTCCTGCAGTTTGGTCAAACTCATGTTCGTAGCTTCGAGAACACTGTCCAACCATCTCGTCCTCTGTCGTCCCCTTCTCCTAGTGCCCTCAATCTTTCCCAACATCAGGGTCTTTTCCAGGGAGTCTTTCTCTTGAAAGTTATTTTCTTGATGGCTTTGAGTTCTTTGCTGCATGCTCAATCCAATACTGATGAAGTATTGGATCAGAGGATTTTTTAAGATTTTTGTTGTGGTGGTGAACAGAGCCTCCATCTTTAGTCCATGACCCTTCCCAAGGAATTTGTGAATAAACGAGATGATGACCAATGTGTATTTTCATAGAAATACTTCACTGTGAGGTAGTTTAGTTTTAATAATAAAATATTTCAGACCTTTAAATATTTCAGAGTCCTGATTAATTCCCCTCCCCAAACCTTTTTTCTTTTCTTTCTGCCTATCAATTACAAGTGGCAAGGAAGACAGTCACGGGGACAAGAACAAACACAAGCTAAATATAAACCGTGAAATTCCCCGAAACGAGAAGTAATCGACTATAATAGGGATTAACTGAAAATATCAACATCAAGAACTAAACGGTGCAAAAATAACTTAAGTAATAAATCAAAGTTATGGTAATTTTAAATGGACTTAAAGGAAGCCAATAACATTCCAGTAATAAAGGGTTAGACATCTCAACGTAAAAGCTCTACTTCTGCATCTTCAAAAAGGTTTGGAAACCTAAAATGCAGACAACAAAAGGAAATTCAACTAAGCTATATTAGCTTTTAAAAGACTTCAACAACTGGGCTAAGAAAGCTCCCGTGATCCAGTTGTTACTGGTGTTTGGCAAAGTCTGCTTTCTCATGCTTCCTGACTTACTTTTGGATATTGAGGCAGTTTGGCAAAAGAAGTTAATGAATTCAAAATAAATGGATATTAACTAACATGACATGGATAAGAGCTGTTTTGGCTGGCACAAAATGCAATACCTTGGTTTTGTTAGAAGATTTAGGAAACAGCTTGTGTAGGAAGACCTAGCAGAAACAACAATCTGCTGTCACTCTGTGGACAAATGTAGCATTGCAGATTTTTTATATTAAAAAAATTAAAACCCCATACATACGTTATTTTATTTGTATGCCACCTTTCCACAGTTCAGACCATTCTCAAGGCAGCTTACAACGTTAAACAATACATAATCACAATATAACAAAAGTAGCCATAAACAATGAACGAAACGCTAAAAAAAGAAAGCCACAACCAACCAAATTGAGCAGTTTCCACATACCGTAAATCGCAACCAGATCCAAAATAGATTAAAAAAACCTAACAGCAACAACCCCACACAAAAATCCCTAAGCAGCACCCCAGCTCTCAAAGAATCCTGCTTCTTCCATTCTTAGGCCCTTGATCCCTGCCCTGCAGTTGTTCCTCCTCCTACAAGCAGAAGTTAACCATTTTGGAAGGATGTGTTCTTAATTGCCTGCACAGGCCTAGTGGAAGAGAAGTTTCCAGCAGGCATTCAACAGTTGGCAAAGATGTTGTTGGAGTATTTTGGACTGAAAACTTGGTTTCTTCTTGTTGTCAAATTAGCCTCACCAACTTGGGGTACAACCAGTGACATTCCTGCATATGATTTTAGTGATCTTCCTGGGATATAAGGGCTCACAGCATAATGATTAAGTAATGGTGTAAGTTGAGTGCTTGTGTCAGAAGGAGTTTGTGTGCAAAAGCTGTGCTACACATTTTCAATGTAATTCAATAGTGAGAAGAGGGATAGGAGAGAGAGATTCAGTTTGGTTTCCAGTTAATGTGACCCCCACCTGATTTTGCACATTCCTAACCCAATCAAACCAGAACATAGCATTTGAAATTCTAACTTGAGGTGCTGTTCTCCAGCCCAAAAGGGGTGGGTGGGAATGAAAATTCATTATATTAGGAAAAGTTGCCCTTAACAATGCATATTATATGGGGGAATTGTTTGCAAACTAGTAGAGAAACCCATGAAAATGCATCCATGGGAAACTTCCACAAGAGGGTGCCCATGCATTTTGCAAGAAAGCTGCAGAACCAACATATTCTAACTTGGTAACAACTCTTAATGCTGCTAAAACCACGCTTGTCATGCTACTGGGGTATAAACCATACTATGGACAGTGTTTTTGGAAAACACTGTCATTTATAGATCCCCCCCCCCCCGGTTGAGATGCCATTTCACGTAGGCTAAACATGGCAGCTGTGAAGATTAATAATATTTTCTTTGCAATCATGTTTATATCCTGCCTGTGTACAACTGCAGATAGCTTGCCGGTTTAACCCAAATGCCCCTGTTGTCAGACCATCCCCTCAAAAAAAGTGATGGAAATAAAATATGCATATAAACATGCCATTTCTGTGCTCTCTTCTTGACAAGGTCAGTCGTTTCAGTTCTGAGGCATGAGGCGTGTATTGACAAGATCATTAGATACGATATGTAGGACAATTACTGCTGATATATCTGTAACTGATGACAACATTAACAAGATCTGCAATGGTAGGATAAATTGTCAGAGATTATAAATCTGCATCATTGTGAAGACGTCTATCCATTTAGTAAATGTTTCAGAGTGAATGAATGCATCATTTAATATTGTCAGCTTAGCAATTGCTACACATTTTATATCATGAAGAAAGTAATGAATTATTCACTAGGCATTTTTTAAAATAAACTCCCCCCAACCCCATCTTGTTCCCAAGTATTGCTAACACAATGAGCTTGTGTTGCAATTAATTGCGTTTCTCTTACCTTTGTCAAGAAAGCCTATGAACTGCACGCTTCCAGTTTTCCTGTCCTGTTACTGCAATTGCCGTTTAGCTTCTAAATAAGGTGGTGTGTGTACACATGTGTGTTTTTTACACATACAGAAAGATAATACAGTGGTACCTCAGTTTAAGTACACAATTGGTTCCGGAAGCCTGTACTTAACCTGAAGCGTACTTAACCTGAAGTGAACTTTCCCATTGAAAGTAATGGAAAGTGGATTAATCCCTTCCAGATTGGTCCACGGAGTAAGTACTCAACCTGAAGCGTACTTAACCCGAGGTATGAGTGTAATTGGTTCTGGAAGTCTGTACTTAACTTGAAGCGTATTTAACCTGAAGTGAACTTTCCCATTGAAAGTAATGAAACGTGGATTAATCCGTTCCAGACGGGTCCATGGAGTACTGAAAGTACTCAAACCGAAGCGTACTTAAACCGAGGTATGACTGTAATCAGCTAGTTCTAAAAACCTATCATGTGCACAGAAAAACAGATCTGGGCGCTACCTAAGGTTGCAATTTGCACTGCAAATTTTACATTGCACCTCTTATCTGAAATATAGTCGGGATCATATTCTGTAGTGGAATTACTTGTATTTCTGATGAATCCACTGTTTTTGCATTTTTGCAAGAAATGGTGAGTGACGAGCGAAATACTTTTGTGTGGCTGGGAAGCAAATCACTGGAAGGGGTTGGTGAGGCCTTGGGTCTGATTGTTAGGTTCCCCTTTGCTTGCATGGCGATGTCCCAACACCCCCCCCCCCGGTGGTAAAATAAAGACACAAGACACAATATGTAAGGTTAATGGGCATAAAAAGGCCACAACTTTATTGGTTACAGGTGATGAGCGGTATTGGCTTAGGCATTGGATCTAACAGACTGTAGCGATCAGCTTAAAAGTTAGCCAGGTTGTAGAGGGTTAATCTTAGTAGAACTCTGAGAACCCAGGGGGGAGGGCTCTGGGAGAGTATAAAAACCCCACCCCTGGAGTCAGTGAGGTAGTTGAAGGCAGTTGTTGAGTTGGTGTGGAGTTAAGAGTTGGTTGGTTATTCGCAGAGAGAGAGCTGGTTTAATATTGAGGTGGATAATAGATAGTGATTATAGGCAGACAGGATACAGAGCTGTGTGATTATTTACAAATATTTTAGTTGACTTTAGCGGTAATAGGCTGGTAATTTATATTTAGAGGTAATAGGCTGGTATAGGAACCACCTGTAATTTGGAACATCTAAGATTTGAACTGCAACCATTAAGCTTATGAACACAATAAATCATCTTGTTTTATTTTACCTTATCCTGGTCTGAGGTGTGTGAGTGTCTGAAGGTATTTATTTTGTCGTTGGCACATCATCAATAGACCGTGAAACGTCCAGGGGTGATGTGCAGGTCAGAGTGACCGCGACACCGACTATATCTGACTCCAGCCTGTTTTGCTGGAAGTCCGGGAAGGGTTAACCACCTATACATGTCCATTATATATGGCTTCAAACTTACTACAAAAATTTGTCAAATTTTACTTACGTTTCATGAAGAATACTATTTCTTGGCTTAAGCTGAAGAACTAAATTTGCTTAGCGAGGTTACTCTGTTTGGATCTGGATAGAAATACATGCTTTCATTGAGAGTTGTTAACAGTCATTAGTGTAGAAGGAGGAAGTGTAGGAAAGGATGAGGGACAGGAGAAGGTAAATGCTGACAATACTTACAGTGCCTATATTACTCATACGGATTTCACTGCTCATGACCATATTTTAATAAACACTGAGAGATCAAATTCTGAATTCAATCCTCCTGGTTGTAATGTTTTAAACAAAAAAATTTAATCTCGTCTCTAGTTGCCTCAAAACTTTTTGGATGTCTTGTTTACTGTATTTCCTAATGCTGAGAAAAGGGAGGCAACACGTCGACCAGTTCTTGGGCAAAATATAACTGTTTTAATCTGTAGTTAACCATAGATAGTGATCCAGGGTAATCATCTGTTTCGGTTAATGCTTCTTCAGTTTTATAACTAAAATAAAATAAATATAAGTCAATAATCATATCATACATACTATAAAATCATACATTAAAATCAGGTCAATAGCTGGCATAGATACGAATCTATACAGTCCATATTATTTTCACAATGCAAAAATACAGGAAGATACAACAATAAAATAAAAAATACAACATACCTAGTACTTGCGTGTACTCTGCGGAACAGGGGTCATACTCATACGTAACCCCTGCTGCCTGACGCAAGGAATAAAGAGCTTAATATACAATAACACCACAGGTCACACCCCTAGTTAACCAAGGCTAATGAAATTTTAAAGTCAGCGGTTCAGCTTTGCCAAGAAATTTGTAATACTTCCTGGCAAATTTGTCTAGCTCATGTGCGTTTGTCAGCATGAATCTCTTGTTTTTATAATAGAAAATCAATCCTTGTGGATATTCCCATCTGTAGGGGATCCCGTTCTTATTCAGTAGGCCGGCAAGTTCTTTGTACGAGTCCCTTTTCTTCAAGAATCTGAATGGAACCTCTTTAAAAACAATAATGGTCTTGCCCTCGATCTTCAAACTATTGTTATAACTCTCTCTCAAAATCATATTCTTAAAGTCCAGGACTGCATTCCTAATGCAGGATCGGTGTTCACCAATTTGTATTCCCACAGGCCGAGTAGTTGAACCTATATAAAATAAGTTACATGGGCATCTGATTAAATATACTACCTCTTTAGTTTGGCATGTGCTGAATTGGTTAATAACAAACTTGAATTTGGTCTTTTCATTATAAATCACCTTAGTTTGCAAAGCCAGAGGACAAGCGGGACACCTCCCACATCTAAAATGACCCACAGGACCCCCAGAGATACGGGTGCAAGATAGTCTGTTAACATCTGTATGCACTAATAAGTTCTTAAGACAATTAGTCCGTTTAAGTCCTATCAAAGGGAAATCCGAGCAACCTGGCACATTCCAAAGGATGTGCCAGTGTTTCCGTATCAACTTAATGATTTTGTCAGTATAAGGTGAATACTCTAATGAAGCTGTAACTCTGTTAGAAGTCTCGGGTGGGGCAGGCCGGTGTAAAAGAGTAGAGCATTGTTTAGCACTAGATTTGACTCTAGCCTTCTCAATCACGTCAGGTGGATAACCTCTAGCCTGTAATGAGGTAGCTAATGAATTAGCATTTCTGGAAAAGTCCTCATGACATGAGGAATTCCTCTTTAACCGTAAAAATAAACCATAAGGTAAATTGTCTTTAAGACGTTTAGGGTGAAATGAGGAATAGTGCAAAAGTGAATTACAATCTGTGGGTTTTTTGTGGGGCCTCACCACTAATTGCTGTTTATGTTTGAAGACCTCCACATCCAAAAACACACATGATACAGTGCTGTGGTGTCCAGAAAAAGATAAAGAGGAATGCAACGAATTCAACCAATTAGTAAAGCTAATAAACTCAGTCTCATTTTCAAACAGAAAAAACAGATCATCAATAAATCTGCAGTAAAACAACAACGCCTTAGCAAAAGGATTGTTATTAAGAATAAGTGACTTTTCAAAGGCACCCATGAAAATATTAGCTACAGATGGCGCTAAGGGTGACCCCATCGCTACTCCTTCAATCTGAAAATAAAATGTGTCCTGAAAACGGAAATAATTTTTCTCGAACACAACATCCAATAGGTCCAACGTGAGTCCTTGGCAAAAGGCTGAAGAAAAGAATCTAAATATTCAGCAGTGGGCTCCAATACTGACCCCGTACCTGAAACAATAGGTCTTCCAGGAGGGGAGTGTATTTCCTAGGCATACATTGCCCTATTCCAAAAAACAGTAAACCAGTGTCATTATGTTTCATTTGGAGGTAATGTTGTGTTAAAGGAGCCTCCATCACCCTATTGTGAATTCTGGATCTGTGTTCCCCTATGCGTAGTTTTAACAATCGTATAGTGCTTCCTATATATAACTTATTGCAAGGACAGTGAAAGCATTGAAATTGTTTATTACGGTTATAAACCAGCTCCAACAACACATTCACAAAAATAAAATCTGAATTTATTAATCTTAAGCAAACCACTTAATGACTGCGGCCAGGGTATTAGTAGCAAGAAAGTGGAAGAGTGAGAACTTACCCACTGTAACGGAGTGGCAAACACTCATGTTAGAATATGTGCAACTGGCAAAACTTACTGACTCAGTAAGAGGATCATCAACACAAAATGTGTCTAAAGAATGGAGTGTTTACAAAAAATATTTTAAAATGTATTATCCTAGTAATTCCATAGTAGCAGATATAGAATAACGTTTGAAAACATAAAGTGAGATTAGGAAAAATCAAGAAAAGAAAGGAGGAAATTTTTAAAGGCAGGCCCGTGGAAAACAAAGAATCTGCTATTGTATTACTAGAAGGACGGGAAGTATCTAAGAGGGAAGAAATATGATAAAATACAAGGATGGTATACTGTTCACATTGCGAAAAAGAGTTTATTTTGAATTATGTATATTGTTTTTCGTATTTTTTTTGTATGTAACTCGACGAGAAGAAGAATTTGTGTTGTACTCATTTCACATGTATATTACGTTTTGTATTATTTTAAATAATAAAGTTTTCTTTAAAAAAAATAAATTAAGCAAACCGCATAAGACTTAAAATTGAATTAAACAGACGTATGAGAACCTAAAAGTTTAAAATTTAAGATACCATACAGATTGACCCTATCACCCTGGAGGCTCCCTTTGACTATTTTCCCCTCAGGCTAATTTGTTCTGGGAGGATAGACTGTGTCTGCAAATCTGCGTGCAGAATCTGGTGACCGACCAGGTCGTCTTTTGATCTTTTCCTAAGAGGAGAGCATTTAATTTAGACTTCTCTGGAAGGTCAGCAAGCCTCTCCAGTAGGGAGGCAATGGTGTCTCTGCGTGCCTCGTCGTAGAGGGGGCATCTAAAGAATAAATGTTCGGGGCTTCCTATTTCCCCTAGTGGGCAGGTACACAGTCTCTGGTCGTATGGGACTTTTCCGAAGGTTCCTTCCAGAACCGGCGATGGTAGCGCCGAGCTTCGGGCAAGAGTAAAGGCCTTCCTTGCGTTTCTGGATTCGAGAAAGTAGAGGTATGCAGCCGGGGCAGCAACATATCTCTCATCTTCTGCGATTATTAAGTCAGGAGACCTTAGGCTGTCATGCTCTCAGAATCTATAATTTTGTTTGACCTCGGATCTTGCTTGACCCAGGCCCAGATTTAAGAGGGCTTGGGGAGCAAAGCCCCATTTCTGGAGGGTGTTCAGGACTGCTACCAGCCATCCAGACTGAAACTGATCGCAAAGGATCAGAGGAGCTATGCTTCGGGGATGCAATTTCAGTGTGAGCCATTTATAGATAGATATTAAGCTAATATAAGCCTCGGCTCTCATTAGCCCTGTTTCTAATCTAACCCATGCGTTTGGAACGCATCTGCGGATCTGGGCTCTGAGGAGTTTGGACTGAACTCTCTCTCAAGGGGAATGAAGGAAGAGGATGGTGGGCCCACGAACGATCCGTAAAGGAGCTGGGCCAACGTTTTGGCCTTGTACAATTTTAAGGCCGCGGGGACATAAAAGCCCCCTTTGGTTCTGAAGAATTTAAGAATGCAGTTTGCGGATCTTTCCCCAGCACCCGCAGTAGAATTTATATGGATTTTGTTGGCTCCCGATGCCTGGACTGTGCAAGGACAGTGTATGCAATAAATAACGTTTTTTGAACTGCAAGTGATTGTAGAATTAATTGTAAAAGTGAAGCACATGTGTTCGCTCTTGATTTCCTTAACTTGCAAACTATAGGAGCACATGTTGCAATTTCCACATCTATAGTGGCCTCTTGTTATTGGTGATTGGTGGTTCGAGGCAGTCAGCTCTACCAGTATGTTACGTAAAGATCCTTTTTTTCTCAGGCCCAAAAGGGGGTGGTCTTTGCAACCGGGGATACCCTCAATTATGTGCCAGTGTTTGTTTATGATGTTTCTTATTTGTCAGGACAAAGGTGTAAAATCCATTGCCATGGCAAGGCGTGTAGGTTTTGTATTATTATAATTTATTATTATAATTGGGTCGGGATTTGAGTAAATCATTCCTGTTTAGGCTGTTTGCGCATCTCAGTGCATCCTGTATTATGTTGTTGGGATAGCCACGATTTGTTAAAGCTCTACTTAATTGCTTAGCTGCTCTTCTATAATCCCTCTCATCAGTAGCATTCCTTTTAAGTCTTACCAACCGTCTGTAAGGTAAATTTCTCCTTAAATGTAGTGGATGACTTGAGGAAAAGTGAAGTAAAGAATATCGGTCTGTTGGTCCAAAAATGGTATTTCATTATTATTGTATTGGCACGTGAATTTTAAAAGTGGGTCCAATACAATGGATCCATTCTTGAAAGGCACCCAGGGCTGGTGCTAGGGTTTTTTGTGCCCTAGGCAAGATCACCTTCTGGTGCCCCCCCCGCCCCCCCCCCCCACGGCCACAGATGTATTATAGGAAGAATGAAAAGCACAGAATTTGAAATTGTTAATTTATTTTTTAAAAATTGTGAAAACAAGTCATAAAACAATTTCTGATTTATTTTCTCAAACAGAACACAGTTTTAGCACAGAAATCACTTTCAAAAATGTTAAATGTGATGCTGAAATTTAAGTCTCTTTAATGTTTCAATTTCAAGCAAATCAAAATCTTATTTTATGTGCCTTTTCCTTTGCAAATTTTGTTAACTGTCCCTTCAGGTCAAGTGCTGATGCTTCAGCATGTTCGATTGATATAGTTGCCAAACCAACTAGTCTCTTTTGGAGCATAGTTGAGCATATGTGTGTTTTTATAAGTTTGAGTTTTGAAAAACTGCGTTCACCACTTGCCACTGACACTGGAAGTGTGAGAAGGATCCTAAGAGAAACAAAAACATTAGGCACACTATTCTGGATTTTGTGTTGTAGTATGAAGAGAAATACTTGCTGGGGTGGCATAGGCTCTGGAAGCCTTCGAGCAACTGCTAGAAGTTCACAGCACAGATCTTCAGCATCAATATCTTTGTTTCCATTGTGTCTTGATGACTGCTCCAAAGTTTTGCAGACGTTCCGTACTTCTTTTTGTTGATGCTGTATATATATTACAGGAAGCCAATACGGAATTATAGTGTTGTAGTTGTTGGAATCTCTCTTCAACAGATTGAATGGCCACATCTAAAATAGCATAATAGAAATCCACTTTGAATTTTTGCTTAGGATCTTTGTGGTGCCTCATCTGGGGCCTCATACCCAAACTGTTTTATTCTTTCTCCTTTGTCTAAATTGTTCTGTCTCAAAGTTTGGTGATATTTCCCACTCCTTTGCAATCACACTGGCATCTTTCCAAACTTGTTCAAAACCATCTTCACACCTACAGTCCACAAGAAAATTCTTGGTTACTTGTTATTGTCTTGTAGCTGAACTTAAATCAGTTTCTTTATTTTGTCGTAGTTTGCTTGTCATATTTATTTCAAAAAGCATATTGTGCCATACAACAAGGGGTACCACAAACTTGAACTTACTAATGCCTTCAGCAAGACCCTTAGCTTCAGCAAGAGATTCACTTGTTTTTCTATGTGGGTGTGGTTCATTATAGATCTCCATTAAAGCATCGTATATACTACCAAGATGATATCTCAGTGGTTTCAAAGCATCAATCCGACTCTCCCATCTGGTTTGACTCATAGGCTTAACAGTACTGGTAGGTACATGGCTAGTTAGTATTTGCCAATGCTGAGTTGATGCAGAGAAACAATTATAGATCTGTTGAACCAACATGAAGAAGCCTGTTGCTTCCCGGCAACTCTTAGCAGCATCATTGACAACCAAATTGAGAGAGTGCGCACTGCAGGGCACGAAAAAGGCACGTGGATTTCTATCAAGAACTCTCTTTTGTACTCCATTTTCTTTACCTCTCATTTTACTCCCATTAACATAACCTTGACCACGCAGATTCTCAAGTGGTAATCCCATTGCTCAAGAAGGGTTTCTGCCATAAAGGCACCCGTAGTCCTCTTTAGAGGAACAAATCCCAAGAAATGTTCCTTTATTGTAACCTGAGGCTCAGATGTTTCAGTATCTGATGGCATGAAAAATAGTCACTTGTTCGGTATGACTAACATCAGGTGTACAGTCCAAAATAATTGAGTAGTATTTGGCGGAGTTTATACGTGCTAAAATGTTCTGGTTTATGGAAGTTGCTAGAAGTTCTATAAGCTCATTTTGTATATCTTTTCCTAAGTAGCGAACCATAGTTTCTTCATCTTTAACTCTGCGCACATGTTTCCATTGTTCTCACTGTACAACTTTTCAGTTGTACCACAAAATGCCATGTTTTGCATGCCAAGAAATCTGACCGCAGCAATCAAGCGTTCCAAGACTTGTCGCCAATATTGCTCTTCTTCCCTTATTTTCTGTTGGTTGATATTATCAATTGTTTTTCCTTTCTCTAAGCGCAATTCAAGGTCTCTCCATGCCTGGTAACTGTCTAGATGGAGAGTACTCCTCTCTTTTTTATTTTTTTATTTTTTTAAATATTTTAAAAATCTTTATTTTATTAATAATATACATAAAAATACATAAAAATTAACACCCACATACACATACATAACATATACAAAAATATTAAAGAAAACCACCAGCAAAAATGACAAAATAATCACATATACTGTATAACAAAATAATTTCAAAATATGACTAAACCAAAAAGATACATACACTTAAATTCACTTAAATCATATGTGTACTTAAATCATAAACATACATAAGAACCTTCAATCCTTAGAACACACAGGATAAACAAAATCATAATGAAATATAAAAAATCATATATAAACCATAGACTGACATAAGACACATATAAATTTCTCATTCAGAGAAAAATATATATAACAAGACAGAAAAAGAAAAACTTTAAAAAGATTTGACTTTTGTCTTCTTAACCCCCCCCCCCCCGCAAAAAAGACTTCCAACCATCCCTTTGCCCTGGACTATCTTTATTCCTTTAACTTTGTACATGCTTTTTCCTCTATTTTCCCTTTATTCCCTTTTGTTTTATGCCTTTTATACATCCGCTAGAAGATTGGATTTTTCAATCTGGTTTTTTTGATATTGCTTAAACATACTCCAACTTTTCTCTAACTTTTCTTCTTTTATACCTTTAGCCCTTCCCGCTCTGATCGTTAATAATATCTTTATTACGGTCATAGACCAGCAAAAAAGAAAAAGAAAACCAATAATACATAAAATACATAGTTCGTGAGTATCATCTTTGAACAATACTGTTTCATAATCCTATTTTAAATTAAAATTGGGTTAAAATTTAATGAGGGGTAGTTCCCTTTAACTATTATCCTCTGAGAATTAATAGGCGGCTTTATCATTGTTATTGATTGATGTCATGGCGTGTCTTAGTCTTGATGCGTAGTAACAGAATTTAGCTACATTCTTAGTGCACTCTGGATTAAAATCCGCTAGTAGGTATCTAGTAAGCGTTTCTGTTGAGCGGCCTGGTAAGTTTTTTAACAAGGGATCAATTATCTCCTTCCTCATGTCTCGATACAATGTGCAATGGAGGAGGACATGACTTATAGATGCAATCTCCTTGTTATCACAAGGACAAGTCTCTGTTCTACCGGAATCTGGAGATATCTACCAGTTAACAATGCCGAGGGTAGAGCATTGAAACGAGCCCTAGTGATATCTCGGGTTTTCTAGCGTTTTAAAATAATTAGCTAGATAGTTTAATGGATGCTCGTACAGTTGCCTATGTATTAAGGAAAGTCTGGTTATGTTGTTTTGTCAATCAATTTCCGAGATTCTTTCCTTAATTAGCTTTTTCGCCCTTTCCCATCCCATGGACAGAGTGGACCCCACGAGACTAATTTCTTTTGGATGGTCTGCTCCCATGTAGATCGGAATCTATCAGTGAAGATTAGGGGGAGAAGGCCATTTGGAGTCTTATTCACTTTTAGCCAGTACAGTAGAGCTGATTGCCGTACTTTAGATTCTACTTCCTGTAGTCCAGCTTCCAATCGTAAGGCTGTATTAGGAACGCATTTGGGCGTGAGGAATATAGATCTTAAGAATCCCGATTGGATTTTCTCATACTCATCCAATTTAGAGGTTATCATAAATGGGGCGCCATACAGTAGCTGGGCTAGTGGTTAGGCCGCAAATAACTTGAGAGGGCTGCTGGGATATAATTCCCCCCTCTTGAGCGATGGTATCTTACAATCGCAGCTGCACTCCTTTGTGCTAACAAGGATGCATGTTTAATATGCGCCGTGTTCTTCCTGGAGGATTGGAAGACTACCCCCAAGTACTTAAAGCAGGTCACCTGCTCGATAGGTTGGGCTCTGATCGTTAAATTTTGATAACATCAATTTTTCGACCCAATCCTCCCTTTTTGGTACCATTTCACTCTTCCAATTTCTTGCGATGAGCATTCTGCCAGCTGCCGTCGCATGCATCATTAACACTCTATCTTTTACCTTTATTTCTTCATTTAATAATCCCAATAGAAATATATCCGGCTCTTTTTTGAAAGAATATTTTAAGATTTTCTTCAAATCATTATATACATCATCCCAATATTTTTGTAATTTTTCTAGAATTCCACCAAATATGCATGTAGGTTCCCCTCTCTTCCTGGCATCTCCAACATACATTTCCTGACTCTTTATACATTTTCGCTATTTTAGTGGGTGTCATATACCATCTATGCTGCATTTTTTTAAAAAAATTCTTTCAGATCATAATTTATTACATACTTCAAATCTTGTCTCCAAAGACTTTCCCATCTTTCAATTGTAATTGTTTTCCCGAGGTCTTGGGCCCATTTTATCATCGTTTCCTTTGTCATTTCATCTTTTGTCTCCCATTCCAAAATTAAATCATATAGGTTTTTTATATATTTTCCTTTCCCTTCCAACATAATTTCCCCAAATTTTGACATTTCTTTCTCAAATCCAATTTTATTGTCCAATTGAAATCTTTGCCTGATTTGAAAATATTGTAGCCAAACACTACACAGGTTCTTAATTTTTTTCGAATTCCTTTAATTTCCAATTTCCATTAAATTATTCTACTACCTCTTTGTAAATTGGCCATCTTGTTCCCATATTTACTCTTCTTACAGCTATCATTTCAAATGGTGACACCCACCATGGTGTTTTTGGTTCCAGTATTTTTTGATATTTTTTCCAAATTTTATAAAGGGATTTCCTTATTATGTTATTTAAAAAGCTGTTATGTTTTCCCATTTTTTTCTTTCATCATATAGAGATGCCACCCAAAGCCCAATCCTGCTCCTTCCAAATCCAATATCCAATCATTTTTGAGCTCCATCCAATCTTTAATCCAAACTAAACCCGCCGCATCATGATAAATTTCTAAATTTGGTAAGCCAAAGCCTCCTCTTTCCCTCGTATATACCAATATTTTATATTTTATTCTCGGTTTTTTCATTTAACAAATAATTTTTATTATATCTTTTCACCATTAATTAAAACATTTTCCTCCCCCCAAAATTGGTATGTTTTGAAATAGATACATTAATTTAGGTAATATATTCATCTTTATCACTGAAATTCTTCCTAATAGTGATAACTGTAATTTGGTCCAAATTTCCATTTTTTTGCTTAATTTCTTTCCACATTTTTTCATAATTTTCTTGATATAAATCTATATTCTTAGCCGTCATTTGTATTCCCAAATATTATATTTTCTTCTTTATCTCTATGCCTGTTAATTCCTGTAATTTGACTCTTTCCTCTTTTTCCAAATTCTTTACCAATATTCCACTTTTTTCACAATTTATTTTAAACCCTGCCAATTTTTCTGAATTGATTTATCCTTTTAATGACCTTTGGTATATTTTCTACTGGATTTTCAGTTGTTACAATTATATCGTCTGCGAATGCCCGCACCTTATACCTGTTCTTTCCTACCTTAACTCCTTCAATTTCTTTATCTTCCCTGATACTTTTCAATAAGGGTTCCAAAATAATTATGAATAATAGGGGTGACAAGGGACATCCCTGTCTAGTTCCCTTATGGATTTTTATCTCCTCTGACAATTTTCCATTTACTACTATTCTTGCACTTTGATTTTGATAAATAATCCCGATTGCTTTTATTATTTTCTCTCCTAATTCCAATTCTCCTAACTCCTTTTTTAGAAAAACCCATGACACATTGTCAAAAACCTTCTCGGCATCTACTGACATAATTGCGGCACTTTTTCCTCTATCGTTTCCCAGATATTCCAAAATATTAATTATATTTCTTATATTATCCTTTGTCTGCCGCCTGATTCTTGTTAATTATTTCATCCAAAATTAAATTTATTCTTTTTGCTAGAACCCCTGCATATATTTTATAATCGCAATTCAATAGCGATATTGGTCTGTAGTTATTTGGTAGTTCCGGGTCAATATTTGGCTTTGGCAGTAGCGTGATTATGGCTTCCCTCCAACTCTTTGGCATTTCTTCTTTTATTGGGATTTCATTCATTAATTTTCGTAAAGGTGTTATTATGATTTCCCCTAATTCTTTATAATATTCTGATGGGATGCCGTCCGGGCCCGGCGATTTCCCATTTTTCATTTTTTGGATCGCCTCTCTAATTCCTCCATCTGTGAAAGGTTCATTTAGTGATCTTATTTTTTCCTTTGATATGTTTGGTAATTTATACTTATTTACAAATTCTTTGACTTCTTGTTCATTAATCTGTTCCTTTTGATATAGATTTGTATAGAATTTTTCAAATATTTTCCTTGGTTTCTCTTTACTTGTATTTCCTATTTTTAATTTATTTATTTATTAATTTTTCATTTCTCTTTTTTTTCAATTGCCACGCCAGGAGTTTCCCTGGCTTATTGGCCCAATCATAATTTCTATACTTCCAAAATTCCAATTGCCTATTTAGCTCTTCCTCTATCATCTTTTCATATTCCAATCTTAAATTTTTTATCTCTCAATTGATCTCCTTTTTTTCCAGTTTTATATAATATTTTTTCCTTCTTTTTTATTTCTTCCATTAATTTTGATTTTTCCCCTCTTCTTTCTTCATCCTATCAATTTTGTTTTGTTTAATAAAATAACCCCTTATGACTGCTTTACCCGCTTCCCACACCGTTTCCAAATTCACTTCCCCATTACAATTTAGTTCAAAATATTCTTTCATTAGCTTTCGGACTCCCTGTAACACTTTTTCATTTCTTAACAAGAATACATTCAATTTCCACCTTTTATTTACCCCTTTTTCTTGTTCTTCTATTATTACCGTTATTGGATTATGATCTGTCAATGTCTTAGGTTGAATTTCTGCCTTCCCTATTCTTGTGCTTAAACTTTTAGCCAACCATATTCCATCAATCCTGCTTGCAGATTTGTGTATTTCTGAATAATATGTAAATTCTTTGTCTATTGGGTGTTTAAATCTCCATGAGTCTATTAACTCTAAATTTTCCGCCATTTCAAAAAATATTCTTGGCAATTTATTTTCTCTCTCTTTTTACTTTAATGGTTGATTTGTCCAATTCTGGATTAACTATTCCATTAAAATCACCCATAATTATTTGTTTTTCCATGTATTCCATCAATTTTTCCTCCAACTTCTCAAAAAACCTTATTTTACTACCATTTGGTGCATATATTCCTACTATTATCCAATTCTCTCCTTCTACTGTTATTTCAATCATTATTACCCTCCCTTCTTCATCCTTCCAGATCATTTTTGGTTCCCATCTTTCCTTTGCATGTATCACCACTCCTCTTTTCTTTTTTTTATCTGCCGTAATAAATTCTTTTCCTAAGCTTGGATTGGTCAATACTCTTTCGTGTTTTTAATTTACATGTGTTTCCTGCAAGCAGGCAATATCCCAATTTGATTTTTTTATTATATGCCCACCTTATTTCTTTTCTTTTTTATTATTTAATCCATTCACATTCCACGATAATAATCTTAATTTCATCTTGGTTTTTTATCACACTTTATTAGAAATATATATATATAAAATTCCTTTTCTTAAACTGAGGATAAGATAAAACATACTTTTAATACATGCTTTGTAATTTGACCGAAACAGCTAGTTTCCTCAGAAGGAAAATGAGAATACTATATTGTTTAATAATAACATTCAGAAATAAGGGAACTTTATTTTTGCATATTCAAGGCCTAAAACACAGGCAAAAAAGGTGGCCTCAAAATTAAGCTAGCAAGCTTTCTGAAAAAATCAAAGCCTGGGCGATCTCAACCCCATTACAAGATAAGGAGAAAGAAAACTCAAATTTAGCATTCCCAAGGCCCGAAAAGCAGGCAAAAGGTGGATTCAAAATAAGCTATTTAGTTTTCTGAAAAACACAAAGCCTGGGCTATGTCAACACCATTCAAAGATAAAGGGTAAGAGATTAGGATATGATGTGATGTGATGATTTGTATCTTAAATTGGAAAATGCCAATAAAGATAATAATAAAAAAAAGATAAAGGGTAAGAACTCAGATTTAGTATTCTGAAGGCCTGAAACACAGGCAAACAAGGGGTACTAATCAAGCTCTATAGCTTTCCGAAAAACTCAAAGTCTGGGCTGCGATCTAATGCTTGGCAAAGACTGCTGCAGGCCGATCTCAATCACAGGTTTTTATAGTCAATGGTAAAAGACTTGGGCAGGCCATATTATAATTCAACATGGGTGAGGCCGAAAAGCTTTATTGAGGGAGGGAGATTGAATACCAATCTATAAGGTGGTATTCTAAAACTGAAATCAATCCAAATTTTGTGGCAAATACGAATAATGTTCACAACATGGGCAGAATAGAAGAATATTTCATTTTTTAGGACAGGAGATTGAGCACATAAATGCAGAATGTATTTGTACATATTATTACAAAAAAAGAACTAAAATCCATATGAGAGTTGAGGCCTGCTCTTATCCACTTTTGAACTTTTGAACGAATGAAACTGCTGATAAATATAAAGAGGCACTTGAATAAGCATAAATTAATATATTGGGCTTCCATGGGTAAAGGTATTTGAAAAGGCCCAGTGTCTATGTACCTACTCCTGCTTTTTCTGTGCACAAATAGCCACAACCATCGTATTGTTGAGGGGATGGTGGCCCTCCCTTGCTTCTGTCAGTTTTTAGGGGCTTGTTAATGGTGAATGAAATTTCACAAAGTGTTTCATATATGAGCCCAGCCACACAAGCAAGAGGCCTGCAGAAAGATTGAGCCCCGAAAGTGCTGGTTCACAGTTTAAGCTACAAATTTAAGTACACCTTGCATGGAGAAAGACCCTTTGAGCTGAGTGGAAGTTAACATCTAATTAAACATGGTTAGGATTCCATTAACCATGGGAGGAACTGGTTTTGCAGATTCTCAAGTTGTGGATAAATAGGTTATATTTATTAAATATAACATTGGGTTGTTCTTCCTAGTGTGGCAAAGACCCATTGAGCTCAGTGGGCCTTAACATCTGATTAAACATGGTTAGGATTCCACTAACCATGGGAGGAAATCCTATTGAACTGAACAGGGCATACCTCTGAGTAAACAAGTATAGCATTGCACTGTTGAGTTGCTCAGCTGCTATGCAACATTAGTTCTCAATGCAGCTGTGTTGATTCTTCACTTTCACCATCACCATGAGAGGCTGAGCATGTTCTGAATACTAATGGGATACATTGTTTGACCTGGCAAAGCATGGGAATCTTATGCTGGCAAGCTCTTCTTCTGCCACTGATATTTTCTTGATGATCATTGCTTTTGTATATTTATTGTCAACTGCAGCATTGTTAGGGCTTTTCAAGCTCAGCAGTCAAATGAACTTGGCCCAGTTTTTAAACTTCTCATTGTTGCCCTTCAACATTTCTTTTTCAATGTGTGTGCATCTAACCAATGCTATTCCAAAGTAACCATTAAAGCAAAAATTTTGTCAAATCATTTGTACTAAGTGTTTCAGGTTGGAGCCATTGTTAAAAAGCTGTCAGAACCCACTTCTGAAAGGCTGCAGAATTTTCTTATGAGCAGCCACAGTTCAAAGAAAAACACCCTTGATTTTGAAAGAAGTGATAAAATAACCATTTTCCCCAGGCCTGTGGACACAGACATAATTCACAAGAGATAAAGCTTTAAATGACTTATGTAAATGGAATGACAAGTGGATTCAACATTATATTGAAATCAGATTGAAGCTATAGCTGAATGATTTGACCTTGGATGGGGAAGGGTTTTTTTGTTTTTTTAAAAAAACGTTTTAAGGTATTGCAAATGATTTATTTGTTCTTCAGAGGATGCAGAGTCTATCTGATAACATTTATATGTACACACAAAGCTGTTAGGTCCTAGGAGAAATATTTTTGATTCCAGAGAACACTTCAGTTATGGTTTATTAATTCCCCTAAGCTGCAATTTATTGCTAGGAAAATTATTGTTTGAAGAGTTCATCCATTCTAGCTCCCTGGCTCACTTTTCTTATTTACTTCTTTGCAGAGTGCTAACAAGAGTTCCCTCTTGCTTTTCCCCATCTCGCAGGATTTGCGTTTTCTATCCCCCACTTCTCAAATCTACGGCTTCAAATGTGGCGAGTCTGTGTCTCTAGCTATTCCACACACTCGTCTTGTTTAAAAGGTGCTCTCTAACACTAGGGAGAGTGAAGTGACCAACTCAGGCAACTGATTTGGGGTGTCATTAAAGAGTCGCATTTCAGAGGCTGTCTCAAAACACTGGTCCTAATGACTGGCTTTTATCCTTTATTGTGATAATAGGTAACCTGCACTCACTGGAAGTGGGACTACTTGGAACTGACCAAGGTCTACCAGTAATATATACAGGAGGTCTACAGTGGGCATGCTCCCCCCGTCTACCAGGCATTGTTGTTGTTGTTGTTGTTGTTTAGTCATTTGGTCATGTCCGACTCTTTATGACCCCATGGACCAGAGCACGCCAGGCACTCCTGCCTTCTACTGTCTCCCACAGTTTGGTCAAACTCACGTTAGTAGCTTTGAGAACACTGTCCAACCATCTCGTCCTCTGTCGTCCCCTTCTCCTAGTGCCCTCCATCTTTCCCAACATCAGGGTCTTTTCCAGGGAGTCTTCTCTTCTCATGAGGTGGCCAAAGTATTGGAGCCTCAGCTTCAGGATCTGTCTTTCCAGTGAGCACTCAGGGCTGATTTCCTTCAGAATGGATAGGTTTGATCATCTTGCAGTCCATGGGACTCTCAAGAGTCTCCTCCAGCACCATAATTCAAAAGCATCAATTCTTCGGCGATCAGCCTTCTTTATGGTCCAGCACTCACGTCCATACATCACTACTGGGAAAACCATAGCTTTAACAATACAGACCTTTGTAGGCAAGGTGATGTCTCTGCTTTTTAAGATGCTGTCTAGGTTTGTCATTGCTTTTCTCCCAAGAAGCAGGCGTCTTTTAATTTTGTGACTGCTGTCACCACCTGCAGTGATCATGGAGCCCAGGGCATTGGCAATCTGCTATCAAACGGAGCAACAGACACATATTTAAAGACGAAAAACAAAACTATAAAATAAGCAAATTAGGAGTTGAACATCAGTTAAAATAACAAAGACAATCAAAGATATCAGATTATTACCTTCTACTTTGAGCTTATTTATCACCTTTTCAGTCTGTTTTTTCTTTAATTGCTAGGCAAGCAGTTTCCCTGATTTATTAGCAAATTCAAAGTTCTTTTGTTTTAATATTTTAATTTTCCATTCAATATCTTGGCTCAGAAGCATAGAGAATTGTGTTTGTAGCATTTTAATATTTTGCTTTACTACTTCACTTCCTGGATTTTTTATTCTTTCATTTTTGATAATTTCTTCCAAAATTTCCTTTATTTTCTTCTATCTTCTTTTGAATGGCATTTTGTTGTATGAAAAAGCCCCCCATTTACGGCTTTGCTTATGTCCCAGACTACCTTTATATCTGTTCCCTGATTTAAATTGAGTTTGAAAAAAACCTTTAATGTTTTTCCTGCTTTCTGTAAGATCATCTTATCATTCAGAATTCCTTCATTCAATCTCCATCTCTGCGGTGCTTTTGCTTTTTCTTTCTTTCTTTTTTTAAAAAAAGCTTTGCTAAGTTGTTGCAAGAGATCTTGGAGTCCTTACTAGACCCCAATGGCAAAGGTGGTTCTGTTAGACCATCTGAAAGAGTCTCCTGGTAGGTTGGATAGGTACAGTGGAATAGTCTCGGTGGTGGGGTGCACATGTTTATTCTTATTTATTTATTATTACATTGTCAAAATATAATTAATTTGATAATAAAAAGAGTCCCCTGGTACTGTTTTCCTCAGATGCGATGGAGGTGGCGAAGTATTGCTAGTATTGGTGCACTTCTTAAATACTGTAGCTCTGAAATGGAATGTGAGGTCCTCTCATTTTCTCTGAGTTCTCCCCTCCCCCAGTGGAGGGAAGGGAAAAAAAAGCCCTGTTCCTATTGGAGAGACCCTAGTGGAGTTTGGTCTCTCCGAAACAAGGCAGCCATGCATCTGGGACTCTCATTGGAAATCCCTACTCAGAGTATGGAGGGTGAGAGCACAGCTATGGGGGCCAAGCATGATTGGGGAAGGAGGGAGGTGGTGGCAGGGTGTTTTACTTACAGTGGCAAAATGTTATGGGTCAGCCCTTCTGGGAGGTGATTGACACTCTGCCTGTGGGTGGAACCAATCTAGTGGTCCTGCAAGAGCCTTGTTGTTTATGCCAGACTCTGAATCTTCGATAGAACGATTCCACCGCTGCAAAGTCAGCAGGATTGGCCGTTGCTCCGGTACTCACCTGGTGACTTTATTCCAGAGGGACAGGACTTCCCGACACTCTTGCTGTGGGTGTTGAGAAACAGCGTCTTCCTAGACTCCCCCATCCAGATTCAAATAGCAAGTCAAGGCAAAAGGGTTCTTATAGAGGTGTTTGACACTCTGCCTGTGGGTGAAACCATTCTAGTGCTCCTGCAAGAGCCTTGTTGTTTCTGCCAGACAGTGAATCTCCGATAAAACAATTCCACTTCTGGAAAGTCAGCAGGATTGGCCATTGCTCCGGTACCCACCTGGTGACCGTATTCCAGAGGGACAGGACTTCCTGACACTCTTGCTGTGGGTGTCGAGAAAAAACGTCTTCTTAGACTCCCCCATCCAGATTCAAATAGCAAGTCAAGGCAAAAGAGTTCTTACAAAAACTTTTATTTTCCTTATAAAACTAAAACAGCAAACAGCTACAGAGCAAGATTCCAGCAGGTGAAGAGATGCGGCGTTCAGTCCCGGTAGGTGGGACCAACTGGGTCTTTATAGCAACTGTAGGAGCCTGGCAACGAGCCAGCCAAGTCACGAGTTTACACTTAAAACAGCCTGGTTAGTAGCACCCGCATCTGCTCATTTGGCAGTTCATGTCAGTGGGTAGAATTGCTGTTCGTTTAGCACTTCCACATGCATTTTCCGGTTAGGTGGTAGCAGCTTCGGCCGCTTCTTTACTGGGTATTTGCTTTTAAGTTTGCTCCAATTGGAGCAATTGGGCCAAATTGGCGCCCCCCCCCCCCCGCTCCTAAGGCGCAATGTATTTTTAAAACTAACAATAATAATTTTTTATTAGTTTTTACACACATTTTCCAGCATAACATCCTTTTAAACATCATTTTGAAATTTTTGGCTCTCACAGCCTAAGACTTCCTTCAACCTCAACTGATGGTTTTCTAAACATAAACAAACATGACACCAGCATTTATAAAACAAAATGAAACGGAAACCATACTTGTTACACTAATCTCAAAATTATAATTGAACTTCTACAAATAGTACTTCCAGTCCTTCTCATTATACACTGTATTGTCTCATTCTTTTTCCACAGGTTTATATTCTGTTGTATATTTTCTTTTCCCATGTGTTATTTTTATTATTATCCTTTACAAACATCATTCAATTTCAGATAACATGGAGTTGTTCGTTCAATAGAGTTTTAAGTATTTTTATATATATAATCCATTCTCTCGATACGTTCTGTTTCATTAGACCTTGTACCGAACCAGTAAATTTTGCCAATTTCAGATACTCCAGCATTAATATCTGCCAGTCTAAAATTTCTGGAAGGTTTACATTTTTCCAATTTCTAGCTATGAGAATTCTAGCAGCTGTTAAACCCATACATAAATAAAGTTCTTATTTCTTTTTTGATTTCGAGTGGTAATATACTAAGCAAAAACATTTCTGGCCTTTTTTAAAATGTTATTTTCAATAGTTTTTTTTAGTTCCTCATATATGTCGTTCCAATAGTCTCTAATCTTTGAGCAGGTCCACCACATGTGGTGATAAGACCCCTCTTCACTTTTACATCTCCAACATATTAGGCTTATTCCTTTGTGCATTTTTGCGAGCTTTTTCGGGATGTGGTGCCATCGGTAAACCATCTTCATAATATTTTCTCAGAGGTTATAGCACGCTGTGGATTTGATGTCTATTGACCATACCATCTCCCACTGTTCCATTAAGATATTCTGACTGAAGTCCTGTGCCCATTTCACCATGACCGCCTTTACTTGCTCCTCTTTTGTCTCTGGCTCGAACAAATACATTAGTGAGATATTTTTCTTCTTTATAATTATTAAATCTCTTTCAAATCTGGATGTCTCTGTTCCATATCCTTGTTTCAGATCTGTCACTAATCTTTGATGTAATTGAAAATACTGTAACTAATCCATTAAATAATTTTTAATTTCTTCATATTTCTTAAGTGATGGTATTTCCTTATCCAGTTCTAACACTATTCTATAAGTGGGCCATTCTCCCTTTACATTTTTTCTTTTTACTGCCATGGCTTCAGTGGGAGAGGTCCATAAGGGTTTCTTAGGTTCAAGTATTCCCTTGTATTTTGTCCATATTTTATATAGTGATTTTCGTATTACATGATTTAGAAATCCCTTATGGACCTTTACTGTGTCGTACACAAGGTACGCATGCCACTCGTATCTATTGTTGTAGCCCTCTAGGTCTAGCAAATCCATTTCATTCAGCGTGATCCAATCTCTTAACCATACCAGTCCTATGGCTGCATGATAAAGTTCTAAGTCTGGCAACGCATACCCTCCTCTGTCTCTTTTGTCTATCAATAACTTATGTTTGATTCATTAACTATGGGCCGATTTTCCATATTCTTTGCTATTGTAACAAACTAGGGGAGATAGGCACATGCAGTCAGAACCGCTCTTTGAAGGAGAGTGGTATTACAGAAGGGGATTTAAGGAGATTGTAGCAATCGCTAAGGTCTTGGGGATCGGGCAAGAGACACCCCCTTGGTCTTCCTCCACACTAGCCTCCTCCTCCAAGGAGCCACTGGATTCCGCAAGGGCAAACTGATGTGCTCTCTCGCCTAATCCTGGTTTTTATACAAAACTTAATCAGGTAGTTCATTAACTATGGGCCGATTTTCCATATTTTTTTGCAATTGTAGCAAACTAGGAGAGATAGGCACATGCAGTCAGAACTGCTCTTTGAAGGAGAGGGATATTACAGAAGGGGATTTAAGGGGATGGTCGGCAAAATGCATAAGGAGAAATGGAAAGCCTCTGCAAAACCCAAGCAAGGTTATTCTCATTCTCAGTCTCTCTCTGGCAATACACCCATCGCCCCATCTTTAACCATATCATGTCAAGATTTGTTTCTGTCAGGATTGCTGAGAAACTAAGCTGAAGAGGTGACAGAAGGAGAAATAAAGTATGAATGAATCTGCCCTCCTGAGTGCAGCTGACATCTTTCAATACTTTTGGATACTTGTAATTGTCTTTAGTGGGACCACTTCAAAGGAGCTGGCATATGGATTGCAGAGTCAATGTAGTTTTATTGAAACTGTCATGCCTAAAGTGAACAAAATTGGATAGTGGTTCTTTATTAAAGTTGTTCTGATCTAAAATTATAATTGCTACCAAAGTCATGCAGGTGTTGCGACAAAAAACCCCCAAACCAGTGCCTTTATAATGGCATGATTAAAAATCCTTTCCTTTCTCATTTGTCCAGCTTTCACTCTCTCCAAGCCATCTCACCAGTTTAAGTCACCGCTAGTTCTCACTTAGGGAAACAAGATTGGAATATAGAATTCTGTAGAACTGATAAGAGAGATTAAAGCATACTACTTTTTCTTTTTAAGAGACGAGTTGTGTCTTGTCCAAAGCATTGGGCCTTTTCACCTGATTTGTATTTTGTTGTGTGTCATACCAATCTGGGTGGGCTCATCAGTGATGAACACCATGTCTGGTCTTGGTGTTAAAGGCTCTCTCACACCCTGGGTGTTCACACAAAAACCGCGAGTTCCACAGCAGGAACTACACCAGGCCCAGCAGCATGGGAGTTGCTCCTCACCTGGGTGGTTCGGTCAGGGGATCCGCCAGCTTTCTTCGCGTCGCGACGTTGATTCATTTCGGTAAACTGAATCTGGGTGAGGTTAGACTGAGACTGTCTGGTTCTCACCCAGAGTCTCTGATTTACCTTCACAATTTCCTCTCCCATCAAGCCTAGCAAAAATGCTTCTGGCTTTTTGGGGAAGGTGTATTTAAACATCTTTTTCAGTTCGTTGTAGATCATTTCCCCAAATCCTTTTATCTTCTCGCATTTCTACCACATATGAAAAAACTCACCATCTTTCTCTTTACATTTCCAACATAGTCTATTACTCATCCTGTACATTTTAGCTAACTTCACCGGTATTAAGTACCATCTGTACATCATTTTCATTGCATTTTCTTTCAGGTGACACATGCTGCGAATTTCAAAGTTTCATTCCATAATTTCAACCACGCGTCATATTCAATATTATACCCAAAATCCATTGCCCATTTTATCATCACTTCTTTCATCAAATCATCTTTAGTAAACCATTCTAATAAGAAATTATACATTTTAGATAGCAATTTATTTCTGTCTTCCAACAATTCGATTTGAAATTTAGATATTTTTTTTTTTGTCTTCAAAACCTATTTTCTTATCATTCAACAACACATCATTCACTTGGCGGTATTGCAGCCATCCTGTCAAAACATCCTCTATGTCATTGTATGGTCTTAATTTCCAACCTTTGTCAGATTTCACTAAAATCTCTTCACCTCCCTTCCATTTTTAATTTTTTTACTGTCAAAACTTCTACAGGTGATATCTACCATGGTGTTTTCATTTCCAACAAATTCTTATTCCTTTCCCACACCTCGTACAATGCTCTTCTTATCACATGGTTTGTAAATCCTCTATGCACTTTCACCTTGTCATACCAAAGGTATGCATGCCATCCAAATCTGTTGTCGTAGCCCCCCAAATCTAACAAGTCTGTGTTTTCCAATGTTATCCATTTCCTCAACCAACAGAGCCAGGACGTATATTTTTAAATCTGGCACGGAGAATCCACCTCTTTCTTATCAACCAATAATTTAAACTTTATTCTTGGCTTCTTCGCCTACCAAATAAATCTTGAAAGTACTTTCTGCCATTCTTTGAATTGTTCTGTCCTCTTGATTATGGGAATTGTTTGGAATAAAAATAATAACTTGGGTAACCCATTCATTTTAATTGCCGCTATTCTTCCATAGAACGACAACTTCAACCTGTTCTATATTTCCAAATCTTTCTTTACCTCTTTCCACACAGGTTGGTAGTTATCATCAAATAAATTAACGTTCTTTGCCGTCAACCAAATTCCCAAATACTTAGCTTTCTTAACCACCATGATTCCATGCTTTTGCTGTAACTCTTCTATTTTTTCTTTTGTCATATTTTTAACCACCATTTTTGTTTTGACTTTGTTCAATTTAAATCCTGCCAGCTGTCCAAATTTGTAAATTTTCCCAAAGGTTCTGCAACACTTTCAGAAGTTCATCTAATGTCAAAACCAAATCATCTGCAAAGACTTTTAATTTAAATTCCTTTGCAACACTTTTGACACCTTTTACTGCTGAGATTTCTCTCAATCTCTTTAACAACACCTCCAGGACCATAATAAATAATAATGGTGAAAGTGGGCAACCTTGCCTGGTACCTTTCCTAATATCAAAATATTCTGTCAACACATTATTCACTTTTAATTTAGCTTTCTATTCGGAATATATTGCCTCTATTCCACTCAGGAAAGATCCCCCTACTCCCATCATTTCCAAATTCTTCTTCATGAATTGCCAAGAAATATTATCAAAAGCTTTTTCTGCATCTATAAACATTAATGCTGCCAGTTTATCATTCCTGATCTCCAAAAATTCTATTATATTGATAATATGTCTCACATTGTATTTTAATTGTCGACCAGGAAGAAAACCTGCTTGATCTTTATGGATTATTTCATTAAGAATCTTTTTTAACTGATTCGCCATTATGTCTGCAAAAAGCTTATAATCATTGTTTAATAACCATTTTGGTCTAAAATTCTTGACATTCAAGCCATCTATAGCTATCTTAAGGTATATGCCCTGGAGGAAGGCCGTGGGTAGAGTATGAAATCGAGCCATAGAGAAAGCTCTTCTTAGATTGGGCTCTGTCAGATCACTCAAATAGTTTGCTAATGATATTACGACCTTCACTCTAGGGAACCACATAGAGAGACTTGGACCGTGCCAAATCCATGGCTTCATCTTTAGCTAGGATCCAATCACAAATTTTGTTTTGATCCCAAGATGACAGCGCGGCAAATTCTGGAAGAGAATATCGTGTGAGGATAGTCTCCATGCCCTTGGACCATGTAGAACTGCGGGAAAAGGTTAAAAAAGCCTGCTTGACTAATAATGAATTTGGAGCATCTACTATATTTTTGTAAAAACTAATGATCCTAATGTGTGCTTTTGCTACAATGAAGGGGAGGCCCAGTTCCATTCTTAACTGGGCGGCTACAGACCCCTTAGGAAGACCTAAGATCTTTCTCACAAAGGAATTTTGCAGGATCTCCATTAGTTGTAAGATTTTTAGGTTCCACCCCCAAATTTCAACCCCGTAAAGTAGCATCGGGAGTACTTTGCTAATGTATGCCTTTCTAATTGGCGGTACCAACTGGCCACCTTTTACATAAAAAAATTCTCCAGGGCTCTGATGGTTCTGTGGGCAGCCAGTATGGTCATATTTAAATGGGCTGACCAACTAAGCCTATGCTGAAATGTAATACCCAGGTATTTAAATGCCGAACAATGGCCGATGGAATGGCCCTCTATATTCCAGAATGGCTTCAGATTTGTCATGCCAAAGGACAAAATTTTAGTTTTAGAGAAGTTGATTTTAAGGGAGTTGGCATCACAATATGCCATGAGCCCTCTAAGCATGTTCTTAAGGCCCTGCTTAGTTAATGATAGAATCACCATATCATCTGCATATAATAATATGGGAATTTTAAGCTGTTGTAGGGAGGGGACAGATTGATTGAAGCCTTTCATGGTTGTTACTGTCATTTATATAGAAATTAAATAGAAAGGGGGCCAAAAGGCAGCCTTGTTTGACTCCTTTGTCCAGGGGAAATGAGTCAGAGAGGGCTCTATTGAGACCAAATTTTACTCTGACAGAGATGTCTGAATGAATTTCCTTTAGAAGCAAGACTAACTGTTCTAAATCAAAATTCTACATAAAAATATTGGCTACACTGGGAGCACACCTGGAGCCCATACCTACACCCTGCTTCTGGATATAATAGTCGGTACCAAAACGGAAGGAATTATTAAATAAAATAAAATCTACGATTTCCATAAAAAAATGAACTGGAGGGGATGTTTGATTGTGATCAATCAATAGTTCCTGAATCTGTGACTTAACTACGTCTAAAGGTATATTAGTATATAGCAAAGAGACAACCCACACAGGCACAATGCTATGTTGGGTGACAGCCAACTTCTCAATAAAGGCTATAATGTGTTCGGTATCCTGAATATAGGACGGAGTTTCTTTCGTGAAGGGATGTAAAAAAGAATCAATGTAATGTGAACAATTTTCCAAAAGGGAACCTGAAGCTGAGACGATAGGTCTCCCTGGTGGTGGTAATGTATTTTTTTGTATTTTTGGAAGGGTATAAAATATTGGTACTCTAATATGTTCAGGACATAAAAATTCCGCCAGTGGTAGGTAAACGTATACAAATAACGTCAGTTACGAACACAATTGTCAATTATATAAACAGGCATAATCGGCTGCTGTAACAAATCATTCAAGAATTTATAAAGATAATGTGAAATAACATAAATAGCACAACCACGTGTTGCAAAGTAACAGAAAAGGACTTAGTCCAACATAAATGCAATGTCCACAGTCATAAGTCGTAGTTCATATGCCATAGTTCATATAGGGTATCCATATGAAGATAAATCAGTTCAAAAGTACTTGCAAAATAGATGTAAATGCTTGAGTTCCACAGAATGAGGTGTTCACCAACATTTAGGTAGGTGGCAACGAAGCATCCGAATGAAGATTGGGCGGGGCATGGGAATATCCACAGGTGAAAACAAGGTTCCTAGGTTATATACCTTGTTTTGCCACAGTTGGCTTCTTCAGTAAGCTAGTAGCTATTGTCAGAGGCTGTTGTTGCGACTACTCTAGAGTAACGACGCTCCACATTCTTGTCTTTAGACAGTTTTATTTAGTGCAGTCTATTTACAGTGAAATGGGGGGTGCAGAAACATGTCTGCTTAGTCCGAGACAGAATCCGGGAATGGTGCGCCCCTCGTCTTCTTCCAGCATAAGAGTCTCGGCACGCCAAACCTTCTTCCCCGCCTTCTCCTGCGTAATTCCGGAACCGGAGGGAAAAGGGGCCTGCGTTCCATGTTTTCCTTCTCCCCCTTTCCCCCCTCTCTTTCTTCCTCCCTCATGTGTAGCAGGGGCTCTTCTGTGTTGCCGGAGCCCTGCATCCCTCTTCCTCCTTCCTCACTGGACCTCTCCCCCTCCCCGCTGTCATTGCAACTATTGGAGGAGCTGCTCTTGATGATGGGAGGGAGATCTCTGTATTCCCTTCCCCTTACATCCACCCCCCTCTATGCCCCCCTCCTCCCCCGAGGGGGCGTGCAGCAGGGGAGACGGTTGGAGGCCCACCAGCTCCATGGCATCTGAACTGGTGGGGGTGAGTCCTGTGAGTCTATGGGACGGGACGATTGAAATCCTAGGAAGTCCGTCTCATCCGATCCCGTGGGAGTGAACACTTGCTCCCAGTCCGTGATCGGTGTGTCTGCTCTGGAGCGAGCGTTGAACCCTCTCTCCTCTTCCTGAGCCTGAAACCTGGCTTCCCATTGCCATGGGGAGCCCCGTGCTTCTTCCCCCTCTGAGGAGACCTCCCCCTCCCCAGCTGTTGCTGCAGGAACCTCTCTCTCCATGTGCCATGGTTTCGGCCGGTGCGGAAACAGCGCATGGAATTCTTCTACTAAGAATTCCTCCTGCACCGCAGTGGCCGGCACCCATTGGTTGTGATGCCGGGGTGTCTTCCCAGGCCATGAGGTACTCCAGACCTCCCTCCCCCTCACCTAGAATCCAGGATTTCAGTAGCCACATTAAGCGTTTGTGGCACCCTGTCCCTCTGCATGCCGGTCTGGGATGTGGTGCCTTCCCTGAACCTGGTGCTTTCCCTGTAGGGGGACAGCAATGACCTATGGAAAACTGGGTGTATCCTCATGGATTCTGGGAGTTCCAACCTGAACGCTACCGGATTGATCTGATGCGTGAAACGGCCCTAAGCGTCTGGGTGCCAGCTTCTTGCATCTCCCCTGTGTTGGAAGCCCTTCTGAGGACAGACACACCTTGTCCCCCACCTTGATGACTCTCCTAGTTGCCGGTGGTGATCCGCCCCCTTCTTGTACGCTTCCTTGGCCCTCTCCAGGTGCTCTCTGAGTTGCTGATGCACTGTCTCCATTTCCTCCGCCCAATCCTCTGCTGCGGGGCCCTCCTCCTCCTCCCATTCCCTCCCCGGGAATGCTCTGAGGTCCCGCCCATAATTGGCCTTAAAGGGCGATACCCCTGTGGAGACGTGCACTGCATTGTTATAGGCGAACTCTGCCAGAGGCAGGTGATCCACCCAGTCCGTTTGCCCTTGGCTGACATAGCACCTCAGGTACTGTTGCAGTATGGCGTTGGCTCTCTCTGCCTGTCCATTGGTCTGGGGGTGCTGTGCCGTGGAGAGGCTGACCTCTATGTGCAAGATGCTCATGAGCTTACGCCAGAACCTGGAAGTAAACTGGCGCCCCCTGTCTGAGATTACCCTCAATGGCAAGCTGTGTAGGCGGAATATGTGGTCCACAAACAGTTTTGCCGTCTCCTCCATGGAGACAGCCCTTGCGCAAGGTACGAAGTGGCACATCTTGGTTAGGAGTTCTACCACCACCAGTACTGCGGTTTTGCCCCTTGAAGAAGGCAAGTCGGTGACGAAGTCTATGGACACCACCTCCCAGGGCCTATTTGGCGTGGGCAACGGCTCCAGCAATCCAGCCGGCGCTGCCCTGTCCCCTTTCGCCCTTTGGCAAGTGTCGCAGCCCCTTACATAGTCCCAGACGTCCTCCTTCCCCCCTGGCCACCAGAAGTGTCTCATGACTAATTGAGTTGTTTTGTCCCTTCCAAAATGTCCCGCCGTTGGGTTGTCGTGCATCTGCCGGAGAACTTTACCCCATAGAGTGGTGGTGGGTAGGTACAGGGCCCCCTGGTAAAAGAGCAACCCCCCTTTCTCTGTGAAGCCCTTGTCCTTTCCCCTCCCCTCCCACATTTCACGGAAGATGCGCGTGGCGAACTCATCCTCAGCCATCAGTGCGGTGAGTTCTGCCTCACTCACCACAGCTCCCCCACAAGTCCAGGCAGATGGGGGAAAGATGTGTCGGGGAGTCGGTGGCAGTTCTTCCTCCATGTACTCTGGTTTGCGCGACAGGGCATCCGCCCTGACATTCTGCTCTCCCAGTACATAGTGGATGGAGAAGTTGAAGTGGGAGAAGAACTCCGCCCACCGTATCTGCCGCTGGTTGAGCACTCTGGCCGTCCTCCAGAACTCCAAGTTCTTATGGTCGGTGCATACTTGGATGGGGTGTTTGGCGCCCACCAGGAAATGTCTCCAGTGTTTGAAGGCAGCATGTATGGCATGAAGCTCCCTGTTGAAGACCGTGTAGTTGCGTTCTGCTTGGTTCAGCTTTCTGGAGAAAAACGCACATGGTCGCCATTCCCTGTTAGCATCCAGTTGCAGCAGAATTCCTCCCACGGCTCTGTCAGAAGCATCTGTCTCAACGCGTAGGGGTGCATCCTGCACCACGTGAAACAGGTTCTGGTCTGAGGCAAACACCTTTTTAAGGCACTCGAATGCTGCTTGCACTTCTGCTGTCCACCTAAACTTTTGTTTGCCTCTTAAGCAGTCTGTGATGGGAGCCGTGACGTGGGAGAAGTTATTGATGAACTTCCTGTAGAAGTTGGCGAAGCCCAGAAGGTGTTGGGCGTCCTTGCGTGTCCTGGGGCTGTGCCAGTCCAGGATGGCCTGCACCTTGTCCTTGTCCATCGCCAACCCCCTGTCCGATAGCTTGTAGCCCAGGAAGTCCACCTCTGCGGTGTGAAACTTGCACTTCTCCAATTTCACATACAGGTGGTTTTCCTTGAGGCGCTGCAAGACTACATTGGCTCCCAGTACGTTTCCGAGCACAATTCAAAGTGTTGGTGTTGACCTTTAAAGCCCTAAACGGCCTCGGTCCGGTATACCTGAAGGAGCGTCTCCACCCCCATCGTTCTGCCCGGACACTGAGGTCCAGCTCCGAGGGCCTTCTGGCGGTTCCCTCATTACGAGAAGCCAAGTTACAGGGAACCAGGCAGAGGGCCTTCTCGGTAGTGGCACCCACCCTGTGGAATGCCCTCCCACTAGAGGTCAAAGAGAACAATTACCAGACCTTTAGAAGGCATCTCAAGGCAGCCCTGTTTAGGGAAGCTTTTAATGTTTGAACGATTTCTGTATTTTAGAATTTCTGTTTTTTTGGAAGCCGCCCAGAGTGGCTGGGGGAACCCGGCCAGATGGGCAGGGTATAAATAATAAATTATTATTATTATTATTATTATTCTCAGATGTTTCTTTCATGCTGTTGAGGGTGTCCGAGTATATCAGAATGTCATCCAGAAACACAACACAGTTCTTGAAGAGGAGGGACCCCAGGACGTGGTGTATGAGCCCCCCTGTAACCCAAATGGCATAACCAAATATTCATAAGCGCCTAGAGGCGTAAACATCGTGGTTTTCCACTCATCCCCTTCCCTGATCCATACTAGGTTGTACGCCCCCTGCAGATCCAGTTTGGTGAAAATCTTGCCGCGTCGCACCGCTGCCAGCAGATCATCTACCCTGGGCATAGGGAAGGCCACTGGTTCCGTTAAGGAATTAATCCTCCTAAAGTCCACGACCAGCCTCCTCTGGGGCGTGTCTTTCTTGTCCACCCAGAACACAGGACTGCCCCCTGCTGCCTTGCTTTCCCGTATGAACCCCCTCTTGAGGTTCTTGTCGATGAACGCATGCAGGTCTGCCAGCTCCTGATTCGACATGGAATACAACTTTGCCGGTGGTAGCGTGGCCTGGCCCCTGGCAGCAGGTTCATCTGACAGTCAAAAGGCCTATGCGGGGGCAGGTGGTCCGACTCTGCTTCGCTGAAAACCTCCTGCAGCCTGATAGACAATACAAAGCTCAATCAAGTTAAACAATTATAAACACACACGAGGATTACAAAAAACAGTTGTAGTCTATATCAGCATTTAAACCATTAGGATGTAAAGTATTAAACGAGAAGATGAACTTTATTTCTTGCTGCATTAGTCTCTGTCTGGCTAACTCCAGGGGTCCAGAATAGACCCATATCACGAAGAAAGTTAGATCTTGATCTGTATGTGATGCCTCTATAAAATGACTAACAAGTGGTGCATCGAGAACACTATTTCTAATTCTAGATCTATGCTCAGAAATTCTAACTTTAATCGGTCTGAGTGTCTGGCCCACATAGAGGAGCCCGCACGGACATCTAATGATATATACCACTCGTGAGGTGGCACAAGTGGCAAAGGAGTCAATCGTAAACTTGTATCCCGTAGCATTAGAAAACTCCTTCACCTGTAGAGCGAAGTTGCATACACTGCAACGTCCACACCTGTAAAAGCCTTGCGGGGTATTTAGGAGAAAAGATTGATTAGACACTACCCTCAAGTCAGAATGAACCAGCTTATCTTTAAGAGATTTTGTAGGACGTTTTGCAAAAAGGTGGGTAGTATTGCATCCAGGGATATCCCTAAGGATATGCCAATGCCGTTTTATAATCTTAACAATATCAGAAGTTAAGTTGTTATATTCCAGTGAAACCACCACACGGGAGGAGTCAGAGCTTGTAATATTGCTCGCTTGATTTTTAAGAAGAGAGGTTCTGTCTTTGGATTGGGCTCTATGGAATGCTGAGTCTATTACAGTGGAAGGATATCCACGTTGTGCGAGAGAAGTGGCAAGTTGTCTAGAATGAACGACAAAATCTTGCGGTTTTGTTGAGTTGCGTCTAAGTCTAAGAAACTGGCTTACTGGCAAGTTATCTCGCAAATGTTTCAGGTGGTTAGACGTGTAATGCAACAGTGAATTTTTGTCAATATTCTTCCTAAACGGTCATACCTGGATTTTTGAATTATCTATGAAAACCTCCACATCCAGTAAAGGTAGACTACTACAGCTGTACTTTCCTTCAAACTTCAAATGTGGATTGAGTTGGTTAATCCAGTTGTCAAATCTACTAAACACATCAAAGGAAAATATAAATAAGAGGTCGTCAATATATCGGCCATAGTATAACAGGTGTTCACTAAAAGGATTGTTATTTATGACGTGAGCTAGGTCAAAATCCCTCATGTATATATTTGCAATACTGGGGGCACACCTTGAGCCCATTGCAACTCCTTTTTTTGTAAAAAGAACTGAGACCCGAATCTAAAATGATTATTAGACAGAACCAAATCTAATAAATCCATAAAGAAATGTGTCAGGGTGCAGACTGCTGATGTTCAACAAAAGTTCCCGGATAATGGATTGTACATCCTCTAATGGGACAGTGGTATATAGGGAAGATACATCCCAAATGGCAATAATGCATCCTTCTGTGACTGGTAGATTTTCAATTAGAGATATTAAGTGCTTAATATCTTTTATATACTCCGGTGTCTCAATAGTAAAGGGGTGCAAAAAAGACTCCAAATATTTAGTGCAATTTTCTAAAAGTGACCTGGAGGCGGAGACAATGGGTCTACCGGGTGGTGGTATTTTTCCTTTGTGTATTTTTGGAAGTGTATAAAAAACAGGGGTTCTAGTGTATTCTGGACTTAGAAACTCAGCTACTGTGTCTCTGATATATCCCAGAGAGACTGCTTCATGAAACATAATTTTTATTTTTATTGTTGTAGTGGGATCTCCAATTGTCCCTCTGCCTCCTTAATGTGGTCACTTTTGTTCAGGATGACAATAGCGCCCCCTTTATCTGCTGGTTTTATAACCAACTTGTGATCTGAGGTGAGGTCATTCAAAATTTGAATCTGCTTTTTTGTTAAATTATAAGATTTATAGTTCCTAAGTTGTTTTTCTCTGACGTGAAGGTCCCGAAGGACAAGATGTTCAAAGGTTTTTATGAGAGGGTTCTGCGATATGGGAGTGAAGGTGGACGCCTTTTTAAAGGGGTCCTTTACCCTGGCGGTGTTTCCAAAAAACTCCCTGAGTTTTATTTGTCTGCTCAACTTAAATAAATCAATACGTGTTTGAAATGCTGAGTATTTGGGGGTGGGAACAAAACTTAAGCCTAGGTTCAATATGCGGGTTTCCTCTGTAGTAAGAACTCTGTCCGAAAAATCAACAACTAATGAATGGTTCTCGTGGTGGGAGTCACCTCTTGTAAAGGCGTCTGGGGCGTCTCCCAGAAAAAATCCAATGAGACTGTCCAGATATAAGATTATACTCTCTGTGTGTGTTGGATGAGCTTGTGCTAGAAGACTCAGAGGTGTCATAATCTGTGGGGGTTGCTGTAGATGCTGATTGTCTAGTCTGTTTTTGAACTAAACCCGCAGTACTCAGCCATGAATAAACTTTTCCTGTGGAATAATCGTTCTTATCCCTACAAATTTTCTTCTTTTTAAACTGAGTCAGTTCATCCTGGTCTATTTTTTTGTAAACATTTAGTGTATTCTTCTCTATCAGTATGTAGCATGTCAGAAAAAAACAAAAAACAAACCAAAACAGGTATTTATTTCAAAATGGGAAGTATTTAAAATCTATTTGGAAAATAATAATTGTAGTTTAAGGTCATTTGCAGCGTTCGAATAATTTCCGTAGTAGTTTCAATAATGATGTAAAATCTAAGAATCGATTCAAGATTATTAAATTATAATAAATTATAATAAAACTTGTTATGTAACGGCAGTGAACAACTAATGAGAATTTGAAGAAAGGAATAGACGGGAAGTAGTGTCGCTAGAAAAAGACCATTTTTATTCTAAGGATTAGAGACTAGAAGTTGATGTATCAATTCTTTGCTTTGTTGTTTCGTAGAGATGGATATTTGTTTTCTTTTTCTGTTTGGTGTGTTAAAGTGAATGATAACAATAAAAAGTTAATTTAAAAAACAAACAAAAAACAAAAGTAAGAGAGAGAATGACCAGCTTGCTGAGAACACAAATTTATCTCTCCTGGCTCAGCGCGACCTTGAGATAGTCAAAACAATATTTGCAACAGAAAGTCTGGTATCAGGCCAGCTGTTGCAAATCAGTGGTGGGTGGGTCCAGTGTTGTCCTGTAGGGATGCTCTGGGATCTCTTCATCATCTCCATCTTTCTTTCTGTATTTATGCCTTAAACATGAACAGAAGGGTCTCTGCAGTTTCTTGTCCCAATCCTGGGGCCTCTTTCACCATTTTGGAAGGTGTGCTGCAGCTTGCACTATCTTAGCATACATGGAGATCCCTTGGGGCAAAATATGAGGTGAGATCACTTTTCCTGGCCAATGTGACCCCCCTCAACATACCTCACTCAAGGAGAAGCACCCCCCCAATTGCTAATTGCAGGCCAGTCCACCACCCCCCCCCTGTGCATTTTTCATTTCTTCTGTGTATTTTGGCTCGGTATAGATGCTGAAAGCATTATATTCCCAGCATACAGAATGTAAGAAACAGCAGTGAAGAGAATGCTCCACTAGCTACTCTTTATGAAGGTGATATTAATTTAAGAGGCACTCCCCCCCCCAATTTACTCAAGTTTAGAGGTGAAAGACGACAACCGAAAGTGAGTCCGGTGTTTTCTGAAATGTATATTTGAGTAATGCAGCTCGGATGATGCAGTCTCGTAAAGCCGACTGTAATATTGATTCTTGTTAGGATGCTTCAAGAGATGACACTTAATAATAGCAGTGACATATTAGTATTACAAAACCCATTTTCTGAAGCATTCACCATGGGAGCTTTGTCCATGGAAGATAACAAGATGAGGCTAAGAATATCCTGTTTACCAGAGGAGGGAAAACGTGCAAGCTCTTTTTTGTTTCTCCATCTCCCTCTGGCTTATGGTTATC
This sequence comes from Zootoca vivipara, assembly GCF_963506605.1. Lineage (NCBI taxonomy): Eukaryota > Metazoa > Chordata > Lepidosauria > Squamata > Lacertidae > Zootoca > Zootoca vivipara. The sequence goes on from NC_083276.1 coordinate 109,228,465, forward strand.
ATCCTCTTAGGGTTTTCTTTAAATAATTTTTGATCGAGAGAGAAAAAAGGTTTTCTAAAAAGCCAGCCAACAGTTGGGTGTTCATTTGCATTACTTTTGTTGCAGGTATGCACAAACTGCATTCATGCTATGGGCTGCTTCACCCTGATAAGTGATTCCCCACTGGCTGCAGCTTTGGAAACAGACCCATGAAAGCAGCTCCAGCTTGGGGGGGGGAGGGGTGTTACCAATGCCTATCCAGGAACCCGTCTCCTGGTGGGCTGCCCGCCCCCCCTTGCCTGCTCGTCATTGCCAGATTGGGAGAATGTAAGAAACAAAACAAACCCCTGCATTGCAAACACTGAAGTGAAAACCAAGAGCAAAGCAACACGTGGCCAAATACAAACAAACAAAATGTATTGACAACGTATGTAATGTCAAAAACAAGACTAGAATACAGTATATAATATAATTCACATGAAAGCAATACCAATAGGTCTCTGGAAGTCCCTGTTGATATGAATGGAACCAAATGGCAGAAAGTCATTCAATAAAAAACAAGCTGAAAAGCTTTGTATACAAAGTTCCAAAGTAGTCAGCGAACTTGTCGTATTCCAAAGTTCCAAAGTAACTGAAGTATTCTTTTTTTTAAGGCTGTCTTATTAATTTTTAAGTTCAAATTTAAGTTTTAAGTTCAAATTTTGCTCGGGTTTAGAATTATATCTCAAATAAAAAGGGATTTTACCGTCGTGGTTGCGTCGAGTTTCTGCTTCTTGCTGGTGAGTCTTTTCCCCATCTCAGTGCCCAGGACTCTTCCTCTCCTCAGCCGGCAGGCGAGGGATGCCAAGAGTTCTTTTGGGCACCACCGACAGTTCGGTCAGGAATCGCCTTCCTGACCTTTTTGAGGGGTTCGTTTAGCCTTACGAGGTCCCCCTGTCCCAGCTGATTCCTCGGGGCTCAGGAGCTCCCGTTCTTTGCGCCCGACAGCGATCCGCGGTAAAACTGGAAGCCTAAAGTAACTGAAGTATTCAATGAACTAGTCAGACAGTGTTTCCGGAATGTTGCACTGTTTCGTGAGAACTTCTTTGGCACAGAAACAGAAAATTGACGTATTTCATAAACACATCCTTCATGTGGGTAAATATATGCTTGCGGAACAGTGTTCATAGTCTTTATTCACCTATAATGGCTATATATATATATATATATATATATATATATATATATTTATAACCCATGAAAGAGACATTCATGTACGTATGTCATGCACTCTAGATAACTCACTCCCCAAAGAGCAAGGACCATATTCAGGTAAATAGTTGCACTAGGAAAAGTGAGTGCAATGATTCCTGCTAGCAGAATGGGATTCATCCCTTTTCCCCATGCCCAGATCTGCTTGGGGAGGTTGGGACTTTCAGAACAGCACACAGCAGGAACGGAGAGGAGATCATTCTGTTGGGCAAGCAGAAATGATTGTGCTGGTTGAACAATCTCCTTAGGGCCATGTTGAATAAAATGCTCAAGTTTTGAAACTCTGAAATAAAGTTAGTAGAACATAGAGTCCTAGTCAATGTGACATCTTTGGGGTACTAATGAAAATTTGGGTACCTGAGACAGATTATGCCTGGATGTATTAATCTTTATTTTTTTAAGTATGTGTCTAGATATAATGAATGCAAAGAAAATAATGGAAATATGATGGATGGCAGTGTTGGTAGACTAACATAAAAACATTTTCTTGGCTGTAAATTTATCACACCTGGAGTAGGTTATAGCACATGAACGCAGAACACAGTGCACTTCAAGCTATCATAAATTTGACAATACGTTTGAAGGCTCATTTTTTAAATGTTTGATGGTGTGTGTGTGCTATAAACTGATGCCTAAGATGGTTAATCATTGTTTGGAAAGCATCTGAATATCTTTCTGTTTACCATGGGCCTCCTATCCTTCCTTCAAGGAGCTCAGAGCAGAGTGCCTACCAGTGTTGCCCATTGAATTGGGACTGGTAGGAGTGAAGGAAGATAAGGTGAGAGGCAAGGGACAGGGAAGATGGAGTCACATTTCCTCATAGGCAGGGCCGGTGCCTCAGGTGTCAAACCAGGAGAGGCAGCACCATGTGTGGCAGCTGGAGGAGGAGAATTCCTTTACCAGCACGAGAACTTGCTGCTGTCCTCCCAACCCCTAAGGGTTGCACACACAAACTTCCTTTATTGGGAGGAAGGAGCTGGTGAGGGAGGCCACACTATCTACCACATAGCCCTTCTCCTAAAACTCCAGGTCAGAGGAAGGGAAGGAGGCGAGGCAGCCTCCAATGCTTCTCCGTTCCAGGTGGTTGTAGGTCTACGTAATTAACACTGTAATGGTACAACAGCCAACAATTTATTTATGGAACACGTGGCGTGTTTAGTCCTTAAATGTAAATAGAGCCTTACACTGCAAACCTCTACGTGTCTACTCAGAAGTAAGTTCCGCTTCAGTTCAATAGGATTTACTTTCCGGTATGTGCGTAGGATTGCAGCCTGATCATTCTCACGGCTTCTCATTTTAGGAGGCTTAATCTGAAATGAATGGTCATTGAAGCTTCCAAAATCAAAGAAGGAATAGAAACATTTAGGAATCCAGTTGTTAAGATAGTAATTTCGGCAACCTATTTCATAACAGCTGGCGCTTGACTTTATTTTTTAAAAAGCATTTTATTAAATTTTCCAAATAAACACATTAAAAACAATAAACAAAACACACATTCAAAAACAAATACAACACTCACAATTTTCTTTTTAGCAATTCTTCCCAAATCTCTCATTCCCAATGCTCTGCCGAGCTTGACTTCCCTCCCTCCCCTCATTTGGTTTTCTTTTCAACTCTTATCTCGCAGTTCCTTTATTCTATCCAAGTCAATTCGTGGGATTTATTTCAGTCCTGCAAGTGTCTTTAAACTTCTACAGTTCTTTTCCATATAGTCCACAAATTTACTCCAGTCTTTTTGGAACCTTGTTTCCCCCTGGTTCCGGATCCTGCTAGTCAGTCTTGCTAATTCCGCATAGTCCATCATTTTTGTCTGCCACTCTTCAATTGTCAGTAAATCCTGAGTTTTCCATTTTTGGGCCAACAAAGTCCTGGCCGCGGTTGTTGCATATAAAAATATTATATAGTCCTCCTTTGCAATCTCTTGTCCAACAAGTCCTAATAAGAATGCCTCGGGCTTTTTGGGAAAGGTATACCTAAACATCTTTTTCAGTTCATTATATATCAATTCCCAAAATCTTTTAACTTTTTCGCATTTCCACCACATATGATAAAACTCTCCCTCCTTCTCATTACATTTCCAGCACATTTTATTACTCATCCTATACATTTTAGCTAATTCAGCTGGCGCTTGACTTTAAACAGAAATCATGCAACATTTCTCTACATCGTCACCTCCATCACTAAACTGGCAGGAGGAGAAGCACCATCCTGTGGGTGCTGGAATGTCTTGGGCTAGCCCTGCACATAGGCAACTTCCTCATCTCAGAGATGAGCAAGGCCCAGGCTACAGTGGACAGGACAACAGAGGTGAATCTTACATGTGGAAGGCAGGGTACGTTCTAGCCACACAAAACTAAGAGGTTTCTACGTGCCCCCTTCCACCCTCCATCAAGGAAAGCAGGAGGCCACCTTCCTCTATGTAGAGGGCTTCCATATAGAAGATGGAGCTAACTTGTTTTCTCCTGCTTTGGAGGTTAGGACCAGAACCAATGGATTCAAGCCACAAGAAAGATTTTGACTAAACAGCAGGAAGAACTTTCTGATGGCAAGAGCTGTTTGACTGTGGAATAGTCTCCCTTGGCAGGGGGTGGACTTTCCTTCCCTGGAGGTTTCTGCACAGAGGCTGGATGGTCATCTGTCAAGGAAGCTTTAGTTGAGACTCCTGCATTGCAGAGAGTTGGACTTAGATGACCATTGGGGTCCCTTCCATCTCTATAATTCTGTGATTCTATTACTGCAGCCAGGAGAAGCATCTGAGAAGAGCACAAAGCAGGGCCAGTGAGGGGAAGTAGTTCAGGGATAGGTGTGACCTGGCAAGTGTTGTGAGGTCTGCATACAGAGACCTGGCCCCCCGGGTCTGACATTCCCATCTTCGAACAAGGGAGAGCCATGCAAGGAAGCAGCCTTCTGTAAGCATATCCATCCGCACCCAGAAGCTCTTGAAGTGGCTAGATGCATCCCCACCTGGGGCTCCCAAGCTAGGACGGGATGTGATTATTATTTCCAAAACTTGCTAAATAGAAGAGCATTCCTAATTGGTATATGTAACAAATGCAAACAGATGCAAACTAGAAGTACCAGCCGGGAACATGCTCCACTCCCTCCAATTAATTGCACAAAAAGATTTGAGGTCCTTTGCTCTTCTGGCTAATGTTAGTTGCTTGGCAGTGGCTTCTTCTTTTTCAGAAAAGAAAGCGGGGCTCTTCAATCCCACTCAAAAAGGACAAATGAATTGCACGGCTTTCTGCTTCCATCATTTGGTCTAGCTGTGCTTGCCTTGCTTATTCTCTTAGGCACCCTCCCCCTCTTTGCTACTTCACTGAAGAAGCCCTAAGTGCGTGTTGCCTCTGTGCACTCAGAGCTACTCTTTTGTTGACGGATGGAGCCAAAGACCTCCGTAGCCTGGAGTGATGTCCACCAGCCCCTCATTAATTAGCTGCTGGGGAAAGGCAGGCTGCTAGAGCAACGAGCAGCAACCTCTGCTGTTAAAAAGGCCACCGCTGCTTGAAACCAGTGCTTTATACAGGCACGGACAGATGGAAATGCCAGGAGGTATATAAAATCCTTTTATTCATCTGGTAGTTGGTAATGCATTGTAACTTGAGAAATGCAATATGGTGCTTATGGAGGATCTGGAATGTTAAAACCCATAATGAAAATAGCATCCATTTATACCCCTTATAAGTACCGGCCTTGTTATAAATTGTCAGAGGGATACATCAAACACGGTCCTCTTGCTTTCTCACCTCGCAGCCTCCGTGACGATAATGAGTCCCCCGAAATGTTTAATGTATGGTGTGGTGTGAGGAGTGTTCTGTACTACCGTGACCTTTACAATTCTCCACACTTGGACTGATTCCACCCCCATTTAGAATCTCAAAGGCTGTTTGGGGAAATCTGGGAGCAGGAAGCTTTGTAAAAGAAGAGTTTCGGTGTATGGTTCCTAAGTTGTATTCCCCGCCCCCTTTTGTAGGGAGTGCTCCGAATAGCAAGATGTTGCAGCTTGTCTAGTGATGATTTGGGGTCGGGGCATGGCAAATCCACAGAATGAGGACTGGCACAACGCCCCCCCCCCCAACAACAACTTTGAGATGCAGACTCAGTCAATGGTTGGTTTAGGAACCTCAGGTCTTCCTCTTCTCTAACAGCCTCGCTTGACCAGCTATGAAGTCGGTGGAAGTGAGTAGCACCATAAAAGGGAAGGTGGGTGTCACAGAGGGAGCGTTGCGACTACTCTAAAGTAACGACTCTCCAAACCGTTGCCTTTTCATGCTTTTATTGTGTGCAGGCTATTTACAGTGCTAGAGCTGTACAGGGTACATGTTCTTAGACTGACCCAGAACCCTGGAGTGACGCTTCCCGCGTTTTCTTCCAACATAAGAGTCTGGGCACCCCAAATCTCCTTCCGCGTTTCCTCCTGCGTAATTCCAGAACCGGAGGGAAACAGGGTCTCCTTTCCATGTTTTCCTTCTCCCCCCTTTCCCCCGCTCTCTCTTCCTCTCTCACGTGCAGCAGAGGCTCTGCTATCCTGCCAGAGCCCTGTCTCCTACTTCCTCCTTCCCCACTGGACTCTTCCCCCTCCCCGCTGGCTCCGCTGCTGGTGGAAGAGCTGCTCCTCAAGATGGGAGGGGGCTCTCTGTACTGTTTCCCCCTCACAGTGGGCATAGGTGTACAAGTTGTGCATCAAGTCTTTTGAGAGGGGGAAGGCAAACTTACTGCCCCTAAGAGCCATATTGTGGCTGGAGGCCACAGTGAGTCAAGCCTTTCATGCACACTTACTCACAGACACATAACCATTCTCTCTCTCTCTCTCTCTCTCTCTCTCTGTGTGTGTGTGTGTGTGTGTGTGTGTCACTCAGGCACTTATCACAAAATTGTGATAGGGAGGAAGGCAGGTGGGGAGAATAATCTCCACAACTCTCCTCCAAACAGCAGGAGGCGACCCATGTGGCAAGTGTATGCTCACTGCGACCTCAAGGGTAGGGATGGCTGACCTGTGACCCTCCAGATGCTGGACTCCAACTCCCATCAGCCCCAGCCAGCATGGCTCACTGGTCAGGAATGATGGGAGTTGGAGTCCAACAGCATCTGGAGGGTCACAAATTTGATACCCTATGATAGTGAAAAGATACCACTGTCAGAAGATGAATGAGGGAAATGGTGGGGCAGGCTGGGTTCACGTGATGCGAGCACTATCACATAGTGCCTTTGTGGCCTCTGATGACTTTTAATGCTGTTGGTTCATGCCACCACCACCACAATAGTTTAATTATTTGTACCCCACCCATCTGTATGGGTTGCCCCAGGCACTTTTTTTTGGGGGGGGGGGGCTTTCCAACATATATAAAAACATATTAAAACATTACACATTAAAAGGGTTCCCTATCCAGGGCTCCCTTCACATGACTTCTAAAAGTTATATCTACTCATCTCCTTGACATCTGATGGGAGGGTGTTCCACAGGGAAGGTGCCAATACCAAGAAGGCCCTTTGCCTGGTTCCCTGTAACTTCACCTCTCTTCTCCCAGTCAGGGAACCACCAGAAGGCCCTCAGAGCTGGATCTCCGTGTCCAGGCTGAATGGTGGGGATGGAGACTCTATTTTAGCTCATGGCTCTATAGCCAGTTTAGACCACAGCTGGATTCTGTGTTCCTTAGAGTCCTGCTTCAAGGACCTAAGAAGCCTGTGAACATGAAGGTGTTTGTTGACTCCTAGTGCCATTACTAGGACTGCCCACTTAGGAGCTGAGAGAGCTCCTAAGTTCTGTTTTCAGGCCATACCTCAAAACAGGGTTAAGTGAAATGCCAGGAAGGACCAGAGCTCTTCTCCAAAAAGCCTAAGGCTGGACTGGTTGTCTCTTTGCTGTGTATATGATTGTTAGCTTCTTTGGAATACCCTCTCTGCCAATTGGACCTAATCTAATTTATTAACATGACCAACAATTTCTGACCCTGTGTTAGTTTCAGTATCTCTTATGACAGTGTGGTCCATCAGATGTTGGACTTCAACTCCCATAACCAATTGTCCAGGATCATGGGCCACAAGTTAATCATCCTAGTGAGTATATCAGACTGGGAGGTGTTGGTGTTAGGCATTATGCTACGAACCACTCTAATCTGAGAAGGGTCTTTCTTGGCATTCTGGAGAGTTTCTCTGTAAATCACTCCTTTGGCCAAGGTTTGGTGGTGGTGCATTGACTGTCTGACATCCCAATTTCAGAAGCTCTGCTATGGTCTTATGTCCTATCATTAGGATGGAGAAGGATAATGAGATTGCCCATTTTCTAGACAGTCAAATGGATGACTTGGCAACATCCTCTGAATAAAGTACGGCTGAAGCTGAAAATAGACTCATGTTCCAGGCTTCCTGCTAAGAACCAATTCCCTTTTACCATCCCCCCCCCACATTTAGGTATAATCATTACAGAAACAACGTCTGAAATTTCCATCTTGCAGCTTAAGTCTTGCTAATTGGCATAAGTTGAATGAGAGGGGGCTTTTTTTCTGAATATTGTGCAATATGGTGAAAGTAGAAACCCCTCCAGGAATCGTTACTTGCACAGAATGAATAGTGTACTCTGAACTCAGTGCTGTAAACTGGGCAGATGGCAGCAGATGGCCACACATTTGTGACATGTAAATAGAATTTCAGAGCTATGATCCTTTGAACTAGCAGTGCGACCACCCACAAAAATTATGTATGACTCTGGCAAAGCATGTTCATCCCTTGTTTGATGACCTACTTCAAACACACAGAAACAACTATTCTCTTCACTTGAACTTTTTAGGATAAAAAGGCAGGGCAGCACACCAAGACAGTAGCATACTTTTTTGCATTAGTGGCACAACAGCAATAAAGCTGCTAGCACAGTTGCAAAGCTAAGTAGGGACCAGGATGGTTTCAAATTGGATGGGGCACCATGTGTTGATGTTTCCTGCAATGCAGGAGGTTGGGACTAGATGACCCTCGGGTTCCCATCCAACTCTATGATTCTGTGTTCTCAGAATGACAGAAGGCATCTTCATCTGTCTCCATCTATCAAAAATTTAGAGGATCAAGCTGCACACTTTGTGAGCCTCTAGACAGGACATATTGGTGTCGTTGGAGGATTTTTGTTGGAGGAGGCGGTGTTGCTGCTGGTTGTTTGTATCTTTATTTAAAAAATCTTGTGATTTATGTGAAAATAGTTCTGTTTGGTTGTGCACTTTTAACGTTTTCTTTATTGATTATGACTACTTTTGGAATATTGTGGTTATGTGGGTTGTTTTCATGTTGTAAGTTGCCATAGTTGGAACTGTGGGAAGCTGGGATACTACCACTACCACCACCACCACTAATTATTATTATTATTATTATTATTATTATTATTATTATTTTATTATTTGTACTCCATCCATCTGACTGGGTTGCCCCAGCAGCTTCCAACATATATAAGGACACAATAAAACATCAGGGAAGCTTTTAATATTTGATGAATTATTGTATTTTAATTTGCTGGAAGCCACCCAGAGTGGCTGGGGAAACCCAGCCAGATTGGGGGGCTATAAATATGTTGTTGTTGTTGTTGTTGTTGTTGTTGTTGTTGTTACTACACAGCTTTTATGTAAGTATGTGAAGGTAAAGGTAAAGGGACCCTGACCATTAGGTCCAGTCGTGACCGACTCTGGGGTTGCGCGCTCATCTCGCATTATTGGCCGAGGGAGCCAGCGTATAGCTTCCAGGTCATGTGGCCAGCATGACAAAGCCGCTTCTGGCAAACCAGAGCAGCACATGGAAACGCCCTTTACCTTCCCGCTGTAGCGGTTCCTATTTATCTACTTGCATTTTGACGTGCTTTCGAACTGCTAGGTGGGCAGGAGCTGGGACCGAGCAACGGGAGCTCACCCCGTCACAGGGATTCAAACCGCCAACCTTCTGATCAGCAAGCCCTAGGCTCAGTGATTTAACCCACAGCGCCACCCGGGTTATGTATGTATGTATGTATGTATGTATGTATGTATATACACAAATAAAAAAATCTATTAAAATCGTACAAATAGTTGCAATACAAACAGCACAACACCAGCCCTTTCATTAAAAGCAGTCAGTTCCCCAAAGCCTGTTGGAATGAGGAGGACTTCACTTGCCGGCAGAAGGACAACAGGGAGGGAGCCGGTCTACCTTCTCTAGGGCCGCCTCAGCAGCCACGGAGAAAGCCCTCAAATTCGAAACATTTCCACAGTATTGAAAACCAAACACATCTGCATTCTTGCCAAAAAGGCAAACTCCACTCCCCACAAAAACGTTAAGAGAAAACAAGACTATTGAAGCAACGTGTTCCCTGGCAGGGGAACTGGGGCGGGGCAGGTGGAAAAGCTTGCCCATGATGGTTCCAGCATTGTCTCCCAGGAGGATAGGAGGACACCACGGCTTTTGCAGAAGGAAGATATCCCCAATCCAAACAGAGAAGAGCTTTAAAAACCTATCTAAACTAATAAGAAACTCCTGGTGGTACCAATGGATTGGCCTTGGAATACACTCCCTTCGATAGCAGTTGTCTCTCTTTTGTTGATTATTTTTAAGCAGAAGGTGGGTGGTCACCTGTTGGAGATGCTAGGGCAGTGGATTTCCTGAATCAGAAGGGACGCCACCCCTTTGTTACACTACTTCGGGGTTTGCCTTCAGCTGGTTATATGTGCCACGAAGAGATGGCATGCAAAATGCTCACCAGACCTTTATTAATCAACAGGTAGCATTCCAAAGAAAGTTGAGCAGCAAGTCTAGGAGGTAGCATTCTAAAAAGTGCACCAAGCAGCAACTGTGTCAGACAGTTTTATTAACAGGATATTTTTAGTTACTGGGGGAGGTCTGGCAACCCGCCAGCCCAGTCACACCCTCCTACTCTGGAGGTCCAGTTAACAACATATACCTCTACTGGACAATCAAATACTAAAAACAACAAAAACAACCAGGGGCGTCTTAGCCATAGAGGCTACTGGCACAAAGCACCATGGCGCCAAGTTCTGGAGGAACTTTGGAGGGCGCCTCCGCCATGCCACACTCTGCCTGGAGCCTCCTCCCTGCCAGAGGAGCAGCACTCAAGCCCCGCTGGCAGTGCCGCCCTCGCCCGCCTCTTCTCGGGCTGCGGGTGCTGTTGCGGGGAAGCCGGCCGCAAGCCTCCCGTCGGCGCTGCAGACAGCAGTGCCGCACAGCCACTTTGGCTGAGGAGGCGGAGGTGGAGGCAGACCACAGCTGGCAGCGTCCTCACCTCCGGTGGCCTGCCGTGCCTGGCCCTGCCTGGCGGAGCGCGAGTCTGGCATCGCCGTTGCCGGTCCTGCTCGCGATGGGCGAAAAGCAGAAACCACAGCATGGCGGTGTTGGGGGGGGGGGAAGCGGCGCCTTGGAGATTTTCCGGCTGGGATGGGGGGGGGGCAGGGCGCTGGAGGGATCTCTGAACCACGGCGTTGGATAGGCTTGAGATGGCCCCAACAACACCCAATCAGGGACACTTTCCTCTGCTAAAAATCCATTTCATGACAATATGGAGTGGGGGGGACGTGATTGCAGCCATCACAAAAAATGCACTTCGTGCGTGTACCACAAACGTAAATTCCTTTTCATGTTTTGCATGTTTGTGTGTGTATTTCTGTAACATTAAAGAGGAATAAAATGCTGTGGCATTTGATGTATATGTGCTGGATCATGGACCAGCGAGACATGGATTCAGCTTAACTTACCATACAGGGCTATAAGAGGAAAGGGGAAGAGGATTTGTATACCACGTTGAGTTCCTTGGACTTTTAGGGTGAGATAAAATGTAAAAAAATAAGGACGCCTACCTTTTGTTTTGTAGTGCAGCACCTTTGGAAAAGAATCACAAAGCTTGAAATGTATTGGATAGATGGGGTTGGGGAAAGGCTGGGCTAAATTTATCGATTATTGAAAAAATCATTGTAAAGATATGAAGACACTGACAGGCTTGGTTTAATACCTGCAATCAAAAACTTTAGAGTCTCTGACCATAAGTAAGAGAGGCTTATAAAACACATAAAGGCCAGAGACGGTCCTAGAAATGCAGTAAATTGAGTTTGGAATGTAAAACCAATAGTGGAGATGGAGGGAAGTCACAGGCTCGCTGGAGTATCAGTATTGATTTGTAAAATGTAGAGTATTAAATGTATGTGTTTGTTATTGCAAAAATAAAAATATATTTTAAAAAATGCCCCTTTGCATATTTCCTCCTTGTTTCTGTTAGGGATATAGTCTAACCTTTCTAGACTGTTAAAGCATTTCTTTTGTCTAGCCTGATTTTGAATGGGGAGAGATTTAACGTGACCCATGAGAGCACTAGTTTATTTAGGACTCACTGCACCCAGGCATCCTGTATATACATAATTTACTTCAATGGGCTCTGGAAAGACATTGTTACATCTATATTGCTGGCTGTGGATGTCTTGCATAATGAACTGCCTTTCTGTGAGACCTCCCACTGCTAAACCATATGGGAAAGCCATGCTGGTTATGATTCCTTGACATCTGTGCTGTCTCTGTGACTCACAAGTTTCATAACTCCTGGTGTATATATCAAGAAAGGAGATGCTGGTATTGCGTGCAGTGAGGAAGGAAGTGAAGAGGACTTCCGCCAACCCATCCCCATCTGTAGGATACAAATTAAAGCGTATGGGAATTTTGTCACAGGGACATAAATATGGGGAGAATGGCCAAATGAAGTGGTTGGTGAAATGTAATTCTGATAAGCACATAAGGATGCATATTGGGAAACATAAATTTGTTACAAACTGGTTTGCAGGTGGCTGTTCCTCAGAGAAATCCATCAATTAGAGGCAGCATCTGGGCCCAGAAGGACAAGAAATCCCCAAACCCAAGCAAAACTCTTAAGGAAAGTTGTATGCCACTTACCATAGGATGTAGTCAAATGCTTGAGGATTCAAGTGAGATCCAGACAGGTTTTGAAGTAAGTAAACCAACCTACTTTCTGGTTTTGGTGAGATTTTTTTACTCAGTTTGCTGTGCCCAGTTTTGAAGTGGGTTGAGGAAAGGGTTTGTGTGTGTTGCTCATAGGTATTTAAAGGTGAACCCGCATATTTTGTTTGCACTTCCTGAAATGTTTTGCAAACCAAAATGCAGGCACCTTTCAAAATTCACACTTATCTCGATTTTGCAATGGAGTTCTCTGGCCAAGTGATGTGTACAAAGAATGCATGTGCTAGGGTAAAGTCTACATAGAAATGGATTTATTAGTGAAAATAACATACAGAAATGCAGTATATATTAGGGGAAATTGCTTGCAAAAACATGCATTTTAGGCAAGATTGCATGCGAAGTTGTGTATGTAAGGAGAAGTTCACATTAAAATGCTGATGAATTTTCATGAGGACTTTTTTTTAATGCAGGCTGATGTAGAAATGTGGAGAATTGAACTTGAGGCTGGAATAATAAGAACTAGAATGAAACTGAATTTGACAGATTCTGCCATCTCTAGTTGCCCATCACTACACACCTGTGCCTCTAAGTATGGCAGGTTTCTCTGTCTGCCCTGAAAACAGTTTGATGGGTTTGGCCCCCTCCCCCCCAAAAAGAAAAAGAAATAAAGGGAGTAGAGAAAAGACCATTCCTGGAGTTACTCCAGAGTAAATTTTGTATGGGGTAATCAGAGTGAAAGGAAGCTGAGAGACTATTTGATCTGCAGACATACCGTATCTGAAATATGAAAGGGTTTGAAAAACACAATAAGAAGAGTTTCCATTAGCCTGTCAAAAGATAGTAATAATGGTTTTATTATCAGAAGACTTAGGGGCCTAACGATATGAACTCATTTTTATACTCCCCCCCCCTTTACGGTGATAGTTTTTGTTCCCTTGTTTAGTTTTTAAAAGGATACTATTCTTACATATCTCATATAAATAACTCACTGGAGATTAGTTGCCTAACATGTCAAAAATGGCACCTAGGCAAATGACATCCAACTCCCTTTCTGGTCCTAATTGAATGATCAGTAAAACAAGTACGTGGATAAGGTCGGGACTAGATGCAAAGAAGAAAAGAGCAGGTTTACTCTTAGGGTGATGCCTCAGTTCATTTGCCAAAGGTCCCATGTAAATGCTTCTGCAGACCGTGAGTCTGGCTGCTTTGCCCATGGCATGGCAACACTTATGTGAGGGTACCATTTGAGAAGGCGAGCTCCTCTGTCGGTATCAAGGATGAGGAACCTGTGGCTCTCCAGATGTTCTTGAACTACAGCCAGTGGAAGATGGTCCATTAGGGCAACAAGGGTTCAGTCCTACCAAGTGGCAACTTGCTTCAAAGCCTTCCCCCACCAAATCTCAAAACCATACTCTCTCTTGTTCCACATCCTTCCACAGTTCATTTCCATGTCCTCCAACATTTCTCTGATGAAAATAGGGGTGTCCTATTCAACAATAATGATAATAATTTATACCCCACCCATCTGATTGTGTTGTCCCAGCCACTCTAGGAGGCTTCCAACATAAATAAAACAGTACATATACCGTAAAGCACCAAACACTAAAAATTTCCCTATGCAGGACTGCCGTCAGATGTCTTCTAAAGGTTGTATCGTTACTTATCCCCTTGGCTCAGGGGTTGCATAACTCCATACCCTCCAACATTTCTCTGATAAAAAAGGACATCCTAAGGAAAAGCAGGGCATTCTGGGATCAAATCAGAAACTGGGACAGTTTCTGTAAATCCCTGGAAAATAGAGATACTTGGAAGATCTGCATTTCAATGTAGTCCTGGATACTTTTCTGTCCATCTTCCATCCCCTGGCCAACCACCTGTCTTCACCACTCAGCCAATCTCAATCCCAAACTATTAATGTGGTCCAGAAGTCTCACTCATATGTATCCAGGCAGAACAGCCAATTTTAGTCATTTGCCTTGGATGTGCGGTTTTGCCCTCCTTCCTCTTTTCATTACCTCAAGGCAGCCAATAACTGGGGTATCTTTTGGGGAAACCTAGGAACTTTCTGAGCATTCTCAGAGATGTTTCTTCCAAACAGCTTGAAGCACACTCTTTGGAGGCTGTCAAGGGAAGGGAGTACAGTGGTACCTCTAGTTATGAACTTAATTCATTCTGGAGGTCCATTCTTAACATGAAACTGTTCTTAACTAGAGGCGTGCTTTTGCTAATGGGGCCTCTTGCTGCCGCTGTGCCACCAGCACACGATTTCCGTTCTCATCCTGGGGCAAAGTTCTCAACTCGAGGTAAAGCTTCCAGGTTAGCAGAGTTTGTAACCTGAGGAGTTTGTAACCTGAGGAGTTTGTAACTCAAGGTACCACTGTAGTTAGTTTGAGCAGGTTCCCCTCCCCCCCCCATAAATGTCTGCTAACACAGAGAGAGAGAGGAAGAATGAGTCTCTTTCTATAATAAACATGTATCTATGTTTTATTTCTTGAACTATTTGCATTTGTTATTGTGAATGGGCCGGGAGATGCTATAGGAGGATTGGGATGAGAAATGGTGGAATGTGGATCAGTGGTGTAGCATGGGTTGCCAGTGGTCAGGACCACAAGGCAGAGTGGGTGGGAGGGAAACGGTTCTGCCCTCTACCCCAGAGACAATCTTGAGGGGGGGTGTGAGGGGAGGGAGGGAAAGACCCCCTTCAGTAGCAGAAGTCCTTATGCAGGCTTTTGCCGGCAAGACCAGTAAGGTGAATCTGGCCCCAAGAATTAAATGTACTTGATACAATTCCTGGGACACAAACAGCTATCCTGGCAGCGAAATAACTTTTCAGACAATGAATGCATTCGGCTGCATTACTAATCCTTCTTTATGCAGTTAGATTTCATTTCCTCAGACATAGCTGCCATTTGAATTAATCTCATTTAAGTCCCTGTTTTAACTGAATATCTCACAGATGCCTGTTTAGTATTAAAGATAGCAAGCTAAAATGGAAACAATTTACACAGCTCCAAAGAGGGCATTTTATTAGAAAATAGTCTGAAACATACTAACAGGGAAAGTAACCAAAAGCACAGTCTCTCAGGCTGTTGTTATAAGCTTTGGGTCTTAGCACGACTAGGCAGAGGGAAACCGCACCTCTCATGTTCAGCTAATTCTAATTTGTGTATGTATGAGAGTGTTGTGTGAAGACTAATCCCATACCTTCATCCAATATGAATAGACCCCAGTATGTTATTCACAGGCTGACTCTCAAGTTATCCTTGCTGTTTAACCTTTGTGGAGGAGCAGGGCAAACTCAGTTATCTTCAATCCAATATCCTGAAAGTGTAGGCGGAGGGAAAGCTGCCCTCTTTGGTCCTTTGGCTTCATCTCCAGCAGGGCGGAACCTCTGGACTGCAACTACCGTAGTGACTCATCTGTGACATCAGGTATGGGAAAAGGTAAAGGCGTGGTTGGGATTAACTACACTAGGGAACTCCCCATTGGAAAGTCTGTAGAGTAGCCAGTGGGGTCTTGCTCTCAGTGCTGATCAGCTGATAGGACTGAGAACGTTCCCCTTTGAAATCCAGTTGCTGGCACAGTTAGACTCCATCACAGTTAGACGCCAATGCACATTTTCCACCTGCCAGTCTGCAGAGGGGGAAAATCATACCATCATAGAATCGTAGAGTTGGACGGGACCCCCAAGGATCATCAAGTCCAACCCCCTGCATTGCAGGGATCTCGGCTAAAGCATCCATGACAGATGGCAAATGTGTTTCCAGGTGCCGTTTTAACTCCATACTGCACCTACAAATGGACTTCAAAGCAGCTCTGTCACAGTAACCATCAGCCGATGGATGCCAAGAAAAAGCCCCTTTGAAATGGTCATCTGGTGTCATAATGGTGATTGACAGGTGGGTGGCCTCACCCACTTATCACTGTTGACCCACAGGTGTTGGGCAGTGGAAGGATCCAGATGAAGTTCTGCATCCCTGATTTACACAGACTGGCTCTCCAGGGTCTCAGGCAAAGCTCTTTCCCACTCCTACCTGCAGATTTTTGTGTCTGAACCCGGGATTTTTTGTATGCATTCTACTTCTGAGCTATGATAGCCCACCCCATAAGGGCAGTCACGTTTGAAACAGAGCCAGGCTGGCTCTTTGCAGAGGGGAGAGGATAGGACAGGGGCTGCTTAAAGAATATAATTTGCATTCACGCATGGTTCATAGCCGAAATATTTCACTGTGGAGATGCTTCAGGAATGGTCCATCCTTGATTCTGACTCTTTAGTTCTCGGGAAGGGATTCACTTTGCCCATTTCTCCACACATCTCCACTTGTCTGTGTCAAATTTTAAAAAATCTCTTCGTGTTCCTTCCCTTGATGTGGGATTTAGGGACTGGATTACCCTCAAGTGCTGATATTCGCATTGCACCAACGAGGAGAAAAAGATGAGTCTGCTTTTCTTTCCAATCCCTTAGCTAAAGAATGTGTAAGAAGGTCAGAATTGGCGAGAATCGCAACAGCGTTGCCTCCCAGGCACAGGAGCTGTTTCAGATGTCATGTTTGTACTTAGAAACATATTTCTAAGCACCAAATGCATGTGCACACTGTTGTTTCTGCACATGTGTGTAACTTGCAATGTTTGCTTACAATATATACCTGGGCAGGTGCCCAGAAGGGACTTTTTTTATAAAAAGCACAATAAATTTTAGCAAAAGAGGTTCAGCATGCTTACTTTTTTCTCTGTGTGTGGCATGTTGAGCTCTGTGGGTGAGAGTGAATGCTGGTGCTGTTTTGGAGCAAGTAGATTATGAGGTTTTGCTGCATAATTTTAATAATGCATTGCTTGCATTTGCCTTTTGTTGCATTTCAAGGTGCTGCAAGAGTGGACTAGTGGATTTAAGAGTGAGACATGACTGTCCAAATCAATAGGGCCAGCTCAAGACATTTTGCTGCCTGAAGCTGAATAGCAAATGAACCTTCCACCTCGGATCAAAGCGCATTGTACCCAAATCTGACTAATTTATTCTGGTGCCCAAGGCAGGAAATTCCACAAGTGCCTCTCTGGGGTGTAATAAATAAATAAAAACAAGTGAAACAACAAGCAAGTTGCTGCCCTTTCAAATCCAGCTCCTTGAGGCAGCTGCCTCATTCTGCCTAATGGCTCAGCCAGCCCTGCAAATCAATTTGATTGGCTCAGAAGAAGATGAGCGGTTTCCTCATTGGGGATGGTCTGTTCTGAGCCTATTCAAATTAAGTTTGGAGATCATATTCATTAGTACGGATCACCCTGATTTTCAGTTTTTAAAATGAGTGCTAGCACTGAATGTGCATTTTAATACCTCAATGGTGTCCCAGGAAACAGGACTGGTCTACATTTTTTTGGAGCATAAGGTGGAATCTCCAAATGCCCTCTCCAAACATGCTCATGTAGCAATTAAGTAACAATTTCTTGCCCTTTAATGATGTTCAGAAGAGGCTCCCAAAAAGGCTGCCAAAAAGAACAGAGTCAAAGATGATACAACAGAGACAACAACAATTCACAAAATGGTGTGGTTGTGGCCAGGGGCAGTTCTTACTAATGATTCCATAAGTATGGATAGAGGAATCTGACAATTTCAGTTTCTGTCAGTTTCTCATTTCTTCATTCTTGCATTCCTGTCTGCACATACCATTGTTGTTGTTTTTTGCAAGCAATTTCCCTTAATATACGTTTTTAATAGACATCATTTGGTTGGAGAAAAGTGCAAATTTTGAAAGAGAGTTGGGTTTCAGCTCGCATTTTTATAGAATGTGCATTTCCATCAATAATGCTCAAACCGAGTTGAATTGAATTCCCTGCATTCCCTGATTACAGGTACTATTCGGATACCTGCAGCAGTTGGCACCAGGGATACCAACTAGATTTCTTGGGTCCAATTCTCTGTATGTAGATTGAACCCCCTGCTTCCCCTACCTGCCTGCTGCTCACATACATATGTTTACTTTGTCTAACCTACGTCACAGTTATTTTCTTCCCCTCCCATTTCATCTTCACAACAACAAGCAACACATTTTGCCACCCTGGATAAATGAAAAGTATCCTTGTGTTAAAGCACAGCCTATAGGAACATTACATTGCTACAACTATAAGGTCTTTTTGCCAGTTCATTTTGTATTTTATATTGTTGTCTTATAGTTACTGTATAGTAATAAACAACAGCCCAGTGATGACAAGCTGACAAGTAGTGGCTGTGTAGGGGGTCATGGAAAATCAGAGGAGGGTGGCTGCAATGTCATCCTTTATCTCAGCAGGAAGGAAGCCTAGTTTATTTCAAGGGAGTTACTTCCAAGCAAAACATACCAGAGGCAGCCAATTCTGTTTTATGTTGTAAAGGAGCAAATGAAATAATGTAGGGGGGATGTGCCTACACAAATATTATATATCCATCGTAGCACAGACTCTCCTCCTTAATCCAGAGTCAGGCTTTGAGCAAGAATGAGTTCCCCGTTTCCTCCCCGCTGCTACTCTGGGAGCTCTCCCCCTGCACCCCAAGTCCCAGCTTGCGGTGGTCAGCATTGCTTATTCTGATTGCTTAGCAGCAGTGATTAAGTGTTGTTGTTTTTTTTAATCAACAGCAGTTTCTCTGTATCTGCAGCCTTCAAACTGTTGCCCCAGTCCTCCTTGCTTCTTAACTTTCTTTTTTTAAAAATAGCCCAATTGGCCTACTTAAAAAGAAAGAAAGAAAGCTGAGAGTCTGGGGGCCTTTCTGGTTTGGGGTTAACCCCTGTATCCTGCTTGGCACTTTCCACACAATGGAGACACTAACTGGAGAAAGAACCACCTTTTGCTCAGAGACAAAATGTTTCTGAGTAGATGCTAGGCCAGGCATCCCCAAACTGCAGCCCTCCAGTTGTTTTGGCCTACAACTCCCATGATCCCTAGCTAACAGGACCAGTGGTGGGGGAAGATGGGAATTGTAGTCCCAAACATCTGGAGGGTCAAAGTTTGGGGATGCCTGTGCTAGACTGTATCATTTTTCATAACAATTCAAGTAATGATACAGTGAAACCTCAGTTGTCAAACTCCTTAACACAGAAGCTGTGCTTGAGGGACGACATCTGAAACCTCCATAATAACAGAGTGAAACCAGCCCATTTATTGCATGGCAAAGGGATTGTTTATAAAAGCTATACCTTTATCTAAACCTTCCTGGCTCTTGAACCTCTTTAGCTCCAAAACCATTTCCCCTTTTGACTTCTGTTGCTCTTTGTTATGCTAGGCTACCTTGGCTTATTTTGGTGACAAAAAGAGTTTTATAATAGTAGAGCGGAATAACCTGTTTCAGGCAGTATCATGAGAGGGAAGCAGACAAAAGCAGGCTTGGGTGTCTGAATGGTGCTACAAGATTTTAAGTCCTGTGGTGTGTGTGTGTGTGTGTGTGTGTGTGTGTGTGTGAGAAAGAGAGAGAGAGAGAGAGAGAGAGAGAGAGAGAGAGAGAGAGAGAGAGAGAGAGAGAGAGAGAGGAGATAGTGATCACATCTGGGCTCCATTTGAGGCAACAAAATGCCTTGAGGTGGGCCTGTGTGAGCAAGTAAACTGGCTATTTCTAGATGGAAGAAAATATTTCAAATATTCCATTCTGTTGCTGGGACAAAGCCCTCAGTTGTCAAACATCAGGACCGTACATTTATCAGCATGGCTGCTTTAGTGACTTTTACTGCAAAGCTCATTCTGTTTGAACGGTAAGAAATTAGGTTTCATCACTTGTGATGGCTCGAAAGCTTTTATATCTCATTTAATTGAGGAGAGATTGAGTGATGAGGACTGCAGACGGATCTGAAAACAACCTAATTGCAAAATCCATTGTCCCTGACTTTCATCAGAGAGCTGCAATATTTGGCAGTATCTCACTTTAAATCTGCAAGAAATGGAGCTTGTGCTGGTGCCCCCTCCCCCCTCCAATATTCTACAGGAATGTTTTGTATTCTTCTTGACTATGTACTTGGAACACACAGCATTTCATGGAACTGGTCCAAAGTAATCAGAGAACTGACAATTTGAGACGTAAATAGAATTTTGCCTTTCTTAATTTCTTATGTAATTTGGCACCAGTAACAACTAGGATGGCAGAGAAGCACAAGGCTTGTGAAATTAAAATATATAATGTTTCTTCTGGAATGGAAGGTGGAACATATTTTTGTTTTCTACCTCCACCCTAGACACTACTTAATTTATGCTTTCTCTCCGTCCTATTTCCATAGCAGGTAGCTTAGTATCTCCTAGAGCGTATAATTTTCTGCTTCTCAGGAATGTATAATTCATGCTGTTTCTTCTCAACCTGTTTTCTTATTTTATAAGAGTTTTGAAAACACACACAAAACCCCAGAAGGCTGGAAGGAAGCAATCCTGTGTAAGCTTGCTTTCCATGCCACTGAGCCTTTTTATTCAGGGAGTGCAATGCAGGCCAAGCTCGTTTAGCTCTCCCCCCCCCATACAATCGAGGTTGTTTTGCCCCATCATTTCTGACGACACTGCAATAAATTTTGGGGGGCAAATCTTTCAGCCTGTGTGCTCAGTTATGAAATTGCTCACGTGACACACTGACCTCAGGAACAACAGAGCAGCAGAAACCAGATGCCAACAAAATTGGAAACGAGAAATTCGCCAGGAAACTGAAGCCAACAGTAATTATCCCGTGTGCTATACACATCTCAGACAAAAAGACTCAACTATCATGGACTATATGCTGATAAGATTTTTTTTTTTTTTTTTAAAAACAAGATTAGGAGCTGTGATGGTTTTTCTAAAAAAAAGAGAGAGAGAGAGAGAGGTGCCGGAACTCACCATGAACGCCACCCTTGTTCTCTTATGATGACAATGGCGCCCAGCTGAGAGGGCCTGGAACTGAGTTCCGATGCGTTCCAGCTAAAAACAAAAGCCCTGATTAGGAGTTTTTGACAAAATATATCATTTACATATTATGACAGTACATTTATGTATCTCACAATTCCCCCAAGGAGTGCAAGGTGGCAAACAGGCTCCTCCTCCTCCTCTCTGTTCCTAATGTCATAACAACCCTCATGGTGAGGTGAGGTAATTTATTATTTTATTATTTATTCAATTTATACACTGCCCTATACCCGGAGGTCTCAGGGTGCTTCACAAGAAGACCACAACATATAAAATCAAGCCAAAAGCAATACAGTACGCCTCGGTTTGAGTATTTTCAGTTTAAGTACTACGCGGACCTGTCTGGAACGGATTAATCCACTTTCAATTACTTTCAATGGGAAAGTTCGCTTCAGTTTATGAACGCTTCAGTTTATGAACAGACTTCCAGAACCAATTGTGTTTGTAAACCGAGGTACCACTGTAAGCCAATTACGCCCCCCCCCCAGCCACATTCTAAAAGGGTGTTGGATGTCAATAAGATCAACTAAAGGCTTGGTTAGAAAGGAACCATTTTGCCTGGCGCCTAAAGGTTTATAATGAAGTCGCCAGACAAACTTCCCTGGGAAGCGCATTCCATAGAGGGGGAGCCACTGCAGAGGAGGCCCGTTTAGATGAAGAAATAGTGTCACTGGCCCAGGGTCACCCAGTGAAGATGGGGGTTTGAATCCTGGCCACCCAGCATCTCGCCCAGTACTCGTAACAACCAAACAATACTGGTGTAATGAAAATAGAAGCAAAGAAAGAGTCTTAGAATCATAGAATTGTAGGGTTGAAAGGGACCATCAGGTTTTTTTAGCTCAACTCCCTGCAATGCCGGAATCATTTGCCCAATATGGGACTGGAACTCACAACCCTTAGGTTAAGAGTTTCCTGCTCTGCTGACTTAGCTCAATAAAAACATTGAGATGACCAGCTTTCAAAACATTTTTAAAGCCATGATTTATATTTTACAATAGCCAGTTTTTCTTGCTGTATTTGGTAAAAGGGTCCAGTTTGCTACAAAGTGATTTCTTCCCCCGACCTCTGTTTAATCTAATCTGATGTATTACTGTGTGCTCTTTCAACCGGGCTGGAAGGAAAGAGAAAGCTGGAGATTTTTAGGTAAAGGCTGCAGAGGCTAAGCTCACTTTCTATATCTGTTTGTTTGTTTGCTTCCTTTCTGAATCAACTTTCTTCCCAAGGGAGCCCCTTATGATGAACACTAGAGAGTAAAACAAAACGCATCCCATAAATTAAACATAATAAATATAATCAAATACAGTGGTACCTCGGTTTATGAACACAATTGGTTCTGGAAGTCTGTTCATAAACTGAAGCGTTCATAAACTGAAGCAAACTTTCCCATTGAAAGTAATGGAAAGTGGATTAATCTGTTCCAGACGGTCCGCAGAGTACTTAAACTGAAGCGAACTTTCCCATTGAAAGTAATGGAAAGTGGATTAATCCGTTCCAGATGGGTCTGCGGAGTACTCAACCTGAAGCTTACTTAACCCGAAGCATGGGTGTAATTGGTTCCGGAAGTCTGTTTATAAACTGAAGCGTTCATAAACTGAAGCGTTCATAAACTGAAGCGAACTTTCCCATTGAAAGTCATGGAAAGTGAATTAAGTAATTATAAAAACCTTTGTCACTTTTTATTTGATATTGCTTTCTGTCACTTTAAGTTTTTTAACTCTTTTCACCAACTAGTTATAACCTGCCCTGGGACCTTAGGATGAGAGGAAGATTACTAATGATGATGATGATGATGATAATGAAGTAACCATATCCCTAGCCAATGAGGAACTACATGTCAAAGCACATTGGGTTCCAAACCACAATCCAACTGCCTGGCCTTCAGAAGAGCATGGAACAGTTCTTTAACAATGGAAGAAAAATCTATACAAGTTATCATAATAATATGCAGTTTTAGTCTAGAGAAAATGGCTACAGTAATTGATTCTATAGTTACCTTGCAGGGAAGGGATCACCTGTAATGTATCAGAGCCATTTATGTACAAGCCTTAATGGATTTTTCAGCTAGAGTAATCTGCTTTGGTATTTATTTTATGATTGGATTTATATCCTGGTCAGGGCAGTCTCGAGCAGGTCGGGTGCCCTGGCCCTGGCGCACCGCGCCACCGGGAGTCTACCTAGAGCCGGCCCTGATCCTGGTCTTCCTCTAAGATGCTCAGGGTAACATACACATCCCTTGATATCCCCCTTGCAACAACCCTATCTGTCTGCAAGATAGTGACTGAACCAAGGTCACTCAGTGACAGGCTTCACAGCTGAGTGGGGATCTGGACCATGGTCTCCCCAGTTCTAGTCTAACCCATTGCTGGAGGGGCAGCTTCTCATACAATATACACCAGTGGCATCAGAAATGTCCATAGGACCCAAAGACATATTTGCCACATATTTGTCCCTGACAAATTTCCCGCACATAATTTCCCACACCTGTGCCACCTATTAAAATTTATCACGTCACTTTTGCCTTTCCAAAAGTTGTTACCTTATACCAGGCATCCCCAAACTTCGGCCCTCCAGACGTTTTGGCCTACACCTCCCATGATCCCTAGCTACGGTAACAAGACCAGTGGTCGGGGAAGATGGGAATTGTAGTCCAAAACATCTGGAGGGCTGAAGTTTGGGAATGCCTGCCTTATACCAATGGTGTTTGCTGCCAGGGGTGAGTTCCAGTTCTAGTTGGGGTTATGAGCACGTGTGTGGGTTGAAGTAGAATACACCAGAGAGATGTTGTAGATCGCCATGAGGAATTTGGCTCAGAAAAGGCCAAATGTAATCCATTTCCACAACAAAATTGACACACACACCCCCGAGATGGTAATGGCATTCCGTACGTCACAGGAGTGGGTTAAAAGCAGAAGGCATCAAACGCAAACAAGAAAACACAACTATCATGTGAAAGTGATTGCCGCACGCAACTGTAAACAGACTCGCTTAAACCCTGACGACTCTAACAAGAGACATCTGAGGGCTCTCTGGAATCCTGTTATATGCCGTCTAATTTAAGAAGCATGAAGAGAAGGCACAGGAAGCTCACATTTCCTTGACGCTCCAATTTCAGCGAGGGATGGTGGCATCTTTCAGCTACCCATGAAATGGGGTGTTCGGTTACGCTGCTGCTCTTCCAGCAGGTAGAAAAAACCCAAAATGGAAATAGAGCTACAACACCAACTGCCGGCTTGCGTGAAAGGGTCTTGAGGCTCTTTGCGTTGTATGTTTCAGATTTGAATGCCGGCTTCTCCTGAAGGCACATAATCCACAGTGCTCTTTATGAACAACCGTATAGCTTTCCCATGGATTAAGACCGCTATGTCTCATTGTCGTATTTATTATCTACACCCACAATCCCCGGCAGTATTAAGTCTAAGCTGTTTGTTTGGACTATTATTTTCCCCCTCCCTCGGTGCTCAGCTACCTAGGAGAGGAAGTTAAGTGTGCCTTCTGGATTTTATAGATAGGTGCATTTGGGAAATCAATTTCTGACTCTTAAGCAACCGTCATCCTGACTCACTTACCCTCAATGCTATTAAGTTAGGTGGAAGGAGACTGAAGTTCCGACAACGAACCGGGCTCCAGGTACTTAACATTATTTATCATGATTCATAAATTGATTTTTTTCTGGCCTTACATATCTTAAAAAAAACAGTTGGGGTTTTAAACTACCATCATTAAAAAAAATATATGACGATGACTAGAAATGTGATTTGCAGCCTCAGAACACACACTCCTGCTATAAGCCAACACTTTAAAGGACTTTACTTAGGGTCCCCTCCCCCAATATACTTACTTTGTTTATAATAATCAACCCTTTTCCATACTGTGTTTCTTAAAGATTTTCCCTTTCCACTATTTATTTATTTATTGGAGCACATGACTCAGTTCCTTTTACACTTTGGTGCAACAGCAGCATCATGAATTGTGTGGATCTAATTCTACAATTATAATTCCAGGGCAGATTCATAGAATCACAGAATTGTAGAGCTGGGAGGGACCTCGAGGGTCATCTCGTCCAACCCCTTGCAATGCAGGAATCTCAACTAGGTCATACATGACAGATGGCTATCCAGCCTCTGCTTAAAAGCCTCCAAGGAAGGAGACTCCGCCACCTCTCATGGGAGTCATTCCACTGTCGAACAACTCTCACAGTCAGAAAGTGATTCCTGATTTTAGTTGGAATCTGCTTTCTTGTAAATTGAAGCCATTGATTTGCACTCTAGCCTCCAGAGCAGAAGGGGGGGAAAGCTTGCTCCATCCTCCATGTGACAGCCCTTAAGATATTTGAAGATGGATATCATATCTCCTCTCAGTCTTCTCTTTTCCAGGTTAAACATACCCACCTCCCTCAACCGTTCCTTTTAAAGCTTGGTTTCCAGACCCTTGGTCATCTTGGTTGTTCTCCTCTGCATATGCTTGTCAATATCCTTCTTAAATTATGGCACCCAGAACTGGACACAGTATTCCAGGTGTGGTCTGACCAAGCGGGACTACTCTTGCCAACCTAGCAGTTTGAAAGCACACAGTGCAAGTAGATAAATAGGTACTGCTCTGGTGGGAGGGTAAACAGCGTTTCCATGTACTGCTCTGGTTCGCCAGAAGCGGCTTAGTCATGCTGGCCACATGACCCGGAAGCTGTACACTGGCTCCCTCAGCCAGTAAAGCGAGATGAGCGCCGCAACCCTAGAGTCATCTGTGACTGGATCTAATATAGTCAGGGGTTCCTTTACCTTTACCTTTAGAATAGCACTAGCTTATTTTTGCTGCTGCATCACACTGTTGACTCATGTGAAGTTTGTGGTCTACTCTGACTCCTAGATCATTTTCACATGTACTGCTTGCAATCCTGATGTTCCCCATCTTATATTTGGTTCTTCTTGCCTAAGTGTAAAACCTTTCATTTGTCCCTATTGACACTGATTGTGTTAGTTTGGGCCCAGTTCTCCCATCTGTTAAAGTCATCTTGAATCCTGATTCTGCCTTCTGCAGCTTTGGCTACCCCTCCCAGTTTGGCATCAACTGCAAAAAAAAAAAAAATATGCAGGATTGTTGGTTAAGGCTGCAATTTGATGCAGATGTACATAGAAGTAATAAAAAAAATAGCAAGACTTGCTTCTGAGTAGGCATGCTTATTTTATTTCATGGATTTAAATATTTATAAGCCACACTTCCATAAATATACAGCAAGGTGGTGTACATCATACAAAATTACACTAAGAGCAGTAAAACCATCAATAAATACTGCTTGCTGAAAAGAAATTCACTTTGCAAAGACCTGTCTGAATAACATAGCTTTTAGGAGACAACTAAAAGAAGGCAAGAGGGAGGTTATGGACTCTCCTTCCTTTGACGTTTTTAAGCAGACGTTGGATGGCCATCAGTCATGGATGCTTTAGCTGAGATTCCTGCATTGCAGGGGGTTGGACTAGATGATCCTTGGATCCCTTCCAGCTCTAAGATTCTATGATTCCTGTCAAACCTCAATTGGCAGGGAGTTACACAGGGCAGGAACTAGAAAATAAGGCAGAAGCAGGAAAATAAAACTAAAGGGGATGGGGAAACAGCAGCTCTTCAGAAACCCAGGAATTCCCGTTGCTCAGTGGATCCAAACCATCACATTAGTCACAGCTCTGACTTTACTCATTGGCTAGAAACACTGGCAGGGGAGAGGAGCCAGGCTGGTTCATTTCACAGAAATTGTTTAGATGGGTACCTGCACATTTTGCTTCATAACTTTCTTTCTAGGAGGGCTAGAGACTAACTTTTTAAAAATGTAAAGTTAGAGTCTGTGACCACTGCCCACCTTCACGGGAGCTGCACTGGTGACTCCTGCTTAGAATTTGCTTCAGAATTCCATTCACATGAGTTCATCAGCAGGAAATTTTGTTGGTTATATTAAGTGGTACACAACCCATGAATCGAAAGTCCCTGCTTCAAATCTTGCCTCTGCAGGGCCACACACAACTTCTTTGGAAAGTTGCTCATTGTCAGCCCTTTCTCTGCATTATGTAGATAATGAAGGCTGTCAGTAATACTCACCTGTCTTGAAAGACATTTGTAAGGTTAACAGCAACAGAAGGTATATTAAAGATCTGAGCACTCAGATGCTCTAAAATAAATGTGGTAATATTACTGTTAACACTACTGCTAATGCTACAAAGTAAATGGTGTTCTTTTCATGAACTCAACTTAAAAAGGGCCAGTCTGTGAAAAGTGCATGCTGGTGATTTTATTTTATTTTAAACAGAAGACACTTTATAGTAATGAACTCCACAGCGATAGACTGCATTGCCTGGTAACAGCACATAAAGGGGGGAAAGTGTAGAAAAGTCAAGCTTGCTCAAGTGGCAGTCGTTATAAAACCAATCAATTGGACTCTGCTAAATGGCAATTTGAATGTTTAGTGGGACAGCCACCTGCTGTAACAGCGAATCCCCTGGGCCTATTACTCACATGATTACCTGCCTTCGTAGCTGATAAGCCTCCCGTTTCCATGCATAGGCACATCATTAGCTGCTGAGCACCGCTAGAGGGCTGTCTCTGTAATGCTTTCCTAGAAGCATCTCAGCTTTAAGAAGAAAGAGTTTAGGTTTGCTTTTTAACATTAAACCTGCATAGCTCAGACCTGTCCTGTCCTAAGTGACTCTTGGATCTCTGTTGCAGTCATTTAACTTACTCCACTGCTCTGGTGAAGAAGGCCCATCCTCTCCCATCTCTGGAAGAACTATACAACTCCCGTTGCCTTCAAAAAAGCAAATAATATTCTACAGGATTCACCTCATCCTGGATATAGTCTTTTTTGCACCGTTGCCTTCAGGCAGGAGATACAGAACAATTAAATCCAGAACAAATAGATTAAAAAACAGTTTCTATCCAAGAGCTGTAACCATCTTAGATGCTGTAACTAAATAATATGATCCCGGGGAGTTGTGATGAGTGTGTTTATATGTGTGTGTGTGTGGCTGTACAGTGGAACCTCGGTTTATGAACACCTCGGTTTATGAATTTTCGGTTTACGAACGCCGCGGACCCATCTGGAACAGATTAATTCATTTTCCATTACTTTCAATGGGAAAGTTCGCTTCAGTTTATGAACGGTTCAGTTTATGGACAGACTTCCGGAACCAATTACACCCATGCTTCAGTTTATGAACATTTCAGTTTAAGTACTCCGCGGTCCCATCTGGAACGGATTAATCCACTTTCCATTACTTTCAATGGGAAAGTTTGCTTCAGTTTATGAACGCTTCAGTTTATGAACAGACTTCCGGAACCAATTGTGTTCATAAACCGAGGTACCACTCTAATTGCGTTTTTACTTTGCTTTTTATGGGATGGCATTCAATTTCGTTGTACTATGTACAATGACAATAAAGTATTCTATTCTATTCTATTCAAATAGGTATTTTGTAAGCAATATTCTGGCTGTACTGTCTAGTTGAAAAACCATTCACAGAGCCTGGATATACGGTAATTTTTTTGATTGTCACACCTGTTTTCAAGCATCCTTTTATACATACACACACACAAATAATAATAATAATATAAAACCTTGAAGCAGTTTTATGGGATTTTTATGAGATTCTGGGGATTGGATTTCACTTCCTGAGATGGGGACATCAAGTGGGTTGGTGGATAAATTTAGGAGTTAAAAGCTCCCCAGGGCCTATAATGTATATACCAACTGATTCCACTGCTTTTCTTTCTAGACATTTCCTGAAGTTATGGCTTTCTGTGATGTGTCTATGCCTTATTTTTAGACTCGGAAGAATTGCAGGTGGGTTCACCTTGCTTGCATGCACTTCTAAAAAATACTGCTTTCTGAGAATGCTGTGTGGCTATTCCTGTATTAGGACGGTGGTCTCCAAGATCCATGAGGTTCTTCAGCTATTTTTATCCTTTGCCCACCAGGTGCCAACCAAATGTTGCTTACATGCAGGGCCGTCTCTCTCTCTCTCTCTCTTTTGATATGATTTGTATTAATTTTGTTTTTAAACCACATACATAATTATACACATAGATATTGTTACATTTTTGTATATCATGTAGTCCTTTATATAATATGTCAAAATATACGTAATAAAATGTGACTACTAGATAAAAACAAACACAAAGATAAAAAAACAAAACAACATCAACAACAATGTACAATTAAGTCCCCCAAAATACAATGAATCAATCCAATTCCCCCACCCCCACCCCTTATTACCTCGTCCTTTATTTTAATCTATCCTAAATTCGGCTTCCTTCCTCTTTCATGTTCGGTTTTCTATATTCATTTCTTTTCACTGCTCTTTTTCTTTTATTTCTGTATATTTTTCTCTTTTGTGTAATTTCCGTCATTCCATATATTTTCCTTTAAACTCCGTAGGGTATTATGTCAAGCCAATCAGTGTTATTGCTGGTTTACAGTATGTTCCTAGATATTCTCTAAATTTGCTCCATTCTTCCTGAGATTTCTGGTCCTTTTGGTCTCTCACTCGCCCAGTTAGTCTAGCCAATTCTAGATACTCCATCATTTTTGCCCTCCATTCTTCTACAGTTGGGATCTCTACCTTTTTCCATTTCTGGGCCAATAACACTCTAGCCACAGTGGTTGCATACATGAATATTCTATGGTCTTCTTTTTAAATCTCCTTCCCCATTAGTCCCATGCAGGGCCGTCTCAAGCCGGTCGGGCGCCGTGGCGCCGTGGCGCGGAGATCGCTATGGCACCCCCGCCCTGGTGGGCAAGCGCAGTGCGCAGCGCCCTCCTGTCGGCCCGGCGCCCTGGCGCCCCGCACCACCAAGACTACCCCTAGAGCCGGGCCTGCTTACATGCTTAACTTACTGTGCCCTACCATAGGCCCAGGGGAGTTTTGAAAGTTGACCATCTCACAACCTGCCTTTTCATGGCCAATAACACTACCTGAGGTGTCCAGACAGCAATAACCTTTTGAGAAAGTCAAGACCTGTTTAGAAGACAATTCGCTCTACATGTAAGCAGTTCTGTTCATTCTCAATCATGCGCTCTTGTGGACAAATACAAGCTGAAAGACAAGATCACAGATTCAGCCGGCAGATTTTCCCATAATTATGGTGAAATTCATCTTAGCTAACTCTATCATGGCTAGAGACTCATGCTATATATGTGATTGCCCAGAATATAAGATATAAGATATCTTTATTGTCATTGTCCCCTTGCGGGAACAACGAAATTACTCGGTTGCTACATCTACTCAGATAAAGCATTCCGCATAATCCAAAATTACAAAACCTAATTATAAACAGTAAATATAATACAAATAACAAGTAAAATAAGATGACTTCAAAGTCCAGGCTTTCCATTTAAGGCCAAAATCGCTCTAGAGAAGAAACTGTTCCTGAGACGGCTCGTTCTTGCCTGCATGGTTCTATATCTCCGTCCCGATGGCAGGAGCTGAAACAAATATAATATACATTATATATTGCCAAAACCACACATTATATATTGTGAATGCCCACTCAGGGACAAATAGGACTACTCACGTGCAGAAGGAAATATCTGTGAGAGCCAATCTAATTATTTACAACTTGTAAGAGACCAGCACCCATCTTCCCTTGTCCTCTAGCAATTGGCACAGAGAGCTGATATGTCTTCGTTATACATTGCCTTGTTTTTCTTTGGTTTCATTTCCATAGCAGTCACTCTTTATAGGCCCACTCTTTATAGGCTTTATAGGCTCCACAGGTGCATTAGATACCTGTGGAGACCATGGAAACCAGGACATGACTGGGTGGTTAATTTTAGATCTGAGTCTACATCTGGAATAGCCTGGTTTCTGGGCACGCAAAAGTATTGTTTTCCACCTCACACTCTTCTTGTCTCCTCGCTTTCTTTCCTCGCAAGTGACTCCTACTCCTTGCACCATTTCACAGCATCTTGACACTTCCAGCCCTGATTCCACAACCTAAGCTGCAATGAATAGTAAATGTTGGCTCTGAAATATCATCCTTAGCCACTCGAGGGTTTAGACTCTAATCCATCAAAGTAGTTTTCCGAAAGGCTCAGTGCTAAAGGTCATTTGCAGAACCAGGCTGTGGATTAGCTTTTCTCTAAAACAGTGTCACCAATTTTTCATCTAATAGGGATAGTTAAAGAGATAAAGCAGTAACAGGACAGACGTTTCCAACTCCTTTCTCGCTCTCCCTAGACATATGGCCGTAGTGATTTTATTCTGGGTTATTTTAAGAACCCCCCACAGGTTAGCTGACATTAACTTTCATAGGATTGTGGGAGGAAACAAACAAACTTTGATGAACATTATGGGAAAAGGGCGATAGGAATCCGCACCAACCACATTGAATGTACTGTACACACAAGTGAGTAAATGCTGGATCTTAATGATAATTTGCATTAAACACACCCAAACTGCTGGGTATGATGGCAAGCCTGCCACTTTCTCCATCATGAAGCAGCAGTGCAGGAGGGGGCACAATTTTCAGAAGAGAAGTAGCAGGGGTGTATGCTTGCTCCCTGCCCATTGCTTTCTGCTGGCAATTTGCTGAATTGCTCGCACCCCAGATGTGAGTTTGCTGTGTTAAGTGGAGAAAAAATGGCATTTTAATCAGCAGCAGAGGTTTGAGCAGGGCAAGCAGAGGGTGACAATGAGAGGACAATGGGGCTTTAAAAAGAAGGAAAGAGATTTTGGTAGAACAGACAGGGATAAGAGAAACACTGACAGGAAAATGGTGGTAGTAAACAATGGCAGAGGTTTGAGTAGAGTGAGTGGGCGGTGTGCAGAGACACTGAGAGGAAAAAGTGGTACCAGTAGTTTAAAACCAGCTTGTCGTTTGCTGCCCTACTCGTCCCTGACTTCATCATGCAAATCCTGGGTTGTGATGAGGCACTACAAATCTTCAAGTGTGGGCTGTGCAATGACTGCCCTACATTTTTTTTAACTTCTAGAAAGTTATCTGAAGATACCAGGAGGCAATACCTTTCCCAACCATTCCCCTCAAGACTCTAGGATTCATCTGAAAAAGCAAAACAAACCCCAAACAACACACCAAATATATACGCAAAAGGAAAGATTCAAAAGAATTGTTTTGAAAGAATTACTCCAAAACCACAAGGTGGCAGTGATGTGAACAGGTTGTAAGAGGGAGCTTACCTGGTCAGGAAACATATATTTTGACTATTGTTATATGGAAAGGTGTTATTTAACCAGAGGATGAAATTCTCTGATAATATTGACTCCTCTTGGACGGACTTTCTTGTGTGTTTACAAATTCAGGCAGCTACATTGCATTGGCTGCATTTTATGCAGATTTTAAAGGGTGCTTCATTGGGAAGCAGAAATCTGTTTTCCCACTCAATCCACTTCAGAAGCAACATCATCAAAAGAGGGGCCGTTGTCATGTGATGAACAGAATGTCAGGCTTACAAATAGGAAAAACTAAAGCGTCCCAGTCCCAGGGAAGTTTGGCTGGCATTTCTTTGTTTCAAGTTGAACACAGCCATTTGGGTGGCAACCATTGTTGCATAGGAGTTAGAGTGACTCTTGTCTGTGTCAAGTCTGGCCACCCAAACAGCAATTCATAAATGGAGAAAGGATGCAAGGACTGTGCATTACTCTTGTCTTTTCTATCCCAGCTGGAAAACCTAATTCACGTTGCTGCCTGGCAACGAAAGCTGCTGTCACTAACACTTCTGGTGGTGACTGATATTACCTCTCCGTCTCTCATTCTAAAGGGTAAAGGAGATAAGGTGGCTTATAATCACTAGGGGTCAAGTTTTCACAAACAGCAGGTGGAGTAGTCAATCTGCTCCTTGACTGTACCATTTCAGTCTGCAGGTGGTTACTCACCGCAAAGAGGTATGCCAGGATTCAATAGGGAGTATAGGATTCTTGGTCCCAGGCTTTCATTCTGACAGATTGCACAGAGTTTTCCTCCTCACTGCCCCACTCAGCTTCCATGTATCTCACTGAGCTCCAAGGGAGTCTTCCCTAGCCTGGCACCCATTGGCTCTTAAATGCTTCCTCCCTAGCTAAACCTGCTTCCTTGACAGCTGGCCACCCAACTTCCTGATTCCTCCACAGTTTTCTCAAAATTGTGAACATATCACCACCATTTGGCAACAGGGCCATTGTTACTCTGCTAACACCTCTGTTGTCATGGGAACAGGGTGAGCAGCTCTTGCTGTGTTTCGTTTCTTTGGCCTGCTTCTAGCCTTGACTCCAGGGCAGAGTTCACATGATTCGGTGCTCCTCTGTACACGCCCCCTCCCCGATGCCTGCTCATAGAAAACCAGATGCCAGGGAGAAGGTTGAACTAGAATTCCTTCTCCTTGATGTGCTATTTTTTCTGAGGATTTTGACTAGAACACAGCTGGACATTCACAGTCTGCAATCTACAATAATCGGGAGGGCTGGTCCACCCATGAGGCAAGGTGAAGCAACTGCTTCAAGCAGCAGGAGCCACAGGGGCAGCAAATCTAGCCTTCAATGAATGCATTGCCTGCTGCCACTGTGGTAGCAGCAATAGCTATGGCACACTCCTTGGAGGCAGGATCTTCTTGGCAGCCCCATGAATGACACCTCTATAGCAACCTTTCAGTCTCCTAGGGAGGAAATAACAGGGACATGGGTGGCACTGTGGGTTAAACCACTGAGCCCAGGGCTTGCCAATCAGAAGGTCAGCGGTTTGAATCCCCACAACGGGGTGAGCTGCCGTTGCTCGGTCCCAGCTCCTGCCAACCTAGCAGTTCGAAAGCACGTCAAAATGCAAGTAGATAAATAGGTACCACTCTGGCGGGAAGGTAAACGGTGTTTCCATGCGCTGCTCTGGTTCGCCAGAAGTGGCTTAGTCATGCTGGCCACATGACCCAGAAGCTGTACGCCAGCCCCCTCGGCCAGTAAAGCGAGATGAGCGCCGGAACCCCAGAGTCGTCCGCGAATAGACCTAAAGGTCAGGGGTCCCTTTACCTTTTTTACCCTCTAGGGTGTCCTAGACTCTGCACCCACCCCCATCATGATTCAGAGTGGGCCCCCCCCCACCACAATGGCCTTTGATTCCCACCTCAATTGTTTATTTGATTCCTTCCCCCCTCCATTCCCAGTATAGCTCTTTGCCCCCCTCTTGTTTCTGATATAGATCTTCCCTAGTGGGGAGAGCACCATTTTGTGGTTTGCCCCAGGTGCCAAAATGTGTCAGGCTGGCCCTGATAATCAAGTGCAATATTATTTTATTCTTATTTTGAGATGGCTAATCCAGTAATGATTTACTTTATAAAGAAAATGTTTTTGTTTTTCATGATTTAGGCCCCTGCTTTGCCAGTCTCTCATAAAGCCTGTTATTCTAAGCCAGTATTACAATATCTCTCCCCCCCCCGCCCCCCGCCATGCAGCACTCAGAGTAGCACCCAAAGATGAGTTAAATCAAAAGAGCAATTAATTAATTAATTAATATAAATGAATTAATGTACTTCCCAGGGGCCCATCCTTCTAATTACGCTTGCAGCAGCATTCTGACCTAGCTAGAGGTTCCAGACACTTGTCAAAGGCAGCACAGCAGTCCAGTTTCAAGGTGACTAAAGCAAATGGCCAGATATTACCATTGCAAGAGACAACAGTATAGGGATCTATACTGGGCAAAAACACTCATTGCCAAGCCTGCCACATTGAGTTGCTAAACTGGGTTAAGAAGCACTCCCTAAACTGAGAACCTGAATCTTCAAGGAGAGTGCAATCCCATCCAAAACAGGCTGAAATCTCTCTCCTTGATTACA
Source organism: Zootoca vivipara (assembly GCF_963506605.1). Lineage (NCBI taxonomy): Eukaryota > Metazoa > Chordata > Lepidosauria > Squamata > Lacertidae > Zootoca > Zootoca vivipara. The sequence goes on from NC_083276.1 coordinate 109,263,293, forward strand.
TTAAAAGGTAAAGGGACCCCTGACCATTAGGTCCAGCCGTGACCGACTCTGGGGCTGCGCGCTCATCTCGCATTATTGGCCAAGGGAGCCGGCATATAGCTTCCAGGTCATGTGGCCAGCATGAAAAAGCCGCTTCTGGCAAACCAGAGCAGCACATGGAAACGCCGTTTACCTTCCCGCTGTAGCGGTTCCTATTTATCTACTTGCATTTTGACGTGCTTTCGAACTGCTAGGTTGGCAGGAGCTGGGACCAAGCAACGGGAGCTCACCCCGTCACAGGGATTCGAACCGCCGACCTTCTGGTCAGCAAGCCCTAGGCTCAGTGGTTTAACCACAGCGCCACCTGGGTCCCATCCAAAACAGGCTGAAATCTCTCTCCTTGATTACATTACTTCTCACTAGATGCATTTCTGCCTTGGTGTGGATTAAGATTCAGTTTGTTGGCCCATATCCAGTCCATCACTGATTTCAGACACCGATGCAGAACTGCCATAGCCTCCCTGGAACTAGATGGAAAGGAGAGATAGAGCTAAGTATAGAGCCATCTGCATCCTCCAGGTGATCTCCTCCAGTGACTTCATGTTCAGTAGCATAGAGGGCAAGACTGAGCCATGCAGCCATAAGCCGATACCAATACCGTAACATCTGCTGCTTGATTTATTGGTACCCAGCATTTCTAGAAGCAATGTTAATTTTATTGCATTCCTATTGATAGTTTTATTGGGTACTTATTTCCACCCCTGTGAGGAGATTGCATTAGAATATGAATGTGTTTTATTTCATCTTTTATTCTTGACAGTGCATTGAGTTTTGATGGGTGGTATAAATTTTTTTAAATAAAGCTGCATCTTGAAAATCTTAATGATCTTTGAGTACGAAAGAATATAATCAAATAAATTACCTGTCAAATTTGAAATCCATTGAAAGCAGGGATTGGTGGTTGTCCCCCCCCCCCCCTGTAGCGGTTTGTTTGACCTTTGCACATGGTCTTCTGCTGTGATATTTCGAGAGCGTCATATGCATCTTCAAAAGATTCTGTGTTTGCAACCTGGATTCATCCTTGGCCAACTTCTGATGTGTTCCTCTGAAAACTGCTCTGTACTTTGGATTCATTTATTCTGCTACAGGGAAAGTTAGACTGCTGCTAAGGTGTCATCTGATGGAAACAGTGGTGAGGCCTCTGACTCAAGACATAAGGGCCTCATCCTGCTTGTCTGAAGTACCCAGAATTACAGTAAAACTGGAAACAGCAGTTGCTCCATTGTTCAGAGTCTGGGATTCCCATATAACGTGGTTTGTCTGTCTGCCCATCTGTCCGCTACAGGTTTGGCTACTTCTTGAGATATCGTCACCAAATTTGGCACAACGATTCCAGTCTGTGTCTGCTGCTTTTGAGTGCTAGGCACTGTTTTGAATCAAGATGACAGACTTGGGTGAAGTCACACGTTTTTGGTGTGGCTGGTCTAACCGACAAATTACACTATCCATTTAAACATCAACATATTTTATGGTTTCTAAAAATTCCTGGACAGTGCTGGGCACCCCCTGCTAGTGAAAGATTAACAACAGAACACACCAAAGTTTGGAAAGTCACTTGTGATTCTGCATGTAGCTTACTGTCAGAAGTGGCTTGCTACTACCATACCTTCCCAGTTAGGCTGCTTGGCTCTGCCAGTGTGTTTGCACTACACTGACCTCCCACCTTGCCCCGCTCCCTCCCATTAAGCACCAGCCACCCACCTTCCAGGAAGCCAGTGCAGTGTTCTGCCCCTCCCATTGAGCCACTTATAGCAGAAAAGCAATGGTGGGGAATGTGAAAAGCTCACCCTCTTGAAGCACCCCCTTATTCTTGAATTTTCCTATTTTTTGTGTTTGGGGGCTTGCAGATTTATTTTTCCCCAAGGGGGGGGGAATTGATTTTCTACATTTCTACAATTAACTTTGTACTCATACTGCGTGAGCCACAGTGCTTATATAGTCATACTGAATTTCCTTCAATGCTACTGCATGCATTTCTCTTTTAATGGCTTTAATTGATCTGCTTTGATCAGAATGCAACTCCTTTGGACTATTAATGGGAAGGCAGCTGGTTTTGTTCATGCCACATATATATTGCTGTGTTACAGCTGCTTCTCCTCCAGATAGGGATCAAGAAGAAAAAGTCTCACAGTAGTTCCTTGATACGAAAGAGGGCATAAATATATGGTTTGACTCATAGAGTGCTGTTGTGCTCAGGTACTGGGCTTGCGGTTTTCCATAGACATCTGGTTGGCCTCTATGAGAATAGAGTGCTGGACTACATAGTCCAGGGGTTGGCAACCTAAGGCCCATGGGCCACAAGCGGCCCTCGGGGGTCGTTTAACTGGTCCATGAACCGAACCACCCGCTTGGTGAGTACCCGCACACTGTGCTAAACCGGTGCAGCACGGCACGGGGACTCACTTCCACGGCACTGGAAATCACACCTGCGCATGCGCAAATGCCGAAAATTGCATTTGTGCAGATGCAGACACCAGAAATCACGGGCGCGTGATCCGGCCCACGGAGGGATCTCCGCTGGAGTGAACCAGCCCAGGCAAGGTAAACCTTGCCTACCCCTGAGATAGGCCATTGGCTTCACAGAGTTCCCTGTGTAGAGAGATTGACTGCTAACTCTTAGAATTGTAGTTCATTTCATTCATTCAGCCTTTATTGGCATAATTTAGAAAATAAAATCATAAAAGAGAAGGGGGGGAAACCCATCCATAAAACATTGGAAGTCCAGACATGTTAAACACATAAACATAAAAAAGACCCAGAAGCCACCATTAAGAAAATCAAATATATTTTACAATTTGTCTTTAAAAAGCTCAAGAAAATACCATGAAACAATTTCAGTAGTTTTGGGAATATCATGCCAGGGCACTCTGACTGCTGGCTTTTCAATCTGTGTAGTTCTGGAAAAAGGATCTCCTAACAACTCTCTGCATTCTTAACACGCCACAGCCGTCATAATTCTTTGGGGCAAGCCATGACTGTTGACAGTGGTGTCACAAGGCTTTAAATGTATGGTGTGGTTGTGGCCTCTGTGCAGTGGCGTAGCATTGTTTGCTGGTGCCCAGGGCATGGACATGCACTTGGCAGGGCACAGAGGGTGAATGGAACCTGCCGTGCTTCCCTTGCCGCCGATGCTGCCAAGTGGGCACATGCAAGCTGGGAATGGAGGGTGAATGGAGCCCGCTGTGCCAGCCCAGCCCTTGCCACTGGAGCCAAGTGGAGCTGTGCTGCACCACCTGCCTGCCTGCCCACGCGTGGGGGTGTCCCACTGGCCGATGCGGCCCTTGGCAGGTGAGTCCCCCTGATGCCCATGGAGAGGAGCACCAGGCTGGGCCACGCTGGGGTCACCCCTTTCCCACCTCCCTTTGTCTGCACCCACTCACTGTCTGAGCGAGGAGTGAGCGAGCTCTGGCCATACAGCAAGGGGGGCAGGGACATGACAGTGAGGCCATGCTGGGATCTGGGGCCCAGAGCCCCCTGGTGGCAGGTAGGGTGGGAGAGGGATCCCTGGGTGAGGCTGCCTGGTTTGCGCCCGCTCAAAATTGTGCACCTGGGACCACGGCCCCCCTGGCCCTCCCTACACTATGCACACAAAACTCCTTATGTGGGGAAGGGAAAAAGAACTGCGAACTAATATTTGGGATAAGAACATATCCTATGGGGTGACAGGAGGAGCAGACCTGTCATCACCATTAGAAGGTTCCCAGATGGAAGCTCTTTCTTGTTCTCCATAAAGGTGATGTCAGAAAGGATTGCAAAGTGGTTAATTGTGGTGTTTGGCTTTTAAGAGACGCGTTCAGACCAAGATCTCTCTTTTAGGCTATTAGGCAGGCCAGTTGATGCTGCCTGCAATCTAGCAGTCAAGTCAGACGTCCTGAATAAGATGCTGTCAGCCGTGATGATGGCTGTGGTGAAATTATAGTAATTTTATGCAAATTGAGGATTTGGGTTCAAAGCAGCTGCTTGCGATAAATCAGTGGCAACTTGCTGGACAGCGCAGTATGGAAACAAGAGGCTGGCAATGGGCATCTGTCAAATAGGGACCAGTGGATGAGACTGAGTTTGCCAAACATTTACAGCGACAGCAATCATTTCTAGGCTTTGGCTGAACCTAAAACAAAAGCAGATGAAATATCAAAGTCATGCCTCTCCCACCACTGCCAAACTAATTATATGTGTATTAGAGTAAGTCTCATTGAGATCTGCGTGTCAGGATCAGGGAGTCAGATGGTTAACTACAATCACAGAATCACAATCTCATTTGAAGGTCAGCAACCCATCCGTTTAATGAGAACTGGATCGGCAGGAGTGAGACGGCAATTAAAACTTCCCCAAGTCTGCAATTCTGCAGTCTGCACCTTAAACTTCTCAGTTCTTTCAGCCAAAGCTGAGGGTGTACAGAAACCAGCCTCCAGAATTTCACGGCTAATTCCTTCTCCCACTTCTCAGAAATTCTGCAGAAAATTCAATGGGAGATCCTGACTCCCATTAAACCCAGTCAGCCAAGCCAGTGGTCCGGGATGATGGAGACCGTAGATGGGTATGTGAAGGAGAAACTCAGTTCAGCTAGCGTTTAAAGGCAAACATAACAAATTAGGGCTTTTGGAAAAGCGATGTGGAAGTGTGGAGAACCAAACCTAAGACTGGAAAAATGAGAAACTGACAGAACCCCAAACACACACATTCACCCGTCATTAGCTGTGGTCCAGCAACACCAGAAGGGCCGCAGGTCCCCTGTCTTTGACTGCTGCATGCTGGATAGCTCAGCTGGTTAGAGCATGGTGCTGAAAACACCAAGGTTGAAGGTTCGATCCCTGTAAGGGACAGCTGCATATTGCAGGGGGTTGGACTAGATGTTCCTCAGAGTCCCTTCCAGCTCTATGCTTCTATGTAAAGAGGAATTTCAGTAGATGCTTTGAACTTTAGTCCTCCTTTTCCTATGGAGGTCCAGCTTTGAGGGCCTTCTGCTGGTTCCCTCACTGCGAGAAGCGAAGTTACAGGGAACTAGGCGGAGGGCCTTCTCGGTAGTGGTGCCCGCCCTGTGGAACGCCCTGTTGAAGATTCATTCCCCGTGTCTGCTGTCATGGGATTGTTGTCTCTCACATGATGATATATGTTTTCATTCCACAGTGGAAAGTGACGAAGGCATGATGTTTGTGTTACTGTGTTCCATGAAGTGGGGCTATTTTGTTCATTCTCGTTGCTGCCTGATGCTAGAGAGAGAGGGAGCCATGTTGCAGTGCTCCATGTGTGTTAGATTAGCCAAAATGCTGAGTTGCTGAGGTCTGTTACGCAACTGTGCAAATTCTGCGGATCCATAAGTGTGCTGATGTTTCTTGGCATCAGTCGCTGTGACGTTCGGGCTAAAGAACGCTTTTGAAGCTCCCGAACAATCGACCAGCTCCCGAACATGCCAATCGGGCATGTGCCTTTGCCAAGGTCCTACTCATGTGTAGGAGATCCTAACACGCCCTCCCATCAGATGTCAAAGAAACAAACAACTATCTGACATTTAGAAGACACCTGAAGGCAGCCCTGTTTAGGGAAGTTTCTAATGACTGATGTTTTAATGTATTTTTAATCTTTTGTTGGAAGTCGCCCAGAGTGACTGGGGAAACTCAGCCAGATGGACGGGGTATGTATAAATAAATAATAGTAATAATAATTAATTATGGAAAGGGGGAAAATAGCCTGAATGACCACCAGCCAAAGTAAAGAAACAGGCAGTGCTTCCATTTCCTCCACCCCCTCCCTTTGCTAAAAATACAAATTATTTTCTATTAGAGGTGTAGAGAGAATGTGCCAAACATCCCTGAGGATTTTGCTTGTTTTATGGAAGCTTTTTGATTCCCCTCCACATTCCTCAGGCACTGTGCCTGAAGAGACACATTTAAGTTTGCTTCCAATTCCCCCCGTAAGTGAAATCCGGTGGCAAACATCTCCTCAGGCATGTCCCTATCGGCCCTGCATAGCAATTCCACACCCCTTGAACATTTCTGACAATTGAACAGTATGACAACAAAACGACAAAAAACCAACTATCTCCTTAGTAATATTTGTTCTTTCCAAACTCTCAAATTCTAAAGTGCATGAAAGGCTCTGTATTGAGGTTTGTTATGTGGTATAACTACGGTAAATAAGGAAACAAGTGGCAGTTCTAATTTTGGCTCAGCCCTGTCTGAGAACACATAGCTTCATCTTTTCCTTTAAAAATAGTATTTTTATTTATTTTTATTTGCATTCAAAGTATTTTTTTTTACTTCACTACTTATATCAGCACAGTAACTGCACTTACAGTTTTATTAACATTTCTTGAAAAAATGTTTACCATAAACATCTTAGTGTGTCTAATTTGCCTTCCAGAGAGCCTGGCAAAAATTTGGAATGCATTTGGGTACTGCAGAATATTTCTTTTCCTGTGCAATTATGGGAGGGCATTCTAATTAACCCTGAAGAAGTCAAGGTAATACTGAAAGATGTTTTGAATTGCTTGTAATAAAAGCATGCAATTGGAGATCTCTCCCTCCCTGCAACCCGCCTCCCTCTCAGATCTCCTTTCTAAGAAGCTCTGTCTTTGCTTTGGAGCGTACCACTGTTGTCGGTGATCAGAGAGGTACAATTAATTTGATATGTTTGAAGTGATGCATTCTCCTTTCTCATGGCGAACAACTCATCTTCAGCAGACTGCACAGCTGTTTGAAGAAAACTATACAGCCAGAGACTAAGGATGGAAGAGAATTCTAAAGCAAACAGACCTAAATAGGTTACTCTATTGGACTTGACAATATGGATCAGAAGGCAATTCCATTTCAGATTTTGTGCTTACCTGCATTTTGTGAGATAGTTCTTGGCTCAGACAACATGCCCCAAATGTGTATTTTAGGATAAAACGTATTTAGAAATGTGTACGTTGTGGATTGGCCGCCAAGCCCATATAACACAAGTCCTGAAAGACGTACATTGGCTCCCAGTACATTTCTGAGCACAATTCAAAGTGTTGGTGCTGACCTTTAAAGCCCTAAATGGCCTCAGCCCAGTAGACCTGAAGTAGCATCTCCCCCCCCCCCCCCGATTGTTCAGCCCGGACACTGAGGTCCAGGTCCGAGGGCCTTCTGGCGGTTCCCTCACTGCGAGATGAGAGGTTACAGGGAACCAGGCAGAGGGCCTTCTTGATAGTGGCACCCGCCCTGTGGAACACCCTCCCATTAGATGTCAAGGAAATAAACAACTATCTGACTTTTAGAAGACATCTGAAGGCAGCCCTATTTTGTATTGAGCTTGGAAAGCAAACAGGTAACCAACTGAGGGCTGAATAGGACATGACATGGGGAACCCATGATTTGATCCCTTGAAGTTATTTTCTTTTACCAAAAGCAGCCCTTTGAGGACCCAATGTGGATTAGTTCTGCGATGCTGGGGAAAGGTGGTTTATTTAAACAGAGGTTCGGTAGCCATCTGTAAGGGATCATTAGTTGTGCTTACAGAGGGTTGGACTAGATGACCCTTGGACCCTTTCCAACCCTACACTTGTATAATTTTATTCCCACTATCACCATACCACCTATTCTCCCAGTGCATGACTCTGCCAGCTGTGCTACACTAGCCTAGGCTACCAATAGTCTCTACCAAAGGCGCCATGGACTTCGAAGAAGCACGAACTCAGGACAAAAGGGAGAAATGAGCTAAGAGGAAGCCACGTTTTGCAAATCCTCACTGTGATCAATTCCTGTCCGGAAGCCTATGTCTCCACTGTAGAAGGACATGTGGATCCAGAATTGGCCTCCGCAAGCACGTACGGACACACTGTTAAGACCATATTCACGGAAGACAATGGTACTCCGCTACGGGTGACCGCCAAAGAAGAAGACTAGCCTTCCTATGAGGCTGCTTACATTTGCTGTGCAAAATAGAAATGTAGAAAATGAAGAGCAATGGAGGGGGTTATTGGCACTGAGACATACAATTAAAACATTGCAGGATTGCAAGCTTTGATGATCTTCCTTGGATCACAAGCTTTAGTCTTTGGATCTCATCCCCAATACATGAAAGGTTAGAGAAGCAATCTTAAGACCAAGTATCCGTCTTTGAACATCAGCATCAAGTTGCACTGCTGCAAAGCAACATCAGGTTTCAGTTACTGCCCGATACCAAGCCTTTATTATTTAAGATGTAGTTAGGCGCCCACAGCTCTGTGGAAATATGGTAGCTTTGTTTATATCTACACCCCTAGGCAACGAGAATGTCCCATCATTTAACTATTGTCAATTCATGACTTGGGAATCTCTGTCCTTTTTCTCAGCCTGCCAAGGGGCAAATGTTTTAGTGTTCTCTCAAGAGAACCTGACTGGATCTTATGCGCTCAGTAGAGCCAAGGGCTTGCAGGTTATTGCCATTTTAAGACTAGAAAGGGATTGTGACTCTTAGTGCTGCCTAAATGAATACATTGCTTGATTTTATTTAAACTATTTATTTCATCATTCACATTTCTAGGTCTGCAGCGGCCTTACATATAACTCAGATGTTTTCCCAGACAAAATGACCAAATCACAGCTATCAGCTAACTCTGAAGGGATAGCTCAGTCAGTAGAGCATGAGACTGTTCAACTCAGGGTTGTGGGTTTGAGCCCCTTGTTGAGCAACAGATTCCTGCATTGCAGGGAGTTGGGACTAGATGACCCTACCAACTCTATGATTCTATGAGTCAGCCATTTGCCATCAGGTAAGTCTTCCAGACATAATTCATGATACCTTTTAAGTGGTTTTCCCCACAGACAACCTACTCTCCTTCAGACACGCCAAGTTGTCCCCAACATTGCGGGGGTCCGTCAAATGTGTATGACATCACACACATGTCATGCCTCCCCCGCCCCCAACTTGGCCAGACTGACTCGATTCATCTACATGTACAGTATGCAAATACAAATTGCCTGGTGCAGAGAATGAGCTATAGAAAATAACTGTCTAGAAATGAGAGAGAGAGAGAGACTGTGGCCAGGCCAGTTTAATATTGTAGCTATAACAGAAGCAGCCATTTCATTGCCGTGCAAAATGGAAACAATCGAAATAGTACAGCAGTAGAATCAATCATGGCTTATTTCCTCCTGTTGTCGCCATTACATTGCTGGTGGAATAAAACGCAGAGGGCCTTGTTAATGCAGAGCGCCGTCCTATAGCGGCCAACAAACCATTCCTTTGACATTTATTCCTATGGCTGTTAACTGAGTGACTGGAAGCAAAGGGGGGGGGGAGAGGGATCCGGTAGTGTTTGGAGTGGTGTGGAAAAATAAATTTGGGCAGCTGCACTGCTTGCTATGCCAGGCTGAGGGAAAGGGCAACAGCTGCATCATGGACTCTTACAGGTCCAGGTGTTCTGCCTTCCTTTGCTTGTCACCATGCTAGCCACCAAACCAATTTACTTACACAGTAGCTTAGGCTTTGTCATGGCCCCAAACATGGGGGTCCCACCGTACAGTTGTCACTGGGCACTGCGCAAGAAACTCCTGAGTTGCTTCCCCCCAAGACGTCCCTGCAGAATGAAACCCCGATTCCCAGAAGAAACCAACAGCTGAAGTAAAAAAAGAAAAAGAAAAAAAGCACTAGCCCTTTAATTGGTCATATGCAGTACTTGGGGTGTGTGGCTTTGATCTAACTACCCAGCCCAAACTATCATTATTGGCAGTTGCTTTAGGGCAGTGCTGAGGCAACTAGCTCTTGCTGGCTCAGCGCAGGTTGGCAAACCGTGATCCTGAAACTTGGCTTGGTTTCCAGTCTGTTCCAGAGGGCTGGGCCTACTGCTCTCCATCTTGCCTAGGCCATCTTCTAGCTGGTGGAAATCACATTGGCTCAGGGCTAGTTTAGAGCAGGGTTGGGAAATGTCCAGCCTGCAGGCCAAATATGGTTCATGGGTCTCCCCTCCTCGCCCAACCCTGGATCATAGCTGCCAAGTTATCCCTTTTTTACAGGGATTTTCCCTTATGCTGAATAGGCTTCCTCACGAGAAAAGGGAAAACTTGGCAGCTATGCCCTGGATGAGCCATTGGGAAGCTGTCTTCAAGCCTAAATTCAATGTGACATTTTTTATGGGAGGGAGTTGCAGTTGTGAAGGAAAGTGTTAAGTTTCCCATGTACTGCAATTCTTCTACCAACTCTATCTCTCTCTCTCTTTCTTCCTCACCAACCCCAGTGCAGCAGTTAAGGTTGAAAAGGTGCCCCATTAGCTGCAACTGTAAAATTAACATGCATTTTGTCAGCCCTGGTCAACAATCCCTCCCTCTGGCCTAGTTCTGCCAGAGGTTGTAAAACAGTGTCTTGGCTGTAAAACTGCAGACTGCAGGGAGAGATTTGTAGGACTGCGTGTTCTTCCATAAAGAATAAAATCCCCTCTGTACAGAAACCAGCATATTGGGGAGGAGGGTTCTACAACCCCTTCCCTTCGCCTTAACATGCTAGCTTGTTATATTTGGGGAATGCTTTTAATATGAAGAAGCAATTAAATCATGTGAGCAGCCTAAAATGTTTTCCAAGATTCAGACCAGGAGAATGTTCCAGACCCTCCAAGTGTCCCTATTTTCCAGGAACAGTGCTAGAGTTACAGAAGCCATCCCAGTTTCTGATTTGATCCTGGAATGTCCCACTTTTCCTTAGGATGTCCCTATTTTCATTGGAGAAATGTTGGAGGATATGGTGTTCAGAGACCTTGAAATCCAATGCAGTGGGTGATAAGACCATGGTACTTTCTCCCGCCTGGCCCTGAAATCCACCCTCTTCCTTTCCTTGCTGTGTGGTATACCTGGATCAATTTCAGCACCTTGGGGCAGATGTTGTGGATGATGGGCCAGGGATGGAATGAACAGGTAAAGCTACAATTGAATGCATTAGGGATGGAAAAACTGTGACTCTCCAGATGTTGTTGAGCTACAACTCCCATCACGGCTGGGAATTGCCGTCCAACAACATCTGGAGGTGTCACAGGTTCCAAATCCCAGGCTTATCCCTTTCCACTTCAACATCTGGAGAACTTTCTCCAGATTTGAAAGCTATGCAGCCCAGCCCCAGGTTTACAGTTTCTAACACAGCATTAGTCAGCACTTGCAAAAGGGAGGCATCTATGTTTCCAGTGTCGATGCCATAGAAGATGCAACAAAGAAGCCCCAAGTTCCTTTTTGCAGCCAAAGCACCCATTAATTATTATGACAGATACTGGGCTTCATGAAACATAACTCGGATGGCTCCTTCTATTGTTCCTTACACGCAGCTAATTAAATGGTAAAATTGCAAAAGTGTCACCTGGCATATCTCCTGCTAATGACATTTGTACAAAAGTATAATAAAGGCTATTTGTTTTCCCTTGCTCTGCTCATAAGCCAGCTTGAGGATAGAGGCTATCTCCCGAACACATGTGATCATCTATTCTTACTGCTCTATTAACCCTGAAAAGGAGCTGGGCTGGATGGAGCTAACCAAGATACTTCACTTCCCTGTTTGACAGGCGACAGAAGCTTGTGGCAGAAAAGCTTTCATCTGTAATCCATCCCTAAAAGGAGTCATAACTAAAAACATCACCTGGGGGGGGGGAAGTGTTTCAGCAAACCCATTAAGCAGGCAGTTGTCTGTGCTACCCCATCAAATATTTTACTCTTTCGCTATTATTTTAATTAGAGCATCTTCCACACCAATTTGCATTTTAGAGGTTGTACGTGGCGCAACACATTTGGCTCATTGTGCTGTTGACAGCGAAAGGAGGCTACGTTAATATCTGCCTGTTTTTGTGTGAGCATTTCCATGGATTTGTGCATTTCATACTTCTTGGGGAGTTGCTCTTCCTTAATTAAAACATCCCCCATGGACGGTTTGTGTCAGGGAGTATAGAGAACGGAGCACAGATTCCAATGAAATTAAAGGCAAAATGTCATACAAGATGAAGCAACGGCTGAGGTGACCCCCAGAGCAGGATAATCTTCGTATGACAGGCACATCTCTATGGTGATCAGCAGTAATGTCTTTGAGAGTGGGCCTTGTGAGCGGCAGGCTTGCTATCCGGTGATAAAGATATCAAATCCCCCCAGCTTCTGAAGAGACAAGTGCTGTGCTGCATTTTCTGCTGGCTGCGCTCCAGACGGAAAATCCGGAATTTGCTTGTGTCCAATATTTCTTAAATGTTCCTTTCAGCAACATTTAAAACCCACCGAAAACCAGTAAAAAAAAATATGATGGGGTAAATCCACACACACCCTGAAAAAAACCTGTGTCATTTATTTTTCCATCACAATTTTTTTAGGGTTCCCTGCAGGATATCAAAAACCTCTTGGTAGCCCATGTATGGGCTGCAAGCCCTGGTCTAAACCCTAGAGCAGCCTCCCTCAAACTGGCAACAAGGCTGCAGACAGGAATTCAAGCCGTACCTGCAGACTGGCTCACATGCCTGTGTTTTTGATGAGATTTTTTCTTAGCATTGCGAAAGTATCTCAGAGATGGCTGCTCAGGGGAGATGACCTTGAAATAATAATAATAATAAATGTGGCCTAGTAATCACTGAAGCTGGTGTACGGTAAAATTCTTCGCTTCCAATGCCTCCTACAGGTGGAAATGCAGGGCAGTTAACTTAAACGGGTTCTCCATTCATGGAGAGCACGAGTTGCAGAAGGGTTAACAGGACAACCCCAGGGTTTGCTGGGTAGGGTAAGGCAAGATGGCCACTGGGTGACTGGGCATATTTTCTGTTGCTGGGGGAAAAGTCATGTTGCAAGTTTGATTGACAGCCATAGCCTTTATAAGCTCTAGCGTACTGTTTCTGGTTTCACTTTTGCCAAGAGCAACAGATCTCCTGCCCGCCCACCCTCTTTAAGGGCTTCTTGCGTTTGACATTGCTATGCCTGTCATGGGGTGGGTCGCCTGCTTTGGGGCAGGGGCCTGGTAGGAATTTTGTCCATTTGGCTGATTGGCTGTTGCCATTTGGTTTTTGCCTACTGCGTAGCAAATCGTCACAACTTGTAAGGTTCGCAGTTGTTGTTGTTGTTGTTGTTGTTTAGTCGTTTAGTCGTGTCCGACTCTTCGTGACCCCATGGACCATAGCACGCCAGGCACTCTTGTCTTGCACTGCCTCCCGCAGTTTGGTCAAACTCATGTTCGTAGCTTCGAGAACACTGTCCAACCATCTTGTCCTCTGACGTCCCCTTCTCCTAGTGCCCTCAATCTTTCCCAACATCAGGGTCTTTTCCAAGGATTCTTCTCTTCTCATGAGGTTCGCAGTTAGGCATTGGTTAAAAAATTTGTTGGTGGAGGGGTATGGAAAGGCTGGGCCTACCCCTCAAAATTGGTGCGGCATATAGAGGTATTCCGTTAAAGGAATCCTGGGACTCGGAGGGCTCTCGTCAGCACCCCTGAAAGGGGATTGGCCATTACAAGAGCAAAGAGCCTCGGGGAACAGTCGGGGAGAGGTAAAGGGTCTGACGCACAGCTCCAGCCTCTCTCAGGGGGTGTTTACCTACTGACTTCCCTAGATGGCTAGCGGAAGTCAGTGCGGATCTGTCCCAGGGCAGGGGACAGATGGATTAACCAATGCCTAAGCAACCACTCACTATTGGTTGTATTTTAAATAAAGTTGTGGCCAAAATAATGCCCAAAACCTTAAACTTAAATTTGGTGTGATGTGTAAATTTCTTGGGGGAATTTACTGTGACCTCGACACGCAACCAATGTGCAGTTGAGCACTAGGCTTTAGTGTCAAGCATGAAACCTAGGAAGGTGAGGGTTGTGGCCATCCATTCTGATTTCCCAAGCACCAAAGGAAATTATTTAATCTTGAGATGGTCTCAATTAGTTCTGAACACTGCTGACAGAAAGAAAACCACCCAAATGGATGCACTGTTAATTGAGATTCCACCCACTCTGAGAGCAACCATTCCAAAAAAGGAACTGAATGTCTCAAATGTCGAGCACGAAATCAAACAGCCCATTGGCATAGTCCTATCCAGAAAGTATTGCCCTTGGAAGAGGGACCAAAATGCACATGCTGCAAGAATTGCAGCCTTTAGCCTCAAGGTCAAGGTTAGAGCTATTCCTTATGAGAGTGTTTCAGGGATACATCTGACTTCTGTTCCCCAGTGCCTCAGGAAAGCAGTGAAGACTGAAATTTAAGAGCATGGCAAATAAGGAAATAATAAAGGATGTAACATAATAGCTTTCTGTGTATAGCACATCCGGTACAAGTTTTGTGACTCAGCCAGTGTGATTGTATTATTCCATTCATTTCCTGTGAATGCACCAAGTCATTGTCTCCCATAATTCACCTTTTTGGGGGTTGTCTGCTAAAATGAATGGAAAACAATCACAACCGTTTGACTTCCAACTTCATCAGTACCATACAGACAATCAAAATTTTCCAGCAAGCATTTGGGTTGGTTGTTTAAAAACTAGATTGGCAGAGTTCCTTATCCATCACGAGAGCAATTTCTCCCAAACTCTCCAAGCAAAAGTGTGGCTTAACAGCAAAATCCATTGCTAAGAACATGCCGCAAAACTTATTTCAGTAGAGCGGATTGCTAGTTCTAATAACAGCACTGAAGTTATATTGGCACCCCTCCCCCACTTTTTAAATAAAATCACCTTGGAAAACTCAACATGTAGCCAATTCTAAAGGAAAACAAATCTGTGAACAGGGAGGATTACACTGTCAGCAGGGGCGAATGATGTGCTGCATTACTGCATTATGGAGCACTATGAACAATTCTAGGATGTGACTGGCACTGTAGTCTAAACCACTGAGCCTTGGGCTTGCCAATCAGAAGGTCGGTGGTTCGAATCCCCACGACGGGGTGAGCTCCCGTTGCTCGGTCCCAGCTCCTGCCAACCTAGCAGTTCGAAAGCATGTTAAAGTGCAAGTAGATAAATAGGTACTGCTCCAGCGGGATGGTAAACAGTGTTTCTGTGCGCTGCTCTGTTTTGCCAGAAGCGGCTTAGTCATGCTGGCCGCATGACCCAGAAGCTGTCTGCGGACAAACGCCGGTTCCCTCAGCCAGTAAAGCGAGATGAGCGCCGCAACCCCAGAGTTGTCCGCAACTGGACTTAATGGTCAGGGGTACCTTTACCTTTTATGAACAATTCTACATAAAGCATATCATTGGAATCAAGGATTTTTGCGCTAGAGATGCATGTCGAATTAACCTCTGGAAAGCTTTAGAACAACGGAAGGCTTAGATGGAGGCTAAAATTAGACTCAGTGCAGAATGAGCGCCACAAAAAACACACATTCAGAGCTGACTATCTGTAGATGTAAAAATAAGTTCCAAACACTCATTGCCAATGCACCTGGAAGAAGACTCAATGCACTAATTTATGCTTAATAGATCATATTTCTTAAAATAAAACAGCTTACGCATCTGTAAAATAGTCTTACTTGTTAAAAGAACCAAATTAAATAAGCCTGGGCAGGTGTATAAAAATGTGGGGCTTATCTACCCCTTCCATCACCTGTGCCAGTTTACAGCCACACACTGTGTCCATGCAGGCTGGTTTCCTAAAATTCCTCTCTCCCAGCTGTGTGGTGCTTGGGGGTATGGTCCCAACAGGCACACCATGGCCCTATTGCCCAATGTTCATCTGGGCCAAAGCGGGCACCTCACAGCACCCCTCAGACCATGCTTGTCCAAGGTGACTAAGAGAAGGCCAACAGTCACTCACAGTCTCCTCCACAATTAAAAAAAAATCCTAATTAACTCACAATCCAGGCAACTAGCCAATGGCCCCCACTGCAAAGGGCAGAAGAGTGGGTGTCGAATGAAGAAGAGGGGAGAGTGCGAGGCAAAGATGGGCAATTTAAATAGCCCATCTCTGCCTCTCCCTCCTCATTGGGCAAGAAAGCCCACATGCCACAGGGTCCCTCAGCTGAAGGAAACCAACTCTCCTCTTCTTCCAGGGGGAGGAGGGTTGTGGCAAATATGTTCCCCCCTGAATAGGGGGAATGGCATCAACTAGAGTGAAATAAGAGCCATGGAGGAAAACTATGCAGCGAGGTGCAAGCTTGCTTCCTGGTTACTGTGATCATCACAGCAGTTTCCCCTCCCTGCCCACCACCTATGGAGAAATGTCAGGTACTGTACTTGTGATAAAGTTATGATGAAGGAAAAACCTGACCTTCAACTCCAGTGGTTGGTTGGGAGGCTTTTCCTAAGTTCTTGTCTCTTCCAGACTGGGGTGAGATGCTTTGCATTTCAGTTTGCCAGAGGTCTGAACCGATTGCTTTGCAGAGGGCCTCCTCTGCTCCTTCCATCACCCCATTTACTTCAGCTTCCCTCCTTCCCCCCCCCCCCACTTCCGCCCTCCTTCTCTACCCCTCCCCAGCTCCTGCCACTCATATGAAATGAGGCTGAGGGTCGCATGCATCCCTTAGGCTGCTGACTGTCCACTGCTGTTTCACAGAACGCCTCTTGGACGGGTTCTTGTGTTGCTGGATTTTAAGGGTGGCTCAAGGTCGTTTGAAAGGAGCTCGATGATACAAAGTCAACATTAAAAATGAAACGGGAATTGAATTATAAGACTTTGTTGTGGACACACCTGTGTGTCACCATAGAAGCAAGAAGCCTGTCTTACAAAGCCAGTGGCATGCCTAGGATTCGACCTGAACTGGGGAGAGAGATGGGTTTCAATTCCTGCTGAGCCTTGAAGTTCACTGAGTGGCCTTGGGCAAATTGCTGCATCACAAGAAAATTCATCTTGTGAGCTGTTGTGAGATAAAATGGGCCTTGAACATGTTGGAAGAAGTGAGGAATACAAAGATGAAAAATAAATATGGCAGGGCTAGCTAACCTTTTTTTGAGTCAAGGGCTGCATCCACGCTTGGCCACCCTTCTGGGGTCCACAGGCCACACAGAGAGAAAGGACACATTTGAAACAACACACAGGCACACTATCTCCTTCTTCAGCAGATCCATTCTGGGACAGGTGATGGCTATTGCTCTTTCTGCACTGATCAATCAGATAAGAGGGGAGGGGGCAGTTGACATCCTTAGCATCCCAGTGGGGATGATAAGGACAGGGCCCATTGTTCTGGTAGATTATAATAAAGACAACAAATTACAGTGGTACCTTGGGTTACGAACTTAATTCGTTCCGGAGGTCCGTTCTTAACCCGAAACCGTTCCTAACCTGAGGTGCACTTTCACTAATGGGGCCTCCCACTGCCGCTGCACCACTGGCGTGCGATTTCCGTTCGCATCCTGGGGCAAAGTTCACAACCCGAGGTAACTACTTCCAGGTTAGTGGAGTTTGTAACCCAAAGCATTTGTAACCCGAGGTACCACTGTACCTAAAATCCCTAGCAAAACTGTCTGGCCAAAGTAAACCTCAATGACCATCAAAAGTTCGTGGATGAAGTAAACTATAAACGGATCCTATCATATATTTATTTTTGCATTATTTCACACACATGCTATGTACGTACATGTACGGTAGCAGCAGCAGCAGCAAAATTCTTTACAGGAACATGTCCAATAAATTTCCCAAACACGGCAGAAGTGTCGCCATAACATTTTTATAGCACTTCTGCAAAATATTGCATAGTATACTTATCACAGGTCTATGGATTTGATTAAGAGGTGAGATACTTTAGTTTCGAAACGGGAACATTCAATGCAAAAGGCTTGTGCCCTTAAGAGAGTGTATACTCTGGTCTTGGCTGTGGGTGCAGGTGCTATTTGCTCCCATTTGGTGGAAAAGAAGGGCACAGCTTTGCAATATGCAATGGGTTGCATAGATGGACCTGAATGGGGCTGCCCACAAAATGTTCCATGGGTGAATGAAATAAAAGGAGAGAATGGGGCTTGTAAAGGAGAAGAGGGAGGCGGGAGGAGAGGGAGAGGAAAGATGTTTGCAAAATGAAGGTCAGCTAGAGTAAAGGAAAAACATCATTTTATAGATATATGTGCAGTTACATGATGTTCTGAAAGGCAGTTTCCCCGCTCAGTCCATTTTAAAAGCTGTCATTGGTGGGAAGTGTTTACAACTTCACAGTTAAAATATGATTTAGGAGGAAGCTGCGCCCATAAGCGCCCACTGATATTTTCCTCCCCTACCAAATTTGGTTTAAATTGGATCTTCTATATTTTAATGAAACCATTTTACAGGTTTCAAATGTGCCTTTCTAGCACCCCCGGGGAAAGTGGAACAAATTATATTTACGTTCACCAAACTCCTTTTGCTGACACTTTTCAGAAGGGTGTGTTGTTCAGTTTAAGGCTGACATATTGTTTCCAATTTTTATGGTTCCGTTTTTTAAGAAAGCCTGCCCGTCTGTATGCTTAGTAATTACTTCAGTTATGGTTAGTACCTCTTATTACCATATGCTCAATTTTCATAGATGAGAAAATTACTTTGAACAGTGATCTATTACAGAGGCCCTTCTGTCTGATCTAAAAGGTAATTTATATATATTACCAGTAATTTTCTTGCGGAACTGAGGGCTGATTCACATGATTGGCTTCGGCACAGTTTCCAGCACTGGATAGGAGTGGTGTGTGTCTCTGCATGGCCAGGCATTCCAATAATAGAAGCTGTTGATTGATAAACACTTGGTCATATGTTGGGGAAGCAGTGCTTTCTCAGCCTGCCAAGACCTAATTGGACATAGAAACCACATCTAATTAACCTTTTAGGTGGAGCTATATCACAGCCTAGACATTTCTTCTCCCCCAGGGTTTTCACTATAGAATTCTGAGTCACCCTCGAGAAAATACAGCCACTTCTGCACTATGCATTCATGGCTCCCCCCCCCCCAAAGAATCCTGGGAATGGTAGTTTGTGAAGGGTGCTGAAAGTTGTTTAGAGGCCCCTATTCGCCTCCCAGAGCAGAAATGTCCAGAGTGGTTTAACAATCAACCCCCCCCCCAATATAACTCTTCGAATTCTAGCTCTATGAGCAGAACGAGGGTCTCCTAATTACTCCCCCTTAACAAACTGTATTTCCCAGGATTCTTTGAAGGAAGCTATGACTGTTTAAAATGGCATGAAAGTGTTTCGAATATATAGTGTGAATGCAGCCTACGCATCTCAAGATTCTTAACAACAACCTTTCCCTACATTAACCTGCATGGCTATTACGATCTCTCTCTTCCAGGTCCTCCCACTGTCTGAGAACTTCCACTTATGCGACTGCCCACAACAATTTCTGTGACTTTGGTAAATAATGGAAGGCTTGCGATAGTGGCTTGAAATGGTAGATGCTCTTCACAAAGTATAGTGAAGCTATCTTCAAGGAGACAATGAAAAGATGGTTCCTGCCAGTATCAGTCTCTGACTTCCATGAATGAAGGCGAATGCACTTAGACACCACTAGTGGAGGAATCAGGTGACATGTTCTCCTTTGATCTCTGTACAGTCCAAGTACAGACCCCCTCACTTCTATTATTTTCTTAGCCAACTTCAGGTAGTTTATTGTTCCAATAAAAGCTAGCCGTGCCTCTTGTGTTTCCGCCAGGCTGTAATTACAGTGGTTAACTCTTGGCATTAGTCTAGTTTGTTCGAAGCAAAAGGAGGTCTGCAGACATCTAGAAGAATGGTATTGTTTCGAGGGCGGGGGGAGAAGAAGCAAGAACAATGTCCAGGCAGGAAATGGTGTTCTAAAAATGTGAAAGAGAAAGAAGCAATGCAGTATTACCTGGAGAAGAGAAGCTGTGGAGGAACGTTAATAACAAGGAGGCGAAACGGATGTCAACAGTCAGAGGCAAGAAGAGTACATCAGTGAGCGCTGACATATCAAGCAGTCAAGCACACTGACCAGATTTGTGTGCTGTAATCCATTAGCAGAACAGACATGAATGAGACAGCTACATTTCTTTGCACTCATGGGATATTGGTAACTCACTCTTTGAGAGCCCTCATGGAAACGACTCTAGAGAGAACTATGGCATATGAGCAAAAAACAGTTGCACAGGCAGAATAGAGAGAGTTTTGTGATACATTCTGGCAGAGGTATATTGGCTCAGTCGGATTTTCTGAAAAACAAAAAAAACAAAATAATGGCTATTTGACTTTGACAACTGGCGCAAAGAGGTGAAAACAAGACCTAGCCAACCGGGATGTATGGTCAAGGGCAGTTTAGAGGGGGATTTTCCTTCTGCAGACATATTGTTCTTTATTTGACTTGAGGTCATCCATAAAACCTGAACTGACGTTAAGAGTGAGGATATCTAAAAATCAAAACAAGGTTCTTATTGTTCCCTATAGGAAACAAACAAACTTTGGAGACCAAATACCGATTGTGTTAAATTGTTCGTGGACACTTTTCAACAAGAGAGAAAGGAGGGGGGAAAGGAAGCAGTAGACTTTGCTGTGACTGGTGAATGGATTTGAGGTTTTATGACAGGAAAGCCGACACTGAATCTCTATATAAATAGCTTCACATTCAAGAAATATTGAAGCAAATTATGGGAATATCAGTAAATAACTATATTTGAAGAAACCTATGAATAAAACATCACACTCCTGGCTTTTACAGCCTTAAGGTATGAGGCCATTAATCTTTTTATTTTTTTTAATGGCTCAAATCCCTATACTTTTCTTTTTTTAATGATGCTGCTATTCAAGAGACAGGATGGTTCTCAAATAGTTCATTAGCAATATAAATTATGCAAAACTGAACTCTTATAAATTTTCTTAATTCCCAAATATGAAGGATGGCAGAATTATATGAATGGCTAATATCTTTTGCATATTACTATTTTTTCTATAATAATAATAATAATAATTTATAATTTATACCCCGCCCAGCTGGCTGGGTTTCCCCAGCCACTCTGGGCGGCTTCCAACCGAATATTAAAAACAATACAGCATCAAACATTAAGGTAAAGGTAAAGGGACCCCTGACCATTAGGTCCAGTCATGACCGACTCTGGGGTTGTGGTACTCATCTCGCGTTATTGGCTGGGGGAGCCGGCGTACAGCTTCCAGGTCATGTGGCCAGCATGACAAAGCCACTTCTGGCGAAACCAGAGCAGCGCACAGAAACGCTGTTTACCTTCCCGCTTGGAGCGGTACCTATTTATCTACTTGCACTTTGACATGCTTTCAAACTGCTAGGTTGGCAGGAGCTGGGACCGAGCAATGGGAGCTCACCCCATCGCAGGGATTCAAACCACTGACCTTCTGATCAGCAAGCCCTAGGCTCTCTGGTTTAACCCACAGTGCCACCTGCATCCCTACATCAAACATTAAAAACTTCAGCCTCCTTCAGTTGTCTTTTAAAAGTAAAATAGTTGCTTATTGCCTTGACATCTGCTAGGAGGGGATACCGAGAAGGCCCTCTGCCTGGTTTCCTGTAATCTCCCTTCTTGCAATGAGGGAATCGCCAGAAGGCCCTCGGCGCTGGATCTCAGTGTCCGGGCTGAACGATGGGGGTGGAGACGCTCCTTCAGGTATACAGAACCGAGTCCGTTTAGGGCTTTAAAGGTCAGTACCAGCATACTGTGATTCACATGACCAAGTAACATTGCTGAAGCTAGGCAGCCCTAGGTCTGGTCAGGACATGCATGGGGGACTACTGGGGAACCCTGTGCATGCCTCCTGGAATTTCATAATGGGGGAAATTCGATAAATAAGGGGGGATCTTCCTTTCTAGATCCGAGTGACCAAATAGGTTTCAATTGCTACTCATGGCCTCATTTGTACATAGTACTGACATATAGTTAATGTTAACTAAAGTTTATAAGCCCACAACAAACCATGGCACATAGGTATAGTTTGTTCTTGCTTAATTAGCTATAGTTAAGCTCCTCAGCTGGCTTCCGATGATCAGCTTAAACCATGATTTATAAACCTGGCTTAGTATTTTGTGCAAACCAGGTCTCTCTGTGTTAACAGTTTGCAGATTTCTGATACAGAACAATTACTGTATGTGTGTGTACACACACACACACACACACACACACACACACACACACACACTTAAGGGTAGCTTTGCCCTGACTTACACTACTGATTTTTCTTGCCTCACATCCTCCATTGTAAGGATTGGTGCAATGAGCAACTATCACAACCATTTGTAAACCTCTGCAAACCAACGGGACATGGCTCCATAACTGTGTTGCTGTTGTCCTTGTTTTACTGCCGCTATAAACCGGGAATTTTTATTATAATGTAATGGAGAAAATATAAACCCCAAGTGTGTCTGGCAAAGTGCCATTTCACACAAAGAGAAATTCATCCATTTAAATATAATCTTTGTGCTCAGGACTTGGATCCTCAGAAGTGCATACCATCCCTTTTTTCTCCAGATGAGTAGATGGGGCTTGTGGGAGATCCATGGTATGAACCAGTAGTACCTCTGTGCATTAGTACGTGCACTCAAAGTAATTGAGTCACATGATCACAGTGGCACCCCCGCCCTGCTATTGACACCCTGTGCTGGGCAAGGAAGATGAATGCAGCAATGCAGGGTTTAGCAACAAGATGCTTGTGCTCTTCGGTAACTCAGTCACTAGGTCCATGATTATATGCATCTTAACATTTCTGACTGCATGCATCTTTCTTTCTTTTTAACACAAAGGTACACACACCTTGTTAATATTTCCCATCTAAAAGCTTCACTCTGGACAAAAACTTTATTAATGGTTCCTTTTATTGTCCTATGTATTGTTTATGCATCAGGATAAATTCTGATCTAAGTTACGTCATGCACTGAGCGCTACATTGATTGTGCTTTATAAACTTTTCACTATGCAATATCTTGCGCATCGATAATGTGCCTGATTTCAATACCGTTTTATGATGCATGGGTGCTATAGGATAAATCATGGCTCTAATAGCGCCTGTAAATGTAAACAATATTTCATTATGTATGATGTATCCATTTCAGTTGCTTATATTATTCATCTTGTGCTAATGCACACATCTTGCGCCTTCCCGATCTTTTTACAGGAAACTGGTTATTTGTTTAGGGACGTAGACCTATTAGGCTGTAGCCCCATTCCTTTTTATGCTATGCTCAGTTTTCCCCAGGATTAATTTTGCATTTGTGATTCATTGCCACTACGGTCAGTCTGACTGTTAACAAGCATATTTTACTTCTAAAGCATTAAAGTGCTTTCCCTTGAAGTGTGGAGGCTAAAGTTCATACATTCATAAGAATCAAAAGGTAAAGATTTTCTCTGAATCTTAGTTTGGGGAGAAGTTGCATTTTTACACATGCTTGACAATGAAAAATATAATCTACCTTCTAGAAATCTAGTATGTCAAGGAGAAATTGTGTCCTCCCTCAAAGAGGGCACATGTTGCGGTGAGACCTGGAAACTGACCTCCTGTGTTGTGGGTGGTTAGCCACAACACCCGATTGGTAGGTCCCTCAATGTTGGGTTCAATCTGGTCAATGGGGCGCAGTCCAAACAGATCGAGGGACCAATATATGCCCATGCACGTGACCCAGAGCTTTCTCTTTCGGTGTGTGCATTCGGAACACCCACCCACCTCTCCCTACTTTTAGGGCTTGTTGCGCATGACCTTGCTATGCCGCCGTGTGTCGTCTGTCGTTGGGACAGGGGCACGGCAGGAATTTTCCCCACTTGGTTGATTGGCTGGTGCCATTTGGGTTTTGCCTGCTGCGTAGCAAATCGTCAGAACTTGTAAGGTTGTGGATAGGCACTGGTTCAGGTGATAGGGATGGGAGAATGCTCTCGCCATCCCTATGTGAAGGGTATTCCATTAAAGGAATCCAGGGACTTAAATGGTTTGGTCAACCCTTTGAGGGGGTTGTGCCTGTGCCTGAGTCCAGGGGGACATCTGGGTGGTGGACAAAGCCTATTCCCGGCTTTCCGCCTATCCAGGTGTTCACCCTAGGCTGACTTATGCTGGTGCCCTGGGTCAGCACTACCTGCCTAAATTCTGCCAAAAACCAAACCAAAATTTGAGTCAAGTGTGAATTTATTTAGGGGGTACGTCTCTGGGTCTGAACATGGAAAGCTTGGCCTAGCTGACGCAACGACATGCCACATTTGTTTGTTTTTGGTTCTGGAGAGAGCTTTTTTTTTTTAAAGGTGATTCCCCTGACTAGAATTGAGTGATCACTGCATCTCTAGTCTGTGTCGCTTTTGCATATGGTATATCATTCATAAGTTTATTCTATCTCACTTTCACCTAAACCTGCATTTTTTAAATTTAAAAAATCCATATGAAAATTCAGATCTAAAAATGTACATAAATATTTTTACAGACGAATGTAACGTATATATGTATTCAAATAATATTTTGTCTCAAAAGTATGCATTTTCCAGGGCTGCAGTCTTGTGCAGGAGTGCAATCCCGGAAGATGACGCCCTGTTTTTTCATCGCAATATGTTGCAGGGAACGTTGTTTGTATTCTTGTTGGGGGTGGGGGTGTTGGCCGGTCATGAATTGAAGCAGCATAAGATATGACACAGGTGTGCTCCTTCTCTGTGCTGCCTGCAACCATGTCCTATTTCAGTCACTCCACTGGTCTTCACTAGTGGAACAGCTCTGCCAGCAGAGCATTCTGCCGGCATATCTGAGGCATCAGCATATTCAGTGTCCCACCAGCATAGCAGGGCTTCCTGAGCCTCTTGGACTTACCGATCATAAGGTCAACAGTTTGAATCTGCATGATGGGGTGAGCTCCCATTGCTTTGTCCCAGCTTCTGCCAACTTAGCAGTTCGAAAACAAACCAGTGTCAGTAGATAAATAGGTACTGCTGCGGTGGGAAGGTAAATGGCATTTCCATGCACTCTGGCGTCTGCCATGTGTCGCGTTGCATCAGAAGCAGTTTAGTCATGCTAGCCATATGACCCGGAAAGCTGTCTGTGGACAAATGCCGGCTCCCTCAGCCTGAAAGCAGAGATGAGCACTGCAACCCATAGTCAAATTCGACTGGACTTAACTGTCCAGGGGTCCTTTACCCATCATCAGATGGATCTTCTGTATAGGATCGAAGCTTTAATATATAATATCGCTCTCACACAAACACACGTGTCTTAACTGTTTTTCTTTAGTTTAAGGAATAATTTCAGTGCCAGGGCTTTCCCCCCACTGCGCATTAGGCATTATCTCCCCAAGGGGGGCTTCTTTCAAAACTGTTGGGGTGGGTGGGTGATCCTACTGAACAAACCAAGGATGAGTCTTTTACTGAGTCTCCAGACTCCTGCTCAAAACTAAATGCTAAATGGTCCCCTGAAGGTTTGCTTTAAACACCCTGTTGGTTTACCCCTACGGTAACTTTGCAGAGATCTTGCTAGAGATGAAAGGGTGGAGAACAAAATGTGTCCAGTGTAGCTTTTCATAGGCAGCCTGAACTGATCAACCGACTAGCCTGTCTGCGAAGCAGCTCACGTGGTGCTCAAGGATGTTGTTAATTAACTGTACTTGGCTCTGCTGCTTCTTATTGCTGGTGCAAACTGATGTTATCAAGTCCACCAAATCCCTGTGCTACTTTTAAAGAAGGATATGGCCTAGGTCAGGCATCCCCAAACTGCGGCCCTCCAGATGTTTTGGCCTACAACTCCCATGATCCCTAGCTAACAGGACCAGTGGTCGGGGAAGATGAGGATTGTAATCCAAAACATCTGGAGGGCCGAAGTTTGGGGATGCCTGGTCTAGGTATTCATTGACCAGGACCACCACTCTTACATGCTGCCAGTTAAAGGACCAGTGGCTTCTTCTGCAGCTGTTGACATCTTCTAGAGACCATGTGGTTTCGAGCTGTGCAGATATCTCCTTATGGTTCTCTCAAACTTCTGAGAAGCCCATGGACCAATGGCCAGAGTGCCAGACGTGTCTCCTCCACCTGCTATCCTAAACACACTTACCTGGGAGCAAGTCTAGGCTGGATATGAACCGCCCTCCAGGTGCTGCCAGATAGGCTTCAGACGGCCTGGCAGGGAAGCATCCCAGGAAGGCAGATGGGCTTGCACAGGCTAGGCCTCCCCTCCAAGTCATGCCACATGGCACATAGTGCTGCGGAGCCAGTGGGAAATGAAGCTGGGTAGGGTGGAGCCGAGCCGGCTGAGCCACCTCCCCACTAGCCATAGAGAAGGTGGAGAGGGATGGTCCAGCAGCAGCAGGAGGAAGGCTGAGCCAAAATAAGTAGCAAGATTTGCAAACAGTTTCATTTGCATTGAAAGGTACCCTGGACTTTTAGTTTGTGTGTTTTTTCTTCCAGGGATCACTTTGAAAGAGAGTGAAGCTTTCACTCTTTGAGTGAGCTCCACTCAGAGACCATTGGTTTCCCTCCTAACCATGTTTTCCCCAGTAGCATTGTCACACATCCTAATTTGATAGGCTACATAGTGCCATGCACTATATTAAAAACCCAACAACACATGAGGGGATTTTTCTCAAGGAAATTGCAAAACAACCAAGCAGTTTTTGAAATGAGCCAAATGGAGTTTGTTCATCATTTGCTGAAAGTAGATCTATGTTTATATATACTGTACATAAAATCTTGTAAATGGATGCACATTTTTCACAGTGTATCATAGCACAATATTGACAATATCCCGAGTCTCTGACTAGAATTCCCCCTTCCTTGAATCCATCATCATAAAATGCTTCACCCTTTGAGCAAAATCTGAGCTCCTGAAAGCTCTACTTACAATTATTGCTTCGTTGCACTTTCAGTCAGATGCAGATTCCGAAAATATCTATATGTTAAATGGTGATAAATGAAGCCGACTTTCTACTATTTATGTGCCTCAGAATCAGGACTTCAAAGTACGTGTCTGATACATGAGAAAAATGGTGACGTTCTGCTCATCTTCCATTAATATATTTTAAAATAATGAAAATGTAGTATTTTACAACGTGATCCGCAGTGTGTGGGCCTCATTATAAGCTGCGGAGCTGTTAACTATTTTAAGGATCAGGAGCCGATTTCACAGAGATCATAATCTCAACCAAGAATTGTTAAGTGGGATAAGATAAAAATGGATTATTCTACAGTTTTAGAAAATAGGACTTAACTACTCTTTTCAAATACCCATTTCTTTTGAGAAAAACTGAACCTATTTTCAAAATGGAAACCAACTATAGGAAGCTAATACTGAAATGCAAGGTTGCCATTTCAGGTTGTAAAAAGGAGACAAGGAACGTTCATAGACACTGAAAGACTTTACCATGGATTATCTTCAAGATATGCATATTCACTTGGAGGTTAAGTGCCAGGTAGCTGTGCACTGGATTGCCACTGGTCCAAGCAACCCTAGCCCAGGGACTGAGAGCACTAGGAGTTGTGGTTCTACCACTGCATTCTAACCCTAAGCAACTCTTGCAAGCCAGGGCAAATGTGGAGAGATAGATTTGTTTCCCCCCCGTGCTATGCCAAGACAGGGACAGGCCTCTCAGGAGACTAATGTACCTTTGGAGATCCAATGCAGCCCAAACCACTGGTCCCATTGCCCTTGTTGCTGAGAGCCAGTGTGGTGTAGTGGTTAAGAGCAGTAGACTCGTAATCTGGGGAACCGGGTTCGCGTCTCCGCTCCTCCACATGCAGCTGCTGGGTGACCTTGGGCTAGTCACACTTCTCTGAAGTCTCTCAGCCCCACCCACCTCACAGGGTGTCTGTTGTGGGGGAGGAAGGGAAAGGAGAATGTTAGCCGCTTTGAGACTCCTTCGGGTAGTGATAAAGCGGGATATCAAATCCAAACTCTTCTCTTCTTGTTGTTGTTGTTGTTTAGTCGTTTAGTCGTGTCCGACTCTTCGTGACCCCATGGACCAGAGCACGCCAGGCACTCCTGTCTTCCACTGTCTCCTGCAGTTTGGTCAAACATGTTGGTAGCTTTGAGAACACTGTCCAACCATCTTGTCCTCTATCGTCCCCTTCTCCTAGTGCCCTCAATCTTTCCGAACATCAGGGTCTTTTCCATGGAGTCTTCTCTTCTCATAAGGTGGCCAAAGTATTGGAGCCTCAGCTTCAGGATCTGTCCTTCCAGTGAGCACTCAGGGCTGATTTCTTTCAGAATGGATAGGCTTGATCTTCTTGCAGTCCGTGGGACTCTCAAGAGTCTCCTCCAGCCCCATAATTCAAAAGCATCAATTCTTCGGTGATCAGCCTTCTTTATGGTCCAGCTCTCACTTCCATACATCACTACTGGGAAAACCATAGCTTTAACTATGCGGACTTTGTCGGCAAGGTGATGTCTCTGCTTTTTAAGATGCTGTCTAGGTTTGTCATTGCTTTTCTCCCAAGAAGCAGGCATCTTTTAATTTCGTGACTGTTGTCACCATCTGCAGTTATCATGGAGCCCAAGAAAATAAAATCTCTCACTGCCTCCATTTCTTCCCCTTCTATTCGCCAGGAGGTGATGGGACTAGTGGCCAGTGGCTATCATCTTAGTTTTTTTGATGTTGAGCTTCAGACCATATTTTGTGCTCTCCTCTTTCACCCTCATTAAAAGGTTCTTTAATTCCTCCTCATTTTCTGCCATCAAAGTTGTGTCATCTGCATATCTGAGGTTGTTGTTGTCTACTCCACACAATTGAAATGGACAGGGTGTCTGTGTTAGGACTCTGTTCTTAATTGCAAAAAAAAGAAAGAAAAAAGAATGCCCTTTAAAAGCATTTGTTGTGATTACTTTTTTATCCCTCAAAGTAACCAGAGACAGAAGTGATTCTGTGTACTCACGCAGGGAAGAAAAAGAGACGAGAAAAGCAGTGCTCCCCCACCTCTAAAGCCTCCTTAAATGGCACACCATCTTTTCCCATTACCTTGCTAGAGTTCACACATAAAGCCCCTTTCAGTTTTATTGGCGGCTCTGGAACATATTTAGAATGTGTTTCACATTTCCTGCACTCCACAATTCAATCAGCTCCTCTTTTTGCAGTTCTTTTTAAGTGACACAGACTGTTTTATTTAGACATGCTTTTATCTGCATGCTATTATTACAATATATAAAACTCCATCTACACTTCTCCCCAAAACCTCAAACAAACCATTCTCAGACCTATATATATATATAAAGCTTCATTGTTTATGGGCACAATGAGATATCGGAGGAGAAAGTTTAGGTTTTCGTGACCAGCCTTATACATTGGCTTTGAAAACTAGGAAAAATAACTTGTGCAAGGAGGGAAGACACAACCGAGAATATATAAAATCAGGTGTGCTTTTTGCATAGATGTTGATGAGCCCTTCAAAACTTTTGGCTGATTCAATTTCCTGTCAAGGTTTAAGGCCTAGTTGACCGCTGCAATGACTCAACAGTCTGGGTATTTTAAAGGTAATATTGACATGTTTTGATCCTGATTCCAGGTCAGTGAAAACACATCTAGAAATAAATCTGGAACTCAATACACATGTTCCAGTTTTATTTGTAATAACCCCATGAGCTTAGTCCTTCTCAACTGATGTTTACAAGCAAACCTATTTATAATAGTTGCACAGTAGTAGCTGGTGCCACACAGGCTAGGGGAGATGGCTCCAACCCAGCACCAGGAAGTTCAACTTGGCCATGAGCTGATCGTTTGCTCTTAAGAAGCACTAAGACCTCTATTGCCAGATGGCTCAACTGTGTTCAAGGTATTTGCCCCCACCCCCAATCATTCTCACCTGTGGTTATCTTATAAGACAGGACTAGAAATGCCTATGCATCATATAATGTATGTTTTCATAAGGAGACAGCCACTCCATAAGTGCAGGACAAGTATTTGCTGCAAATTCCCAAACAGGCCTCTTCCCTCCCTTGGGTGGATATGCAGAGCTGAATTCCACTGCCTTGCGGTTTGGCTATTGGCTTTGGTCACAAGCACACCATATATATCTAAATCACTCATTTAGGATTTTAACAGTCATGGCTTCCCCCCCAAAATCCTGAGAACCAGGGCTTTTTTTTCAGCCAGAACTTGCCAGAAATAAGTTCCAGCCCCTCTCAGGTGGGCGCCGTTGCTATTAGGAGAGAACAAGGGAGGCATTCATGGTGAGTTCCAGCACCTCTTTTTCTAGAAAAATAGCACTGCTGAGAACTGTACTTCGTCAGTTGGGAATTATAGCTCTGTCAGGGGTTTACTAATAACTCTCAGCATCCTTAACAAACCACAGCATCAAGGATTCTTGGGGCAGGGGGAGTCATGACTGCTAAAGTGGCGCAAGAGTGCTTTAAATGTGTTGTGTGGATGCACCCTTAGTCTTGCTAAGCACCCTGACACAGAGAAGTGTTACAACTTGGTTATGTGGCCCTATCACCTCCTATTCATTCACGATGCGAAAAGGACACCACCAGACAGGGTGGTTTCTTTTGTTTTAGATTGGGGTGAGGAACATGTGGGCCTCCAGTTTTTGTTTGTCTACAAAGGAAAGCTTCAGCCTGGCACCTAAAACCCGACAAAGATGGCGCCAGGCAAACCTCCCTGAGGACAACATTCCATAAATGGGGAGCCACTATTGAAAAGTCACATGGAAAGCTGAGGTCCAACAACATCTAAAGGGCCACAGGCTCTTTATGTCTTGTCAATATTACCTCCTGACATGAGGAATATTGTAACTATTACCCTTGGCTATGGAAGTTTCAGGGCCCTGCTGTGGTGTAATGGGTATATTTTTGGACATGAAATGGGTATATTTTTTTGGAAAGGCTTGGGTTCAAATACCTTTGGGGTGCTTCGTGACAAGTGATTCAGAAATGACATAAATAATAATAATAAAAATGTATCCCCTTCTATGATGCTCATGTGGTGGCCCTGAACCATAGCTGCCAAGTTTCCTCTATTCCCCGGGAAACCCCCATTTTCCCAGCCGTTTCCCACTGGCAGCCCGGATTTTTAAAAAAACCCCGTAAATCCCCCAGATTCTTACCGGCCAGGGGAGGCTCCTTCTGTGCATGTCTGGAGTCTCTAGACATGCGCAGAAGCGATTTCTGGGGTTGCGGCCATTTTGGAAATGGGCAGAGCATGCGTAGAAGCGACGTCTGGTGCTGCTCTGCCCAGTTCCAAAATGGCTGCAGCTCAACTTCCGGCGCTGCGGCCATTTTGGAAATGGGCAGAGCATGCGTAGAAGCGACTTCTGGTGCTGCTCTGCCCAGTTCCAAAATGGCCGCAGCTCAACTTCCGGTGCCGCGCCGCTGCTGATCCCGGATTTTTCAATCTGGGAGTTGGCACCTATACCCTGAACAAGCAGCTCATTCTACCCTACCTTGTGGGATTGTTGGCTGTGAAAAGGTTATTTCCCATGACGGCCCATCCTTGAGTTTTATGTGGGATGGTGGGGTGTAAATGTGATAGGCAGATAAATTTAACATCACTCTGGAGAAGAAATCTCAGAGTGTGCTTCTGTTGCCTAAACTGACACTTGTCTAATTATTACGCACATTTTTGCAATTTCAAAACATCATCATGCAAGTCTGTACATATAAATTTTAAACACGTCTTGACAGTCCCCGTGGCTCATTCATAAATCCATGTCTCAGTAGCTCATGTAGGCAAATTTGAAAGAACAACAGGAGGAATAAACTGTAATGTCTTATTAAAGGGCACATTCAATTTAATAAGGAAGCTACATTGCAAGCAAATGCTAACCATATATTTCATTCTCATTCATTGTAGGATTTTAGTATTCAATTGAGTTTCACACTATACCAGGAGGAAAAGAGGGAAAGGATTGCAACTCAAGGCTGGCAACTGTTGCCCAGATTGCTAAGCATAGAAATTGACCATTAGGCAAAGCAAGCTATGGGTAAATATGATACGGTGTGATCCTGTGCATTCAGAAGTAACACCCACTGTTGTTCATTGTGGCTTACTGCCAGATGACTGTGCATAGAATTACACTGCTCAGTTGTGAGCCTTATTCATGCTTACTTGACCACTGAAGTCAGTGGGACTGCCAGGGAGGGAAGGCAGGCATGAGGTATCAATATCACAGAACAACTTTGCAAAACAATCTTCAGAATTAGGGAATACATAAATAGAAGTTACTGCACACATTTTAGGATCTGGCTGCAGGATCAATTCCACCAATGTAAGCTACTTTCCCACTCTCCCAAGGGAGATTGTTAAGAATGTAATGTGTGTGATATGCAGTGTATGCCTGTCTACTCAGAAGTATGTTCCACTGAATTCATTGGAACTTCCTTACAGGTAAATGAGCCTAGGCTACAATACTGTGCACACTTATTTGGGAGGTAGGCCCCCACTGAACTCACTGGGACTTACTTCTGAATAGATGCTCAGTTGATGCTCAGTTTTTGCAGAAAATATATATGATAGATTTTATATAATTCTGCTTCAGCATTGTTAAAATATAGTGGATCATACTCACCTAAGGTTTACACAGAACAGATCCACCCAAATTAATTTGTTAGCTCCATCAATTTCAATGGGTCTACCCTTGAGTAAATCTTAGGTGAAAGAGGGGCAGGCAGTGACATTTGCACTTGCTCAGTTTGCTGTCCAGGTGTCATTGACGGGCAACTTCAAGGCCCCTTAACTGCTCTTTAAGTCAGATTTGGATCTGGCAGCCTTTTGTGTTCAGAATCCCCTGAAATCTGTAGAAAGCTGCCCTCTTTTCAAGTAGGACCTATGCCCCCCATGTTAGGATCTCTTACTTTTGAGTAGGACCCTGGCAGAGACACATTCCCAACTGGCATGTTCTCTCCCTCCCTCCTGGCCGATTGTTCGGGAGCTCCAAAAGCTTTCTCCAGGCTGAACATCACAGCGACTGATGCCAACTGACATCAGCACACTCAGGGATCGGCAGAGTTTGCCCAACTGCGTAACAGAACTCAGTGGCTAATCTACATTTATTTACATATAAACACACACAGAGCACTGCAACATGGCTCCCTCTCTCTCTAGCATCAGACAGCAAAGAGAATGAACAAAGGACACTTCGCGGAACACAGTAACACAAACATCCTGTCTTCGTCACTTCCCACTGTGTGGAGTCAAAACATACACAGTCATGTGATAGACAACAATCCCATGAATGCAAACACGGGGAATGAATCTCTAAGACCCCATCCTTGGGCCACTTTATTTGCTTCTGATGTTATTCTTAGCTCTAACATGGGGCTGCTGCCTGATAGCAAATGAACTTGTGCATACCACAGAGAGTAACTTTACTTGATGGAATCACGTCAGGGTGAAATAATGGCAGCCTGCTGTGCTCGAAACAAAGGTAATTGTCATTGCGCCAACCTGTAATTGAAACAAAGTGTAGTTTTAAAAGGAGGAGGAAATTTGTCAATTCAGTACTGAGGTTTAGGGAACTTCAGCACAGCGTCTTGGAATAAAAGAAAGACAGAGTCATAAAAGGTATAAATGTAATTTTAAGAAAAACCTCAAACCCCAGAAACAACTGAAAGCAGGATTGCCATAAATGTAAATAAAGGCTTTACTAACTGATGAACTGTGGCACCCAGTAAATAATAAATTATTCGGAAATCAGTCATAAACGAAAGCACTAGAAATTTAAAGAAGGCTTTGTGCATTGCCTTTGCTTAGGATCCAATAAGTTTAGCAATTCTTGGGCAACCAAAAGTCGCTGATAGCTATCTCCCTGCCTATTGTGATTATTTATAGTGCCTTTGGAAAGTGCTCAAAGTGCTTCATAGCTTCTATCTTGTTCACCCTCACAATTTCCCTCTGATCTTTATTATTTCTAATATACAGCTGTGGAGCAGCTCAAGGTCACCAAGAAAAATCATGAGTGAGCTGGGATTTAAACCCCCCCCCTTGGTCCAAGTGTAACATCATACAATCATAGTGCTCACATTTGCAACTGCAAAGTATCAAAATGGTGCCTTAGAGAACAGAGTCATCCTGCACCAAATGAACTTTTTAATACTCTTGCAACTCTTGTGTAATTTAAATCAGCTACTACTCTGGGTGCATTCTTCATGCTGAGTGTCCTCTAAGGGCCTTGCTAAGCTTTAGACAGTTTGGCACCTGGAGTGAAAATTTAAAATGATGCCACATCTCCCATCCAGGGCCTTCAGTGCCTCCAAAAACGGGGGATGCAACTAATGGCCATATCATACATAACTTGTATTGGCTGCAGAGCAACTTTACAGATATGTAAAGTGTGTTTTAGGCATTCTGGAATAGGGTTACACACACACACACACACACACACACACACACACACACACATCACAGAGTGACATCGGTGTCCTGTATTTCCTCCAAAGAACTCCGGTTGGCATACATGTTTGTCCTCCTTCCCCTTTTATCCTGGAAAGCAATCACTGTGTAAATTGTGGGCTTACGGTAGCTTTCTATTATTCCATGATGTCCTGGCTCCAGCCCCTGTGTTGCACTGTTTTGGTGGCCCTTCCTTCCCCATTGATTGTATGCAATTAGTTGGGAAGAGTCGTACATCAACGGCAGATCATCTGCTTTGCACACAGAAAGCTGCAGATTCAGTCCCCACCATTGAGGTAGGGCTCAGAAAGACTTCTGTTTGAAAACTGCCAATTACCGGTAGTGTTGACAAGTACTGAGCTAGATGGACCAATGGTCTGATATAGTATAAGGCAGCTTCCTAGATCAGGAGGTCCAGCTCAATGCTTCCTATGTTTCTGTCTGTCTGTCTGTCTGTCTGTCTGTCTGTCTGTCTGTCTGTCTGTGGTTGTTGTTTAGTCATTCAGTCGTGTCCGACTCTTCATGACCCCATGGACCAGAGCACGCCAGGCACTTCTGTCTTCCACTGCCTCCCGCAGCTTGGTCAAACTCATGTTCGTAGCTTCGAGAATACTGTCCAACCATCACATCCTCTGTTGTCCCCTTCTCCTAGTGCCCTCAATCTTTCCCAACGTCAGGGTCTTTTCCAGGGAGTCTTCTTTTCTCATAAGAGAAGTATTGGAGCCTCAGCTTCAGGATCTGTCCTTCCAGTGAGCACTCAGGGCTGATTTCCTTAAGAATGGATAGGTTTGATCTTCTTGCAGTCCATGCAGCGGGACACCGTGACGGAAACCAGAGCACACGGAAATGCTGTTTACCTTCCTACCACAGTGGTACCTATTTATCTACTTGCACTGGTGTGCTTTTGAACTGCTAGGTTGCTAGGAGCTGGGACAAAGCAACGGGAGTTCACCCCGTCACCGACCTTCTGATCGGCAAGCCCAAGAGGCTCAGTGGTTTAGGCATTCTGGAATAGGGTTTTCATGAATACCTTCTTGGACATTATGTTTTGTAAGTCAACAGAATTTAAATGAAGGATCTCACTCTGTGTGAGTGTCTCTACATGAGTGTCTAAGCCTTTATGAGAGCTGTCAGGGTCTCTACTTTCAAAAGCTTTTCATCGAGAACACAAGGACAGGAAATATAATGTTTTAAAAATAGAATCAATTATTCTCAGGTGCCTATAATTTGTGCCAGGTGTCATATTTTGTGCTCCACAGGTGTGGAAAGCACACGCGAGTGCAGAAAAAGCACCCTTAAGATTTTCTACAATATAAATTTTTATACACACTGAGCATGCCAGTGGCATTGTAATTGTCCTTAGAGCTTTCCTGTGTGGGAAGAAATAGTTCTATCTTTTAGATTACAAGGGCCCTGCACTCAAAGATAAGTAGCTGACATAGTGTTTTTCAGATCACAGTCCCAGTTTCTTCTTAAAAATAAATAAATAAATGTCTGACTGAAGTTCAGGCACACATAAAGATGAAAGATCGTGATTTGGGGCAAAACTGTTTCCAAAATCCTGCCAATGTGTCATTTATGGCTTCCCCTCGAACCAGGGGTGCTACCTCCTAGGGGCCAAACCCATTTGTACCCCCCAATTTTGGGGGGGTTGGGGGTCTCTCCCATGTCTAAAAAGGGTGAAGGCAAAGCATGGAGGCATGGCTGCAGTGGCCGGCTCCTCCTCCTGCTGCTGTTGCTGCCATGAAGGGTAAGGAGGGAGGAAGAAGTGCTGGTGGCCATTGAAGCCACAAGGCCTCCATGTTCAGCTCTACCCCTGACATCATGAGTGGCTCCCCGCCATCGTCCTTGCAAGCTGGCACCTCTGCCCAGAACTCTGCATCAGTTCCAATGCACTCAATGCATTCCTGCATTAGAAGAAGGCCCATTTTACATGCATTCTTATATATTCCGTGTTTGTGGTTGGGAGATTAACATATGGTTCTTTTAGTACAAGGGTGAGGAATCCATATATTATTGGACTCCAGCCCCCACCAGCCCCAGGCAACAGCCAATGGTCAGGGTTGATAGGGGTTATGGTCTCACAATAGTTAGAGGCTACAGGTAGTCCACCTCTGTTTCAGCAACTGATTGCTTCATTTTCTTCTATTTAGAAGGCCTTAGCAGTGAAATCATATGTATGCTTACTTGGGAGTGACTAATGAAGCTACTATCTAGGTAGTGGGGAGGGTTCTTCTTGTCATTTTATTCTGCGCAACACTGTTTAGAAGGGTATCAACAAACAGGAACATTTTCAAAATAGGGGACTCAGCTACATTAGTAAAAAAAAAAACCACAAGAAAACGTTTTGAATGCATTATAAACATCCAACACCAGATGGCGCCAGAGAGAAAAGAAATTCTATGTGATTTTTACATAGTGGAGTTTCCCCCCCTTTTGTTATAACAATTTAATTTCTGACTTATTTATAGGGGGGGGGTTCTGTGTGTAGATCCACCCAGGGTAAAGAAGGATAGTGAGGGGCCTGGAGACAAAGCGTAAAATTATGCATGGTGTAGAGAAAGTGACAGAGAAAGGTTTTTCTTTCTTTCTCTCATAGAATGGACATCCATTGAAGATTCAGAAAACTACTTATTCACACAGCATATAGTTAAACTGAGGGATTCGCTCCCACAGTGAGGGCAGTGAGGGCCACCAATTTGGGTGGCTTTGAAAGATTAGGCAAATTCATGAAGGATAGGACTATCAGGGACTGCCTGAGGTGATAGTGCAAGTGCCAGCTCAGCAGGAATCAGGTGACCGAAGGGTTAATTTCTGCGCCCATTAAAACTTCTTGAGTGGCTCTTGAGTTTGCAGACCAGATCTGGCAATGTAATTAATTCCAGGTTTTCAAAAGAAACACTTTCATGAATTTGGTTTGTTTTCCTTGGTGTATGTGCTACAACATTTCAGGAAGCAGAAGGTGAATCTATTCTTAATTAGCTGGGTATAGTTTTTTTTCTTCTCTCTCTCCAAGAGCCCGTTTTCATCAACACCAACAACAGCTGGATATGAATTTATAATTTATTTTGGGCCCTGCATGTAAGTAAATATGATTGTACTGTCCTCGGCATAAAAGTGAGAACATATGTTTGTAAATTTCCCTCAAATTGACTTTAATTCCTGCTGTATATTTCATAATATTACTCCTAATTTGCTTCTTGAGTTTAGGAAGGCTGTGATAATTTTGATCATAGCTTAATGGCTGCAAAGACAGGAAAGAGTTTATGAGATTGCAGCCTAATTTGAGGGAACTCATTGCTACAATACGAGGTCACGGCCACTTTCTAAAAAGGTCTTAGAAAATCATCTATCAAATTCATGGAAATTAAATGGATCATCCAGGTTGAAAGACAGATTCATGGTTTGGTCTCCAGCCAAAAAGGTGTACAAAATGCATCTGTTATAGGATATTTTGCTTTAAAAATGCACGTTAGTAGAAAATAACCTAGAAAATTGCATTAGAATGTATTAGGGATGTTTGTTTGCGTGTTCAGACCCAGAAACCTCTCCCCTAAATAAATTCACACATGACTCAAATTTTAGTTTTGGTTTTTGGCAGAATTTAGGTCACAACTTTATTGATTACAGAAAAGTGAGTGGTTGCATAGGCTCTGGTTCGACTAGCTCCTGGCACCGTGGCAGGTAGCGCTGACCCAGGGCTCTACCGGAGCCTATCCGCAACCTTACAAGTTGTGACAATTTGCTACGTTGCAGGCGAAACCCAAATGGCACCAGCCAATCAGCCAAGTGGGGAAAATTCCTGCCGTGTCCTTGTCCCAATGACACGTGACACATGACGGCATAGCAAGGTCATGCGCAACAAGCCCAAAAGTGGGGAGAGGTGGGCGAGTGTTCCGAATGCATGCACCGAAAGAGGAAGCTCTGGGTCATGTGCATGGGCAAATATTAGTCCCTCGATCTGTTTGGACGGTGCCCCATTGGCCAGATTGAACCCAACATCGGGGGACCTACCAAACGGGTGTTGTGGCTAACCACCCACAACACAGGAGGTCGGTTTCCAGGTCTCACCGCAACACTTTTTTGAGGGAGGACCCGGTTTGTAAAAATATCTGTGGCAGGCAAAATTTCCAGGCATTAAATTAGGAGAAATGTGCTATAAAATGCTGATGGGCTTTCATGAGAATTTTTTGCTTTAATGCAAAGTGATATAAAAATGAGGGCCAAACTGAACTTAAGATTTGGAAAATGAGAAACTGAGAGAAACTGAAATTGCCACATTCACCCACCTGCACTCTCAGGTAATTATGAAGTTCCCTACACAATTCCAACCAAAGGCAGGCTTGAATGTTTTCAAGATCCAACTTCAGATCCCTCTGATGAGCTAAGGAGTAATCTGTTCGGAAGCTATTTACTATGCTTGTGTTTCTTCTCTTTGTGATGCATTTTATAATTAAAAACAACCCTACATTTTTAAAAATATGCCTCCTATCTTGAGCCCTCACACAAGCAGGATGCAAATTTAAATAAAGCATCAGAATGAAGGACAAAATGGCAGTTTTTTTTTTACTAGTGTATGGCCTTAGAGGAGCTTGCTTGGGTCGTTTGTCTTCTGCACCGTTTGTTTTACCTTGTTGTCCCTGCATACATTTAAATTATTAACTTAAGCAGGTGTGCAGTGGTCTGTTTTTCCTTCCGTGAGAAGTAGCCATCCTGAGGATAAATGATTAAGGTGGAAACCAAATCGCCTCTGCTGCCTTGATGGCAGGAGAAGCAAAACGCGTTCCTTCTTTTCCCCTTCAGCTAGGAGGGAAGGATGTAATGCACCCGTTGGCACACAAGTAAAATAAATAGATGAAATTATAGAATCAGATCACTTACCTTCACTCATCTTTGCTTCCCAATGGTAGCTACAAAGCAAAGGAAAATATATATTCCTCGCTCGGCTTTGATTTGTGAAAGTTACAAATGAATGATATGTAGTTAAAGGGCACAGACTATTGTTCACATAATCCACAGTAGTGGATATTTTAATAAACCAGCAGACCTCAGAAGTTTACCTGAAAGGGGGAAAAAAAGACTTAGAACTTGACATTCATGGTGACTTACATTTTTGGACTTGAACTATGGTACTTCTATAAATAATCATTTCTTTCTTTCCCCACCAAGTGTTGCTTACCACCTTATCGTAGTTTTTCCTTCCTTTAAATATACTGTACTGTTTTTATACTGCACAGCATCCCCCATTGTGGCACCTTTTGCTCTCACTTGCCATCATAAAGCCATTACTATTATACCAAGCTCTTTTGGAATTCAGCATCAAAATAGAAGGGCATCAAAGACCAATCATATCTTTATGTTTTGTAAGTGGTTTTCTGAAAACGAATCCATAATGCTCTTGACAGCGTTGCTTGCAGGAGCACTTTGGAAGAAGTCAGCAAAAGTTCCTTTGCCTTGCGATAAAGGTGCAGTTTTTGCTTTGATTCAAAAGGCCGTTTCATAAGCAATGGGGTTGCCACTAATAACGGCTTCTGCATGATTCCCATACAGCTTTGTGAGTATCTGGGCAACCTTCTTGCATAGGTTGGCTGGACAGACTGCTAACTAGCTAGGTATAAGTAGCAAACTACCACGGCCTGTCAGGCAAGGAATGCCCAGAGTGAGGAGTTCACTCTTTTTTTTTTGTCAAAAGGACACTTACAAGTTAGGAAAAGGCATTTCTGTCAGTTCCATGTCTCTCAGCTACTCCTAGGTGTGCATCTGATGAGGCAGTTGCTGCAACAGGGAGGCCCAGCCCCTGACCTCAGCTTATGTATCTCCCCTATCTGAGCTGTGTACAAGCAGCCAAAGACTCTGCCTGTGTGTAACTTGTTTCTGCTCCTTCTCCTGGTCAATCTTCTCCTGGTCCTGGGAGACAGGGGAGCAGGAGAGGAGGGAGCTGGAGGAAGAGAGGTGTAGAAGTGCTTGACCCTGCACCAGGCTCACCTATCTCTCCCTTCTCCTACACCTGTTATTTGTTCTCCAATCCTGCAGCTTCTCCTGCCTCTGTCTCTCATCTCCCGGCTGTTACAGGTTCCCCCAGATCACTGATCCCTTCATCCAAGTCAAGTCTCGCAACCCCCCTTCTCCCAGTGTCTCCTCATCAGGATCCAGCCACCACTCAGCGTGTTCAGCCAGTCCCTCACAGAATCATGGCTCCAGCCCAGTTTTCACTATAACCTGGTGTTCTCGTAAGATGCTTTGAACTACATTTCTGGGGCTGGTGGGAGTTGCGGTCCAAAGTGTCTGGAGGGCACCAGTTGACAAAGCCTGAGCTAACAAATGTGGGAAATCCATCCATATTTTTCTGAATTGGGGGGGGGGGATATCACATGGCACCAATTTTCTGTGCCAAACAGGATAATACTGTAAAGGTATTTATGGAACGGCAATTGTCTGTCCCAAAGCCCTTCATATTCTTATTCAGAGTGATAATGATTGCAAAAACCAAGACACCCATTCAGGTCGTTCAAGAATCTTTTTGTTCCATTCATTCTCATTATTAATATTTTTCACGATTAAACACTAATTTGTCTAATTATTCATTCATCAATATCACATTCATTTTATTGTTTCATTTGTTGTTGTCATTCCTTTTCTTCATCACTTCCCACTGTGTTCAGTCAGAGACGCTGCTGGTCTGCAGCTGTCTGTAACATCTGTGTTTTCCATCCAATTGGCATGAACTTTCCAGACATTATAACTACCCTCGCCAAGCAAAACCTGAGCTGCCAAAACCTTTGCAGGTAAGAAAAGGGCTCTCTATTTTATAAGCAATTGCAAAAGGGATGTAAACACACTGCCTCATTGCTACCCAGGGCAGCCCTAGAGTTTGTCTTCTTAAGCCACCCTAGTACATAACCAAGTTATGGATGGCACAATCTAGGATCAATTTAGACCAGGCATCCCCAAACTTCGGCCCTCCAGATGTTTTAGACTACAATTCCCGTCATCCCTGGCCACTGGTCCTGTTAGCTAGGGATCATGGGAGTTGTAGGCCAAAACATCTGGAGGGCCGCAGTTTGGGGATACCTAATTTAGACTGAAAGCAACATGTTGAGGATAAGCATGGACAATTCCAGATAGAGAAAATCCATTTTTTTGTGCTACAGATGGTTCAGTGTGTATGTAGCCTCTATTTGCTTTTAAGTGTTATCCCGATATCCTTTGTTTTTAAAAACTCTTTATTAAACCTTTATTTATTAAACAAATTTATTTTAATGCTTTGGGATGCGATCCTTTACATACTTTCCTGGAGTAAACACCATTGAGCACAAAGGGGCTGACTTCTGAATAGACAAGCATAGAATTGCACACTTAACCACCTTTATTGGGGGACAAGCACGGAGCATTACTTAATGGCCTCCACTTGCAAAGTCCTCCAAACCATTAGGTTTGTAAAATAACTTCTTTTTTATATTGGGGTTAATAAAGCATGCCTTGGTAGCTGGGCTATTTTGTAAAATTATGGTTAATCACAGAACATGTGCTTGAAAGAGGAGGTGGGGATGTAATTAACTTTCTTCATTAATTTCAGACTTGCTCAGCCTCAGTAAGCCTGGTCAGTACCATACTTGTGTTAGATATTTTCCCTCGCTATACAGAGATCTTTGTAGCTTTTACTACTTTCCTCTTCTTAACTTCCTCCTGCACAGTCGTCTCCACTTCTACTGAGACAATTCCCACAAAATGCAATGAGGTATGATGCAAACGCAGGGCCGTCTTTAGTATATGCACCACCAGGGTGCAAAGATCCCCCAAATTTAGTTTAGCCGCCCCCAGATTTTTTAGGGGGGGGGGACTCAAAGTTCTTGAGCTTTTGGGGGGAGGGGGTAGCCAAAGTTGTTTACCTTTGGGGGGGAGGAAAATTACTCACCTGTAACAATAACGCAGCAGAAATAACTGCTTTTGTTTCCTGACTCGTCGGGAGTATTTGACGCTACGGAGTAACAGAGCAATGGGGGGTGGGGACAACTTTCACTCCATTGCTTTTCACTGCCATCGATTGAGAGGGACTGGTATACAGTAGGTATACCTTTGGCGCACCCCAGAATAAATTTGGTGCCCCCCAGAATCCGGCGCCCGGGTGCACCGCACCCCTTACACCCTGGGTAAAGACGGCCCCGTGGAAATGCTCGAAAATGCTTTGATACATATATTTGGAGTGGAAGAGTTAACAGGCGAGCCAGTTAGATTAAACAGTGGAATATAGAGTAAATGGTAGGTAAATTGCATGAGTAGATTAGGGTAAGCCAGCATTGTGTCCTCCACCTGCGGTTGGACTCCAGCTCCCATCAGTCTCAACAAGCATGGCCAATAGTCAGAGGATTATGGGAGCTGGAGTCCAACATGATATTGAGGGCTTCAATTGACTACCCCAGGAGCAGATAGATGAACTAGAAAATACATGCAGCAAAAACGATGTGAAGTGTTTTGTCTGGATCGTAATTTTAATGTCTCATTGATTTTAGTGGTAGCCTTGCAATTATGGGCTTTGTGCTTTATTTGTGTTAGCATGTTTTTTAGATGTTTTTAATTGTTCATACATATTTAAATATATTTTTGTTTTATTTTTGTTTTTAATGTTTTACCACTTTGGTGTCTGCTGCCTTGGACTTCTTTGAAAGGAAGGGCAGGACAGATATTCTGAGGAGGAGAAGGAGGAGGATTTTTCACGCTCCAGTGGAAATCAATGGGACTTTGAGGTGTTGATTTTGGCTTCATCATGCCCTTAATCTTACAGATTATTCCAGAAATGATTCAGAGGAAACAACGATGCTTGTGCTCATAAGAACATCAGAATAGCCTTGCTGGATCAGCTCAGTGGTTCATCTAGTCTAGCTTAATACTTTCCCTTAGCTTCTTTCTTCACGGAAACTGCTAACTTTGCATGCAATAAATATGCAAGTAAGCAACACACTAATCCTCTCTCTCTCTCTCTCTCTCTCTCTCTCTCTCCTCTCTCTCTCTCTCTCTGTGTGTGTGCAAGATTGGTCTTTTCTTTCTTCTTGGGCAAAAAAAAAAAAAAATTGGTCCAGAAGCTGCTGCATAGCCTCTAGAGTACGTCTTACCATAGTACACTCCATGTGCAACTGGGAAAATAGCAAGGGAAGGAGACAAATCGGAATAACATCCAATGCAGAGTGGAACCCCTTTGAGAGCTATGGGAGAAGCAGCTTCTCGACAACAAGAAAGTGTCTGTTTTCCATTGTCAGTGTAGGAAGTGGGAGCCTTTGGAGAGAATAAAAGCAATCTGAAAATCCTATGAGATCCTATTCTGTTTTTTTCAAAAAGATGGGAGTTAGGTACCCAAGCAAACTTGCCTCAGTATGCGTGTGAGACGGTGTATATACGTGCATCACACTGAACTCGGAAGTGACCTAGAAACATAATAAAGATGTCACTGAAACATCACTAAAAGGGTGAAACAAGGGTGGAGCAGGGGACAGTTTGGGGTGTTCGCAGGCTTTTTCAATGGGTTTCAGTTATACGCAATTTCACTGACATGTTAGGAAATGTTGCATCTAAGTACTTAGAGTTTGTCAGCTGCTATAACAGCACAATATCCCAAACCATGATGATACATACATAATTTGTGGAATCAAGGTCGTTTTGTTCTTCTCTTCAGCATGTGTCTGGAAGTGTTACCTCACGTTCAGCGAGCTGAAACCCTTATTA
This sequence comes from Zootoca vivipara, assembly GCF_963506605.1. Taxonomy (NCBI): domain Eukaryota; kingdom Metazoa; phylum Chordata; class Lepidosauria; order Squamata; family Lacertidae; genus Zootoca; species Zootoca vivipara. Next base: position 109,307,109 of record NC_083276.1, read on the forward strand.
TATTTGTCATTAATTGACATGTTATAATGATTGATGGTTTCTTTTACGTTGACTTTAAAATGTAATAACGTTCATGCACTCAAACTGACTTTGCTGTATTGCCGTGTTACGTTTTCAAATGATTCGTTATTGGATTGTTATTGTAATGATGTATTGATCTGCATTTTTGTTCGTTATGAACTGCATATTTATATCCATCCTATTTATATAGGAAAGTGGCATACAAATACTGAACATATTTGTATGGGAAAGCGGCATACAAATTTAAACAAATAATAACAATAACTACCCTGCCCCCATTTTGTGGCGCCATTCCAAATGGCATTCTGGAAACAATGGAGGTGACAGAAACTGCAAAGAGCTCTGGTGAGTCACCTGACCTGAAAACTATGCACCTTTCTGAAAATGTGAAATAGAGGAGAAGGTTTCATGCACCCTAATGTGGGCCTTCATTTTGTAAACTATCAGAAGTTCAGCCCAGCCCTAGTTCAATCAATATCCCCTTTAGATTGGACTGAGAAGTGTGGGGTTGGGAAGAAGAAAGATGACAATTATTCATGTTGTTAAAGATTTCCCCATTAGTCATCTTGTTTTCAAGAGCTGGCCGAACTAGAACTGCGTCACTGAGGGGGCACCTCTGCAAATTGCTGAGGGCAGTAGCTAAGGGCACAGCTTGCTATGGTCAAATGTTTTGCTGAGTTTCTTGTTTTGTAGAAAACTGGAGCTTGGCTGAAGACTGCAAAACCATGCAGAAAGCGGGGTGGGATTAGCTCTGCCAAGATGTGCATTTATTTGCCATTTTCCCTCTGCATACAATAGTCTTGCGAGCGCCTCCACTGAAAAAGTACTCTAGATAAAAACAGGCATAGAGCAGATTAGAAAGGACAATCAAAGGGTGATTATTATTAGTTTATAACTTTATTAAAAATGCATTTGATTTGTATTCTCTTGCAGAGACTCAGTGCTATTTAATTTCTTTCACTGTAGGCTTCCTACTGGCAAGCGGACAGATTAATGACCGGCTTCAGGACTCCCTGCAGTACTGAATTGCATGGTTAGACTAATTATACTAGGCTTCCTCTTGGCTCACAGAAGAGTGACTATTTACTATTATTTTTTTACTATTAAAAGGAATAAAATTACAAAATTGGGATGCTAGTTTAGCTTCCCAGAAATACTGGACATTCCTTTGTGTGTCTGGGAAAGGGCGACAGACCACACAGTTCACTCCCAACCACTTAACATTCTAAATTGTTGGGTTTTGGTTTGTTTTTTTTTAAGAAAAATACCTGCCAATAAAATTAATTAAAAGCAGATTAGAACATTGCAGTTTCAGAAACTTGCTCTGAAAAATTAGGGCAGCCACATTTAAATCCACCATCACATGTCATCCATCAAGGCCTCTTTATATGAAGAAGGATATGGATTATTATTATCATAATAGCTGCATTCTTAATTCTTTTGCCTCACATCTTCTTCTGTAATCTCACTGAACCCTTTGAGCAGAGACAGGCAGTGGCGTAGTAATGGGGGGGGGCGGGGTGCGCCGCTCCAGGCAGCAGGCTGGGCGGGGGAGACCACCTCCGACGGCTGCTGCCGCACGACACAACCGCCGCCATGGAGGAGAAGCCCCGACGCAACCAAGGCTGCCTCACTCCATGGCTTGCTCACGGGGTTTGCCGCGGCACCGCAGTGCATGCCTCCTGTGCGCACATGACGCGCGATGCATGCGGCAATGGACACCCCGCTCCCCGGCGGGGTACCTTCGCATTTGCCACCCTGGGCAGCCAGGTGGCTAGCTACGCCGCTGGAGACAGGTGCATGTCCACACTTACGCAGAAGTCTTGAGGCAACATCTAATGATATCCACGTGCTTGTGGAACAGGAATCCACTTCTTCATTAGGACTTCTGTTTCTCTTCTCTTGCTCCTGGCCCCCATAAGCTCGCAAGATCTCTCTGTAGGGCCCTCTAACCTTGTGGAATAGATGTTGGGGGCATGCAAGGAGCTGCAGTGGGGAGGAAGGAAAGGAAGGAGAAATCCACTCCACTTCCCAGTGGGGAGGAGCTGTGGTGGACCACGTGGGCACCCACTCCTCTCCAGGAGCGGGGGACAAAGTCCCACATCACCTGGAGGTTCCCGGCCACGTCATTTCCAGCCAGCCAATCCGCTGGCTGGGGGGACGTGACTGGGCCCCATTTGAATGGAGGCGCGACCCAGAGAGCTTCCTCTTGACTCGCCTCTTCAATCTCCTGCCCGCCCTCCCTATTTTCAGGTTTCAACATTGACCTTGCTATAGACCTCAATTGGTTGCCATTAAGGGGCCTGGCAGGAATTTTTCCACTTGGCAAATTGGCATGGGCCATTTGGTTTTCACCTACCTCATAGCAATTGCCACAACTTTGTAAGGTTTGGCGGTTAGGCATTGGTTGATCTTATGATGGGGGAGGGGAGGTGTGGCCATCACCTGCCCCTCCAAGCTTAAGGGTATTCCGTTAAAGGAATCTGGGGGTGTGGGTCTTGTCCAAAGCCCGGGGTGGGGCTAGGGCCATCCCACAACCCCGTTGGGAAACCAGGGGCAGCTCGAGTTGGTTTGCATCGACAGGGCTCCCCTTACCGGTGGTTGACCCTTACAGGACTCCCTGCATGAGATATAGCCAGATATAGTCGGGTCATTTCCATTGCTTAAGCCAATACTTCTCACATTCTGTAACCAATAAAGTTGTGGCCTAAATTCGCCCAATAACCATTAACCTAATATCCGTGTCCTTGTGTCTCATTCATCAACGAGGGGGTGGCTTTGGGGACTCGACACACAATCCCTGTTTGACTGCAATGCTACTATTTGTATTGCACAATTCTCGTTTTGTCCTCTTACTGTCATCGCCAAGCTACTGTGGTGTTTCTTAAGCTCCAAACCTCCCAGTTCAGTTGTTCTACTTGGTGATACTCATGAAATGCTATCCTCACCAACAGCCCTTAACTCGATTCTCCAAACAGTAGGCATTTAAAAACTGATCTTTGCAGGAGGAATCTGCAAAGAAGAGCAACACATATAGCTCACCTTTTTCAAAGAAACTTGTTCCTTGCCCTTGAATTTGTTGTTTCTCTGGGAGCAACACCACAAGCTAAATATATTTTCGCATTATTTGGTCTCTTTGTGATGGTTTTCCATCCTCCCTGCTCTTTTTGCCCCCAGTGCCACCAAAGCTTATGCGTGCTCAATGCTAAACTAAAATGAAATAGAATTTTAAAAAATCTACCTTCCGATAACCCAGTTTCTGAGATACAGAAAGCTGGATTTTTTCCACCTGTATAAATTATGCAAATGCAGTAGTTGGTGTTGCATAATTTATTCTGTAATTTTTTTGCAGCTAGTAGCTTTTAAACATTTCCGGAGAATTACATGAATGTTAAGAATTGAGCAGGGAAAAAGAGCACACATACTCTGCAGCTCCAATAGGATCAAACATGGATTTACAGGTTCTGTGTGGTGAGGAGAATTAGGACGAAGCAAATAGGGGAATATAGTGGAAAATGAGGGTAGAGGAAGTAGATTCTCCAGCTTCTGCCCCTCCTGTGGAGCGGAGAGCCTAACTGAGGGCTGAGGGGAGCATGGATAGTTGGGGATGGCTGAGCTGGAAGTGACATGGGGTTAACAGGAGTCAGAAGGGGAGGGTGGAGCCTTATCACCAAGGATGAGGCACCAAGTCCATAGAGATGTGAATGGACTTGCCCACCCATTCTCACAAGTCAGGAGAGTCATGCAAGTAAGCTCTCCATACCACATCTTTAATAGCTTGGCAGAAGAGCATAGACACTTGGGACATTTTTGTTGCTTCTGCTCAGTTCTGAACTTGTTGCTCAGCTCCTGAACTCTTGCTTTCTAGTGCTTTGCCTGCTGCTGAGCCTATCCTGTTACTTGCCTGAATAAAGATCTTTGTCTTAACATGCAAGAGCCTCTGTCATCGTGTTTTGGGCAGGAGTGAGGTATGCACATGAAGACTTTTTTCACTTAACTTCCGTTGTTCAAAGGTTACCTACTGCCTCTTCCCATGTGAACCAACCCAGACATTGTGATTGTCATCTGAGGCTCTTCTATGTGTGCCTCCTTCATGACCAGTCTGCAGGGTGGCAACATGAGAACAGGCCTTTTCTGTGGTGGCTCCCTGCCTGTGGAATGCTCTCCCCAGGGAGGCTTGCCAGGTGCCTTCATTTAGGCACCAGGAAAAACATTCTTCTTCTCCCAGGCCTTAGCCTAATTAAACAATTTATGGTTGGCGTGGAGGGTGTTATTGTTTTAGTTTGTTCCTATGTTATGCCTTTTGTGTTTTTATGTTGTTAACCACCCTGTGATCCTCAGATGAAGGGCAATATAAATGTAATGAGTAGTACAATAATACTAATGATGATAATACTTTTAACTCTAATAGTACAGTGGTACCTTGGTTCTCAAACGCCTTGGTACTCAAACAACTTGGAACCCAAACACTGCAAACCCGGAAGTAAGTGTTCCGGTTTGCGAACTTTTTTTGGAAGCTGAACATGCTCCATTTTGAGTGCCACACTTCTGTTTTGAGTGTTATGCTGAGGTCTGTCTGTTTTTGCTATTTATTTTGCATTTTTGTTTTTTGCGGCTCTTTTTGTTTTGTTTCTGTGACTTTGTGGAACCCAGTTCAGCTACTGATTGATTGATTGTGTGACTGCAGTACTGTACATTGTTTATTGCTTTCATTTTATGGATCAATGGTCTCGTTAGATAATAAAATTCATGTTAAGTTGCTGTTTTAGGGGTTGTTTTTAAAAGTCTGGAACGGATTAATCCATTTTACTTTCTATGGGAAAGCACGCCTTGGTTTTGGGACGCTTTGGTTTTGGAATGGACTTCCAGAACTGATTAAGTTTGAGAACCAAGGTACCACTGTATGCATTGTTATGGATGAAAGTTCCTTTATGATTATGTAGACAGTGCCAAATAAGCAACCAGGTATTTCTGTCTTGTATAAAAATCAAAGTCTTATTCATTGTTCAAATCACACCCAGTTGGCAGCATCCTTGATTCCAAAAGGAAATAAAATACTAAAGCTTTATTTGTTTTGCCTCTAACTGTTCATTTAACTTTTGAATGCCATGCCCATGTGGATTGCTGGCAGGGAACTTGAACGTGCCACTGAAGTACACACAAGGAAACTTTACTAATGAAGACAGCAACTTTCTAACTGAGAGGAAAGAGTGTAAACTTCAAGCTAGCAAGGCAGCAGTTTCATTCACAGACTAGCAGAAGGAATGCTCAGGTAACCTTGGAGACCACCAGCTAGCCCGAAACCTATGCAAAACATGTAGACAAGCTCAGACACACTACTCAGGACTGTCGTTACTCCCAACAGCATGTGAGTTGATCTACATGCTACATTCATATTTGTTTGTAAACGCCAGTGCTGGTGTCTCATTGGAGGTTGAGAATGTGCATCTTTTAGCTTCTTTCTTTTCTTTATTTCTTGAAGCTTAGTTTGTTCTTTTAATTGTATGGTGAAAACTCCAATTAAAAGAAATCAAAAGGAGAGAGAATGTACATCTGCAATCATTTCTGTTGAAGGATGATACTGAAGATTAATATCCCCCTGTTATTGCACGTCTTTCAGTAAATGATACTTCACTTTGAAATATTTTGTCTGAAGAGTAACCTTTTCGATTTTGGCCAGTTTTATGCATCCTTGGTTATCTTCAAAAATTGTTGCCGGTTCTAGAACATTTTGTACTAGTTTTGACAACACCTGACGAATCCATGTAATGTCTTCACATGCTTGACTAGCTACTACATATTCTGCTTTAGCAGATGAAAGTGCTATAGATCTTTGCTTTCTGCTGGGTGAACGTAAACCTCGTCTTCCATCCTGAAATAGATAGTCACCTGTTCATTTGTGATCAGATGCATCTTCGGCTGAGTCAATGTCCATGGAACCAACCAACTGATTTGGGAATATTGGAAGGTGCAACTTCTTGTGAATTGTCAGGCATCAGCCCTTTTACTGCCTTCCAGTCACTCTGTAGCTGTTCAATCAACTTTTGAACGTCATCTGTATGGTGTGGTTTTAGTGGTTAAGAGCGGTAGACTCGTAATCTGGGGAACCGGGTTCGTGTCTCCGCTCCTCCACATGCAGCTGCTGGGTGACCTTGGGCTAGTCACACTTCTCTGAAGTCTCTCAGCCTCACTCACCTCACAGGGTGTCTGTTGTGGGGGAGGAGGGGAAAGGAGATTGTTAGCCACTTTGAGACTCCTTCGGGTAGTGATAAAGCGGGATATCAAATCCAAACTCTTCTTCTTCTTCTTCTTCTTCTTCTTCTTCTTCTTCTTCTTCTTCTTCTTCTTCTTCTTCTTCTTCTTCTTCTTCTTCTTCTAAATTGTGTTTCTTAATACCTCAAGGGGATTCTGTTAAAACTTTTCGGGCTGCGAAATGTAGCACTGCCTATGGTGTAGGGTTCAAGCTCGCTTCCCCCGTGGAGCCCATAACTGTATGAATCCCATTCTCCTCACCAAGCATGTCTTTCCCAGCTGGATGTGATAGAGTTCAATATTTATGCTCTTGTTGTAGGATTAAAATGCAGATGGACATAAAAGTTGTCATGCAGCCCGGGGGGGGGGAGAGAGAGAGAAAATGCCCCAAGTGGCTTTTCTCCACGTCATGGCAGTCAAATACAATTGAAATCTCTGCTTCGGAGAGTTTAGTTCCTCTGAAAACAGTGTCAGCAAAATGTGTGGAGTTCTTCCACAAGCAAGTATTTTAAACATTTTAATCAAGTTGAAATGATAATGACCTGAAGCACTGAACATTTTTTTTCTCCCCCCTTGCAGCTGCTGCAGTTGCACAAGAAGGTATATATCTCAGCCTAAATGCGCTGAGTGAAAAAAAAATAAAGCAAGCCAGTGGGGGTTGCCTCAGGATTGCGGTTCCTGTAGTGGCATTGCCAACTAAGGCAGCTAAGGCAACTAAGGAAGGTTTGGTGCATTTGATATCCCCATAGGACTGACATTTCAAGACCTCTTGCACAGAAAGAACCCCATCACCCTTATAGAGATCACAGACATCATAAGCATTCTGCTGCCTTTGCAAAAAAATGAGATGCTCTGTGGGAAATCTCTACAATAATATTGCCTGCAGGGAGGTTTCTCGCTTTTCAGTCTTATGCGCTCTTTGAATGAACTTAGAAACATGCTAAAAGTGGTATCTTTTTGCTGAGGAGGAAGCAAAAAATGACAATCCTTAATATTGTTACATCCGGCCTGAATGGCGGAAATTGCTTCACATTTCAATTTAGTTGGACATAAACTTGTGCTCCTTGGGGATGACTCTGATTTAGTTAAGACAAGGCCGGCTCTACCATTGGGTAGAGTGAGGCTGCAACCTGTGGGGGCAGATGCTTGGAAGCAGGGGGGAAATGGATTGACCCAGTACCAAGTTTTTGACGGTACAAAACATGCAATGAGTTTGCATGGTAACAAGCTCTTAATAAAGTTACGCTAAGGCCGCAACCCCAAGGGACGCAGGTGGCGCTGTGGGTTAAACCACAGAGCCTAGGGCTTGCTGATCAGAAGGTTGGCGGTTTGAATCCCTGTGATGGGGTGAGCTCCCGTTGCTCAGTCCCTGCTCCTCCCAACCTAGCAGTTTGAAAGCACATCAAAAGTGCAAGTAGATAAATAGGTATCGCTCCAGTGGGAAGGTAAACGGCATTTCCGTGTGCTGCTCTGGTTTCCCAGAAGCGGCTTAGTCATGCTGGCTACATTACCCGGAGGCTGTATGCCGGCTCCCTCAGCCAGTAAAGCGAGATGAACACCCCAACCCCAGAGTTGTCCACAACTGGACCCTAATGGTCAGGGGTTCCTTTACCTTTACCTTTAAGGCCACAACCCCATATGGACTTATGTGGGAGCAGGTCTAGCTGAGCTCATTGGGGATTAATTCTAAGCAGACATGTATAAGACTGCACTGTACATGTTAATGCCTTTTGGGAACTGTCTTGAATGTGTAAACCGAGCTGCAAGACTGATGTTATTTGCTTAACCGAGAAGCCCATGTGCTCTGTTTCAAGAGATGAACAGCATGAGCATCTCAGTCTAGGGACTTTCTCCAAAGTGCAGATGGAAGTTGTCACCCTGCAGACTGGGGATAAGAAGATCCCCCATCTTCCATTACTTGATTGTTCAGTATTTCATATAAGCACATACAAGTTTTTAATGTCTGTTGGTTTATTGTGCTTTTAATTCTGTTGGGAGCCACCCAGAATGGCTGGGGAAACCCAGCCAGATGGGCAGGGCATAAATATTACTATTATTATTATTATTATTATTATTATTATTATTATTATTATATTTCAAAAGTACTCTTGATACAACTGAGATGAGTAAAGTTCTGCAAGCAGTGTGCACAATCACATGTACCCTGGTGAAGCAGAAGGGGAGGGGAGATGAATGAACTTAAGGAACTGAACATTGCAGGAAACTGAGGCAGCTAGCACAAAGATGATTTGACAATATAATGAAAAAAATATAAAAAGCACGCTTAAGGCATTTTGGGGGGAAAATCTAAGACATTAAAAACATGTAAAAATAAAACAACCCACATACTCTCACAACTAATAATCTCACATTTCCAGGAACAGTATATTTTAGACATCAAATGCTTGGGTTTAAGAAATATAATAATGGAAAATTCCTAGTAAGTTGTTTGTAGTTTGGGGAGAAACACCCCATGTTTCTATCAGGGTATGATGGCACTTGCCTCTCTGACTGTGTGAACCAGCCCTTATACCTTGTGAGCATTGATTAGGGGACGAGAAATAGGAGAACAACTACCTCCTATGCAATACCAGCCCTCAATAATTCTTGTTCAAATCTCTCTATATTACACCGGATCTCCAAAACATTATTTATTACACTCAATTCCACATACAAATTCCTTGCAGCTAAATATATTGAGATTTTTCTTGCCATCCCAGAACTATTTCAGCCAAAATAACACTCTTGTGACATTTTAAAGACATCATACCTATTTATTCACACACAATTTTTTTAGTTAGAAGAAAATAATCACGATATCTATATAAATAAAAATGTAAAATGCCGGATTGTGTGTGCTCAGCTTGCTCCGAAACCGCTTGACCACTTGAGTTGAAAGTTTGACACAACGTTGCAGTCCAATAGGGGAGTGTTTGTATAAACTTAGATTATACAGATGTCACACCTGTCACAGGTAAAAACAAGTTTTTTGGGGGGAAACCAGAAAACAGGAACAGGAGAGGTTGCAAAATACCGCCCTCTAACGGCGACTCCACTGGTACTGCAGCTAGAAAAGCTTCCCTCTCCAAAGCAGCTCAGCTCAGGTTTTCATTCAACCCCTGCTGCATAAGAGCAAAACTGCAGGACTGCATAAGAGCAAAAGAACAATATATAAATCCTGTAACTTCATATCCCAATAGACAACCCTCCATGCTATTGACTTCCTGGAGAATTATGGTTTGAAATGAACAGATAGTATTGGGCCCAAAGCCATACCCTTCACGCTAACAAAACTCTTCCGATACTACTAGCTCCCAGTTTTCTAGCAGCTCCAGAAATCTGTTTTCACACCTCGTATAGTGTCAATCCTTTTAGAAATTTACTTGGCAAAAATGCGACACTCCCCCAGCTCCAATAAACTGTTTATTTTGAGCTCATAAACAAGAAAACCTGTTTTCTTGCCACATTGCTTTGATTAGATGTAGGAAAGACAGGAATCCACTTCAGGCGTTTAATTTGAATATGTGAAGTGTTAACTGGGAACGAACAGGGTGAGCCCTACTGAGCAGTGATGCACAAGCTAGACCTGCCCCCAGCTCCATTTGGGCCACACTGAGTGGGAAGGAATGAAGAGGGAAGCTTAGAACCTTCTTCACAACCAGTGTTTCCAACTGCATGGAAGAATCTGGGTATATTCCACTGAATGCTTGAGCGTCACCCCTTCCTTCTCCAGATATTTGAACATGTGAAGAAATAACTTCTAAAAAGGACCTGTATTTGTTAACCCAAGCTACAGTCTGATAACAGTTTGTTCCAGAGATGCATAAAGACCCCTTCATTTGGCTGTGATATGATCAGGGTTTGGGGGTGTATGTGAGAGTCAACAATTGCTTTAAGTACTCACAAAAGCTTGATGTCTTTTGCATCAGATATTAGCATATTGTTTGCCTATATATCTTGCTTCCTTTGTTGGCCCTATGCATGCCAAGCTCAGCGTTTGGGTGGGTGCCATAATGCTTGAAGCAGGCATATCGGGCAGAATTGGAATTCAAGCAACCAGGACACACTCAGGCTCTGCAGGAATTCTCCAGGTGGGAGGAGCCAAAGCAAAACAGAGCATGAATAATGACTACTCATTGAGCGAGTACAAACATGTAGAAGAAATTACTTTCTACAAAGAGGGCAGATGTGCTCCATTGTATCATAATGAAGAAGAGAACACAATAGCTATTAAAGTCCTTGGGGGAAATTTCACAGGAATGAAGTTCTTCCTTTGTTACTAGTAAATGTTTCTTACCAGGCTCTTTGTGCCGTGCTATCTAATTGAATGCCCTAGACATTGTTAGTTCTAAGAAAATTAACGAGGATAATTTAACAGGCATCCTTCAGTGAGGTTTAAGGTACCTGCTGAGTGGAATCCGGTAACAAGATAGGATATATGCGGATAACAGATTGGTATAGCTGAAAAGGCATCATCATGTGTGAGACAGAGGCAGACCAAATGTTATGTCCTAGCACATGTTGCCACGAGAACATGTCCCCCTCCTCTCCATTTCTTTTGGAAGCATACATTAGCTTTCTCCATTAGCTTTGGAGAAGGAAAACTCTGGTCTTAAACCTCTGCTGCCTTGAAGCTATGCTCATTTGTGATAGTCTTTGAGAGTAAACCCCAAGGAAAAATCTGCACCCACTGTCTTGTGAGACATCTTCTGGAGAAGATAAGGCTAAGGCAGGCATCCCCAAACTCAGCCCTCCAGCTGTTTTGGGACTACAACTCCCATCATCCCTGACCACTGGTCCTGTTAGCTAGGGATGATGGGAGTTGTAGTCCAAAAACAGCTGGAGGGCCGAGTTTGGGGATGCCTGGGCTAATGAGTAAACCCTACACAAACCCAGAGTGGAATCCCTAAGGCTGTTGGATGGCGTTTTGTATGCCTTCTTCTGGCAACTTCTGCAGCCAAGCTGGTGCCAAACTTATTGCTCTGATTCCTTTAGCCCCCATCAACGAAGCCGAGAGGTGGGTCTTGTCATGTGGGCAGCCAAGGACCTCCATATACATTGTCCAGGCTTGTGCCTGAAAATGTATAGCCTTCCAAATGTTTGTAGAGACAAACATTTAAGATGTTACATTCTTACCTATGTATCACCAAAATAATGCAGCATCCTAAATGTCCCTACAGTGGCATGTGACTGATTAAATGTGATCTTCATTGCTTTACAGACTTAAGAGAAGTGGCTATTGCCATCATCAACTATACAGTGGTACCTCAGGTTACAAACACCTCAGGTTACAAACACTTTTGGGTTACAGACTCCGCTAACCCGGAGGTAGTACCTCAGGTTAAGAACTTTACGTCATGATGAGAAGACAAATCCCATGGCAGAGGCGCAGGAGGAGGAGGAGGAGGCCCCATTAGCTAAAGTGGTACCTCAGGTTAAGAACGGTTTCAGGTTAAGAACGGACCGCCGGAATGAATTAAGTTTGTAACCAGAGGTACTACTGTATTTTAATAGACATTCACTGTCCCACGAAATAAAATATGTCTTTTGAAATAAAATATGTGTTCTTTTAAGTGAGAATAAAGTACTATAATAATAAAACAGTTGTCTCCATTGTTGCACCACGTTCCTGCCAATAAGTATCCCACTGCATGGTTGGGTTTTTTGTTTTTGTTTTTCATTTGCAAAATTATTGGAAGGGACATTGGAACAAGGGATTTCAATCAGCTTGAACGATGCCCTAATTCAGAAGGTGTCTTCCAAGTATTTATGGTATGATATTGATGGTCCCCTACTGTGCACACATTTCTGATAATATTTTCCACCGTTCCAATTAATATGTCCATGGTCTGATGAACTCTGAATGGCTGATGGAGTTCACAGGTAGTGCAAATGGTGGCAATATGAGGAAATTCCATTTTCGGTTTCATTTGCACCTAAAATTATTCAAAGCAAAGAAATCCAGCCCTACCTAATTTCGTATTCATAACAAGCAGGCTTTATCTGTACAGCATTCACCTTCTCCTATTCTTTCTTTTCAGGAAATAATTTGTAATTTAGGGAAATATGTTGCCTACCTAGTTCACCGAATGCTAGGAGGGAAGAACTTGCAACTTGAAACCAACAACACTATGTTGCAGTCATCAGCAGTCGTTAACAGCCATCTACAGGTTTACCACTCCCATCAGCCCATCACCCATTCCCACCCACCCCCACCCCCCTCTGTATATACATAAGGGTCTGACACTTCTGTTTCAAGTGTATCTGAAGAAGTGTGCATGCACACAAAAGCTCATACCAAAATAAAAACTTAGTTGGTCTTTAAGGTGCTACTGAAGGAATTTTTTTATTTTGCTTCGACTCAGACCAACACGGCTACCTACCTGTAACTAACACTATGCTCAATACCCAGCTTTAATATGGACATAATATGGACCAGATTTAAAAGTAGGACAGAAACACTCTGGGTGGCTGCCAATGTAAAACACCCATGAGCCATAAGGAAGGTAGATTTTAAGTCATAGAAGAACCAGACTTCAGCCTTTTGGGGGGAAGATTTTCTCTCTCTCTCTCTCTCTTGGCTCCTTGTTCTCCAGGAGCGATGCTCTGGGTGAGGGACCTTTTCACCTTACCCTTTGGAATGGGTTTCATTAAGAATCATTATTCATTTGAATCAATTAGGTGTGGCTGAATAAAACACCTACAAATGTCTGCTTCTTCCTGAAACACAATCCCAAAGACCGTTGTTTCAGAACCACTTCTACTGTACGTATCCAACAGATGGTCCCCAAATGTGAACAGGTGATGATGACTCTGGATTGTCTCCTTCCAAGATAACCCACAGCATGGAGTGTTGTTTTTTACTAATGTGAAAAATGTCACCTTAATTACTTGTTTCTGATTCCCTTTGCACAGAAATCCAGAGGAACATGTGGCAGACTGTGGAAAAAGGTCTCTTGTCACAGTGAGCTCCCTCTGCCTTCCATTAAGAAAAGAATGAAGTATCAGGGATGTTGCCGCCATGTCTTACCACTATCCTGTCAAGACCAAATGGGAGGAGGAGGAGGAAGACTCCATCGCTGCCCTAGTACCTATGAGGTCCAAGAAAAATCATTGGGTAGGAAAGAATTGCAGTGTAAAAAAGAGGGCCAGAGGCCTTCTGAGTCTGGAGCATGGGAAGTTGATAAATTTGTATAATTTGGCAGAAGATTTAGAAAAAACATTTAATTGATATTTTTTATAATTTGTATAATTGGAAGGTGGATTAGGTTTTTAAATTGGAAAATCTAATAAAAATGTTTATGAAACAAAAAATCATTGGACTCCAACACACACAAACACACACACAGACCTTGCCAACAAGATACTGTAAATAAATAAAAATGGTACACCATCCAGGTTGCAAACACTTGACTTTTGTCCAGCTCTAAAAACTCTTCCTTTTTCTCAGAGATGTGTGTGTTTGGGAAGCAGAAGTGGATTTCCAAACCATGGTTTAACGTTCAATCTATTTCCCAAGGGGACTCTGGGAATTGTGGCCAGTGGCTTTTTTATAGGGGAAAAAATGGGTGGTTGTTACAGTACATCATGAAGTTGTTACAGTAAGTGCCACACTTTTGATGGGGGTGGGTAGGTGCCGATACCGCACCTTGGGACGCGGTTGGCACTGTGGTCTAAACCACCCAGCCTCTTGGGCCTGCCGATTGTAAAGTCGGCGGTTTGAATCTGTGTGACGGGGTGAGCTCCCATTGCTCTGTTCTTGCTCCTGCCAACCTAGCAGTTTGAAAGCATACCAGCATGAGTAGATAAATAGGTACTGCTGTGGTGGGAAGGTAAACAGTGTTTCTGTGCGCTCTGGCACTCATCACGGTGTCCTGTGCACCAGAAGCGGTTTAGTCATGCTGGCCACATGACCCAGAAAGCTGTCTGCGAACAAACATCAGCTCCCTCAGCCTGAAAGCAGAGATGAGCAACGCTCCCCATAGTTTGAATCTGACTGGACTTCCAGGGGTCCTTTACCTTTTTACCTTTTACTGCGAACCCTTGAATACCCCCCAGAAAAAAAATCTTCTGTGAAGGGAAAAGGAATCTTCTAAGACAGGCGTGTCAAACTCAAATTCATCGGGGGCCGCATCAGCAGTTTGGTCACCCTCAAAGGGCCGGTTGTATCTGTAGGACTATGTGTCCACTCTTTATTATCATAAATTATTGTCACTGCATTCAATTATTACTGTTTTTTGTAATAATGTAAGTAATAACTAGCTCTGAAAGCAGAAACATAGTCAGAATAGTGGCAAGTAGATATTCAAATGTACAATTATTGTACAATTTATTGAAAAATGATTTTTGGTAACTGCACTGGGTGGTGGAGGCTCGCTAGGGTTTCATGCAGGACCTTTGCAGAGCTACTAGTACCTGGAGATGCTGGGGTCCTTCTGCATGCAGGACAGATGTTCTGCCAGTGAGCCACCACCCTTCACCAAAGGGACTGGCTGAGGTTGACTCACTGGAGCTGCTCTCCTGGTTCCAGGGTTTAAGGGCCAGAAGTATAAAGCAGCATCCTATGTTTCTGAGGAGAGGGAGAGGGAGGGGAGGGAGGAAGGGAGGGAGGAAGGAAGAAAAGAGGGAGTGGGAGGGAGGGAGGGAGGAAGGAAAGAGGGGAGAGAAAGAAGAGTAGGAAATAAGGAAGGGAATAAAGAAGGAAAGAAAAAGAAAGAGGGGGAGAAGAGGGAAAGGGAGAAAGAAGGAAGGAAGTAGAGGGAAAGAAAGAATAAGAATGAGGGAGAGGAAGAAAGATGGGAAGGAAGGAAGGAAGGAAGGAAGGAAGGAAGGAAGGAAGGAAGGAAGGAAGGAAGGAAGGAAGGAAGGAAGGAAGGAAGGAAGAAAAGAGGGAGCAGGAGGGAGAGAGGAAGGAAAGAGGTGAGAGAAAGAAGAGTAAGAAAGAAGGAATAAAGAAGGAAAGAAAAAGAAAGAGGGAGAGAAGACAGAGATAAAGAAGGAAGGAAGGAGAGGGAAAGAAAGAATAAGAACGAGAGAGGGGAAGAAAGAAAGGGAAGGGGGGGTCGCCGCCTTGATTCAGGGCCAGAAAAGAGTGCGAAGGGACCCCCCCCCCGGCCCCAGCTGTTTGTCGGCGCTTTGTCAGCACGGTGCTTCAGCAGCAAGGTCCCGCTGCTGGGTCCTGCTGGCTGGGGCGCTTGGCGGGCCACATGACGAGGTCTGGCGGGCCGGATTTGGCCCCCGGGCCTTGTGGTTGACATCCATGTTCTAAGAACTCTCAGCACCCTTAACAAACTACATTTCCCAGACTTATTTGTGGGACAACTAAAGTGGCATCATAGCACTTTAAACGTATGGTGTGAACATGACTGCAGTCAGAAACATGGCAATTGAGTCTACCTTGTAAAAATGGACAGAGCACCCAAAATGTGGAACAGAATGTTGAGTTGTGGGTTTCTGTTGCCTATGAGAAGCCTCACCAGCTTCCAGTATAAATAACTGTAAGGCAGTGGCAATTTAAGTGAGGCTTGTTTCATACAAGCACTCTGAAGTGAATCTGGGGCTGCCTGTTAACTGTCACGAGTGGCACCACGGATGTCCTCCCTCCCACAACATCCAGCCTCTTAGAATAAAAAACCCATTACACTTTGCCTCAGTGGACCTTCTCCTAATTTGGAAACTCAAGGAATATAAATGAATCGGAAAAAGTGTTTTCCTTTTGTACAAGGGTTTAAATATGTCCTCTGAGAGCTGTGGGCTCATTCAACACAGCAAATCACTTAATTTCAGCTGTGCGGTCTATGGAATTCATTTTTTTCTCACATGAAATGAGATCAGCCTCTGCTTCTCTCCTGGGCTATTGAATCTTAGACTATTTAGTCATATTTATTTAGCATAGGCATTTTATTCAAAGGATTTGAAATTGTGTAAAACCAAACCACAAACCTCATAGGCAAAACCGATAGTTCCGGTTTTTCCTCCTCCCTCCCCAGCTACTGTTCCTTTTATGCCTTGCCCCATTATATTGTTAGGATTTTGCTTATTACATTGTCATAGTTCACCTTTAAGTGAGAAGGGGAAGAGCCGTAGCTCAGTTGTACAGCGTCTGCTTTTCTCCCACTGGTCTCACCTGCTTGGAATAAAATAATAATAATAATAATAATTTATTTGTACCCTGCCCATCCTTATTTGTACCCTGCCCATCCGCCTTCTGGCGGTTCACTCGTTGCGAGAAGCCAAGTTGCAGGGAACTAGGCAGAGGGCCTTCTTGGTGGTGGCGCCTGCCCTGTGGAATGCCCTCCCAACAGATGTCAAAGAGGAAAACAACTACCACTTTTAGAAGACATCTGAAGGGAGGCTTTTAATGTTTAATAGATTACTGTGTCTCATTTTTCTGTTGGAAGCCGCCCAGAGTGGCTGGGGAAACCCAGCCAGATGGGCGGGGTATAAATAATAAATTATTATTATTATTATTATTATTATTATTATTATTATTATTATTATTATCCAGCTGGGTTTCCCCAGCCACTCTGGACAGCTTCCAACAAAGATTAAAATACATTAAAATGTCACACATTAAAAACTTCCCTAAACAGGTCTGCCTTCAGATGTTTTCTAAATGTCAGGAAGTTGTTTATCTCATTGACATCTGATGGGAGGCCATTCCACAGGGCCGGCGCCACCTATCCTACATTTGTCACCACCATGCTCACTCACAGAGAGAAAAAATAAAAGTGGTTGTGCATTTTAGAGGCAGTTGATGCCACAGAGTGACTAGGAAACTTAAGGATTCCCTGCTATGACTTGAAACACCTTGTTAATGGTGTGACTCAACATGGAAATGTTATGGAACCTTTCCAAATCACCACAATTCACCTCATAATTCAAGGTGCATCCTGAGCAGGCTATTGTTTCTCATTTTCTGAAGAAAATGATGATGATTGAGATCAAAGGTGGGGAACCGGTGGCCCTTGAGTTGTTGCTACACTACAACTCCCATCATCGCTGACAATTGAGCACACTGCCTGGAGCTGTTGGAGTACATCTGAAATGGCACAGACTCCTCATCTTTGCTGTAGCCCCAAGCTGTTCTTTATTCCTGGAAAGGGAACAGCAACCTGAGGAAATGATGCAGATAATTTATTTTATGAGGAGGGAGACCTTCACAGAACTTTAGCTGTAGATTCCCAAGGGAAGAGGCTCAAGACTATTATCTGACCGAATCCTGCCATATTAATAAAACAAAGCTGTGTCTGGCTCTAATGAGGATGTAGGTCACAGAATTAAGGACCACAAACCTAGTCCTACATAACAGTTAATAAGCCTGCGTGGACAGTAATAGCAGCAACACAAGTTTTGCCATTATTAAAACTGGTGTACAGTAGTTTTAATGTGCAGCTAAATTCCAGAAACACCGTTTTTAAAATACTGGAAATGAACCACTGAGTGGGCCTACTTGCTATTTTACAGCCAGGAATTTGGTGGCTAGCTTTCTGGGGCATGGAAAAGGGATCTGATAGCATCATACATGCCTCTCATCTCACTATGGAAGCAAGACGGCACAGCTTTCTTTTCCATTGCTCAATTCCTGTTCAGTTCAGGCAATGTCTGTCAGATCAAGTCGGAATGATCAAGAATGTGGCTGCCCATGCACAACTTGTCATCATCTCAGTGTGACGGACAACCGAGCTCCAACCCCCCTCCCCCAAACCCTTACATAACAATGTACAACTCAAAATTAGGCCAGAGTTTCAGGGAGACCAACAGCAATGATGAGTTGGTGTGTTATGATGCCTGCTTATGAATTTCTCAAGGCAAAGGAGGCTAGCCTGCCCTGGATTTATGCTGTTGTGGTGGGAAGGTCCTTTGTGTGGTGAATGTCATCTTGAACAGACAGGCAATGCCTTATAGCAGCATTCTTTAACCAGGTCTAGAGCCAGGACCCACCTGCAACATGGGAACCCTCTTTCATTTTTTTATTGATACTTAATAGTGCTAATTATGCACATTATTAATCCTAGAAGTGTTAATACGAAAGTGGCAATTGCAAGGAAGATGAGTATTGTTACGTTGGCACTACTTGGGCCACGGAGGCGTTGCTGACAGCAGCTGTAGTGGCACCTCCTTCCTGACTGGACTTGGGGCTCAGAGGCCTCCCCACAGGAAGGGACTTGCAGGCATGTCTGCCATAAGCCAGAGGGGGTGGGGGAGCCCCATAACCTTTGCACAATGATCTGGAAACCTGTACAACTGATGTTATGGACCAGTGTGACAACATGGTCACACCCTTTGAGGGAAACGAAAGATCCCCACTCCTGTGCTGAGTAACATGGGAGCATTAAGTCCTGCATAGTCTTCTCCCAAATATAAAATACCGCAATTAAAGAAAGAGGAAGGGCCACATGATGTGCTCAGCCCTGTTTTTCTGCTTTGAGGCTGCTGGTCCCTATTCAGTATGTCCCATTGTGCCTAACTGCAAATTTTTAAATCTCAAGTAAGAAAAGTAGAGCTGTAGATACTAGATATATGGATAGATACATGTTTATTTTTGAAGAGGCTTTGGGGGGGGGGATCATGTTCAGTTTATTTTTTACCTCAGTGAACATGACTGCTTTTTAAGCATCAATGTTTGGGTTTTGTTTTTGCTCTAACACTCTGTGTTCCTCCAAAACACCTTTAAATATATTGGCAGTCAAAGAAACAACTAAGTTATCATCAAGATTGGCAAAGTCTTCTTTCAAAGGCGTTAGACTTAAATCTCACAGGTGAGCAACCAGCTGTGTGCATGTAAAAGAGAAGAAGAAAGAGGCACCCTTTGAAGCTTAAGAGAGAATTTTTAAAGTCACTATTCCTCAGACATACTTCTGCTGAGGATAAATTCTCCTGAGGTTAATGACAGAGGCCTTGCTGGCTGTGCTGCATGCAAGATCTGCTCCATTTATGATGGGACCTAAAAACAAATGAAAATGTTTTTAAGTAAAACAAATAGGAATCAGAGCCCTGTGGGATGTGAGCAATGATCTATCCTGGTTCTCCCCGTGGCCAACCATATTCCTCTGGAAAGCACCGCAAGAAAAGGAGGTCAACAATAACTCCTGCTACTGTTCCTAAGGAACTTTTACTGGAAGCTGAATTTAGCCTTTGCGACTAGCAGTGCCTATTGAGGGCTATGAATTTGTCTAATCCTCCTTTAAAGCCGCCTGATCTCATGGCCAGCAACACATCTCGTGGAAGAGAGTTTCATTAAAGTTGCGGTGAAGGAAAGAGAACTTCTCCCTGTCTGTCACAACAATATAAGGACAGCCCTTCTGGAATACACACCAAAATCACTTCTAGTTCAATATCCTGCTTCCCACAGTGGTCAACCAGAAGCCTATTAAAAGCCTGCTAACAGACACGAGCAAAATAGTGTTCTCCCACTCATGACCACCCAGAAACAGGTATGTACTGTATTCTGAAGTATGCTGCCTCTGATTTCTGGAGGGAACGTATAGGCATTGCAACTGTTGTAACCTTTCCTCAAAGGAATTGTTTCAGCTCCCTAATCATTTGGGTTGCCATTCTCTGCATGTTTCCCAGTTCTACAATAACCTTTTCAATAAATAAAATAAATAATATAATATAATTTATTTATACCCCACCCATCTGGCTGGGTTTCCCCAGCCACTTTGGGCAGCTCCCAAAAGAATATTAAAAACACAATAAAACATCAAACATTCAAAACTTCCCTAAACAGGGCTGCCTTTAGATGTCTTCTAAAAGTCAGATAGTTGTTTATTTCCTTGACATCTGATGAGAGGGTGTTCCACAGGGCGGGCACCACTACCGAGAAGGCCCTCTGCCTGGTTCCCTGTAACCCCACTCCTTGCAGTGAGGGAACGGCCAGAAGGCCCTCGGAACAGGACCTCAGTGTCCGGGCTGAACAATGGGGGTGGAAACGCTCCTTCAGGTATACTGGAGATGTGGGAACCAAAATGATACAGCATGCAGAGTATTCCAAGTGTAGTTGTGCCGTTGTTTTGTATAAATTTGATCTGTAGAAAAGTATTGTGATGTTGGCAAGTTTTAGTTTTTGATCCCTAACCCATAACTCACCTTTTAAATAGTTGCCACACACTGGATCGAAGTTTTAGCTGAGCTATCTACCATGACCGCAAGATCTCTTTCCTAGACCCCTTAGATTGCTTTTTTTAAAAAAAGGATTGGCTTCTTTCATTGGCTTCTTTCCAGTCTTCTGATACGGAGGCCAGGCTTTGAGATACGTTACATATTTTTATTAGAAACTCAGCAATCTCACATCCGAGTTCTTCAGGAACTATTGGATGGCTGCCATCTGGACCCAGGGATTTATTAATTTGCAGTTTGTCAATAAGGCCTAGAAATCCATATCTTGCCTCCCCTACTTGCCTCAGTCATTCAGATTCCCTTCCTTGCCTTTAATCTCCGGCCAATTGTTTTTACTGGAAGACTGTGCGTTCCAGTGTAGACCAGACAACAGGGAAGACCTTATACAAGCATTTCAAGGAAACTGCATTGGCTGATACCTCCCCCTCCCTGTTTTGTTAAACAATTTCTATGAACTGCTTCTGTAATTTATTTGTATCAGCTGTCAGGGAAAAATTCCTTATCAGTTACACATGGTCAGCTTTCTTCATTCTCTGTGGTATATCTGCTCACAATACATCTATAAAAATTTAAATGGTTTTGCCATTTTCCTCCACTTAATCATTTTTATTTTTGTCCCTAAATTGCTCATTCTTAGTCCTGGTGGTTTTTCATACTCTCTAATGGTTTCAGAATTTTGACAGCAATAAAAATAGCAAAATTAAAGGGCTCAGTGGAAACCATTTGTAACATCATACAGAGGCACGCATCAAAATTAAGGAGTGATTTATGTTGATCTGCGAACTTTTGTATTTAGAGGCATTCTACTGGATTTGGTGCATTTCTCAGTATTCCATGTTACAGCAAATAAAAAGAAAGTTTTATCTAGATCCATCTCAGTTTAGCTTCAGGCCCCAATACAGCATCAAAGTAACTTCGGTGGTCTTCCTGATTAATTACCATTATCAGAGGAGTGACAGGGAGAGTTCAACCTTGCAGATTATGCACAACTTCTCAGTAGCTTTTGATAATCTGGGCCATGGTGTCCTCTTGGAGACATTCAGAGTTGGAGCGCTGAATTGCAGTGGTTCCATTCCTATCTCTGTAGTTGCTTTTAAAGAGTAGCAGCTAGGAATTTCTGCTTAATTCCATAGGAGTTATTGTGTTGGGTTCTGCAAGAACCAGTCTTATCCCCCATACTCTTTAACATCTATATGAAGCAATTGGGAGACGCCATCAGGAGATTTGTAGCAAGGTGTTATCAATATGTAAATGAAACTCAGCTCTGTTTCTCTGCTCCTTCTGAATTAGGTGTCTGGAGGCAGTAATGGGCTGGCCATGGGCCAATAAAGTGAAACTGAATCCAGACAAGCTGAGGTACTGTGACTAGGGTTGCCAGACTCAATAGAGGACAGGACTTCTGTGCCTTTAATTGCCCTGCTCTCTTTTGAGTCTGAAAACCTTAAAGAGAAACCAGCAGACCCTTTGCTTGGAAATTAAACAAAGGGTCTGCTGGTTTCTCTTTAAGGGTTCCAGACTCAAAAGAGAGCAGGGCAATTAAAGGCACAGAAGTCCTGTCCTCTATTGAGTCTGGCAACCCTAACTGTGAATTGTGGGCTTTCAGGTCTGGGAACTAGGTAGATGGCCCACCCTTCATAGGGCTTTATTGTCCTTGAAAGAGCAAGTCTGTAGCCTGGGGGTGTTCCTTGATCCACCTTCATCATTTGAAGCCCCAGTGGCTAGGAGTGGCCCACTTTCAGCTCTCTCCTTTCATTTATGTAATAATAAACAGTGATGTTGCCACAATTTATAATTCAGTTTATGAACTTGTTCAAGTCCTAATGCAGGAATCTTGTTTTTTTCTCATTTGGCTGTTTTCTATTTTTCATCCTCTCTTGTTTGACTTGTTGTGACCCGGCCCCCAGCTGACAAAGCAAACTTTTGTTTGATTAATGTCTTTTTCTATTGGGCTCAGTTCTCTTGCATTTGGCAGAATTTCAAGAAGCTGCTGCCCTCTCCTGCCAGATCTAAAATTGATAGCCAGTGTGGTGTACCAATTACTAGACTGGGAGGACCCAGGCTTTAATCCCATAGAGCTCACCAGGGGATCCTGGGCACTCATGGATGTTTATATGATGTGGTGAGAAAAATACTGGGGAGGGGGAGAAAACCATGTGCACCAGGAGATAGGCAACTTGTGGCCTTCCAGAAGTTGTGGACTACAACTCCCACCATTCCTGATGATTGGCCATGAGTCTTGTGTGAGGTTTAAAGGTACAAACACGCAGCTCACCCAACCCTAACAATGATATAATTTTTTATAAATTGGGGTTCCTGTGGTTATGCGTCGAGCACATGCACACATGAAAGCATCTCCCATTTCACCCTCGCTTCCATTTTCCAGTCTGGTGTTTGTTCGTCAAAGCATGTCTGGAACAGGGTAGGGAAGCCGCTGAGTACTTCTCAAATTGTCAGTAATTGCCCATCCCTTTACAAAGCGGGACCAAATTTATGGAAATCACATTCTTGTAAGTAGATTGACTAGCCCCTCTGAGCTTTCTAAGTGCTTCTCCTTGCAGCGCTACACCTTTTGCACTTCATAAATTGCATTTAGCATTCTTAGAAGGGAAACAGTGAATGACATTCCATTCATTTGTCACAGGCAACAAGCAACATCATATGGAATGATACATCATTAACACAATGGCACTTGGAGACTCATTTTGCTGGCAAAAAAAATGGGTCAAGGAGATCAAATACACGTCAAGTGGCTACTCTAAAACCTTTTGGCTGTCGTTTATGACAAAGAGAATGCTGATAAACAGGTTCATATTCCTGGGCACTGCAGAGGAGATCAAAACATGCAAAAGAGAAAAAATTATTTGCAACAATTTACATTCTTTAGGCTATAATTCAAAGTCATGCTTCAGAAGTTGGTTCTGATTTAGAGTCGATGGAATAAGTAGATCATGCTGTTCGTTAGAAAGTCTAATTTTAATTGCAGGAAAATGTTTGGCATCAAGCTCTCTCTGAGTTCTTCCTCATCTTAAACATTTATTATACTTTGGGTTCCTTCTTGTCTGATTTTTCCTTCACAGGGGAAATATTTTACTATACAGTCGTACCTCGGGTTATGAACTGCGCAAACCCGGAAGTATTTTCGCCGCGCGCGGTTTGCGCATGCACAAAGCGTGAAAATAGCTAAAATAGCACTTTGCGCATGCGCAAAATGGCGGTTTGGGTTACGAACTTTTCGGGTTACGAACTGCGACCCGGAACGGATCATGTTCGTAACCCGAGGTATTACTGTATTGTGAACAACCAGAGCTGCACACATAAGGGTGTGACATGTAAGGCTTGCCTCTTGATCTGCTAACTTCACTGGTTCAAGCCCTTACCCTGGTTGCTCAGAACTTGCACTTCCTGAACTAATACACAAAGTGAAATGCAGGAATCCTTCCCTATTCATACTCCCCTGATGCATTTCTTCAACTCAAAACAACGTTTAGGAAAATGCATTATATGGGGAGAAATTGCTTGCAAAAATGTAAAGCCCCATTGAAGTGATTTGGTCTCATGTAAGTGTGTGTATACAAGTGCAGCCTTTATCTCCAGTTTTGATAAGATGAGGATCACCATTTTTCTTCTTCTCTCTAGATTACAAGGGACTGGTGAATATTGATTAGTGCCGGAGACAGAGTCATCTGTTAATTTTTATATTTTTAAAGAGGGTGCAGCATTGCTTCTTGGTTTCAATATATTTGAGTGCAGGCAGCCTTTGCATGGGGCACAAACTAACTTAACCAGCCTGTAAAGATCTAATTGCCATCTTAAGACTGTCAGCATATTGTAACCTGGACTTCTGGGTTTCCACCATGCCCTCAAACAGCTGCATCGAATACAAGGCTTTTCCACCATGTGGTTGCTTAGTCACCTGCACCACTGCCCATGTGGTGCAACATTTAACTACCATGCATTCTCCATTGTGGTGACTCTGTTCAGTGATAAAGCTTTTGCACGTGGTGTAATTACCATCATCTGTATTACCAAACCATAGTTAGTGATGTCAAGCGATAATGGGGTTCCCACAAACCCTAGAACCTTGTGTCTATGTCCATTTAAGAGTCCATAAGTTCTGGTTGTTAGCTAGCCCACACATAAATTAAAAAGACTATACTCTTTGCCATGTACCTTTACACCAGAGATGGGGAAGACTTATCCTCTGGTCTCCCCAGTGTTGCCAGTCTACAACTCCCACTACATCCCTAACCACTTGTCATGGTGGCTGGAGCTCCTGGCACTTGGAGTTTGGAGGACTACAGATTTCCCATTCCTTCTATACACTCGAAGCTGTGTGGCTAGAACAGTGGCATTAAGCTAATGTATAAAACACTTCAAATACTTAAATTGTACTGCTGCTAAGAAAAGAAGAAGGATTCCGTAATACAGCATATCTCTTATCTGGTATCTGATATATGTTTGTGCCTCTCTGTGTGTTCCAGCCCTCAGCCTCCACAAAAATTGTGGGCTTTGTTCCTTTCCCAGCAGACTTTTGAAACAAAAGCTGTTGCCTCCAGCTTTTACCACCATTAAGTGTAAGGTGAGCACATCAATACAGCCCAGAGGTATGGCAACCAGTGCGCAGCTTTCCTCCAGGCCTTATTAAATAATAGATTTGCAAGACGAAGCTATAGGAGATTTGGTGTCTTGTAGCTGCTATCAAATGTATGTCTCTCCTGCTGGCTGTTGCTTAGTTAAATGAACCGGAGAGTCAAAAACTTTTAAATTTCCCCCAGTTTTCCTTCAACAGGTGTATGACTGCTGTGACAGAGGCACAGAAGGGGACGGTGGGCGAAAAGACCTTACAGTGGTAAGATAAGCCTATTATAAATGTGCAGCTTAATGGATTTCTGGAAATAGGTTATCCGGTGTGGTGCCTGACACTGTTCTCCTAATAAATGAGAATGAGGAGATAAAAAGGAAGTAAAATAAACAAGTGCACAGGCTGTAGTTTACTCTTCATGAATATGAATAATGCATGCATTCTTGTCCTTTCCTATTACATGAAGCAATGTGTCAATTTGCACACAAGGTGTACCGAATGCTAATTGTGAATTAGTGCCTTGGTGTGTGACACATACCGCAGAATTACAGCACCGGCTTGGTATGGGGAGAGTTAATGAGAGTCCCTTCTTTCCCACATTTTAATTCTGCTTCTTAAGAGGTATATTATTTAGCCACTTAAATTTGCACCAAGCCGAAGCATGGCATATGAAAATGCCAATCTAAAAAATGAATCTGTTTTCTGAAAACAGGATTTAAATCGTTTAATCCTTTCTTATGTCTACATTAATTAAAATGTAGTTTTCTTCTCTCTGCTCTCCCCTCCCCTCCCCACCATACTTCTTGACCTTGTTTGATGTGACTCATGGGGGGAAGTTTTAGAAGCACAGTTTTCTATAAGTGAGCATCTAATTAATCACAGAAGGACTATAGCTTTTCAAGCCACACAGACCCAGATGAATCAGTGGAATAAATAGATGGGGTAGGCATTGGCATTACGAAAGGGAATAAGAAAGATCTTAGCTCTGTGGGGTTTAGAGAAAAAGTCACTGTAACGGAGAAGCTGTGGGTTCCTTCTTGGCGTGCTCAGACCTTTAAACCGCCCCCTTAAATAAATTCACACAAGACTCAACTTTTTGGTTGGGTTTTTGGCAGAATTTAGGCCACAACTTTATTGATTTCAGCAAGTGAGTGGTTGCATAGGCTCTGGTTCGACTAGCTCCCTGCACCGTGGCAGGTAGTGCTGACCCAGGGCTCTACCATAGGTCAGCCTAGGGTGAACACCTGGAATGGCGGAAAGCCAGGGACGTGCTATGTCCACCACCCAGATGTCCCTGTGGACTCAGGCATGGGCACAACCCCTCACAGGGTTGACCAAACCATTGAGTACCTGGATTCCTTTAACGGAATACCTCTTCACATAGGGATGGCAAGAGCGTTCGCCCACCCTATCACCTGAATCAGAGCCTATCCACAACCTTACAAGTTGTGACAATTTGCTGCGTGGCAGGCGAAACCCAAATGGCACCAGCCAATCAGCCAAGTGGGGAAAATTCCTGCCGTGCCCCTGTACCAATGACAGATGACACATGACGGCATAGCAAGGTCAAGCTATAGGGAGAGGTGGGGGGGTGTTCCGATGCACTGACTAAGAGAGAAAGCTCAGGGTCACGTGTCTTGGCATACATAGGTCCCTTGATCCATTTGGCTAGTGTCCCATTGGTCAGATTAAACCCAGCATCAAGGGACCTACCAATCGGGTGTTGTGGCTATCCAATCGTACCCACCCACAAGGGTTTGGTTGACAGATCTCACCGCAACATGTGCCCTCTTTGAGGGAGGACATGATTTGCATAGACACGTGTAACTAAAAAAGGAAATCAGCCACCTCCAGCTTCCAGTTTGAAAACCTACACTGGAGACAGTGAAGCAACCAGGTATGAGCTGTGAAGGAAGGCCATGGTGTCAAGGATGCATTCCTTGGTCCTGAAGTGACACTGTTTTCTGCAAAGGACTTGTATGATGCTGAAATGATGCGATTCTACTTTAAAGACCTGCATCAGGTGAGGAATTTTATTGCCCAGCTCCAAAAAAGCCATTCTGGGATGCAGAGAGTGGAGCTGGGTGAAGAGTCGCATACCACATGTCAAAAAGTGACCATGACTTATGGCCCCGGATCCACAGAGAGACGAGTTTCTAGAAGTTTAAAAAGGAGTGACATTTTAGGCTGAGATGCTGTCTGGATGTGGACCAAGTTCAGGATTTAGCTTGTGCTCTCTGGCAGGACAAAATGAGAAAATATCAAGATTCAGGATTGGCACACAGGATACGGATCAGAGCACTGGGTCGCTCAATGTGACTGACATGGGCTTCAGTAAGGCTCTGATAATCAGCTGTGCCTACCAAAATATTCTTCGGTCTAATAGGAAATGCTCATTGGGCTGAATCAACTCATTGGGCTGCCTGTCGAGATCAGACTTACTATCCACTGCGGTAAGCCTGACTAAGATTCTGTCCCTTCTCCCAACAAGCCCCAAGCACAATTCAGTGTTGATGCTGTGCTGGATGAGATGCCATGCTGCTAATTGCATGGGCTTTTAATTCACGCAAGCTGAGGAGGAACAAAACTATTGTCTTGATATTGTATTGCTACGTATTATTGTTATTTGTGGTCATGGGATATGATGTTGCAAGCAGTAGTTGTGTACAACTATACTCTCCTCCTTCTCCTTTGAGCAAGATGCTCTTAGTGGGCTCCTCTCCAAGTGGCTCTCATTCTCCCTGCTGTTGTCATTTGCCTCTGCCTTCAAGCACAGCCACACCACCCTTCAGATGGAGAGAACAAGGTGTGCAAGGTTTACTACTCCTTCTCCTTCCTGATTGCTTAGTCAGAGAGGGAATGGGAACAGACCAGAGCGTCAAGGACCTGGAGCAGCAGGGTCAGTAGACTCCAGGGATTGGCAATGGGTCCCCACTAGGATATAGACCTCAGCGAGGGCCCAAGAATACCAATCCTTGGAGCTGGCCCTGAAGACCTGTATTGGATCTCTTTTATAAAGAGCATTTCCTGATTGTGAAATGGTTATGATCATAACTGTCATGGTTAGAAACAAGAATATACAAGATGGCAAATGCACTAGTAGACATTGATCTGTTTTGGAAGGGCCACAGTGTCATGAATACCAAACCAAACATGCAAGAGATATTCCCCTGAAACACTCTCCTTCTTTCTCCTTCTTGTCATTAATTGTATAGCTATGCAAATAATTCATATAAATTTGATGTGGGGCTCCACCTGACAGCTCATCCAGATTAATAGGAGATGGGATTTGAAATGCCCAAAAATGTAAATTAGTGCTTCCACGGGAAATTATGAAGAAGCTTGAGCTAACTGTATCTTCAGTAAATCGGTACATGTGCAGGGCAAGACTATGCATGTTTACTCAGAAGTAAGTCCCACTGTGTTTAATGAGATTTACTCCCAGGTAATTGTGAATAGGAGCGTGGCTTTCTTGTCCCTTTCTTGAAAGGAGGAATGGAGCAAATGAAGATGGACAAAAGCATAAGCTGCCCTCTTTGGTTGACCCAGAGGCCAAATTTGAAAACCGCCTATGCAAATGTGCAAATAAAGACTGAAATTGTTATTGTGAGCACTTAATTAAAGAAAGCAACAGAGAAGGCCCATAGACTTGCTTGCATGTAGCAGTTTTTAGAACTGGGTTGTGAATGTTGGTGAGAAAGTCCAAAACCATGATTTAGATTTAGGCTGATGTCCAAGACTTCCTTGCCTTATATTTATTTCCTTCCAGATGCTAAGCCCTTACAAAATTTGGGAATGAATGAAAATAAATGTCATGCCCGAATGTCAAATCTTCATCATGTAATTGAGGAAAAGTCCCCAATGATGTTGCATAATGATTTTAACAGCTAGGAGCAGATCATAGGAGTTAGAGGATTAGAGCAGCAATCAGTGTTGATGTTTCAACAACTCTTTGCTTAATGCAAACTCCAGATCCTTTGCATATATCGTTTTTAAAATGTGGACCAGGAATTTGCTGGCAGAGCTTCACATCCAATATGTGTGTTGGAGACTGTTTTAAAATCAGGTCAAGTGCTATGGTCAAATTTATTGCTCGCGTAAGGCTTAGAGTCATAGTGAATTTGTTCTCCTGATGGATAACCATGGCTGAATGTCAGATTTATAATTGCTTCATAATTAAACCACTGAACCATATATAATTTGTGTATAAATATCGTATAATGGTGGTTGGAAGGCACACAGTTTGCAAATGCTGTTTAGTATTAACTCTAGCCGTGTCCCGCCAACCTGGGTGGACAGCTACTCCTTCACCAACCTGGACGGCATGTTGCGCCTGCCCTCCCTACCTCAAGTGACACCCCAGCAGCAATCATTACAGACCATTTCCTTTCTCTCTCACAAACAGGGAACCACCCACTAACAGTGCCTCTGTCTTATCCGGACTGACCATCAGGTTGTTGACTCTCATCCAGTCCATTACTGAGGCAGGACAACAGTCCAGCACATCCACTGCCTCACCTGCAGACGTAAAGGAGAAATAGAGCTGTGAGCCATCAGCATATTGCTGACAATGTACTCCAAAACCCCAGATGACCCCACTCAGCTGGGTTCCTGGCCAGCTTTTGCTCCCCCATCTCCCTCATGGCCACAGGAGCCCAGGAGACAGAGAGCCAAATAGGAGCTTCAAGGGCATGTGGAAACGCCAGTATGGCTGAGAACCAGAAAGGGGTAGTGTCTCCAGCTCCTAAACGAGGTTCTTGTCTGAGCTGTTTCCTTGGTTGAAACAACAGGTCCCTTAGTGCTCCAAGAAGGGGCGTAGGAAGATAGGTGGGGGCGGGCCTCCCTGAGCTGCAGGCTCCAAGGGGTGCCATCGCGGGCGCCCACCCCGCCCCAAAAATGCACACCCTGCCCCCGGAATGTGTGTCACACTCCTCCAGGAGGCACGCCACAACCCTGGGAGGTGTGCCACGCCCCTCCAGGAGGCATGCCGTGCCCCTGGGAGGCGCGCCACGGCCCTGGAACGTGCGTCACACCCCTCCGGGAGGCGTACCCCGCCCACGGAATGTGAGGCCTGCCCCTCTGGGAGGTGTGCCCCTCCCCTCCCGTAGGCACGCCCCGCCCCCAGAATGGGCGCCAGCCCCGCCCCCGGTGCCGGAGCATGAAGCTCTGCCACTGGCTCCAACCCCCACAAACCATAATGGACAATCAGAACTCTGGGTAGGGATGCCAACTTGAATAAAATATTGGGTGGGGAGCAGGTAAGCCCCATCCTACTCCATCCCACGACATGGCGCATACACACCATTTGAATGGCAATGCCCAACAACTTTAGGGGCCCTGTCCCCCTCAAATATTTTATTGTGGGGGGGGGAGGGCAAAAGGACCACGGCCGCCAGGAGTTGGCTTCTATGATTTTGGGTAAACAACAACCTTTGAAAACAGGATGATTTTTTGTGAATAAACAGCATATTATTCTATGGTTCGGTGGCCGTGTGAAGTCAAGATGGTTTCATTGGAGCTGATGGGACTACATCACTGGTAATGGAATATTCCCTTTAACAAAGTGTTTTGGAAACACCTGCTGATAAATATTTGACTATGTGGGTAGAGAAAGAACAATGCCTGTCCCCACACCTCTGTTTTACTTCACCTGAACATTAAAATGCAGTGCCTCTACTTCCCCTGCAGACTGCTGTTCCAAATCCGAGGAAACACAGCATTCAGCTGTCATAATGGTCTTCTGTGGCAGAAAGCATTGATTATCTGGCATTCATTAGTTAACCCCCACCTGGAGTGATTCCCCCCCCCTAATTACAAAAGTGTTGCTGCTTCAGTCTTGATAGACAGGAGCATTGCTGCAGGCAACTTCAGAAATATGAAGTAGCCAAATGATATACTTAACTCACAAGCCAATTAGCCGATTTTCTACTGTACCAGCACATTGCCCCCTTCGGTGATTCCTGATGTATTGCCTCTCCATTAATTATAATATAATAGGTCTGGCTTAAAAGATCAGCCCTTGGGGGGCATCTGAAGAAGAAGCATTCAAAGTCTTCTGATTTCAGTGCTTTGGGGGAGGGGGTGGAAATCTCAAGTCTTTCTTCTTGGCCTTTTAGCAAAGATCATTACCCCCCTTTTTTAAATCTAGCATTGGATCAGTTCAGTAAATGACACCTCTTCTCTAGGGAACCATTGGTGTACTATCTGGAGGGCTGGGGGAGCACACAACCTGACAGCCTTAATGCTCTGCCTCCCCCCCCCCCCACAACACCCATTTTTATTAATTTAATCTGATCCTAGACAGCCCAGATAATGCAGCCATAAAGACAAGAGGGAGTTTTGTTCAGCAACGGTTTATAGCAACAGAAATGGCAGCCTAATCCCCACCCCTTTAAAATAAAAATAAAAAAATAAGTCTGTTAGGAGAAGCCAAACATTTTCAGATATGAAAAAGAAATCTATAAATAACTTCCTTGGGCGAGGCATGCGGTGCTCAGTGCTGAGATATCTGCAGTAGTTCTGCTGCAAACCCCCCTCCCCCATCCATTAACTTTGTCTATATGCCAAATGTGCTAAATTCAGCTGTCACAGGGACCAGTCATGATCAGCACAGTGGAAGGGAAGAAATCTGCAAAGCTGTTATCAAAGCAGAATTGGCCCTTGTTTGCTCAGTTTAGTTTGCCCTGCCTATTCCCTTGATTCATGCAATGAAATGTATTTACACACAGCTAATTGAGAAGAGCATTTACACTCTGTATGCTTAAATAAACTAGCCCTGTCTGCCTGAAATCACACACACACACACACACACACACACACACCCATCTCTGTTTATATAAATAGTTCACCATCCAATCAATTATGGCACTTGAGATCTCCCCGAGTCCACTGAAGTCAGAGGATTTAGTGCACAGTGAAGTTGGGCTGCTGTTGTTGTTCTAATCCCTCTAATAGCAGACTTGGGGGAGGGCTTGGAGTGTTTATCAGCTTGGAAGTGAGGTGGGGCCACGCAGAAAATTTAGGGGCTTCTATGTCCTCATGGGATTCTCAGGTCATAGAGAAATATTTTATGTTTGTAAATGGAAAGATAGAAGGGTGGAGTCTACTATCCGGGCCTCTAGCAGAAGGACCCCCACTAGCACAACAAGGCTTTCCCCACACATTCCTCCCTCCATGTGCTGCCACACCTCCTCAAAATATGCTCTGGAGGGTCAGGAGAACCCACAAGGTGACGAGAGGGAACATCATTCCATCGGGCAAGCAGAAATGCTTGGGCTGGTGGAACAATCTCCTTTGCACTATGTCCAGTTCCACGCACAGGGTTGTATCCAACTCAGAGTAGACCCACTGAAATTAATGGACCTAACTTGGTCATGCTTGTTCATTTCAATGGGTCTGCTCTGAGTGATACTTTGTTGAATAATACCCAGAGAGACAGACAGATTTTTGAAAAACCCAAAGGACTGGTGGCTTTACAAGATGTATGGAATGGTGAGGTGTCAGTTGGCAGGGAGAAAGAGAACAGGCCTGCTGGAGCCACTGCCAGTTTACAGTATGTTGCCTGAAGGAAAGGATTAGGGCTGAAGGAATGTGTGCTGTGAGGTGGGGTTGTTGTTGTTTTTAGTACCTCCTTGCACTTCCCAGGGACGCTTCAAGAGGAAGGAAAGACAAAACAACAACAGCACCATGTCCATTTCCCACTCTCCAGAAACAATTCCAAGATTGCAGCACCTGGGCTTGACGAGGCAGGTGACCCTCACCTGTTCCAAGCCTTCTCCAGCTGAGGAATCACACACCTCCTCCCAGAGATAGCAAACTCCAACCTGGCCAGCTAGGGAGCCAGGCGATGGGCCCTTGCCTGCCTCGGCCTCCTGCAGCACTCCTATGCCTCAGAGCCCACCATGTTTGTGGAAACAGGATCCCCTCTGGTGATGGGTCCTGCTGCCTCTGGTTCCTGTGCATTGACCCCCATCCCCTTGTCATCCTCCATCACTCTGTGAGTACTTCCTTCCCCATCCCCTGCTTGCCCCGGTGTGTCCCAGTCCCGGCTGCACTCCTTGCCGGGATCCTCTTCCTCCCCCCCATCATCCTGCCAGTTCCTGACACAGAGTTTCCTGTGAAGAGCGATTGATTGTTAAACCACTCTGAGAACTGTAGAACTGCAAGTGGAATAGGGCCCTCCTAAGAACTCCCAGCACCCTTAGCAAAGCACTGCTCCTAGGATTCTTGGGGGAGAGCCATCACTGTTTATCGTAATGGTATCATAGTGCTTTAATTGTATGGTGTGAATGTGGCCCACTAATCCTTACCCCGCATAAGGAGCAGTATGAGCACTATCTGTCATTGTACTGTGGAGTGCTCACATCCTGGTAGGGCCCTTTTATTTGGCTGTAGTTTACCTGCTCACAGGAGGCAGAGAGCTGCAGGCAGCATGGACAAGATGAACAGTTAGCAGAAGGGAAGAAGGGACCTATTATTTACTATCAAGTCCTAATAAGTACATGTCCCTTCTGCATCCTTCTTAGCCTGCAACATTCTTCCTGATATATGCCTTTTCTTGGATGAAAAGGCATGCATTACAGCTACAATCCTTAAGATTTTAAAGTCAGCTGCTTCTTAGTCGAGATTTCCCACCGGGCAAACATAGGTGGCAGGATATTGAAAATATTGCCCCAATAATATCGAACTGAATCAGCTCAAGATTATTTAGTTAGATTGTGCCAGAAAAAGTCGGAGGGATGTTTATCTGCTAGTGACAACTCTAAAATAATGGTTTGTCTTTATCAACGGAATGGGAGTTAGTGGAAGAAATCAAGCACTTGCTCACTTCCTTGGGACTTTTTAGTTGCTTCTAATAAAACAATCCAAAAGTAACAGCAGTGTTGTGCATTACCCTGCTGTTACATTTGGATTTCTGTTACAAACGGGCCTTCTCAGCTACCTATAGCTTTCATCTGCACTATAGACAATTATATTTTCAGCAGATAGATTTACAGTGCAATCCTACTCCCTCTGCTGCACCTTTGACGCTCGGGGGCAGTTAGAATTCTGCATCTCTTCCTCTTGAAGAGCACCATGGTTATATTTCCTTGAGGTCTGCCATGGTAGAGGACCTAGCTACATCCAGGTGTGGGGGGACGGACAAGCTACCATCTACAGTTTTCTTGTGGAAAGTAGCTGTTTCAGGACAAGGGTCCAGCAGTTCTGTGTCTACTGGATCCGTAACTTTGCAGATCCCCTGAGGAGCCTGAACTTCAGGCCTGTCAGCTATGCTAACATGGAACTGCTGTAGCACACACACAAACCGCTTCTCCCATGGCTCACACAAGTGCAGGAATTGAGGTGGGGTGCAGAACTGGGTATCTTTGCTCCCAGGGCAAACAACATGAAATGTGCCCCATATGCAACCCCTTAAAAATGAACAGCGGTTGTGATAAAATGATAAACAACGCATCATTTAAATATTTGTTTCAGTGATATACCACAGATCAAGGAAGGTACCACCAGGGCCAAGAGGATGCCTATGTGGTTAAAGAGAAGAGTCAAGGAAGGTATTAGAGGCGAGAAGGCTTCCTTTGGAAAAGGGAAGTCATCTCCAAATTGGGAGAACAAATAAGGAACATGATATTTGGCAAAGGAAGTGCAAGCTGAGAATAAAGGATGCCCCCCCCAAAGATGCCAAGGAACACATTGCTGTAGATAAAAACAACAATTTTCAGTGAATGAAAAAAATTCTAGTGTCCCAGCTTTTTAACTCCCAACTGATATATGAATGGCACAAAAAGTTAAATTTCCAGCACCAATTAAAAATGTAAGTTTTGCCTAGGTCTTTCTTGAGGTTTAATGTCAGATTGGTTGGTTGTGCATTTGACGTGCAATTTATCTGCTTCTAATATGCTGTTTTGAAATCACTTTGCAATGAAGAGCAGGCTAAATATGTTTTAAACATACAAATATTTCAGGTTCTACAGTTTTCAGCATTTTGTGTCCCATTATTTTCTTTTTTACGGGGTGGAGAATTGCTTACGCCATTGACAGACTCACTCTGCAAGATACTCTGGCCTTACTTAAGCTCTTGTGGAATAATGGATCCAAATGATTCTAATCTCACTTTTCTTCTGAGGGCACCAAGCTGGGGCAGGTTAGCTTTAGAGATATCTCAGGGCTTCTTTCATGTGCCATGATGACTAAATCATTCAATTGCTTTTTCAGTTCACTCTGGTGCTGCCCAAATATCTGCTTCTGAAGGCATCTTGCATGCCTCAAACGGAACTGAAGATATACAAAGGACTGGCTCCCCAAGTGTTGTGCAGTTCCACTGTAGTCCTCTGTTGCTGATGTTCACAAGATTCAGATGAGAGAAGAGTGACGGCTGACTCTTAGCTGAAATAACAGCCTTGCATAGTGGAGAAAATTGGGGACTCTGCATCATCAAAAGGAAAGCAGGAAGTGAGCATTCACAGCTGCCTTCAGGATTAAAATCACTGCTGTTGAGCCACCCAGTACCATGGCCAAAAACAACCCCTCCACTGAGGTGTACAAGGAAGGACCTCCAGGCATCCGCCGCAAGATAGAGCGCTTTGATATCCCTTTGGAAGATCTGAGGAGCCGATTCGAATCACATGGAGGCAGGAAGGTAAGAAGAAGCAACCATAGGCTAATGGGATCAGCAGGGCTTCCTATTCACACAGTTCTGCTAGGAAAATGCACCCCCCAACTATACAGTGCTATGAGATCTGCTCAATGAACCCAGAACCAGATAGCAGAGACATCAGTTAGCGTGTTCTTCTGCTACATGACTGGCCACAATGTTATCTTTCGTTGTATCTGTGGAAAGAGGTGGAGGAAGATGTGGGGCTGTCATCTGGGCACTCCCAGACATTGCAGGTATCATGTTACAGCAGTATTGGAGTGCCTCTGTTCTCAGAGGAAGTATTGATTCCTGGCTAAGTCCTCCTCTCCTTGAATACCCAGATTGCAACCCATGCCAGCCACTGTAATGGTTGTGATGGTATCATGTAATAGTGACACAACTGTGCTACATTTCTTGAGGGTTCTGTTGACACATAAGAAGATGCAGGGCCGTCTTAAGCATGTCGGGCCCCCTGGCGCCATGGTGCGAATATCCCTCCAGTGCCCCCCCGCCTCGTTTCCCAGTGTGGCTGCCGTAGGGCCGGCCCTGGGAAGAGCTGTCTGATAATGGAACAGGATGTCTCAGGAGTTGGTGGAAACATTTCCTTCACTGGGAGCATTTAAACAGCAGCTGGCTAGTGATTGGTCAGAGGTACCGCAGTTGTATCCCACACAATGTAGATTATGCACCGAGAATGGGACTGAACTAGAGGACCTCCAACACTATGATTCTGTGATAATATGATGTAACATAATATAGCATATCTTATGTCATTAGAACATTGGTTGAACTGAACGGATAGTGGATTTTAATGGCAGTATAAACTCCCAACAGTAGTGCTGTAAAGAAAACTTTTGCAGGAAACTATACAGCAAGTTACATTGTTAAGTTGGCAATTTTATTTATGGACTAGAGCAGAATTTTCTTTTAAGTGGCTCCTTTGATAGTCACGGTGTCCCATAGCGCTTTGCAATAATAAGCTTAGATACAATCAGCTCAGGGACTCTGTAGTGAACACAGCAGCTGTTCTGCATTCCATGTGCTGCCTGGTTCTTCAGAGACTATTTTACTGAAGGAAGGAACAGGGGCTATTTTAAGTGCATTTTTATTCTCTGTGGTGTTCCGTGAGTTCTGTTAATTCCCACCTGGACAGTCACAAGTCACAGATAAGGGGGGGGGGAGTTCAAGTGAAAGACAAGTCCTTTAGGAGTGCCAGCTTCTAAAAATTCAAGACTAAAAAAACCTTCCATTTTCCAGTCCAAACTCCAAAAGCAATGGCAATTTAAAAGAATTTTTATTGTATTTTTCAATAATAACTTTATTAAAGGTAAAGGTAAAGGGGCCCCTGACCATCAGGTCCAGTCGTGTCCGACTCTGGGGTTGCGGCACTCATCTCGCTCTATAGGCCGAGGGAGCCGGCGTTTGTCCGCAGACAGCTTCCGGGTCATGTGGCCAGCATGACAAAGCTGCTTCTGGCGAACCAGAGCAGAGCACGGAAACGCCATTTACCTTCCCGCCGGAGCGGTCCCTATTTATCTACTTGCACTTTGATGTGCTTTCGAACTGCTAGGTGGGCAGGAGCTGGGACTGAGCAACAGGAGCTCACCCCGTTGCAGGGATTCGAACCGCCGACCTTCTGATTAGCAAGCCCTAGACTCTGTGGTTTAACCCACAGCGCCACCTGGGTCCCTCTAATAACTTTATTAGTCATATGCAATAAACATACTGATTTTCTTTCCTTTGGCTCTGTGTTCTCATGACTGTATATTTGTGTAGAAAGTACCGTATATTCCGGCGTATAAGACGACTGGGCGTATAAGACAACCCCCAACTTTTCCAGTTAAAATATAGAGTTTGGGATATACTCGCCGTATAAGAAATACGGCCGGGTGTATAAGCCGACCCCCGACTTTTGAGAAGATTTTCCTGGGTTAAAAAGTAGTCTTATACGCAGGAATATACAGTATAAGGAAGGGTAGAAAGGTAAAACATATGCAGACAAATAAATAAGCAATATGAGAAATTATTCAAGTGAACAACAGTGTGGAGAATTATCTCGTTTGAATTTTTTGCCACATTCTATGGCAGTGACAGCTCCTTAACTGTAGTTAAGGAGGAGATACGGGATTGCATGCAACACTAAGCTATGGTTAACATTAACTAAAGTTTATAAACCAGCTACAAACCCTGTTTAACCAGTGATGCTTAACCCTAGTGTCAGGGGACCTCCACACAGGGAGCCTCCCCCCCATCATCCTGACCAACACTTCGCCCAGCGAAAGCGGCAGCAGCGGGTTGGGGAGGAAATGAGGATGGGAGCAGAGTGGAGGAGGCATGGCTCAGTGATGTATCGGAGCCCTTGCACCACTCCAGCCAACAAGTAGGGGAGGGAGCACAGCCGCTTCCGGCGCCCAAATTGAGGCATGTGCCCAAACGCAAGGTTAGAGGGAGGTGTTTCAGGGTGCCCTAGCTATTATGCTGGCCCTGGAGCAGAAGGGCGCCATTGCCGGATTCTGCAAGTGACTAGGAGGTCATGTTTTACGATATCTTTGCACTGTAAATACTATGCACAATAAAACCGTTCAAGACAGAACGGACTTGGGCGTGTTTACTCGGGAGTAGCCGCAACAATTCCCTGACACGTAGTTAATAAACCCTTGTTAAACCGCTGGACTAAGTTCACACATAAAACAAAGCCATGCTTTAATAAACCACAGTTTAACAAATCAGGGTTTAGTATTATATAGTGTTGTATGTTTCACTACGGTATATAATACTGTTAATTCACAATTAGCTTAAACTGCTATTTCTTTTCATGGCCAGCATTACCAGTTTTCTTCAGATTCAGGAGTTAACGATTATATTTCACCAAAGCAAGATGAAAATTCTCTTAGTGACAGGACTGTAGCACGGTATACTGAAGAAGGCAAAGGAGTTGCTAAGGAGATTGGCCTTTGGAATAACACTGGCATGCTCCTTTGACAGACTTTTTATAAAAAAATAAATGTTAACAGCTTAAGAAAATAAACTGAAAGGAGGCAAGTAGAAATGGGCTCTTTTCTATTAGGAAAAAGAGAAAAAGAAAAATGAGTAGAAGACAATATATTATGCAGGCCCAGTCAAGAAAACATTTGGCCAGGATTTTCAGTGCCTCCTAACTCGCATCTTCTGATAAAATCATGCACTTACGTGTGGCTTAATAGTGTTGTTTGCTATGCTGACAGCCCTCTCACCCCCACCCCCAATCTCTCTCAAGTATATTATTAAAAAATCTAGTTTATAAGAGTTCCCAAAATCAAACACACATGGACACACAAACACACAAACTACATTTACAAGCGAGCTTCTTAACAGGAAAATATTTGCATAGCCTTTAAAACCTTTGGAGGCCGTTGCAATCTCATCTCATTTAGGCATGTCACATTGATATACAATAATTTGGAATGAAGTGTCAGCCACCAGACAAAGATGTAAGGCAGTATTGACTTGCTTTCAATTGAAAAAGCTTCTGTCAGTTTGTGCATTGGCTTTCAGCAACATAACGAGACAAGCTAGGGGCAAATCAAAATTCCCTTGACAACATACATGTTTTTTTTCCCCTCCTTCCTTTCTGCAGTCATGCTGAGATATAAGCATTTTAAGAGAGAGGGAAGCTTTCTCTAGAATGGGAGTAGCTTGCTTATATATAGCAAAGTGGGTTACTACCAGAAACACACAGCGGCTGAAATTATTAGGCAGTTGTGGCTTGGTGGTTAGAGTGTTGGACTAAGATCCAGGAGGATGAGGGTTCAAATCCCTACTCTTCCATGTAGCTCAACCCGGTGAATTTGAACCAGTCTCCCTTACAGAGTTAGTGTGAAATCTAAAAAGAATGGCGGAAGAAGAAGGACCATGTACCTTGAGCTCCTTGGAGGAAAGGTGGGATAGAAATGTAGCAACAAATTTTAAAATAAAAATCATTTCCCTAGAATCACTACATTTTAGTACATCAATACATCTAGTACAAAAGCTGTTCAGAAAGGGTCTGCAAGAAATGTTGTATGCGGATAATGGCTCTTAGTTTCAGGAACATGCAAAGACTGGCGAAGGAAATACAGTAGGAGCCTTTCTAAGAAGCAGAGTTGGGGTGGCATTCAACAAAATTTTACCCATAGCTTGTTGCTATCTTTGTTTTGGTAATGGATCCATATGAAATTATGTAGATTTGCTTTCACTCCCAGCTGCACATATATTTAGTGTCCTATACCTAATTCAAGTGCACACACACAAACACAATATGCATGCATCTTTTAAAAAACATACTCATGGGGTTTTATCTCTGTATTGCTTGCACAAAGGAAAAGAAAAGGGGTGTTTGTGAAGTATTTGTGTTCCAGCTGGAATACAGTCAAGTTTGCAATATTATCCTCACCCGAAGATATTTTTTCTGAAATATTTAGAGCATGTGCATACTCTGAATATTTACACATGAAACATGTATAATGGGTGCCCAGCAGCACCTCATTCCATTTTTTTGGTGTGTGTGGGGGGGGGGGGGAGAGAGCTGCAAATAGAGATTTAAAGTGAAGTCATGAACAAGAGCAAGTGCTGAGCCCTTTTTCTTAACATTTCCAAATCATTTGACTAACAGGCACCCCCATCTCTGTTCCAAAAGCTGTACTTGAAACCTTGTAAGAATATTTATTTATTCTAAATATTGTTACGTAGATTTCAGTATCTTTCAGTTATGTATATTCCCAGGGCAGTTTGCAAAAGCTGCTGCAGGGGTAGATTTGGGATGGGAAAGTGGTGGGTGGCGAAGGGTTAAATAAAATGGTGGGCATGGAAAGGTTAAATGATCAGTTCTGCTGTTTCTCCATTCCCAATTACCACCCACCAAACTGACTTTTTATCCCCCACCCGAAATGGCTTCTTGGTTCACCAAGTTCAATCACTGCTAGGAGCTGGTGAATCTATCAATTTTGGCTTCTCTCAGTTTCTTCTTTTTGCAGTCTTCAGTTCTTCACATTCCCACATCAATTTGCATTTTTTTCATGGAATTCCATCAGCATTGTAGTATGAATTTTTCTCAATGTGTTTTATGCAATTTTGCCTACAAAACACATTTTTTAAAAAAAATACTGTGCATTTTAATCTTTTATATGCATTTATATGCATTCATATACACACTTGACACTAGCATATGCATTTTTGTTCACATCACATGGCTCAAAAAAACTGCTCTGCAAAATTCAGAGAAGCACACATTTCAAAAGTCGGCGGTGTTTCAGTTCTCGTATTGATTCACAAGGTGCAAACTAGGGAGCTCCACTTTTATATGTGAACTGCATCACATTCCTCCCCCTTCCGGCTTGTGAGTCAGAGATCACCCGCAGCCAAATTTCACCTTGCCCTCTGGGTCCCTTCCTGTTCATCAGAGAGTAGCTGAAAAGGATAGGGGCTTTGATGATACGGAAAGCGTACAATTGTAGCTCCTTCCTCAGCAGGAAAATGTACTGCAAGAAGATCAAAGCAGAGTGCCAAGTGTCTCTGCACAGAAGTAGACTTGGGTTCCTTACAAATATGCCAACAGAATACAGTGTTGGGGATGCAATTGAATGTTGA